>NC_084466.1:142122900-142736650 GCF_027409185.1 Cynocephalus volans | reverse complement strand
CTATTCTATAAATATCAATGCTATCTATGTCCATATCAAAGACTGTCAAAAGAACATTTCAGATTGTATTATTTTACTAGCTGAATGATCTAATTATTCCAATTATATAATTCCATTACAGGTTACAATTTTGGAAACACGAATTTCAAAACCATAACTGATGAAACTATTTTTACAGGTAGAACAAAAGAACTAAGCTATCAAATAATAAAATATATTTTAAAAGAAATGTAAGTGTAATGTTTTAGCTTTTAGAATTAGGATTTCTAATTCCACACAATTCAGCTTAACAAAAATAAATATTCTGTCAAAAATTCTGATTGTAATAAAGCACAAGATTTTATTAATCATATTAATTGCTAAAATTCAGGGACAATCTCTGTGTAGTTTCTTCTTATAGAGGTTTTCAAGTCTATTGTTAGTTCCATTAGCACTTGAAAATTCAAATTCTTCACCTAAACATGAGCATATGCAAATATATACAAGCAGATACTCTATCTCACAGAAGAATGATGTTGATATAGCACTCACCTCAAGAATAATCTTATACATCAAAACAGTAACTGATTATATTCATTTAGTATATATATTTGCTTCCATGTAGGTAAGATAAAAAACACCAAAAAGGTGGAAAGTGAGAATTTTTGTGTATTTTTTCCTTTCATTTCACCTGTCATTATTACTTTTACTAAGAAAGAACGTTACTAATGCACCTTAAATCAGAAGAGTTGTTAAAAACCACTATCTACAAGCTTCTAAATTAATATTTGCATTACCTAGAGAATGCTGACAAACCAATAAAAAACTACTAGGAAAATCTCAATCAATGCAGTCAATCTAAATTTGAAAATAATTTATAGTACTCTGATTATTATAAGAAATTAGACAATTTTTAAATTGCAATGTGGGCCATAATTTTATGTCCTAATAGAAAAATAACAAAACTAGACTTCATTAAATAAAAAATATAACTACTCTATCTGTGAAAAAGAACACCGAAACATATTTGATATGTTTGCATAATTAAAAAAGAATCATTCAGCATTGCTCACTGATGAAATATAAACATTTCTGTAAATATTAGCCAGGCCACAAAAGAGTCTAGAGCTGCATTATGAAACGGACTAGCAAACTCAGAAAAATGAGAACTCACTTGGGTGCCGTTTCCTACAAAAAGAAAAGTATTTAACAATGATGAGAGCTTTGGCTATTCTTAAGTATCTATGTACACAGATGAGTGAGACATTTATAACAAATGTGTGTTTCCCCAAAAGGATAACAGATTAATGGTGTCTTATGTTGAACCTAAGAATTTTGGGAGAGGGAAGGGAGTTTACTTAACAGTTTTCAGTAAAGTAAATAGGAATGTCAGGAGAAAAAATTAAATCATATTAACTTCTTTGAGAAATCAACACAAAATGAACTTGAAGTTAAAGCCTACAATAAAACTATACTCAGTTACAGTTTAAAGATATTCCTTTATAATTCTTTCTTTTGGGGGCCTTTAAAATATTAACGTTCCTCCAATGCAACAAAGAAGAATAACCACTGTGATAAACATGATTGTGATATAGTTGTTTCATAAAAGATGGTTAGCAGAGATTTCTGACCAGTATAATCAATACTTTTGCTATGCGCAGATTTCCCTGGAAAAATGGGCCCAAAGATCCACTTCAAATTTAGAAACAATTTTATAGGGAAAAGCAGAATTAAAAAAAAAAAAAAAGGAATCTAGAAGGTACTCACCTCTTCACGTAATTTTATCAACTGCAACATGAATGCGCAAAAAAAAGATAAAAAGGAAAGAAATGGCAGGAAAGAAAGATCAGTTGTGTGACAGGATACAGAATTAACATTGACAATTTATCTGTTTACATGTTTAGCATTTAAAAATCACAGACAAACACATTAAAAGAACCTAAACATAGACTACATGCAGAGTTTTTTGAACGAATAAAGATCACTTTCTCACACTGTCACATTAAACAAAGAGAATAGTGTGAAATTCTCTTTTAAAGTACATCTAAGACACCATCATGAAATAAAGGGGAACGACTTCATAGAAGTCTATATTATAAAGAAAGAAAACAAGTTTACTGTTCCTCTCTTCTAAGAATGTAGCACTGAAGAGGTTTTGTACATACAAGTTTTCAGGATGTTTCTCTATTTGGAATCTTGACAACTGATTTCAGATTTTACTAAACTACAAATGAGAATGATTAATAGTTCATGCCTTGGTTCCAATAAGTATTTAAAACAAACTATTATGTTAATGTCATACTTGTACCCACTCTAATAATAAGATTGCATTTGAAGGTAACATTATTTTAATTGAGAATAAAGTATACCAAGATAAATAATACTTATTTATATTAATTAGGACATAATACCAGGAGGTATTTCACTATCCTTAGAACAACTGTGTACATCAGAGTTAGTTTCTAGGTTTTTGTTTTGCTTACAAGGCGACTGCAATCGCATGGCATGTTTTCATTTTAATTTTTGAATTGTTTCTTCATTTTTCAACTTTCTTTATCTTGTAAACTGGGCCATATCAAAGCAATGCACTCTCTTACTTCATTTGTACTGCAATCTGTTTTCACTATGGTCAAATAAAAAACTACTCTTTACTTGGTATTAAATTCTCCTATGATAACATTTTAATCCTCATGTAGAATATTTTTCTATTTGTCTTAAATATAACAGATAAAAACAAGTTGCTTAACTCTTTAGAAACTAGGGAAATGATACAACCATTTATCTGGCTCATTCTGTGTGTGTGTGACACTTTTCTAAACCAGAAATATGAGCGTACAGTTGAGATAAATCACAACCATAGTTTCCACAATGAATAGAAACTGAAACCTAGGCTGCAACAGACTATAAACCACATTTTAGGTCTGAAATTTGCATCTTCAGCAAATCAGGTCTACAACTGATAATTGTTAAACATCCAAGTATCTGTAACATCTGTTATAACACTTGACATATGGAAGCCAATAAATTAAAATATTGCTTTGGGAGAAACGTGCCATGAATTGCTCACAATAAGTCTCTCTAAAAGTATCATGTTTACTATAACTTGGGTTTCTCAATGCTTAATGTTGTTTTTGTCTCAAATTCAAGGAAGGCAATATGCACTCCAGCTTATTCTGTTATTTCATTTGTATTTCAAGTACAAAAGAATGAGATTTCAAATTAAGAATCCTTTGTAAAAAGGGTACAAAATTTATTTTACGTCTCACAGTATAGCAAAAATGAAACCTTTAATATTGTCCTTTCAAAATAGGCAAGAAATTGTCATTATTTGGAATTAATATACTCATTCTCTCAGCAACCATTCAGTGCGTACGACTAAAGCATCTCATTATTTCACATGAAAAGTTACAACTCTTCCCCAGAAGAAGTAAAATTGTAAAGTGAAATACCTGGCCTATCATATACTGGAATCTTTCTCTTTGCTATTGTAACATCATGGGAGAAAAAGACGAACGTTAATTCTCAGAAAGAGACGATCTGGGAATTGATCGCACAGCTATCTTTTCTTTCTGGGGGCTCCATTCTTCAGTTGACTATGATACTTAAAGGGCCAAAGTTTAAAACTACTCCTCAGCAATAGAGACCATTTGGGGCATGCTACCCTGCCATAATCAATGAGTGTTTAAAAATGCTACCCATTTGTTTTTTCAATAGGTTCCAAACAAAAAACGTTCTATCTGGTTTGTGCCGCATGGCTGCATTCAAGCGCCACACCGGATTTGTAGCTAAGCTAGGTAATGGGAGGTTTTTTAATCTTTATCTTTTTTTTTTTTCTCCCTAAGTTAGGCCGAGAGTTATTCATTCAAGTAAACAAAAGATGGTCTATTTTTGAAAATTATCAATGCTTAGACGACACTGTAAGTAGTGATTTCGTACTTTCTCGAGTTCCTAGTTCCTTCATAGACGACATGAAAGTGTGCAGTGCCACCATGTCGAGTTATGATAATCAACATCTTTTTTGAAACAAAGAGTTTTTGGTTTTTTTTTTCCCTCCCAATGCAGAATTTGATACAAGAGGTAATCTGTTCCTTTGTGGGCTGAAGAAATCTGGTTTACGCTGGTTTGAACCGGTGGAATCTCTTGTGGTTAAGCCTTCTGCTGTGACTAAAATCAAAACTGCACTGCAGAGCATGTGCGGCTCGTGGGCGCCTGTGCGGAGCGTCACGTGACCCCAGGACTACCGCATTTTTTTCTTACAGCTGATAACGCCACTGCCGTCTCTGTCCGCACACAGATAACGAATAAATGCTGAACTCTATTAAACGCCCTTTACACATTATCGTGGGTCGAACACACAATTTTCTGAACTTATGATGACAGTCTATTTATTTAGCTATAAACCCTCAGCACGTAACGAGCAGATTTGTGCCTGGTAATGATCTGCTCTGCCAGGGCTATATGAAATGATACCGACCTTCTTTAGATCTTGGGGAATTAAATTGACCGACTTCACCCCCTGGTCTGTAGCTGAAGTTTGACACACTTTATGCACAGCAAGCCCAAATCGGAACTTAAGAGAACCTCGTATTAAAAAATTAGGTAATCATTATCTGCTAAATATTGCTTTACCACAAAAATTTCCACACGTTTGTAAATATCCTACTCTTTATATATATTTTAGAACCTTCTATTTAGGGTTTACTCAGAGTCACTGATCAATATAATTTTGCATAAGGAAACTGAGAGACTTAGTGTCCAAAACTAGAGCTTGGAACATTTTATTTGCCCCACTATCATACTGTATTATGAATGGCTTTATGATTTTATTCTTTAAATTTTTTTTCTTTCCCTTTTTTGAAAATGAGTCTCATGAAACAAAATCGAGTTAAGAAGGTAAGAACTATTAAAGTTTCTCCTCTACAGCATCACTACATTCAAGAACTCAACTCTCAAACAAATAAAATGTTGCCATTTGAAATGGCAGATATGATTTTTAAAAGAATAGAATGATAATGCTTGAGACAGTAGTCCACAATCATTACCCAACAACACTCAAATGTAATGTGCAAAGTAGGTAATTTTGTCCCTTCTTTGTAAATCAACGATGAGTTAGTTATATTTGATTGAATGAAAAGGATATGAATCAGAAATGAATTTACACAAAGCAATTAACTGGGAATTAAATGAAATGTGTATTGTATGAAAGACATTAAAGGTGCATTTGAAAAATCCTTAATTTCTGAAATTTTGACATTCCTATTTATGGCAGAAATGTTTATATATCTAAGAGTAAATTAATGTACTCCATAGTTAATTGGCAGATTAGCTGTAGTTAATTGGCAGATTTTATATGTATTGACAAGTTTTAGATGCCTTAAAAAACTGTATTATAAATTGTGAGAATGACACATAATAGTTATTGGATACATATTTGTTTAAATCTTTACAAGGAAGTGACTATAGGGAGTATGTAAATATGGCATTGAAAATAATTAGTAAGTGCTTTATTTTACCTATTTGTAATCATTGCTATTTATTCCTTGCTTTTTTTTCTGACCTATATATTTGTTAATTGACAGATATATCCCAATTTCAATTAAACAAATATTGCTATTTATGCCTCATTTTGTTTATCTCCAAGTGTTACTTGTATATTAGAAGTTTATCATAAATATTACATGGCCAAGAAGTTCTGATAATCAATTTTTCAAAAATTAACTTGAAAATAAACTTATTTATGGATAGGAAACATTTCATAAATCATAGGTAATCCTACCAGAAAAAACTGTCTTCTCAGCTACTGAGCTACAAAAATTAATTGAAGAGTCAACTTAAATCTTTTCTTTCTTTAAAGAAAGAGCTTCTGCTTTGATTCCAAAGTCTAAATGAATATTAATGCAGAATAAAGTTATTCTCAAATGACCATATCTGATTAAGGATGTGTTTTGGTTTAAGGAATTTTAATTCCTAAATTATGACAAAGAGCCTCAAAACAAAATATAATAACTTCATCAAGATATGGAAATTTTGCTCCACTTGGTAACAAAATATCCAAAAAGTTAAGTGTGGTCTCTTTGAACTTTCAAACCTCATTCAAATTTTAGACTGAAAAAGTTCACATAAGTAATAATCTAACAGTTACATATTCTCATGACTATAATTTTTCATACTCTATTTATTGAAGTGACAGCTCCTTACAACTAAATTTCAGGTTCTCCAAGTACTTTTGGAATTTGTAAGTTTGATTTATATACGTCCAGAGGAAATCTCTGCATAATCACTTTAAAGTGACAGGAATATAATTTGAAAATTCAGAAAATATGAACTCAGTCATTTTTGTGGAATATTTTTCTTTAGGCATTAAAAAAATATATACTTATATGTATGTAAGGCAAATGTTTTAGGCACATAAAATAAAATGTCCATAAAGAGAAGTGAACATGCTTGCAGAAAAAAAAAAAAAAAGAATCTCTGTCATAGAACTGCAACATCCATTACAATAAAGGAGTCTGAGTTAGACAGGAACACCCCCTTCCTTTCTATTTCCTCTACATTAGGCAGTAGTTTCAAATGAGGGAAAGATCTATAGCTTTTTAGAGAATTGACATGGGAACTACACATTCACATTTTTGCAAAAAAGATAATACTTTTTTGGAGTAGATAGGACATAAAATTATGACTCATTCATTCAAGAGGTATGAGCAATCTAAATCTCACTTAAAAAAAGGAAGGAAATATTTTTTCTCTCATCCTCACATTATTTAATCTATTATGAGTAAAACCTCTTTATCACATCACCCCTTTATGTTTGATGTGCTATTTTTTTTCCTGTAGCTATTCTCACATTTCAATCAGGGAAGCTAAAATCCCAAGTCAAACCTGAACGTGTTTACATGTCTGAACTCAGGCTGATAACATTCAAATAGTGGAAGAGGTGAGATCATTCCCAAAACAAACATAATCAGCTCAGTGATTCTTCCTTTTTGGGGTGGGTGGGTGGGGGCTTCAATCACATAAGCAATAACCCTGTTTACAAAATTAACATTATAGTAAATAGTAACATAGTGTCAGCCTGTGTAGACCTATAATATAATCTATCTGAATTGGTAAATACAAGTATGAAATTTTCATAATGTGTGTCAATATATTATGTTTTACTATCTCATTAATTAGGTTTACTCAGTGAATGATTTAAGTTCATTTTTATTTAGGTGGAGTAGAGACCTTTACAATACTTTCCAAAGTAACAATAAACACATTCAGGTCTTGCTTCTGACGTCCTCTATTATTTATTTTCTTTAAAAAGAGTCAAAGAAAATCAGTCACTAGGACTGTGTGAGACATTTTTTAAGTCATCTCTACACTGAGATTCTTTAAACTTTTTTTTAAAAGTTGTATATATTATCTACATGAATTAATGAAGTCTATAGTATTAATTCAAAGAAAGAAGCAGGACATTAATTAGACTCATGAAACTGCTGTGTGATCCAATGAGAATTGACAGCCAAGTTGAAAAAGCCTTTTAAGAAGAAATTGTATCTTATTTTTTGCCCACGCAGATCTTATAACAGCAAAAAAGACATATCCTATTATTATTGTTATTATTCTTAATATTACTATTATTTGACAGAAGCAGGTCCTCTATATGGTGTCCAAGTTCCACACTGGTGCTTACAATTTGCATTTTGGTGAATGTATTTTTAAGAAGCTACACAATAGGAGATAGAGCTGCCCTGTTGAATTTTGAAAGCTCACTTTCATTTGTTTTGCTCCAAGTGTTGATTTAATTATACTGCATTATTATCAAAGCTGTATTATGTACTTTTTTATTCCTTTTACATGTGTTTGAGGTGAAGACCTTGGCTTTGTCTGCAAACAGTGTGTTTCAAGTTATTCCTTAAGTACTAAATAATAAAGAAAAGAGAAGAAAAGATTTTTTTAAAAGATAGCAGACAGTGATCACAAGGTAAAGGGTTAAATGTAAGATCTCCGAGAAACATTTTGAAGTTGATTAAGACTCCAGCTTTGCATTAAACAGTATCGCTTCCACATGAGTTGCTGCTAATACTGTTAAGGAGCAGCTTGAGAGCCCAGTGTGCTGGTGACCTCCTTCACCCTCCAGCCACCCACCGGGCCTTCCTGATTAGCATTCTACCTGGTTCTCTGAGGAATTCCCACCATCCCCTAGGAGCTCATTCCGTACTTCGTCACTGTAGGCGATCCGTGACCTTTTCTATAAAACAAAACAAAAAGGGAGAGAGCAAGATGAACATTAGAAAGTGAAGGCTTCGAAGCATTGGTATCAAGGCTGATCATCTCAAACCTCGAGAGCCCCCTAATGGAAACCTATTGACTCAAATCTGCAAACCAAAGTTGTGTAAAGTTCCAAAATTTGAGAAGTTTAAGGTAAATTAAAAGTTTTTAAAATGCCAGTAATGAAAGAAAACTCTGCATTATGTAAGTATTCTATTGATATTCATAAACAGATCAGAACTTGTATATTATTCCATACATCATCATTCAAATAAGACCACTAAACTGAAAGAAATATGAGCTTATACGGCTAGATAGCTGTACATCTGTAAAACTTGCCAGATTGTAATTAAAACAAGGGTATGTGTGGGTCTTTAATATTGTGGCAGAAAATGGACTATACAATTTAAGTCTTTTAAAAATCTCTAATTCTGGAATAATAATTATACCTCCAACTAAACTCTGGAATGCCAATAACAGCACATCTATATTTCTTTCATTATCGTGATGTTACTAATCAGAAAAAGAGAAAATTTAGAAATCTGTCCCCTGTCCAAAGAATAATTTAAATTTCTCCAAGGTCTCTATAAATAATGGCCTAAGGAAAAGTAATGGGTTTGTGTGTCTGTCTGTCTGGTATAATAAATTAAATTTCCCAATCCCAGTAAATAAAGGCAAGTAGGCTATGAGTCAACTTTTCATAATCCCAGTAAATAAAGATAAGTGGCCTGAGTCACCATTTCACACACTGAAATTTTGTTTTACAAGAAATCTTCCCTTACCTGTAAAGTCCGAGGGACATGTCTGCAAGCAATTCATGAATTATCTAAATGTACACACATTTGGAAAAGCTAAAAGGCTCTGAAACTTAGTTTTGAAGCAAGAGTGTGGTCCTCAGATCCTACTTCAGCATCACTGTTTCAGACCCAAATTCGGATTTACAAGTTACTTTGTTACCTTTTCTGCTACTGAACTAACTAAGCAAAAACAGTCA
Organism: Cynocephalus volans; assembly: GCF_027409185.1. Taxonomy (NCBI): domain Eukaryota; kingdom Metazoa; phylum Chordata; class Mammalia; order Dermoptera; family Cynocephalidae; genus Cynocephalus; species Cynocephalus volans. The sequence continues at coordinate 142,727,424 of NC_084466.1, read as the reverse complement.
ATTAAAAGATGGCAATAGGGAAACACTTATCTCTTCCTAATTTGGGGTCTACAGTTTGAAACTTAAAACTTCTTACCTGTTCAACTGTGATCTGAAAAATATTATAGCTTAAAAAGACTGTCCATAATCCATAAGCAGAAGTCAGCAGTGAGATTTTTAATGATATTTTTAAACTAGAGAATGAGTAATGCTGCTTGACCACAAAGAAATCATAATACCTTAAACATAAGATTATATTATATTAGAATTTAAAAGGACCTTAGTAGAGAGCAACCAATAGACTTTAAATCACTTTAAATGTACAGCCTTTTTCAAGTGGGGTTCCTTATCTGAACCACAAATCACAGAAAAGTATTTAAGTGACTCTTTTCTCATTTCTCCCAAGGATGTTACATAAGAGAGAATTTAGTTCATTACATACTATTAAAGACTTAAGTCTCTGGCAGAATCCGTTTGAAAAAGGCTGAATGGAGTGTTAAAAAAATAAATAAATAAATCTAGGCACCCCATTATTTTTTAGGGAAAAAAAATTAGCCTCATGGAATTCTAAAGGTAGCTTTGGTTAAACTGAAACTAGAACCCTGGGGTCCTGACTCACAGCTCAGTGCTCATTCTTCTACCATATAAAAACCTCCTCCCCATTCTAGCAGTTTCTGGATAGACTCAGAAAAAAGGCTCAAGAATTGCAAAATGTTTTGGTATAAAGGAGATAGTGGCATCCTGCCCCTGCCCCGAGTTTCCATCCCAAGCCCTATTCCCCTGCCACAAATGTATATCCTATACCTTGGCAACTGAAATAAGTCTGTAAGTAGATAAATAAAACCAACAATACCACAGGAGAAGAACAAAATAGAGAAGTCATTAGCCTGAGTTCAGTAAAGACATCTGTATCAGATCTCTTGACAATTCAGGAATGACCCAACTTTTGTGAACATGCCACACTTTTTTCACCACAAACAGCATATGTTAAGCCCACTTCTCCTACTATATTTATTGAAGCCATTATTAATTAGATATTTCTACTGACTTCATACAGACTTGTATTTAAAAATGCTAAATTACAAGCACAGTCCATTTCATAGCTTAATACAATATTTAGACCAAGCCAAAGCTTTCTTTTGCCCATTTGGAGTTACCACTATGGTAGTTTCAAGCCAGCTAAGCAAAAGTATTTTACAGCATTAAAGGAAATGAGAACCTTTAAGCAGGCTGTGGTATCAGAGTTGCCTTTTTAATTATTCATTTCATCACTATGGGGGACTAAAACATCCCACAGTATGCAAGAATATCATATGGAGATTGTTTTTGTTTTTCCCTTTTTTCACCAAAATATCAACAAATTGGCATAGATTGTTCAATTACATTATATTCTTATTTTGATTTACTATACTTCAAAAGAAGAAGAAAATTACAAACACGTATCTCTAAATATCTAATCTTGTTTTGGTTAGAATCCACTGCTTTTGAAAATCAGCAATTAAGAGTGTACATGCTCAAAAACAGAGGAGAACTAAGGATTTATCCACAGTTGAAGGGTGGTCCCTGTAAATGTCATTCTTTACCATTGGGATGGTAAACACTGGTCATTTAGATGGCTTTCCGGATATAATTAAGCAAATGATATGCTGAATTTAACAAAGTGTTCTCTGACAGGACTGACTTCTCTTAAAGAATGAAAAGACAACTCATTTCAAATATCAGAAATAGTTCCTCATGAAAATGACATAACAATGCTGAAAACTGAACTCTATACTTGAGTTTCATTTAACAAAAATAAAACAAATCAAGACTTTTTTTTTTCTTACTAAGAATTATATTTAGATGCCTGGCATTAGTACTTTCTCATAATTTTATATGATTTTTAAATTTTAAGTAAGCTAACTGTAATCAATCATAATTTAGCCTGCAAGATCATCACTAAACTAATTGAATACCAAAAAAGGCAAATACCTTTGAATGACAAACTGCTTAGTTTATGGATAATTTCCTCCAAAACATCAATAAATTATGTTACCTTTCAAAGACTTCTAAAAAATCTCATACCACATTACTAAGTACCTACATAATACTTAATATTGGAGGATTCAAAGTTAATGAAGCTGAAACATCTACTGTATCTTGATAAACCTAACTAAAATATTTTTACGTTATTATCAACTGTATAAAATCTGTACTTTAGCCAAATGCAAGCATGAGAATTTGAGTTTGAAATGTCACACATTCAGCTACAGTTTGAAGGAACCCAATTCATAATGCATTTTATAAATAGTTAATGACTTCTATACATAAGCTAACCAGGCAAATCAAGAAATTGTCAACATTTTTAGTCTTAGTTGTCAGTTGCCACTGTCTACTGTGCTTTGTGTGTGGCTTCTGGAGAAGACAGAAGCTCTATGGAGTTTGTAATCTACTGCAATTTCTGGTCTGTACCATGAGGGTAGAAAAGCTTCAACTGACAATATGTGCCCCCCCCCCCGCCAGTTAAATATAAGAGTATTCCTCACTTGTAGTTGTGTGTTTGTGTAAAACTAATTCCTGCTAAAGTATATACTTAGGTGGACTATACACAATTGGACAAAAAAATCTACAGACCATATATGAAAAATAGAGAAAAATATGACTAACAACTGATTGTTACAAAAACTAAGAAGTTAGATGCACAAAGTTTCAATGGCTATTTTAAACTGATGACAAAAGTGAGTCTGTTTATAAAAGCAGGAATCTCAGATTCAAAGCGATTTTGTTTTCACTTGGTGCAAATAGGACTTTTGCACACTGATTTGATGATTTTTCTTCAAGCCAAGTTCAAACAGATATACTTGCTCAGTTCTGTCTGGAAGTTTGGCTTGAAACAATCTATCTACTTGACCCAAGCCTTAACATTTCCCAACTGTGAACTGAATGTGTTCCTGGACAGGCACTGCTAAATGAGAAACAAAACAAATTAACTTAGTTTAAACTAATTAAGAGCTGTGATCTGTTACCGCCTCTTCTATGATTCTACATGTGAAACAGGGTATACGAAACCAGAATGAGGATTCTACAGCCCACCACCAGCAAAAGCATAACAATGAAGTTGGTTTATTACTAAAGCGTATATGAGAATTTAATTTCCATGGTGTGCACATGGCAAAGCAATTGCTTAAATTGCCTCACCTGGGAATTTAATACAATGTTATCATCAGACTAGCCACATTGTAAATAGATTTATAATGCTTTCCATGTGCTGTACTCTGTTGCATATGAATTAAGTAATGATCTGGTATTACAATAAAATCAGCTAGTTCCCACACCTGGCAGACAGGATATTTCACTAAATTAATACCCATACAGCTACATCACAAGACACGGGAGAAGAAACCATCTCAAAGGCATTTGACTTGAGTTTTACATGGGAAGCAAATACTCCATGGCTTGTAGAATGTCACTACGTTGAATGGGCTGCTCAAGACAATCTGTTTCCAACATCTGTATCACAGAATTAAGACTTTCTCATTCCCATTCTATTTTGGCCTAATTTTCTTCATTCAGTACTTTAATTACCAATCAGCAATCCACAACATTCACAAACACTGAGAAAGCCCTTTATTCTAATCTATGTGCTGCAGACAGCCAAATAATTGATACAAAGTGCAATACAGTTTTGGAAGTAATGAAAGAACAGCTTGTCCCACTTCCTAATCAAATTGGTCTATAGAAAAAATGGTTAACAGATTTCTCCATAGGTCTAAAACAAATTACCCAGTCTGGCCAGACTTTTCCATTGCTTCTACCATGTCTTTCAGTCTCCATATACTTAATAATGCCCAAGGTTACCAGGTGATACATCTATTAAAAAGTGCTATGCTTTCATAGCCAAAGAATTTAACTGCTCCAAAGAATTTAACTGCTCCTGTTATAATTAACACTTTAGGATATCTACAGAATACCATGAAATTATATTTATTAGCTAGTCATATAATTGCTGGCATTCACTCCTTACCTAATTTCACCTGGTTCTAATTAAATAATATCATACTTCTGTAATGCTCAGTTGGCATTTTCTAAAATGCATCTATCTTTAACACCAAAGTGTTCCATTTTTAACCTCGCTTCTATTTCTCCATGGCCAATATCAGCTTTTCAGACACATACAACACTCCTGTACCAGGACTGAAAAAGGCTCATCAGTCCACAACAGGAAACTTACATTTTGGAGAAAAAAAAAAAAAAGAAATTTATGAATTTTTGTTTATCACAGTGTTTTTCGTGCTGTATCGATTTCTAGCAAAAAGTGACATAAGGTTAAAATATATCATACTATTTAGTTTAGGCAAAGGCAAAGTAAAATGTTAGGTAAACGTTTGATCCCTGGAAAAGTGTTAGGAGGAAAAAGCACAGGGCACTAAATGAAAAGAACAGAGATGACATTTCAGGATGTGATCTTGGTCAAATTCAGTTTTCTGAATATCAGCTTCCTTCCTCATCTCTAAAATAGTGGTGTTAAAATTTATTTCTCAGGGCTACTGTGAGGATTTGAGTATTGTAAAAAAATGGAAACCTATCCTAACACCTTGGATGTGATAACTTACAAAGCATATTCAACTAAATATTGATTGGTAATATTGGAAAAGATACAATAAAACTAGTACACATACATGGCTGAGAGTATAAATTAGTGCACCCTTCTTAAAAAATGATGTGTCAATGTATATCAAAAGTAGCTTTAAAAAGTACATATTATTTAACCCAGCAATTCTACTGCATTATTTTGTCCTGCCTTACTTTGTGGTGCTGCAATTTTTGGATGGCTTCCAATAATAAAAATGTTACTGCATTTCTTTAATGTTATCAGAGAAAGTAAGTTCCAATCTGTTTCTTCCAAGTAATCATTCCACTAAACATGGCTTGCTCTTGCTCAAGGGACTGTTTAGAGTTTAAGGTCAAGCTCATTCGCTGGAAAGTGCACATGCCACATGTCGTCAGTACTGTAGCATTAATAAAGGGAAAGCACACTTTCTATCTATCATAAACTCATGGCCAATGGACCATGTGCAAGCCACCAGAGAGAAAATACTAACACACCCTCCTGCTAGGCGACCAAAAGGGTTGGAAGAGCAGGTTACCGTGAGAATGCTGAAATAATCCACGGTTCTTTAGTATATAATACCAGGAAAAGAGATTTAAAAATTTTTTTGAAAATTTTTGTCTTTTTATCATAATCACTCTCCTTTATCATTTTTGCTTATACTTTCAAACACATTTTACATATTTGTAATGGATATTTATGTTTGCAAGATAAAATACATCAAATTTCCTCTTAATTACTTTTAAAAATTTAGCTATAGTATTACATGTGAATATTTATATGCATATGATGAGGTTAGATATGTGTGTATACACATATAGACTCACACAAACCCATATGCATTGCATATGAAATAATAACTCTATTTGTGTTTCACAATACTAGAGTAGGCTTTTATTTATACTAGGAACTCTGACCACATTGCTATTATGTCATTTAATGATTTGCAAAACAGAGCCCAGAAATCATGTAACTGCACTTCTTCATTTCCTCTTCCAGCATTTCTAAACTTTAGCCTGAAATTTAAGTTTAGCATCAGTGCTTCAAAATGCAACATATGATGGTCCCACTTGCTTGCATATGCTTGCAGTTTATGACTTTTGACACTGCTATTGAACACAGTGTGGCTGTGTTGTAGATCATGTTAGCTTGTCAATCAACAATTAAGTTACTTCATTCATAAAATGAGCTCATGATAGAATGTCCAGATGTTGTCAGCATCTGGAATAGTGTAAGTATGCAGCGGAGGAAATCTCATTCTTTAAAATCTTTCTGAATGTAAAATAAAATAACTCCATAGACTCTACTTGAAAGAATCAAAATGTCACAATGTTTATTATTTTCTTTGTTAATGATATATAAATATCCTACACACCCTCACTGGAAAATGATACTCTGATAAATGAATGCTATGCAACAGTTGTTTCGTTTGTATTTTTGAATGAACAACTGAAACAAAGTATAAAAATTTATGTAGTTATTTTATATAATTCTAGTTTTCCTATGTAATCTGACTAGCATTGGAAAGAAAAAGCGATCATTTGCTGAGAATCTGTTCATAACCATAATTTCAAGTGATGTAGACATCTTAGAATAAATGGTCCTCAGGACTCTATAACTGACACAGAGTTATCACATGAGGTATCATCTAGACTAGGCTACAAATTCAGAGATGAAGTGTTCTAAGCCAGATGAGTGATCTACCTAAGGCCACAGCTCTAGGAAAGACTGGGCAGAAGAAAGACAGAGCCTGTTTCTCAATGCCAGTGTTCTTTTCATTTTACTACACCACCATCCTACTTTAGTTCCCCAAAGCCAAGGTTGGCTGCACCCTTGACCTAGTTCTATGAATTTATCACCAGCTACCTAATTCGTTAATCTGCGGATTTTGTTTCTGGTCACCCTCTTTCAAATAAATAAATAAATATATAAATATATAAATAAACAAACAATAAATAAACAAACCTTTATTTATACATTGTTGTCAACATATGGAATAACGATAACAATAATTTTGAGAGTTCAAGGGTGACAAATGCTTAAGGTAAAATGTTTTATTTGATAGAGTAAAACATCTGATCTCAGAGGGTGAGTCACAACCACACCTATGGGTGTTACTTAGATATTGCAACACTAATCTTCAAAGGCTGCACCGTAAAGCAACAATAATCTACTCACATGGCTCAGAGAGGAACCGCACCAGTTATTAAGATGTGTTAAGAACTGCCTGCTTACCTATAGGATCTGGTGACTCCTCAGTTACTCTAAGATTCTAGATTGGAACCAGCTATCTCATAGGCAAACGATTTTTATAATTTTTCTTCCTAGTACTTACTTTTGGAACCATGTTGTGCCAGATTCCTTATTATAGAATATGCTGTGTTATAGTGAGGTTTAGTGTTCATAATTCAGAGATGTACAATATATATTTTAATGTTTTGTGGATATAGTCAATAAAACTGTGATGCTTAGGCAATATAAAAAAATTATTTTAATCCAAATATTCTATGAAAACATTTTGAAGGTTACTTCTGTACTAGGGTGACCTAAAACAAAATATAATAAAATAAATATAAATATTCATACCTGATTCATAAACAACATGTTGTTTCTAAAAGATTCTCCATTTTCAGTTGAATAAAATAAAAGCCTGCCTACCCAGGGGCTTTGCTTCATCAATTAAATGTTCTTTCTTTTGTATCTTCAATGTTTCACTCTCTACTGGTTCTTTCCTTTAAGTATAAACACTTTTAAGTGTAACCCTATACTACTCTCCCCAGCTAATGCCCCATCTCTCTTTATCCTTCCCTTCCTAGCCAAGCTTCTTGAAAGAGTATTTTACATGTACTAACTCCACTTATTCATGTCCCAGTCACTTTTCAACTTACTACAAAGTGGATGCTTCCCTACCACTCTGCAGGTCTCCCCAGGATCACCAATGACTTCCTACTTGTTAAAATCATTAGGCACATTTTTAAAAAGAACTTTTAATTCTATGATAGTTTCAGATGTATAGAAAAGTTGCAATGATAGCCCACACCCAGTATGTCACAATTAATGAATCAATTGTTCAATATTATACACTATTATTAACTAAAGTTCATCCTTTTTTTTCAGATTTCCTTTGTTTTTACCTGAAGTTCTTTTGCTTTTCCAGGACCTCATCCAAGAATCCACTATATTTACGGTTTGAGCATCCCTAATATGAGAATCAGAAATCCAAAATGCTTCAAAATCTGAAATTGTTGAGCGCTAATATGACACTCAAAGGAACTGCTAATTGGAGCATTTCGGATTTCTAAATTTCAGATTAGAGATGCTCAGCCTGTATGTATTCTGCAATTCCAAAATCTGAAAAAATCCAAAATCCCAAACACTCTGGTCCCAAGCACTTTGCATAAGAGATACTCAACCTGTAGTAGTCATGTCTCCTGAGGCTCCTCTTGTCTATGACGGTTTCTCAGACTTTCCTTGATTTTGAGGATCTTGACAGTTTTGAGGAGGACTCATAGGATATTTTGTAGAATGTCCCTCAATTGAGATTCGTCTGATATTTTTCTCATGGTTAGACTGAAGTTATATGTTTTTTGGAGGAAGACCACAGAGACAAAGTGCCATTTTCATCACATCACATCAAGGCTACATACTATCAACATGACTTGTCACTGTTGATGTTGACCTTGATCCCTTGGCTGAGGTAGTGTTTGTCAGGTTTCTCCACTGTAAAGTTAAGTTACTCTTTTCCTCTTCTCATAATGTCCTTGATATGTGTAGCTCACATTTAAGGAGTGGGGAAATATGCCCCACCTCCTGAAGACAGAGTATCTACTTAAATTACTTGGCATTCTCCTGCACAGGAGATTTTTCAATTCAGTCATTATTCAATCACTTATTTATATCAGTGTAGTTTCAGGGCTATTTACTTGTACTCTGGGTTATAATCCAATACTGCTGCATTCATTTTGTTGTTCATATGGTACCAACTTTGGCTCCAATAGCCACTTTTTAGTCCTTTTTTTATTTGACCTCTTAACAGCATCTAACAATGTAGTCCACTTTCTCCTTAGCAGTTTAAGCACCACACTCCCTTGGAATTCCTCCTATCCTTCTGGTCTCCTCTTCTCAGTTACTTCATCATAAGTTCCCTCTCAGTTTGCCCATAAAATGCTGGTGTTCTCCTACGTCTCTGAATGACCTTATCTAAACCCATCATTCTAACTACCACCTAGAAGCTGGCAAAGATGTTTTCTGTACATTCTACTCACAAATCCAATACCAACTGGGCACCTTAGGCACCTAAAAGATATCTCAGACTTAACACACACAAAGTGGGGTATTATCTTTCTTCTGTATACTGCCCCTCCTCCTGTTTTCCCTAATTTGATGGATGGTTATACCATGCACATGGTCTCCTTAGATAAAACCTAAAAATTATCCTACTCTCTCCTTTACTCTCCAAATCCAATCAATCAGCAGAATATCTGACAACTGGAGCCCTTGGCTATATTTCCAGGATGTTTGTTACCTTATATATTAGTTCCAGTTCCTTATATATGTTGTTAACACATATTTCATCTCTCTTTATATATATGAATTATATTGGGGAAATAATTCTATGGAAAGATTTCTACATGTTTTTAGGCAGAGGCAGACCAATAAGTACAGCTCCTCATCTTGGGGAGAGAAAGAGACCCCTTTGACTCTACCTCTAGCAGAATATCAAAGCTATTTAAAAAAAAAATCATTGTCTAAAGATCTAACTTACTTCAGAATGGGAATGTTAAAATAGAAAGCAAATTCATTCAACAAAAGCCAATATACTATGGGAAGATGCTAAGCAACAGACCTCTCTCCAACTTTCTAAGTCAATACCACATTTCTCTTTAATTTCAAATATACACATATCTCATATCAGCTATTTTATTGTTCCCATGAGTTAGAGATTCTCATGTTTTTCTTATGTAGAAGGTAAAAGAGCACCATTTCAAACAAGACGATGTGCATACATATTTCTTGTTTATTTGTCTGATTTGTGGACCTGAGGAATACGGATTACCTCTGTTATCTGCATGAAGAAGCTCTGCTACAAGCCTGGCATTCACTTTGCTTTTATCTCTGAGACCCCAAATTGTACTGTTAGGAAACAGAGGGCACTTATCTAGATTGAACTGTCATACAAATAGATTTTTGTCAGCCATTCAATTTGTATTGGGGAACATGCAAACAAAAACAAAACCCAGCGATTTAAAACAACAAACCTATCCTCTACTGACGGGAACAAATTGCTATTTTTCAAGTGAATAAGAATTACTAAAGATCACACATCTTGCATGTGGGTGCTACAGAAAGAAAAATATTCTTAGAACTAATTCTGTCTAGTTTTTCTGGCAGTGATCTAACATAAAGCAAGCACATAGTATGCTTAATACTAATAAACACACAAGAAAAAACACTAACAAACAGGAATTAAATGTTATCAGAGGAGAATGAGTCTGTCTAATAAAGTTCCAAGTCAAATTCAGTGGCTACATGAAGAAGGTGACATGTATTGCATTCTGAGTTTGTTCTCTGATCTATGGTCCTTCTGGGAATGCAGGTAGTGCCTCTGCCCACAAAAGAGTCAATTTGAGTAGTGAGACCAACATTCTCCTTAAGCCTAAAATGATTCTGGCTCTGTGTCTTCAATAACCACTAGAACAAACAAAAACTTCAGTGAATTGACGTCACCATATCTAAGGCTATTTTGAAGAATATTCATAATTGGCCTATTCAAAGTTGATGTTAACTCAGACATTGAAGATGTTGATAAATCAATAAAAATATGAAAAGACAATTTTTACAACTGAAAATAATATCAATATGCCCATCGTTATCTAAAATACTTTCATTTCCTCCTCAATTATTTTTTTTCAAGTTGAATCCTGTTCCTTTTTCTGTAAGCCACATCTTCATTCTGGATCTTATGTAGCTACTCCTTCCGTGAAATACAGGCTTGCGCTTATGGAACCATAAACTACTCTACGGGAAATAAGAAAATCTGCAAATTCAGCCCTCTGACTCCACATCAAACTGAAACAGAAAACAAACAAACTTAAAAGTCAAAAACTTCAATTAAACCCATATAATTTTACTAAAGTAGAAATCTAATTAGTTCAATTATTCAAATGCAAATATTTACATTTTGAAAATGAATTTTCTTCAATTAAAATTATGTAACAAGAATTCAGCACTTTGTAAAATCCTGTAATATGTCATTTGGCAAAGCTATTGCATTACATGTTGTAGCAAGAGGTGCTTTTGTCAAGACTCTAGGCTTTATCAAAGAACAGTAAGAAAAAGTAACATATTCCATATACAGACATGAAAAGGATATCACTAATAGTATTTAAAAACAGATAACAGGACAAAGGAAGGTGAAATATAATGCTTCAAGTTACCTCTATATTTTGGTAAATGATAGAGCTATCTAAGAAAAGTTGTTCTTACTTCAAAGAAAGTTATAAAATTACATTATTTTAAAAGCATAAAATCATGCATGATGTATGCAACTTACTTTCAAATATACATACACAAGTACAGGTAAAGAGAGAAAGGTGTGTAGAGAACGCATGCACAAATGATGAAACAAATGGAGGTAAATCTGGGTATGTGTATGTTCTTTGTACTATTCTTTAAACTTTTCTAAAAGTTTGAAATTATTTCCAAGTAGAAAGTTTTGGGTTTTTTTCTTCTTTTTTGGTGGCTGGCTGGTGCGGGGATCCAAACCCTTGACCCATGCTGTAATCAATGGAGCCTAACCAGCCAGCCCAAATATAGAGTTAAAATGATTAAACAATATGAAGATTAGTGGAAGAAAAGAGGAGAGATTCCTGGCAAGGTGATTTTCAACAAGTAGCTAATGTCAGAGAATAGCTTAATGTCAAATAAATTCTTGATTAGATAGATAATAATGTTAAACTAAAATATAAAACCATTATCCCTCTCAAGTTCAAACAATGTTAACTGTTAATGTTTGTCACATATGATAGTGTTTTCCTTTTTTTTTTCAATAAAAATATGGGATTTAATTTAACAGTTTTAAATTAGCAACATAATTTATTATGTTTTTATTTCAGGTATTAGTATGAATTCTAAATCATCCATGGTCAGAGAAGTTCAAAGTTATCAGTTCAAAAGAAAACACCATTATCTACCACTTAAAACAGTTTGGCAATAAAGTGCAATTCTTTTTCTCCTTCATTTTATTATAAATTAAAAGTTTGGAGGACAAAAATTCTAAAGTAGATTGCTTAAGAAATAATACTAAATGATTTATGAGTATTTATTTACTTACAACAATGCCTAGAGAAACCTAATGCAAATCTCATTGGAGTGTTTTAGCACTAACCAAAGATGTTTTACTGCTCTTAGGTCACTCTCTACTGTTCTTGAAGAGAATACACACTTTTGGGTAGTTAGACATGTGCCCACCAAACTTTGGCTTCATTTGGCAACTAAGGTATTGCTGATCTGTCTAATTTTGACTGTGATAGTACTGGACAGGAACTGAATGTAATTCTAGTCTCTGAAAAGAACATAGCCAATTTTGGTGTTCTATAAATATGCACTAATAATAGGACCTTAGGGCTAGAAAGGACCTTGAGAAGTCCTCTAGTGTGCCCTGCTCCCTCCCATCATCTCACACTGAATGCATCTCATAAGATCCTCATGAAGATCCCTTAACTTTCACAAAGAAGCTTACCAACAATCACTACCATCAGGAATTATTTTCCTAAATTAAACTTAAATCCATGGTACTACAGTTACAAATACAGCAAAGACCAACAAACAGCAGCTGACCATACTTGGCATAATAGCTCTTCACAGACTTGAAGACACTTAACAACTCTACAACTTTCCACCCAGGGAAAATGATCCAAGGACCTTTCTTTATCTGTCTAATTTTCCAACTCTTTAATCATCTGGGGTATACCCCAGAATTGTCTCTGAATTATCTTTAGGCACAGTAGCCCCAACTGGACCCAGAGATGAACTAAATTCTTCCAAAGTCATACAGTAATCAAAGTGTGCTCAGTCTTACTCTTAATATGTAAACTTGAGGAAGTCATTCCTTTTTCTGTTCTTTCTTACTTCTACTTTGAATATAATTCATATTATATATGCATATTAATTTTTATATGAGTTTTGGGGCAGTTGTTATTACTCTTTTAAATTTGTTGTCTTGCCCTTTGAAGAAACAATATAACAAGGTAGAAAGGCCTCAGATTTGGGCATCTGGTGAGCCTGGGTTCAAATTCTAGTTTTATCCTATTCTAGCTGTGATTAAGAACCCCTATGTACTTCAGTTCTAGCTGAGATAAAGTTTACAAAGTACCTAATACAGTGCTTTGCACATCCTAGGAATTAAAGAAAAATAAGGGCTCTGATTATTATAGTAATTATTATTGAGAATGCAAGCAAGTTTATTCCTCTAGCATAAAAAACTGTGGGTTTGCCCCTCAGCTCAGCATTCTAAGATGGCTTCACACACCCATGCCCAACACTGCCACCTCAATTCTGATTCCAGATATGACCCAAGCCCTCCTAACTAGAAAGACTGAATGGCTGTTCTATTCCACTTCCTCTTGGCTCTTGGGACTCAATTTTGCCTCCTGTTTATGGCCTTTTTGCTTTTGACTCTTTTTGCTTATATCTATGAGCTTAATTTCCTCTGCTTTGAGCCTCAATGTTCGCTGAGGGTGTAGGTTCCCATCCACCCTCTTTCTCTGTCCCTAGAAGAGAAAATACTTGTGTATGTTATCCCAAACTCTGAAGAAGAATTCAGATGGTGACACAACATAAAAGCTTCAAAGAAAATACTTCATTATCAGCACATTATGTAACAGTAGTTAAACCATGATTCAAATCCCAGTTTTGCTATTTATTATCTGTGTGACTGCAGAGAGTGTCTACCCGTTCTTAGACTCTGTCTGCATATTTGCATGTAGGAAATAAAAATGCTAACTTTGTTGCAATGATTGATTGGGACTCGCAATATGAGCACAGCTTCGTAAATTAACAGGTTCCCTCTAAGTCATCCATCCTTTTTTACCTCTCCTTCCCCTCTGGGGTGGCGTGGGTGGGGCAGGAACAAGAACAAATACACCCTGAATCCTATTTTTGGCAAAACTAGAAAACAGATATTATTCATAGACCCCAAAATACGTGCAGAAGTATCCAAAAGCCAATGAGATTATGCAGAAGACACTTGGTGAAAGTGACAAAAAAGAGTGAAGGATAAGAGTACTCAGCAACAGCGGAGCTTGAAAGGCACCAGGCAAAATACACTTCTTAAAGAAGACAGACTCATTCTGAAGCACAAAATCTATATCCTTTGTTTGAAATAACAGATGTGGGAACAGGTGTAGGCTGGCTGCTGGCAGAAGCTGTCCTAGACATGGTTTGTTCAGAGAAGCAGAGGAGACAGGGCTACATAAAGAACAACACAGGACTTCTGCTTCCCAAACGATGTAGAAAATCACAGTAGACCACTGCTTTCACCTCACTGACCAAAACAAGCAGGAGAAGCTACAAAATTATCATTTAAAAAACCTATCAGAAAGCTGATGACACAAAGACACCTGAATAAAGTACATTCCAGAAAATTATGAACCTTTTACAAAAGAGGAGAGTCCCACAGCTGATTTCATTCCTGGTGGCATGCGGGGAATTCTCCACAGATACAGGTAAGAAAAAAAAACAGTCAAACTTCAAATAAACTTTTAAGGGCTGCATCAGGGCTGGCACAACAGGTTAGGATTTTAAGGAGCCTGAGCCACAGAGCAATGTATAGGGTCTACCAACCAATGCTCTTTCCTATAGCTCATCACTGAGTGCTTGGAGCATGGTAGGAGAGCTGGGAAAGATCCCCCTCCTGCCCCCACCCCGGGTTATGCAAGACCTCTCCCAACAGCTGGTCCTCTGAAGGTGAGGTGCAAGGCAGCAGAGCTGAGAGAAGTCCATGCTAAGCACTCTTGAGATCTTGGCTATTATAGGCTCAGGTGGAGCAGAAGAGCTGATGGGAACCTATCTGAGGCATTCCAGCATTTCAGCCACCAAAAGTTGGAGTGAGAGAGGGACATAGGAGGGAAAATCCTCTGAGGCATTCTGGATCTTCAAAGAGTGTAAGGCAACCACCCTTCCAAGGCTTTGTCTACGCAGCAGGGAACAAAGGAATCTCCCAAGGTACAGAAAACCAGGAGTATTACTAAAAAATTTGCCAGAGACCAAAATGTTAGCAGTGGGGCTGTAAAGCAGAAGCAGATCTCCCACAAGTGGAAACTTGTGGCTTAGCTGAAAAGCAGAAAGAGATCTTTGGAAACTCATCAGTGCCCAGAGCTTAAGCCCTGATAAAAAGAAAATCCTAACTCCAGCTTTGAAACATTTGAATTAAACTGAAGCGCCTTTTAAGTCTGCATACCACCACCCATTGAAGATCAGACTGACTTAGCCACTCTACTACAGAAGCCTCAAAGAAAGGGGAGTAGTGTTTTTGTTTTTTTTGGCTTTGGATAAAATTTTACTTATTCACTCTCTATTGCACTTTTATATAAAATATCAGGCATACAATCAAAAATTCCAAGACACAGGAAGAAGCAAATAAATTACACCTTTAAAGTACAGAAAGAAGAGACGAAACCTGCACACTAAAATTCAATATCTAGTGAATATATCATTCAAAACTGATGGTGAAATAAATAAAGAAAAATTTTCAGGCAGATTAAAGCTGAGAAAATTAATCTCCAGCAGAACTGCCCTAGTAGAAATGCTAAAACGAGTTCTTTAGGACTGAAGAGAAATGAAGATTTGCATGAAGGAAAAAAGAGGTCCAATAAGAATAAAATTTGAGTAAACACAAAAGAAGTCTTCTAAGCATATGTCATAAGGCTCATAGAATATGTTGAAGTACAATATAAGACAACAATAGCAAAAAAAGATGGGAGACATGTAAACGGGATTACACTGTGTAAGGTCTTACACTGTCCATGAAGTAACATATTATTTGAGAGTAGACTAATAACCTAAAGACTCACATTATACTCTCTATAGGAACCACTACAGAAATAACAAAGGAACAAAGAAAAAGCACACCACTGTATATGCACAGCCACATATATGTCCAGTATACCCCAATAAAAGCTGTTTTTCAAAAAAAGAAAAAAAAAAGTGACTACTAACGCTACTGTTATTTAACATTCTACTGGAAACACTAGCAGATGTAGAGTAATAAAAGATAGCCTTTTGCCTGGAACTTCCACCTTCCAGTGTTTTGCCAAAATGTTGAACACAAGGGGAAAGAGGAGAGGCAGCCGATATATGTTCTCTAGGCCTTTTAGAAAACATGGAATTGTTCCTTTGGCCACACACATACGAATCTACAAGAAAGGTGATACTGTAGACATTAAAGGAATGGGTACAGTTCAAAAAGGAATGCCCCACAAATGTTCCCATGGCCAAAATGGAAGAGTCCACAGCATTACTCAGCATGCTCTTGGCATTGTCATAAACGAACAAGGGCGAGATTCTTGCCAAGAGATTTAATGTGTGTACTGAGCACATTGAACACTCTAAGAGCCAAGACGGCTTCCTGAAACACATGAAGGAAAATGATCAGAAAAAGGCAAAAGAGAAAGAACCTCTGAGTTCAACTGAAGCACCAGCCTGCTCATCCCAGAGAAGCACACTCTGAGAACCAATGGCAAGCAGCCTGAGGTGCGGGAACCTATTCTCTATGAATTCATGGCATAATGGGTGTAAAAAAAAATAAAAAAACAAGACTGCTGTACCATTTAAATAAATAAATAAATAAATAAGTTAGAAGTGTAAAATTGGAAAGAAAGAGGTAAAAACCATCACTACTTACGAATGATATAATTGCATATCTCAAAAATTCAAGAGAATGAACTGCAATCAATAAATTAATAAGGTAGCATAATACAAAATTAAAACACAGACATCAATTCACATATACAACAACCAGTTAGAAGATATAAAAGAAGGAAAGTCCCATCTAAGGTAAACACATAAAACATAAAACAACCAGGAATAAACTTAACTTAATCTCTTTTATCCTGGCACAAAAAGCCTTTCTAACTATGATTTGAAATGCAGAAGCACAAAATATTGGTAATTTCAACCACATAAAAAATACAAAATTTTGAATGGCAAAATATAGAATAAAGATAGAATAAATTTAGTGTTTGATTAGACAAAGTCAAAAGACAAATAATAAACTAGAAAAAATATTTGCAAATTCCATCTTTAACAAGACTGATCTTCAAAATATACATTAAAAAAACCCCTCAGAAAATAATAAGAAAAAGATCAATAACAACTCCTCACCTACTCCCCCCAAAACTAGCAGAGGATGAGAATGGTTCCTGAAAACATATGAAAAGACATTCCATCTCACTTAGAGAAAAGTTAATAAAAATTACAATGAGCTACCCATCAACTCTTTTACTTCTTAAGATCTTTGTCCACATGAAAAATGACATAGTTCAAAATTATTCATCTCAGCACTATATGGATAGCAAAAGCTCATTCATATGGGATTGGTTAAATAAATTTGGTACATCCATACAGTGGAATACTATTAAGCTATTAAAAAATAAAATTTAAAAAAAGCATGAAGAAACTTCACATACTGATAAGGAAAGCTCTCCAAGATCAACTGGAAAGTGAAAAAAGCAAAATATAGAATAGAATGCACAGTCTGCTGTCTTTTTTATGGTATGCCATTTTGTTATCTAAAAGGGGCAGGGAGAAAAATGCACACTTGTATTTGCTTGTATATACATAAAGAGAATCTGGAAATATATGTAAGAAATTAATAACAGCAGTTACCCTGGTTGGAGAATTGGGAGGAGTATGACATGGGGAACTGGGATAGGAAACAGAGGTGGAAGGGAGAATCTCCCCCGTACATCTGTATGACCATCATAACTGTAATCACGTTCATCATGCCAGCACCAACATCTCTAGCATCTGCCTAGGTAAAAGCATTCCAACAATGCAACAAGGAACTTCAGGTTGTATTTTTAGGACAACTCTTCAGCACTTGCCTATGAATACCTTGCAGGATAGTTTAAATAATGGGAAAATTTTAGGTATCAGATAAAGAAAAATTCCAAAACAGTGAGATCTTTTAAACCATGGAGGAGTTTCCCAAGGGAAAAAGAAGGAATTCCCATGTTTGACTCATTGTGTAAAGTAGATTGGGCAGATGCTTAACAGTGTGCCATGGGGAGCAATCACACTTTAGCCCCTGTATCCTTACAAGGAATCTAACGTATCTTTTCCATTCTCAGTTTCTGCAGATCTACGACATCAGACATATATGGGTAAAATAGAAATGGTAACGAATGGCCCAGGGACTAACAACAGTAATGGACTATTACACATGGTTGAAACAAGCAATAAGACTTTCAAAATTGAGCAATTATGTGATAAACAATGATTTCTATCATATACCTCACGAGTTAAACAATAATATAATGGTTGTCCTCTCCCAAGGCCACCATCTGTTAGTCAAAGAAAACTTAAAAATTTATTTAAAGAAAACATTGCGTGATATCAAAAGTTTAATTTTAGATTTCACTAATTACAAAATTAGCACCTTATCAAATGAGAATCCTCTACCTTCTTAAGAAAAACAACAGGCAACAAGAAAATTTGTTTGCTTTCTTTCAGGAGTGAGAGAAAGTCTAAGCAATTTAAATAAAAGCACACTCCAAACTTCCTTAAAACTCTTTTGTTTGTTCCTAAGGAACCAAGATGTAAAAACATGGAAATCAGTTGCTTGCAGGATACCAACACTAGAAGTAGGATAATGACAAAGAAATCAAGTTAGTTATATTAAAAGAAAGAAAAGAAGTAGGTTTAATCCTAAACTAACATTTTTTTTAAAAAAAGCACAGAGTTATATCAGATTAGAGTTTACACCTTTTTGAAAATGTCAAGATCTCCCCATTTCTGAGGAAGCTGTGGGCATTTAATTCCATGACTTGAGCCAATGCTAATAAAGACAGGATGATGCTGCTGGTCACCAGCAAGAGCGCGGTGAAAACGAAGATGCATACAAATCCAGTTCACTTTTAGGAAAACAATTAAAAATGAATGACCTGATGACAGTGGGTCAGCAGTCATGTTTACATAGGAAATTCAACACATATAAGTCTGCAGGCATCCTTCTAATATACCACATTTATCCTACTGGTTAACCATTCAATTCCATTTGACTTAATGTTTTTCTTTTTTTCACAGGGACTGTTGAGTGGGAGGTCACAGATACAACTGTAAATACTAATCTCTGATTTACGTAGGACGAGTAAAAATATTATATTAGATTTTTTAAAAAAGGATTCTAGGGAACATGGGCAGAGACATATATTGCTACTTATCTTCAAGGCTGACTAATCACATTATGTTTATCTGTAAAATAGCACTGAGGCCATAAGTTCGTAGAAATTGGAGGACAAAAGATCATAGAAATTGCAAAAAATTTCTAAAGGTTCCCACGTACAAACTGTGTTCAACACTACTCTAAACTCATGCATCATCCCTTTTAAGACTGATTTGTCCATCCATTTCTTCATTAAATAAAAACATATTGAACAGCACTGCATGCCAGGTATTGCATTAGTGTTAAAACCAGTCCCTGGACTCTGAGCTCCTGGATGATACCAACACAGGCAGGTATGAAAAAAAAATTGCGGTAAGTATAAACTTGATGTACTATAAAATGGAGGTTTATTATGATACAGTCAAAGAAAGGAAGGAACTAACTTGGTTTGATCAGGTCAATAATGGCTTTATAAAGAAGAAGATTGACCTGGGGTATAAATGACAAGTAGTTTATCAAGCAGAAAAGAAGGAAATGAGAAGCATTTCAGGACAAGGAAGTATCACATGTAAAATAATTAAGGCTTGGTGACCTCGAGTGGCCTGGACACAGCGGGCCCTGGACGTCTGTGATGGCGGTGGCTGCGGCGGTTGGCGCGGAGTAGCTGAGGTGGAAAGGGCGGCCACTGGGCCTCAGGCAGCCGGGAAACTTGTGGACCTTCCTCTTGCCATCTCTTAAGGGAGGACCGCTGCTGGTGACTGCCACTTTGCCCTCGGCAGGAGAGGCTGCCTCATTTACAGGCAACAGCTTTGAAGTGTGGAGCAGGAAAAGAACTGTTTCTTAGCTGCAAAAGCAAGTCTCTAAACAGGGAACACGGCGCCAGGGCTGCTGTGGATGCAGACAGGATCCTGGAGGCCGGGGCCGCGCCGAAGGCGGCCAGCTGCCCTATTCAGGATTCGAGGTTTCAGGCCGTCATAAAAGAAGATTCCTGGGAATGCCCGAGCCGCGCCGCGGGACCGACTGAACAGCCCGAGGTGGCAGCGGCCGAGAACGGGGAAGGTGACAAACCAGAGGCAGAGAGTGAGCGCCCGACCTGACACAGCCCTGTGAGTGACCCCTGGCCCAGCCCTGCTAAGAAGGCTGATGCCCACCCGGCTTCCGCCTGCATCATCAGTTCACTCACCGCCCCAGGGCTGCCTCCATTGTCCCAGGTGCTGGCAGCTCCGCCCAGCTCAGCCCCTCACTGAGCCTTCCCACTTGCTTGGCCTGGCGCGGGGCTTCCCGGGGCCTGTGGGTCGGCCCCCCATCCCACTCCCTCCGCGGTTCTCTGGTGGGGCTGGTGGTGTGGGGCGTCCCCGGCCAGTGTCAGGAGGGCAAGGAAGTACGGGCGGGGCCGACTGTCACTCCATCACACCCTGGACTCCGGCCCCCGGTAAACTTCCTGTTACTGGGAGGCAGATACCATCTCTGCGGCCACCTGTTTGGAAAAACGCCTAACCAATTTCTGGTTGGGAACAGTGTGGTAGGAGAGTTCCCAAGTCCGTTTGAACTGGCCGGATAGCTGGCTGAGGGGGGCGCTAGACTCAGTCCATACCGGGGAGATACAAAGGTGAACAAGTCCCGAGAAAGATTTACACAGTGCTACAAAGGCACCCAGAGGGACCGGTCGTCTGTGCCTAGCAGAAACCTGGTAGACTTCCTGGGCGAGGCGGTGCCGAGCAGGGTCTTGAAGGCCCAGCTGATAGACGAGGGTTGCAGAAGACACAACCCAGCCCAGCCCAGTGCGCACAGAGTGGGGAGTTGTGCGGCCAGCGAGGCG
Organism: Cynocephalus volans; assembly: GCF_027409185.1. Classification (NCBI taxonomy): domain Eukaryota; kingdom Metazoa; phylum Chordata; class Mammalia; order Dermoptera; family Cynocephalidae; genus Cynocephalus; species Cynocephalus volans. Next base: position 142,706,655 of record NC_084466.1, on the reverse strand, counting down.
GAGACTCGACAGAAACCACACACCCTGTGGGGTCGCCACTGCACGATCCAACAGCCTGGGCCAGAGCACACGGAACAGGGAGAAGTCCTGCACGGGAAGTGAAAGCTCAACAGAGATCACACACCCTGTGGTACATGATCCAGCAGCCCAGCAGGGTCCAAGCTGACCAGAAAGGTGGCTCCCTGGAGAAGCCCAAGACCCGAGGCAACCACACACACAAGGCACTAGAGGCCAACGGAGCAGTCACGGAGGCAGCCATACGAAATTGGCAACCACAGCAACATCCTAGTTAGTCATTAGTCTCAAACCGGTGGACTGTGAAACTCCCTGCCACAATGAATAAACACCAAAAAAAAGATACCAGAAATACAAAAAATCAAGAAAGTACACCACCAAAAGTTAATAAATCTCAAACTCTAGATCCTATAGAACAAGAAGCCCTTGAAATGACTGACAAGGAATTTCGAGTGATAATTCTAAGGAAACTGAATGAGATACAAGAAAACTCAGCTAGACATCATGAGGAAATGAGGAAAAGTATACAGGATTTGAAAGAGGAAATGCACAAGGAAATCAATGTCCTGAAAAAAAATGTAGCAGAACTTGCTGAAATGAAGAAGTTATTCAGCGAAATAAAAAACACAACGGAGAGTTTAACCAGCAGACTTGTCGAAGTTGAAGAGAGAACCTCTGAACTTGAAGATGGGCTGTTTGAAATAACACAAGCAGACAAAAAGGAAAAAAAAAGAATCAAAGACATTGAAGAAAATCTGAGAGAGATATCAGACAACCTTAAATGCTCAAATATCCGAGTCATGGGTACTCCAGAAGGGGAGGAAGATGGAGATTCCATTGAAAACATATTCAACAAAATAGTGGCAGAAAACTTCCCAGGTATAGGAAAAATCACAGATCTTCAGATTCAGGAAACTCAACGATCTCCAAAAGTATTCAACCCAAAAAGGCCTTCTCCAAGACATGTTATAGTCAAATTGGCAAAACTCAGAGACAAAGAGAGAATCTTAAAAGCTGCAAGAGAGAAGCGTCAAATCACCTATAAGGGAGCCCCAATCAGGTTAACATCAGACTTTTCATCACAAACCCTAAAAGCTAGAAAGGAATGGGATGATATATTCAAAATACTAAAAGACAAAGATTGCCAGCCAAGAATACTCTACCCTGCAAGGCTATCCTTCCGAAATGAAGGGCAAATAGTATATTTCTCAGACAAACAAAAACTGCTAGAGTTCACTACCACACGACCACCCTTACAAGAAATCCTCAAGGGAGTACTGGGTTTGGTTCCTGAAAAATAACTACCACTGCCATAAAAACCCAAGAAAAATCAATACCCACTAGTATAATAAAAATGGCATTCATGAAGAGAAAACAAGCAAACAAAAACGCTATCTCCAACCTAAGGAACCAACAAACACAGAAACCAAACAGTAAATCAGAAAGCAAGGAACAAAAGACACCTAAGACAACCAAACAACCAATAAAATGCTAGGAATAAATCAACACTTTTCAATAACAACTCTTAATGTAAAAGGCTTAAATTCCCCAATCAAAAGACACAGACTGGCTGACTGGATCAAAAAGGAGGACCCAACTATATGCTGCCTACAAGAGACCGACCTCACCCATAAAGATTCACATAGACTAAGAGTGAAAGGATGGAAAAAGAATTACCATGCAAACAGAAAAGAAAACAAGCTGGAGTAGCTATTCTTATATCTGACAAAATAGACTTTAAACTAAAAACCATAAAAAGAGACAATGAGGGACACTACTTAATGATAAAAGGACTGATCCATCAAGAAGACATAACAATCATAAATATGTACACACCCAATGTTGGAGCAGCCAGATTTATAAAACAAACTCTATTAGACCTAAAGAAGGAAATAGACACCAATACCATAATAGCAGGGGACCTGAACACCCCACTGTCAATATTAGACAGATCATCTAGGCAAAGAATCAGTAGAGAAACACAAGATCTAAACAAGACTCTAGACCAATTGGAATTGGCAGATATCTACAGAACATTCCATCCAACAACCTCAGAATATTCATTCTTCTCATCAGCACATGGATCATTCTCCAGGATAGATCACATATTAGGTCACAAATCAAGTCTCAATAAATTCAAAAAAATTGGAATTATCCCATGTATTTTCTCAGACCACAATGGATTAAAACTAGAAATTAATAACAAACGAAACTCTGGAAACTATACAAACACATGGAAATTAAACAGCATTCTACTTAATGACATATGGGTCCAAGAAGAAATCAAGCAGGAAATCAAAAAGTTTATTGAAACTAATGAAAACAATGATACATCATACCAAAACCTGTGGGATACTGCAAAAGCAGTATTGAGGGGGAAATTTATCGCATTAAACGCTCACTTCAGAAGAATGGAAAGATGGCAAGTGAACAACCTAACACTTCACCTTAAAGAACTAGAAAAACAAGAACAATCCAAACCTAAAGTTAGCAGACGGAAAGAAATCACTAAGATCAGAGCAGAACTGAATGAAATTGAAAACCAAAAAACAATTCAAAAGATCAACGAATCAAAAAGTTGGTTTTTTGAAAAGATAAATAAAATTGACAAACCATTAGCATGGCTAACAAAAAAAAGAAAAGAGAAGACTCAAATAACAAAAATTAGAAATGAAAAAGGCGATATTACAACTGATGCATCTGAAATACAAGGAATCATTCAAGACTACTATAAACAACTATACGCCAACAAATTTGAAAATCTGGAGGAAATGGATAAATTTCTGGACACACACAAGCTCCCAAAACTGAACCGTGAAGACGTAGAAAGTTTGAACAGACCAATAACAATAAAGGATATTGAAGCTGTTATCAGAAGGCTCCCAACAAAGAAAAGCCCAGGACCAGATGGATTCACAGCAGAATTTTACCAAACATTCAAAGAGGAATTGACACCGATTCTTTACAAACTATTCCAAAAGATTGAAACGGACGCAAATCTCCCAAACTCATTCTATGAAGCAAACATCATCCTGATACCAAAACCAGGTAAAGATATAACCAAAAAAGAAAACTACAGGCTGATATCCTTGATGAATATAGATGCAAAAATCCTCACTAAAATACTAGCAAACAGAATACAGCAACACATACGTAAAATTATTCATCACGATCAAGTGGGATTCATCCCAGGGATGCAAGGTTGGTCCAACATACGCAAATCAATAAATGTGATACACCATATTAATAAAGTCAAACACAAGGACCATATGATCATCTCTATAGATGCTGAAAAAGCATTTGATAAAGTTCAGCACTCATTCATGACAAAGACCCTCTATAAGTTAGGTATAGAGGGAAAGTATCTCAACATAATTAAAGCCATATATGCCAAACCTACAGCCAATATCATCCTGAATGGGGAAAAACTGAAAGCTTTTCCTTTAAGAAAAGGAACTAGACAAGGATGCCCACTCTCACCACTCCTATTCAACATAGTGTTGGAAGTACTAGCCAGAGCAATCAGAGAAGAGAAGGAAATAAAGGGCATCCAGATTGGAAAAGAGGAAGTCAAACTGTCCCTGTTTGCAGATGACATGATCCTATATATCGAACAGCCTAAAACCTCTACAAAAAAACTGTTGGAATTGATAAATGATTTCAGCACAGTAGCAGGATACAAAATCAACACACAAAAATCAGTAGCATTTCTTTTCTCCAATAGTGAACATGCAGAATGAGAAATCAAGAAAGCCTGCCCATTTACAATAGCCACCAAAAAAATAAAATACTTAGGAATTGAGTTAACCAAGGAGGTGAAAAATCTCTATAATGAGAACTACAAACCACTGCTGAGAGAAATTAGAGATGATACAAGAAGATGGAAAGATATCCCATGCTCTTGGATTGGAAGAGGGAGGTAGGTTTTGGTGATGGGGAGCAATAATCAGCCACAATGTATATCGACAAAATAAAAATTAAAAAAAAAATAAATAAATAAAATAAAATAATTAAGGCTTAAAATGTGATGCATGACACTATAAACTGGGGCACTTTGGCATGCCTGGACAAAGGATGAAAGGAAAAGAACTGTAAAAGAAAACAGTAGGTAGAAGGAAAGGGCCCACTATAAGAGGCCTTGAAAGGCATGACTGAGTCTCATGCTAACCTAAGAGGAGCAAATTCATATGTCCCCAGGAGTCAGGCCAATAACAAGAGTGAAATGGCATGACTCTGGAGACCCTGACAAAATATGCTCCACAGAGTGAGAAGCCACCTCTCAGCTGTGGCTACTTCTAAATTTTCCAGAATTTAGAAACCTGAAATTTGGGTGTTTATATGATACATCTCAATGTTTTGATGTTGCAACCAATTTCAATGTATCAAGAACACTGAACAGGCCAAAGATATAATATCTTTTAACTAGATTTGACTGGCAGACTGAAATTTTGTGAACTCCTATGGGCACTGTAATGTAACAAAAAAAAGCAGTTTAATTTAATCAGATTTACATTTTTTTAGAAAGCTTCCTCTAGACCCAAAGTAGAAAACAGACAGGAGGACTAGAGTGAAAGCAGAACCTCAGCCTTATTCCTAAAGGTCAAGAGAGAGCCCACGTGGTTCTCATTTAGTGAGCAACAGTGACAGTGTGGAGGAGATGTATTCTGGGGGTAGAATCCATGGGACTAAGTGACAATTAGATGTGGGGTCAAGGCAAAACAGGTATGGAATGTCTCCAAAGTTTCTTATATGGGTAACTGATAGATGGTGTATAGATCAGATATAGTGAATGCATAATGCTTTGGAGAAAAGACAATAAATTTAATGAGTTCAGGTTGGCACATTGTATTTGAATGTCTGTAGGACTGGGACATGTGAAAAATGGACAATCTGAACAGACAATTGAGAAATGATATGATAGATATGATTTTGAAGTCATCAATGCATAGGCATTAGTGAAAGCCATGGGCATACATAAAATTAACCAGAGAGAAGAAAGAGATGACAAGTCAAAGCAACAATGACCTGAACACACAAACATTAAGAGGAAGGCAGAAGAAGAGAATCCAATGGAGATGGAGAACAGAGTGCCAGGAAGAGACCAAGGAAATATGGTGGAAACAAAGCTAGTTTTGAGAGGAAAGGAGTCAATCAAGTATTATATAGAAGACAAGTAAGACAAGAACTGGAAAAGTACCTCAGAAACAGGGGTCATATATGACTTTAGCAAAAAAGTTTCAGAGGTATAACATCCATTGTAACTGGAAGCAATACAATATAAAAAAGTTAAACACTTGGATTTTTCCTTATATATATTTTTAAATGCCATATCTTCCTTCCTCTAAATGTTGGAATATTTTTACAGTACAGGGACTGGAGAAGGCCACTTTTCCCAAAGCCTGGTTATTTCTTCATTTACTTTAACCTTTTGCTGACATCTAGCAGATGCATGATTTATTGTAACATCCCTTCTGCCCCCATCCTCTTTGGACAAAATTCTTCTGGATAACATTTTAGTCCCTGTAGTGAAAACAGAATAATGCAGGTAGAGACACTTAGGAAGGAAGACATTTATTAAAGTGACAGGCTACCTGAATAGAGCACCTACCACTTGAAGCAACAACTTTTCTTAGAAAATTGTTCATCTGAATATGATAACCCTTGGAAGTCAAAGGTGGTTAAAACTCCAACTGTACCCACTCAATCTTTATTTGATTTGAGTCCCATATGAGTAAACTGAAAAACAGCCAATCAGTAGTTAGAATTAATATATCCCAAAGCTTTTTATTTATTCTTTTCTGTCTAGTTTAAACATATTTTTAAATTACAGTAATTTTGCTCCTCTAAATAGTCACAGCATACTTAATAATATTTTTCTAACAAAGAAGATTTTACAAAAGTATCTAGGGCTCTATAAAGTAATGAATTGCCATTGAGTTCATTTGCTGTTGGTGGTGGGGGGGAGGTTAGTTTACCACATGCTTAGAATCTGTGGGTAAACCAATTAAGAGGAAAAGTAGGTCCTCTGAAACAAAATAAACCACTTTAATGGTCTTATAGAATAAAGTATCAATATTTATTAACATTTTATAAATCAAAGAATAATTGCACTTCAGAATTATAAGACTCTTTAAGAATAATTTACCAATCTCATTCCCTTAGAGATGAGGAGAAAGCAGATTATGGTTCAATAAAATAGAAAGAGTAATTCTTTGGTCAGTATAAACCTGGCTGTGCTGTTGACAAAGACCTGTTTTAGCTAAGAACTCGGGTTTATTCTGAATGCTTGAATAGAAAGTATTTATATGTAGTACATAGTCCAGTGGAGAAGGGACATACCAAGGAACATCAAATATTCTGAATTATAATGGAAATTACTTAGGGATAATCTATTATATTATATCATGCCATTTAATATAAATAATGGGGGATTGACTAAAATAATGCAGTGATTTCTTGTTTAAGAGTCCTAAATTTTAGGAAGAATTTAATAAAATATCTTTGATTCTTTCCCATGAAGAAATCTGGCACTAATTTACATGCTATTCCTTCCACATTAGAGATAAACTTTAGCCTATTTACATATTCATCTAGATTTATTTTCTAGAGCTGGAAAATACAATCCTGGTAAAAAAGGGCAAATCAGTAGTTAAGTGGTGTCACTCAGTACAGTAAGTAATCAAACATGGCTTGTGGGCTTACAGCTGAGGAAAGTCTCAGGCCAGAAAAACTATCTCCTTTGAAGAGTTTGTCCGAATTTAGATAATACATTACACCGGAATTGAGTACAAATTATTTAAAAATCAACCTAATTTGTGTCAGAAATAATAACAATTAATATCTTTTTTGAGCTTTCTACTTATCAGGTATTTCTCTAAGAGCTGTGAGTATGTATGTGTATGTATGTTAATTTACCCTTTACAATAATCCTCTGCGGCAGATGCTATTATTCCATTTTACAGATCTGAAAACTGAGGCAGAGAGATTAAAATGAGTAACTTGCCCAAGTTCAAAATCTAATAAGTGTCAGAGCAAGAATTTAAAACCAGACAAAGCTTCTAAAATAAATCACTTTATATAATCTAATCACATGTATTCAAATGTTTTTCTTCTTTTTTTATCATCACCCCTCCCCACCATTGCTGAAGAAAGAATAGTCAGTTTGTTTACTTTTTAAGGCAACTTGTTTTAAACAATGGTCCAACTGGCAGCTATGCTGGTTGAAAATTAAAAAGGCATAAAAAACTCTGCTGAAAAAAACTTTTAAGTCGTCATGACCACATATAAATGCTATGTCCAGACATTCAGAGTAAACTTAGCTGAAATAGTTCTTTGTTTGCAGCACAGCCAGGTTCACATTGACTAAAAAATTATCATTTTATAAGAACACCATCTGCATTATCACCATTTAAATGGTAACTGAAAATATTTGCTTAAGTGAAATGAACTTAACACTGAATTTGTTTAATAGACTAATACTTTTGCTTTAATGATCTTCATGTATAAATATTTCAATGACTATGGTTGGGAGTGATCAAGTCAGGTTTTAAAGGAATTTGTTTAATCTTAGTTCCTGCCACTCAACCTGCAGGTTCTTGTCAAGGTCAACAGTGACCACCATGTTGACAATCTAGTACACACTTTTTATGTTCTAGTTTTACTCAAGCTTCTCAATAGTATTCAACTTGATTGAAATGCCCTCTTTTTTGAAATTGTTCTGTAGAAATGATCTACCTCATTAGTGGCTTTTTTCTTAATTCAACTTAAGTCATTCTCTACATGAACTCTACTACAATTCCTGTGAGCTTGGTCAAGAACCCTCTTTTGTCTCCCTTCTCTCCCGAAGTATTCTCATCTATTTCTAAACCTTTAAATACTATCTATACACTGATGTCAAAATTGATCTAATTCAATTTCTTCTCTGAACTCAAACTTGATACACCCAAACGACTACTTAACTTCTCTACTGGTACTATGATACTCACAACTCTTAGAATAATGCCTGACATATAGTAAATCTAATGACTCCTAGATATCTTAAATTTAAAACATCCAAAAGTAAATTGTGGATTCAACAACCACAATTCTCCCACTAAACAAACAAATAAGCAAACAATCTTTCAACAAAGTAAAGCTCAGGCACACACGGCTTCACTGATGAATTTTATCAAACAGGAAGAAAGAAACAACTCTACACAGTCATTTAGAAAACAGAGGAAGAAGCAGTTCCCAACTCATTCTGTGAGACCAGTACTGCCATGATGCAAAAGCCAGGTAAAGACAGGACACGAAAACTGTAGACCAATATCCCTCATAAACATAGATGTAAAAATTCTTAACACAATATTAGTAAACCAAACACAGCAACATAGAAAAAAGATTATACACTATTATAAAGTGGGATTTACCCAAGGAATACAAGGCTGGTTGAACATCTAAAAATCAATTAACACAATAAAGGACAAACAAACAAGTTGTCTTCCCCAACTCAATAATTAGTATCACCCCTTGAAAAACCTAGTTATTCAAACTAGAAACTTGGGAGTTTATCCTTGATGCCTCTTGAGAAACTTTCATAGACTAAAACAATTAAAGAATCCTTCTCTGAAAAAGAAAGCAAATGAGGGAAACTATTAACAGTTATTGAATTTAGGTAGAGGTACATAGATTATTATTGTACTCTTCTTTCAACTTTTCTACATGCTTGAAAATTTTCAAAATAAAGAGTCTCAAAAAAAATTTTTTTTAATCTTTAAAAAAAAAAAAAGCCTCTGCTGAAGTCTTCCCTTTGGTGTAATGGATCACTGGCATGTGGCCCCTGCTATTGAGCAAATGTTTCTAAAGCAAAAGCACTGTGGCAGAACCTTAGGCCTCTTCAGTGCATCTAGAAAGACACATTTCCATTAGCTTGTACATTTCATACACCTTAAAAACTTACTGAGACCTTAAGAGCATCTAAAACAGTATTGAGAAAACAAACAAACAAACAAACAAAACCTCTGATTATTCGCTTCCCAAGCCTATTTCAAATTTTATTATATCTCAGAAATATTAATCTGGAAAACAATATAGAAAATGGCTATTGGTTTAAATTTAAAAAGTAGCCGGTGGAGAGAAATTTAGAGCTTTAAAACTTACTTATCTTAGAAAGGAAGAAAGATCTAAAATCAATAATCTAAGCTCCTATTTCAAGATCCTAAAATGAGAAGAGCAAATGAAACCCAAAGTAGATAGAAGAAAATAAAGACCAAAGAAAGCAGAAGTCAATGAAATAGAAAACAGATAAATAATAAAGAAAATCAAAGATGCCAAAAGTTGTTTTTATGAAAAGATTTTAAAAATTCATAAACATTTAGCTAAACTAAGAAAAAGAAGACACAAAACTACCAATATCAGGAATAGAAGAGGAGACATTGTCACAGACATTACAGAAATGAACAGGATTATAGAGAAATATCATGAAGAGTTTATTGTCAACAAATGAGAGAATTTAGATAAAGGGGACAAACAGTTAGAAAGACATAAATTATAAAAACTGACTCAACAGGAAATAGAAATAGAATAGACCTATAACAAGTAAAGAAATTAAATTAGTAAAACAATCTTTCAACAAAGAATATCTCAGGCACATGTGGCTTTACTAATGAATTTTATCAAACAAGAAGAAAGAAACAACCCTACACAGGCACTTAGAAAACAGAGGAGGAAGCAGTTCCCAAACCATTCTTTGAGACCAGTACTACCATGATGAAAAAGCCAGATAAAGATAGAACAGGAAAACTACAGGTCAATATAGGTGATAAACATAGACGTAAAAATCCTTAACACAATATTAGTAAACCAAACATAGCAACATAGAAAAAAGATTATACACTATGACAAAGTGGGATTTATCCAAGGAATACAAGCCTGGTTTAACATCTAAAAATCAATTAATACAATATATTATATCAATACAGTAAAGGACAAACACAATATGATCATCTCAAAAGATAGAAATAGCATTTGATTAAATCCAACACCCATTTATAGTACAGTTTCCCTCAGTATCCACAGGGAATTGGTCCTGGGATCCCCCCCCAGATATCAAAATCTTCAGATGTTCAGGTTCCTTACATAAAATGGCATAGTATTTGTGTATAACCTATGCGTATCCTCCTGTATACTTTAAATCATCTCTAGATTACTTATGATACCTAATACTATGTAAATACTATATAAGTAGTTGTTATACTGTATTTTAAGTTTATTATTTTTTATTGGAATATTGTTATTATTATTTTTTTTCCCCTCAAATATTTTCTATCCTTAGTTGGTTGAATCCATGGATACAGAATACAGATAAGGAGGGCCAGCTGTATAGATTCAAAACAGACTAAGAATAAAAGGTAAATTTCTCAACCTGAAAAAGAGCATTTACAAAACACCTGAAATTAACACTATCTAATGGTGAAAATCTGAATGCTTTGCCCCTAAAATCGGAACAAGGCAAAGACATCCATTCTCACCATTTCTACTTGATGTTGCACCAGTGTTTAGCAAGTGCAAAAAGGGAAAAACAAAAATAAGTAGAAAATTTAAAAACTAAAGGTATACACATTGAAAGGAAGTAAAACTGTCTTTATTCACAGATGACATGATATTTTATGTAGAAAATCCACAAGAATCTACAAAGAATAATTGAATTATTAAGTGAGTTCAGCAAGGTTGCAGGATACAAGATCAATATACAAAAATCAATTATATTTCTATGTACTAACAATAAATGAACCAAACATAAAATTAAGAAAAAAGAATTCATTCCTAATAGCATCAAAAAGAATAAAATATTTAGAAATAAATTTTACAAAAGAAGTACACTGTACACTGAGAAGTCAAACCACTGCTGAGAGAAATTAAAAAGATCTAAGCAAATGGACTGGAAAACTCATTACTTGTACTGTTAAGATGGCAATTCCTCCCACACTGATCTACACTGATTCTTTTCAAAGAATCTCTCTTAAAATCTCAGAAGATTTTTTTCATAAAAATTCACAAAATGATTCTGAGAGCTATACAGAAATGCTAAGAATGCAGAATTAGCAAACCATTTTAGGAAAAGAAGAACAAAGTTGGAGGACTTACATTATGCAATTTCAAAACTTACTCTAAAGCTACAGTGGTCAAAACACCATGGTACTGGCATAAGGATAGATATATAGATCACTGAAACAGAATTGAGAGTCCAGAAATGAACTTACACACTTACATTATCATCATCTTATTTTCTACAAAAGTGCCAAGGAAACTCACTAGGGGAAAGGATAGTCTTTTCAAGAAATAGTGCTGGAATAATGGGATATCCATATGTAAATAAATAAATAAATAATAAATAAATAAATAAATAAATAAATAGCCTTTACCTCATACTAGACCAAAAAACAAAACAAACAAAAAAACCCAAACCACAATTACAAAACCTCAAAATGGACAGACCTAAATATAAGAGTTAAAAATATAAAATTTCTAGAAAAAAATCTTTGTGCCCTTTGGTTAGGCAAAGATTTGTGAGATACAACACCAAAATCACAAACAATTTTTAAAAATCGATACATTGAACTTTAATGGAATTTAAAACGTTTATACTTCAAAAGGTATCATTAGGGCTTCTGGTCAAGATGGCAGAATAGATGGTCCCCAGCATCACTCTCTCCCACAAATCAACCAATTTACAACTATTAAAAAGCAATGATAGCCAAGCTGGGGCCACTAGAGCTCAGGGGAAGAGGAAGAGAGACATACGGAGTACATGAAGGCGGGACAAGCCATGATGAGAAAAAGAACAGCTCCAACTGTTTTGAGCCCTAGCCGCTTCCAGGCAGGAGTTGCTGAGAGCATGGAGCAGGAGCTGGCAAAAGCCACAGCTGTGTTCTTCTGATGAAGATGCTTGGAGGCAGCAGGGCAGAAGAGGGCCTTGGTGGCCCCCAGGACAGCAAGACCATTAATAGGGTTCCTGTGGACCCACATAGGAGCAAGGAGCCACAATGACTGAAAAAAAGGAGCCACTCAGAGGCCGATGAGTCATCGCATGGGACCAGTGCATGGCCAGTTCCATGGGAAGTGTTTGGAGTGCAGGCAGTAGGGAGATGGGCCCACTGGGGGAATACTGGGGGCACAGCAGGGCAGCTGATTTGCCCCCCAGTCATCACAGGAACACTCAGTGGAGACTGGTCAGGAATATATATCTGCAGGGGGTGCAGTTTGCTGAAAAGACTCAGGCCCCAACCAGAGTTTCTACACAACCCAGGTACATTGGACCACCTCCCAAGAGCTAGAAGTACCTATAAAGTCAACCATTAAAACCTAAGCTGCACAAACCTTCCCCAGGGAATCAGCAGCAAAGCAGCAATTTAGCTCAACCACAGAGCTCAAGTGCTGGTCCCCACAGGAAGTTCCCCCATTTTAGAATTAAGCAACGGACAACAAATTATTTCCTGTGCAGAGTCTAAGGTAGGAACAGCAAATAATCCAACACAGAATTGAAAGAAAAAAAAATTGAAAGAAAAAAAAGTTGAAAGAAAAAAAAATCAGAGACAAAGTTTGATATGAAATAGTAAAAGTCTCACATTACCAAAGAACACCTATAAAACCTAGAAGGACTGGAAGTCCCCTGGGCTACTAAGCCAGGGAAGGGGAAGTGCTGGGGGTCTCAGCCACGTCCCCCCGACACCTGCAACCAGCTCAGTGATGACCACCAAGCCACTGCAAGAAACGCCCTGGGCTCTCCTGAGCTGGGGCGATAGTGGGCCGAGAACTGTGGCCACGCCCCCCCAACACCCATAACCAGCCCACTGAGCCACCACAAGAAGTGCCCTGGGCTTCCAAGCTGGGGTGGTGGGGGACTGAGGGCTTCAGCCACAGCCCCCTGTTATCTCCACCTAGCCCAGCAATGACCAAGCCACCACTGGAAGCCCCCTGGTCTTCCCTGCAGGAATGAGGGGGGTGCCAGAGGCCTCAACCCTGACCCTCCTCATTCCTCCTTGTCCCACACTATTTCGTTTCACCTTCCCTTCTCCCCCTCCCCCAACTGCTTGACAACAATGTCATAAAATGTAAAAAAAAAAAAAATATATATATATATATATAATTAAATAATTATATTGTTTTTTAAAAAAGACATCATTAAGAAAATGAAAAGATAAGCCACATACTGGGAGAAAATATCTGCAAATCATATATCTGATTCATCCAGAATACAAAAGAACTCAATCATAAGAAGATGAAGAACTTAATAAAAAAATAGGCAGAAGATTTGAATAGATATTTCACCAAGATATGTCAATGACAAATAAGTATAAGAGGTGTTCAACATCATGAGTCATTATGGAAATGCAAATCAAAACTGGGAGATGTCATTACATACCCACTAGATGGCTACAATCAAAAAGACTGATAATATTAAGTACTGATGAGGGTATAGAGAAATTGGGACCCCTCGTACATTGCTGGTGGGAATATAAAATAGTACAGCCACTTCAGAAAGTGTGGCAGATTCTTAAAAAGTATACATTTACCACATGACCCAGGAATTTCATTGCTAAGTAACTTCTTCCCAAGAGAAATGAAAACGTGTTCGCATAGACTGGTATGGCAATTTTCACAGCAGCATTAAAACATGGGCATCAATCCAAATGTCCATCAACCGGCAAATGGATAAATAAAATGTAATATATATCCATACAATAGAATGTTACTCAGTAACAAAAATAAACTACTGATACCTGCTACAACATATGTGAACCTCAAAAATATGTTAAGTGAAAGAAGCCAGGCATATTGTATGATTCCACTTTTATGAAATTTCCAGAAAAGGCAAAACTATAGAGAGAAAAAGCAGATCAGTTGTTGCATGGAATCAGGTGTGGGAACAAGGACTGGCTGCAACCGGGCATAAGGAACCTCTAGGAAGTGCTATAAAACTGGACTGGGGTGATGGTTGCAGAACTGCATAAATATCCTAAAAATCGCCGAATTTCATATTTACTATGTAAAATGTTATGGTATGTAAATTTACCTCAATAAATCTGTTTTTTAAAAAAGGAGCTGGACTATAAGGAAATAACTTTTATCTAAAAAAAAATATCAAAAATATAGTACTAGTTGTGGAAATTGTGTTGATACACTGCATTGAATTTCTGAAATTAAAAATGACTCTTAAGACTAATATCAAAGGCTCCCTTTGTACAGTATGTGACAGTTTTTGTTGTTATTCTGGTTTACTGAGAGACAACATTTTAGATCTGATATAAAGATCTTACACCATCTTATTACCAAAAAAGTGGGTGGGAAAAGGAAGGTTGGAGTATATATAAAATTCCTTGAGGATAGGAAGCCTGTGGAATAAGACACAGCTACCTTTTAAGAACATTATGTCTAGTGTAATAGTTCTCAAACTTGAGTGAACATTAGAATCACCTGGGGAGTTTTTAAAAATCCCTGTGTCCTGGCTGCACTTAGACAAATTAAGTTAAAATCTCTGGGTAGGGATGCAGGCAACTGTAGTTTCTAAAGCTCTTCAGGTGATTCCAATACGGTGCCAAAGTTAAGAATCACTGGTCTAGTGGAAGAGGTGGAGGCTTAAGAACCTTTGTTTTCACACCCAACTGGCTCCTGGATCTGTGGTTTGGCATAGCTGCATCGCAGTATCTAGAGCTGCTGTCCACTATGGTAGTCACCAGCCATACGTGATTACTGAGCACTTGAAATATGGATAGTCAGAACTGAAACATGCTGTATGTGAAAATACACACAGGATTTTGACGACTTAGAAAAAAAAGAATGTAAAATATCTCATTAATGATTTTTAAAATGTATTACATACTGAAATGATGATATTGTTTGGATCTATTGGGTTAAATAAAAATATTACTAAAATTAATTTCATCTCTTTTTGCTTTTTTGGACATGGTTACTAGAAAATTTAAAGTTACATATGTGGCTGCCATTATACTTTTACTGGACAGTGCTGATCTTCAATCTGAAAAAGAATCTTAACACTTCAGAGTTGAAAATGACCTCTGGAATCACCTAATTCCATCTCTTCATTTTACAGATAAGGAAACTGAGGCCCAGAGAGAGAAAGTGTCTGGACTTACATGACACAGCTAGAAAGTGACTTAGCTGAGATGGGTCAGGTGCCTTGACTCCTGCTGTCTGTGGCTGTTTCCATGACACTTTCTCAAGGATTGTTAAAACAAAAATGCTCTATCATTTCCTCTCAAAATAGAAGGCTTAATTTAATCAACCAGTACTGAAATATGTATGTACTTTTTATAGAGAGCATTTTCCCCTCTAGGATGTTCTAAGTCTCCTGCCTACAGCTTCTGAGTTTGGTGCCATACATTCAACGTACTACTCTTGGTGTCTTAAAATAAACCAAGAAAAATATGAAAAGATCAAATCTCACATTCCACTTTATACTAGGAGAGGTTATATGTCAAAGGGCACTCACAGAAACACCACAAAAATAAACCTAAGAGAAAGAAATTGGTAGGGGAGGGTGGGCAGGGGGGTTGAAACACAATGAAAATAATACTTTGTGTTCCTATTTTAAGTGCCTTTCTCAATGCTATATGCATAGCAGCTAGAGGCAAGCTGGAAAGCAGCCAGGTCCTGGCTGCCAGCAAAAATTTTGTCACCTCCTTTGAACATCTGAAGTATGTTTACCCAATAGATTTCATTAAATTACACTTCCATTAGGAAGCATACAATGTTGATACTCATCTCAAAGATCAAAGGCATCGCTAAGAGGCATGTCATCCTGCTCCCCAGCTGATTGCTATTTCTGGGCCAATCAAGGAAAGGAGCCAGAACAATACTTAGTTAAAAAAAAAAAAAAATTGTAGCATCTCCCCAAGGACTTATAGACTAAGAATCTGTAGCCCCATTATCAAAATGAGCACATCATTAATGACAATACACATACAGTGAGTTATTTTAATACAACTCCTACACAACAAACACGCTGGATTTGGGTCATTAGCTGAATTTATAAATCAGTATTTCTGAGGGCTAAAAACTCTTCAGTAAAAATACAAAGTGTAGAAGATGGATACAGAGTCCTAAACTTACAAATGCAGGAGAAAAATATAGTTTTTATTACTTTTATTGTGATTTTAAATAACCCGACAGGTGAGCCAGATTGGACATGGCTAATTTAATTACTGACAGGTTGTAAGACTTTTTTCTCATTTCACTAATTTTTTTGATGGATGATTTAAAAAGAAACACCATAAATACATTTATTCTAAAAGGCAAAAATGATTCTATCTTGGGATCCAGTGATTTCTGATGAAAACATTTTTCAGGAACAAAGGACACAAATTTCAAAAGAAATAAGATTTGGCCATTGAAAATTAGGAAATAAAAACAAGTCCTTTCAACAAGGGAAAAAATATTTTAGGTAGGTTTAATGGAGAGTTTTTTAAAAAGTGGTATTGAAAATGGCTACAAATCCTTTACGTGACATTAGAAAGAGTTCAACAACAGCTCAATTTTCTAAGCCTGATTTCAAGTAGTGGGAACTCTTCTGTAGCAATTTTTATCATGAGGAATTTGCTCAAAATGGGATGTAAAAGGCAAGATTGGGCAAGTGTTCTTTCTGTAAGTTCTAGTGGTAAAGGTAAATCACCCATCTATAAGCCACAATCCACAATCTAGATTTCAGCTGCTCTTTCTATGTGCAGTCAATCTCTTGGTTACCCATATTTGACACATCATATGAACTCTAATTATCTATCTTTTGCAATTAATCATCTGACAATTACATTTCCTGCACTTATAAGCATCCAGCTGGGAACTGAGTTTTTATTTCAGAGAGAAAAAAAGAGGATTCAGGTTTCTAACAAATTACTTCTAATTAACCAGAGCCTTTTTTAGTCATCCCAATGTAAAGATGCCTACAGCTAATCAAAGAATTTATTGTTTGCATTCTTAATGATACTTTAAAAATTTCATCTAAATTTCCCTAAAGAACAGTTCTGGAAATGTATTTTACTAACATTATTTAAACAAACATTCTGTTTGGCAGTATACAAAGAATGCTGGGGAGCTGGGGAGGAAATCATTTCTAACAGAAAGGAACATAGAGTATGACTAGGATAGGCACTAAACAAAATTAAAGCAGAGATTCAAGGAGTACATGTTCAAAGATACAAGATATCTTCCAATAAAGTCCAGGAAATTGACAGAGCTGAGTCATAAAAATTTTAGAGCTGGAAGAGACATTAGGGATCATCTACTCCAGTGGCTCTCAGCTGTGGTCCTTGTGACACCAGCTTCAGCATCAACCTGGAACTCTTTAGAAATGTAAATCCCAGCTCCCTTTCTGGGCCCCACTGGGCCTTCTCAATCAGAAACTGTAGGGTAGGCCCAGCAACCTATGTATTAACAAGCCCTCCTGGTGATTCTGATGGCTGCTCAAGTTTAAGAACTGCTGGCCTAGTTGAACCACTTCATTGTACAGATAAGGAAACTGAGGGCAGAGAGAGAGGCCAAAGTTCCATACACAAGAATAAATAAAAGAATGACCTCAAAAAACTTACTATCATCCCTTTTCCTCTTATCACAAAAAACCACAACAAAACTTTGTTAATAAATAAGGTACAATACTGTTGCCTATCAGATAACTTCTGGGGACTACTAAGCCTTGGGTTCTCCAACAGCTGTTTCCTTTCATAGTATAATTAAATCCTGAGACACAAAATACATAGACATTCCCAGAGTATTAGTTTTAAGATTCCCTAAAACATAAGATTCCACAAACATTAAACCAACAATAAAGGAAGACCGAAGAAATGAGAGAAAGCCAGAGTCCTACATGTCCAAATGTCAGACCTTTGCAAGAAATGCAATTTTTAGAACACAAAGTGATGTATTGGAAAGAACACTGAATATAAAATTTTAAAAAATTGGTTTCTAAGTTTTGCTCAGCTACTGACCAGCTCAATGACATGATTATACTTCTATTAACTAATACCTCTGGGTCTGGTTCTGGCTGATATGGGATAGGAAAGTTCTATATTTGAACTAAGATAATACAGCTATTTACCCAAACTTAGGAAAACTGCACTGTAATGCTAAGTCAGTACAACTTGACTCTTCACTTACCACAGAGAATAGCTAATTGAACAACTATTTCAACTATTTTTCCAGAATATCAGATTTGATATACCTATTCATCTATTCATTCACAAATGTTTACTTAAAATTTACATGTTCTGACACAGCATGATAGATCACAGTTCCTTTTCTAAAATAGTATATAATATAATTGGAGCAATAAGACTGAGTGCACAAGGAAACAAAGCAAACTACAAGGCAGCATAAAGTTTAGGACCTACTAGTACAGATATTGGGAGAATGGAGGATGAAGCAATCAAAAACATGTTAGAATTAAATTAGAAGTATGTATTCTAACATTATCACAGCATTCTTTTAGTTTATTTATCATAACATGATGAAATGTGTCCCAATAAAGCAAATCACCATCTAAACAGTTCTTTGAACATTTCTTTGTATAATTACCACTTTGTCTTCCTGAACAATTTACACAGGCAGGAAATGTAAGGACTGTACCCATTCATCACCACCAAAATATTTGTATAAGTTAAATTTTGAGATGATGGCCAATTTTTAAGTTAAACTACTTGGACGAAAGAATTCTCTTCTTTTCAGGTAAATACATTACAAAAGATATGTTGAGTAGAGGAGATGACATCAGTCAGAAGGACTAGACAGAGTAATGATTTTTGAATCATATACTGAAGGCCACAAGCAGGAGGAGAGAATTCCAGACAGAACAGCATATATAAAGGCAACTTGGCGAGAATAAGTGAATCAACAGTATATAACAAATTAATTTGAAAATGGGAAGCAAATAAAGAAAATTAAGCTTGTAAAATGTTGAGCTTAGGGGTTAGGGAGAAGTAGGAGTGAAATGAATGTGAAACTTTTTTTGATTCACTTGGCAATGATAAACTCTGCATGCTCCTCAAAAAGATGCAACATTACAGAAACTCCTCACCTTCTTAAAGTTTAATTCTATCATAGTGTTTCTCAACCCAGGTGCAGAACGTTTATAAGATATATGAGGGTACTTCAAAAAGTTCATGGAAAAAAAATTTGAGAGATAATATGAATCTTTCTGTCTTTAAAGATCCCTTGTATATGCCTACACAATCCTCCTTATTCTAACTCTTCCCTGTAAAAAGTGATATTACCTCTAACTGAAATATTACTGTTTTAACAGACCCATACACAATGAATGCATTAAAGTAAGGAAAAGTTAAATGTGGCAAAATCAAAGATATTGGCAGAGTTTGGATGTATTGTCCTCCCAAAACTCATGTGGAAATCTGATCTCCAGTGTGACAGTTTGGGCGGGGTGGATCCCTCATGAATGGATTAATGCTCTCCCTAGGCGCTATTGGAGGGAACATTATATGGGTTATTTGCCTTTTTGCTACAGTTTATTCTCTGGATCTGTGATATTATTTCTAATGGTTATTGCATGCAATGACTATAAAATCTTAATATCTTGGATTTAAAGTAGTGTCCAAGACTCAGATTTTTAAGACTAGTTTTGGATTTAAGCAGGAGACTAGCCTGTCAGAGACAGAGTGAGTAAACAAGAAGACATTAAGGATTCTCCACATAAGGTACCATAATAAGGATTTCCTGACATGTCTTTTCCATGTATTTTCCAAAGCATTTTCATGATGCATTATTTTATGACTGCCCCAGTGTGTTGTAGGTAGTACAGGTACCATTGTTCCAATTTTATAAATGAGGAAGGGATGGCCCCAAAATGTCAGTGACCTATGAAACTTCTCAAAGGCAGTGGTGGCCAAGGCAGAATTTAAATCCAGGCCTTCTAACTAAAAGCTCAGTGCTCTTTCCAACCCACCTATTACTGTCCTATATGAGCTCCTAAAAGCCGAAAACTTTACAGTGCTACATGGCATTCTCAGTTGTTCAATCTTAGCACAGACATAACTGTGGCAAAGTGCTAAATGCTTTAATATAAAATATGTGTGAGGTAGGAAAGGGGATTCATAATATTTCCATTAGGCTGGATTATTAACCCAAAATATTTCATACAGGTAAATAGAAAGATGCTACAAAAAGACTTGAGAGAGAGGAAATGAACATGGAAAAAACATTAAAAAATAGAAAAATATATACAGCTATGCAGTTGCAATCGTTTAAGTAGGGGCACCAGAGAAAAGCTCTCAAATGCAAATCTTATTGCAACAGCTGCTTTCAGCATTACATGAAACAGTAATGATAACAGGATAAAAAATAATAAAAACTTTGAAATAAAGTTAAAAGATACATGTAACTTAAAACTAACATCTTTTTCTACACAGAAAGGTTAAATTGTGAGGTTGACATTTGCATTTATTGCTGTTGTCAACCCCTTCTATCAGCATGTGTACAAACAATATCTAAAGATGTCATCTGCATATTTATACCAAAGGAGCTTATGAACAGGACCCGTCAATATATTTTAACACCCTTCCAAAACATCAGCTTTCATCAGCTATAAATACAACATGTTTAATTTATTAGTTTGGTCTTAATATAAAAAGTTGACAATCAGATGTCACTATAACTATTGATAAGGTAAATAAGGACTACAGGAAAATGTCAAAAAGTTATTGAAATGTTTGCTGAAATACTACATCAAATTGTATTTATCAACTCTTCTCTGGCAATGAACATGTCATATTTTCCTATACTTGGCTATTTCTGAAAAGATGTACCCAGTGGAGCATTTCAGAAACTTCATTCTCAAAGCATCTTAATTCCCAGGTACAAGAAATTTAAAGAGTCAGAACAGAGGAAGCACATAATATAACACATGGCATTATTATTTTGTTCCACTAAAATTTATTGTGCTCAAAAAGCAATTCATATTAGATGCAACTTCTTGATTGGAACAGTCATGTTTTGTGCACCTATCACTTATCACAGATGTTTCTTCTAAAAAAAGTTTGCTTTAAAATTACAAATTCTGGGTCTCAAAATTAATTCAATAGGCACTTATTGAACACCTACTATGTAGAGACTTTACTAAATACTTTAGAAAACATAAAAGTAGAAGACCTACTCCCCTCTCTTAAAGATCTTATAATTGGCTGGAGTAATAAAACATAAGTAGGTGAAAATCAATAAACCATTTCAGCTCTGACATGGAAACAGTGTATAAGTTGGTACAGGTTATAAATAAGTGCCAAGGCAAATAGAAAGTAAAGAGACTCTATCATGACAGGAAAGACAGAAAAGACTTCATGAAGGAGGTGAATAGTGGTCTAGGGACTGTAGAAATGGAAGACATATCAATATGAGACTAATAGATTAAGTTGAGCCAAAAGTTCCAAAGCATACTGATTGTCCTAAATTGCATGCAGAACAGTTTTGAGGCAATGTGAAAACTTTTGCTAGTCTTGAAATGCCAAGTATTCCAATTTTCAACATCGTTAAACAACAGAGCTCACTGACCTTAGAGAGCAATCTATCTTGACCCTGGCATTCTGGGACTGAAAAAGCTGAGACACGGTGACTTGCCCAATGGCACTCAGCTAGTTAGTACCAGAGCAGACACCCAAAGCCAGAAGGCTTCACACCCTTAGTCTCGTGTACTTTCCACTGTTACATGGCCTCTCTTCGTTTACAGTCTATTTGAAATGAATGTAGGTTGGTTAGTGAACTATGTAATCTTTAAACTCTACATTGGATCTAGCAGAGACTTTAGTGACTCTTTAAAGACAAACGCTACAAAAGTAGTATGATTTGGTAGCTTTAAAGTCAGATAGACCTGATTTCACATTCTGGATCCAAATTATGAGACCTTGGAAAAGTGCCTTCCCTTTTCATACCCTCATGTCTGAGTTTAAACTGGCTATGAAGAATAAATAATATACAATGTGATATCCAGCCTATTAGAGGTCCTTAATTATTAATTCCCCACCTCCCCCAGCCCCCGCCAATCTCTATTAGTCATCATTCTAGACTGAGTGCCTCTCGATCAGGGATAATTTTGCTAATTTTGCCTCCAAGGGAACATTTAGAATATCTGGTGATGTTTTTTGATTGTCACGACTGCGGTGGGGGTGGGGGTCTGTGGGCATTTGTAGGTAGAGGCCACAGATGTTGCTAAATATCCTGCACAAGACAATCCCAAATTTCAATGGTGCTAAGACGGAGAAACCTTGTTCTAGACCAAAGAGAAAAACTGCCCATTACCACTAGTGCTCAATAAAAAGAATGATCGTATCTTTTATGTCCTAAAATGCAAGCATCCTAACTTTACCGAAGTATCAATATCAAGGTAGAAATGGACCAGAAACCAAGTTTATGACGAAGAACGAACATATGATTAAGTTAATATTCCTCCTGTGTGGATCCTCCGACTATCTGCATGTGACAGCAACACTGAAGTTGAGTAGATCTTTATAGGCTTTTTTTTTTTAATTGGAGGACTCATAAAATTATTTAGGCAAATTTGAATTTAATGACAACATGAGTCTGCACTTTGAGAGATTTCTTAGTCCCTCCTAGATTCTAAAAAGACATTAAGAGTATCTGGATATAGCAGAAATAGGCAGATCGCTCTACCAGTACCAACAAACTGGCACCTGAGGCAGTTGCTGCGGGCATCCTCGCCCTTCTGGGATACACCTGGTATTTTCCCTCCCTTTCTCTTACACTTCTAGCTTCCCCTAATCCTACTTCTTTTCTTTCTTTTTTCTTTTCCCTGCTGTCTGTGCCTCTTGTCACTTGCCAATGATGGTTGTTTAGCCCCAGTCATGACAGAACGCAAAAGACAAAATGCCTTGAGTCGGTTTCAAGCTTCCAGTGATGCTTTCTTGGAGATGAGAATGAGAAACACAGGTGTACACGTACTTTAATTTTTACTTTCTCGGTGCTATCCCTATGGAAAAAGATTTTGCAGAGGAAGTATGAAAAGAGAACCAATTTTGAAAGACATTATCAAAGGCACAAGAATATATTACAAAATATTATTTACTAATACTAAAACATACAGTTAGTATTTTTAATTTCTGGGTTTAAATGAACTCTTTTTCAGAGAGGAAAGAAAAGTCTTAATGCAAAGGAACTATTTAAAATGAATTTGGTTTTGGAAATATCTGTCACAAAATGTCAAAATACGGCGTATTTTAAGTATCAGTGTGAGCCACAGTGCCATCTATAGCCATTTTCTGTTTGAATTAGAGGGCACAATTTTACTACTTTGATAGTCTCTGAACAGAGCAGGATAATAGAAAGCACTCTCAGATATAAAACGAACCGACAAAAATTTCATTCCAAATCTATGTCTTCAGACACACAGATTATTTCCACCTGAGGGTATGACAATTAGCTTAAAAGAATGTATACGATGAAAACATTTTGAAGTTACATACTTTCATGAGGACAATCTCTCCGATTGCATCTATAGCAAAATAATGTACCCATAAACCAAAACTCTTCAATCAATACACTGTTTAAAAACTGAGAAAATAACAATTATTTTGCTTTAAGAAGTACAATAGATTTTAAAATAGTAATTGTTTAAGACACAGAATAGTATTTTTTTCTAATCTGAGTCTTTTTTGACTGACTAATGTTCATAAATAGCTTAAAAGTTATCATAATTGAAAACTCTAAATATCACTTGATATAATGATCATGAGATTTAAATTAATATCATAAGCTATAGGTTATGTTGAGTTAGAAGTTTTCCAATCTGGCCACAAAAGGAACTTCAATTTTCTCCCTAGACAAGAGACGAGAAACCTTCTAGTGATTTTTCTACCAAGTTGTAAGTTATTTTCCCCACACCAACGCACAGCTATCATCACTTGGAACCAAGTAGATTTTCTCTCTTTCTGTTCCAAATTCACTTGGTTTATTGCCAAGAGAAAATACAGACACAGGGGAGGCAAAAAGCTATTCTGTTAAGATCAGTGAAGATGCTGGCCATAACAGAATCCTATTTATCCATCACATCCATACTTCTTTTTCTCTGATTAGAGATTACTGGCAATTTCTTGACAATTCTTGTACAGAATTAAGTTACAGTCAGTCTTGCAAGATCTCACAGAAAGAAAAAAAAATGCGTGTGTATAAATACATAAATATATATATAGTTTTTCCTACTAAATCCAGAAAAAACACATACATAACTTTTATAACTATATTTCCCTTCTTACAAGGGAACTAATATGCTTGTTTCCAAATCAGTTAAACTACAAATTTAAAAACAAAAAGTTCACAAGAAGATGTTCTATTGGCATCAGCTTAAGGTAGGTCAAAGACACAATTAGTATGCAATTAAAAGCTGAGGGTCTTGTTTTATTTTGTTCTAAGCTCAAGTGAAAATTTAAAATATTCATTTTGCCACCTAAGGAGAAAAATTATTCATGCCATGGCTTCTCTGTTTTCCCCAACTAATACCTAACTTTACATTAAAAGGAAACTAATTTTTAAAGTAATACTGTCATTGTGAGATATTGGATTTTACCTACTTCAAACATTTTATTTAAAATAATAGCATTGAAGATTTGAGAGAAAAAAAAGAAAATTAAATGGCACTGCAACTCATATGGAAGAAAGAGCTTGTACAACCTCTCTCTCTTTTTTAATTGAAACATAATTGTACGTATCTGTGGCGTACAGTGTTGTATATCAATACCTGTGTGCAATATGTGATGCTCGAATCAGGATAATTTCTATATTTATCATTACACAATGCAATCATTTTTGTGACCTGTATAAAGGCTGAGCTGCTCAACTTAACCACCAAGGCTTTGCTGAGCTCTCTGGCTCAGTTCCCCACACTTTGCTGCACGGAGAGTCATCTGAGGAGCTTTGTCAAACACCTCCTGATGCCACAGTTGCACCCCACACCAATTAAATCACAGTGTCTAGGAGTGGGAGCCGGGCATCAGGATTTTTTTAAGATCCCCTGATTCTAACACGCAGCAAAGTTTGGAAACCAAGCATCTAGCCCTCTATTTTATATCTGGAGCAATTTCAACACTCTAGCCCTCCCCTTCTTCCTTCCCACAATCCCTCCCCAGTCCCTACCAAACTCCCTTTGTTTATGCTGTTCTTCCAGACTGACTACACCCTGCTCCTCTCAAATTCCTCCTGGCCTTTTAGGTCTCAGTTTGGATATCACCCCTAGAGGATGCCTCCCCTCACAGCCCCTACTTCCTTCACACACAGCTGGGATGGATGCTCCTCCCTACTTTCACATACTATCCCGTCCGTACTTTCAAAATTTACTTACCAGAGTATTACAATTATTGGGCTGGCTGGTTAGCTCACTTGGTTAGAGCGTGGTGCTGATAACACCAAGGTCAAGGGTTTGGCTCCCCTTACCAACCAGCTGCCGGCCACCCCCCACCCCCCAATTATTAAGGCTATCAGCCCTTTGAAAAATAAGACGATACTTCAAAAAGTTCATGAAAAGCAGAATTAAAAGATAATATGAATCTTTCCATGAACTTTTTCAAGACCCCCTTATATATCTTATTTATCTTTTGATCCCCTACCCAATATTTAGTGTATAATAGGTACTAAATACATGTAAGTTGTTTATAGTAATCTATATCAAAACAAAAACAGATTGTTGAAAACCACCAAAATTAAAACTACCTTTAATAAAGTGAATAACCACCACCAGCTTGAAAGTTCTTTCCCTTAGCCTTGGCATTTGTTCTTTAATTTGAAATTATTTTAATATTATTTGTTTTACTTACTGGTGAGAGCCTGATTTAAGTCGTTTTAGCATCCACCATATTATTTCTAGTTGTGTATTACATTGTTTTATATATGTGGGCATATTTGAGATCAGATTCTCAGTATACGACAATATTCAGAACTTTTAAATTATAGGGCTATTTGGTAGCTGTCCTTAGGTATGTTAAAGTCTCTATTGATATTAATGATAATATTTAACAGATACTATAGAGTCTTCCTCTCTCTCCCTCTCAATAATATGGCCTAATATATGTTAGGCCAGTGTCTGGTCTAGCCAAGACAGTAACTTCT
This sequence comes from Cynocephalus volans, assembly GCF_027409185.1. Lineage (NCBI taxonomy): Eukaryota > Metazoa > Chordata > Mammalia > Dermoptera > Cynocephalidae > Cynocephalus > Cynocephalus volans. Next base: position 142,680,537 of record NC_084466.1, on the reverse strand, counting down.
AATAGTTTCTTGGAAGTGTCAGTTATCAGAAATTAGGGAAAGAATGGGAAGGAAATCCAAAGTAATTCAGTGTGTATTTTGAACTCTAGATAAAAATTCAGTGCAAATATAAATAAGCCAGGTACAAAAAGAGAAATACTGTTTGTCCTCACTCATAAGTGGGAACTGGAAAAAAGAAAGAAAAATAAAACAATCACAATAATTCCTTTAACTTTCAAAAGGAAAGAATGGAACTGAGGCCACCAGAGGTGAGAAAGAGGGAGGGGGAGCTAGGGAGAAATTGGTAAAGGGTCACAAAAAATGTTTACATTGTGTAATGATAAAAAGAGAAGAAAATATATAAAAATAAATAAATAGTAATATAATACTTATAATAAATTAATATAAAATAATATAGAATATAAAAATTCTTCTACCTTTAATTCTGACTCTACTGCCACAAGGTCAAGGAGAAACCTTACGTGCTGTTACCATAGATTAATTTCTAAGACGTCTTTTACAAAACAAAATGTGCTAGAATATAAAAGCAATCCTACTTAGAAGGTCATATCTGAGAATAAGATAGAAGATTTCATGTTTTAATCCTTTGTGTAAGCTCCCGCAGTTAGTCCACTGAAGGGCTGTGGAAGAGGTTTTACATTTTTAGGGTATTTAAGGAATCTTCTGACCTTGAGATACTTTAACCTCTAAACTCTTTAATTATACGAGTACTACTGTTTACAGGACAGTCACTGACTGAAAATTAGTGCAGTTCTCAAAGTATTTTCACATTTATTATCTTATTTGACCCTTGTATTTCCTTATTAGATAGGCAGAGTTGATATTACGATCCAAATTCACAGATAAGGAAACAAATACAGAATGATTATGCCGCATTTCCAAGGTCTCAAGTCTGTAGTACCTGGGCTTTTATCACTATCTCACACTTCCTTTCTTAGAAGGTGGTTCATGGTCAAATTTACCTTGTGTATAGTATTAGAAAAATATGGGATTAACTATTTCTAGCCAAAAGTCTGACAATATTTACATGATATTTTTTAAGCGTAAAGAAAGCCTTCAAATAAGAACCCTGGATCAGACAGCATTTGAAATGGATAACACTGAATCATATTCTTTCAAAAAAAGTAGGAAAAGAAAATTTTAAATTCCCTTAAACAAAAACTAATATAAATATGTAAGATTCTAACCATGGGGATAGTAATTTTTTCCTTTCTAAGCTTTATTTTAAAAATCATGTGTCCATAAATAAGACAACCCTAGTCTTGCTTCAGTTGAAATTTTTTCATAGACTAGGTTTATATAAAAAGATCAAAATAAGAAAAGGATAAAACAAAAAATGTCAGTTATTCAATATGCACAGATGTAATGTTTCATTATGAAAGTCAAAAAGGTATCAGATAAAAAATTCAGAAGACATTAACAAAGGGCATCCTTATTTTAAAGGACAGAATACAGTTTTATGAAACTCATTTCATTTCTATAATCGGACATTTCACACCAAGGCCTATGCCATACAATGTGACTTTCCAAAGCATAAAATCTGACACTCCCTCCATTTTAAGATTGCAATTATGGTCAAATTCGTCATAACCAATAAAAGAAACCTTCATTTCACAGTAGATTTCCAAGTCCAAAGTAGCAGCAACTTGTTTTAAAGAATATTTAACGGAACCAAATGGAGAATGAGAAAATTTGGACATTTCTTTAGAGTCTTCTACAATGATGGTTGACCTGAAGTAGCTTTTGTGTATTTGCAAAGACATGAGGAGCCTCATGAACTAATAAAATGCACTGAGTATGGAGTGCATTTCTTGAGATTTCCCAATGTGGCTGCATTTAAACATTTCAGAGGTATTTCTAGCAAAGACTTTTAATCCATGATATGATAAACTTCTTAAAAGAAAAGCCAAAAGAGCAATTTGACTCCACATTTGTTATTTGTTTTTACTCTTTAAATAAGATTGTCCCAACTGGCCAGCTGCCAAATATAAACAAACTAACAAACAAATAAATATGACTGTTCCAGTTTTGGTAACACACAGTCAAAGCAACCTAAGCAAAAAATGAGACTATCTGTGTGCGTGGTCCGCTTCCTGCTAGGCTTACAAAGACTTAAAATCAACAGAAAAGTCTCTGGTGAAATCAACACTACCCGCACTTTAACTTCTTGTACAGGAAAGCTTAAAACAGTTGACATAGCAAAACTTTTCAACTACTATTAAACGGTTTGAAAACCTTCACCCTAGAGATCAGATCTGGCTCAGTCTCCATCACAACAAGCTGAATACTCCTAAAAGCTACATGCTCAGTCAAAAGTGCCTAATCCATTTTAAGTATTGTTCTGAAACTCATAAATGTGGAACTCAATAAAAAACAATATGAACAGCATAAAAAACAACAGAAGATTCATGAAAAAAGAAATGAGAAGTAAGTTAGAACCATGATGTGTCACTTTAAGTTGCTAACTTACTCTAGTTTAGCAAAGGACAAAACTGACACACTTTATTCAAATATTTTTGTAACCTTAGGGCCTATGTATGGAATCTCTAGTTCAGTCAGTGGTATTAAACAATGCAATTGTGAGTTTCAGGATCCCTAGAACATAAGCCTTAAGAGGACAATGAACATGTGTGCGTAGGTTCTGTACACAGCCACCAACCACCTTGAGGCTTTTGATTCCTTCAGCAACATCACTGCCACAACGTCACTGTCTCCCTTTTTATGTTTGACATTTACCAGGAGAGTGACTGGCATTTCATTTAAAAATCAATTAGCTACTTTTCTTTCCAAGGAATAGTATACTGTACATGAAAAATGAGCATGACTCAAAGGAAAAACCAAATAAAAGACTTTTCTTTTAAACTATGTGGTACTTTTCCCAGAGAGATTAAACAAGGGTTCCACAAATCTTGATAACACAGTCTCTGCCATATATTTGCAGCATATCAGACTATTTTTGACCATGGGACAGTTTATAAGCAACCAGTAAAAAGTTTACTATTTATGAGCAAACAATTTAACATTAAAACAGAGCTGGCTTTTTGACGATGGCAATTAGCTTCTTCATGTTCCAAACACCAAATAACATTTTCCCATTAATTTTTAAACCGATGTGGCTTTAACTTAAAATAAACTGTACATCAAAAGAATGGAAAATAAACAGCCAGGAACACAATTTGACGAATTGGATTTATTTAGTTTATTTATCTAAACAGGGACCATTGGATCTCTTTAATAGGCTGACAGTTGCACTGGGCTGGTTAATAAAACATTCAACACAGTGTCTTCAGCCAATATAGAAATGCAAATCCCATCAGAAATATTTTATTCATGAGGCAGTAATTTCAGTTACTACTACAGTTTTTTTTAAAAAATGGCACTCTGCAAACAAACAGCGCCATCTAGTGACTAACAATAAAGCCAAATTTGTCATAGGTTTATAATTTTTCAAAATCTTATTTGTTTTTACCTTTTCTCTTTATTTCCTAAGTAAGATCAAAGTGGCTAGGCAAAATAAACAAACAATAGAAACGTTGACAATAATTTGTATTTAAAAAGGATTATAAGCAAAGACAACTACATTAAAACCAATAAAGTGTGTGTGCGCGCACGCATGTATATATATGTATATATATATATATACACACATACAGCAATTATAGCATATAAAGCAATTTAGCCATCTCTGAAAAATATATACTTCATCTACTTAGAAAACTCTAACAACTAGAAATACCATAAAGTCATAACAAAATTTTGTTCCTTCCACCATAAAACGGCACCATAACTTTAACTCCAATGATGAAAAAACATTAAATAGGTAGGGGAAAAAAATTCCAATTAAATCACAAAATCCAATCAGAAATCTGACACCAATTTGTTTTTAAAATGTACCCACACATGAATGTGTAGGTACATATACATACATATATCTATATCAGTACACACTTCAACTTTGTACAGACTACAGTGGATATGGAAGTCATTTTTACAGGTCATGAAACTCTACAGTAGCAACGGTTTCAAGCCCAAAGCAGTCATAAAAATAGTCACGTTAAAGGAAAGTGTCAGAGCTTCCAAAGTGAAGAAAATCTATTAAGGCCAACCTCAAATTCAGCTCATAAGACCTACAATAAAATATTTAACACATAATGCTGTTCCATTCAAGTATACACGGTGGGGAAAAGGGTCAAGAACATGAACCTTTTACAGCCTCCTGGATAAGGAAGCCAGAGAGACATGCAAGCACAGATCGGCTCCCAGAAGGAACTGACCATAGCTGAGGATAGATTTCTGGTCTCTTCACCACCCGGTGTGTGGGTCCATTTCCTGTGCCAGCCTTTGAAATTAATGGGAGCTCTGTGAACAGACTTCCCAAGGTCAAAGCATGGAATGAGAATTTACAATGAAAGAAGGCCAACCACTACATGGTGATTTTCTAATAATTTCACCAACTGGGGTCTTAGTAAGGGGGAACCATCTTCTCCAAGGAAAATAATGCATGTGCATGTGTACATAACATAGAAATATAATAATAACTTCCTTCCTTAAAGGTCATACTCATACCCAAACAACTAAAATAAATATTCTTCAGATTCTGAATAAGAAATGTTGAGAATGTCAAATGAGTTCAGTGTTAGACCAGATACTGAGAGCCATGCATATCTGCTAGCCTTACCAACATGTGTATTATCTTCCATAGAAGAGTATCATAGAAAAAGAAATCTCAGTTATATTTAATTCTAGAGTCAGTAAAATCCCCATAATCACAGACAATAACAGTATCTTTCCTATATAATTATTTGAGAATTTAATGAGTAATACATGTAAAATAATTAGTCCTGGTCTGCCTATAATTTTTATTTCTCAAATCATATTCTAACAAAAAGAAGATATGGAGAAAGAACAAAAATGATTTGCTGAGTCACAATAAAAATATAGTCCCTGGCATATTTATTAAGAGCTATAAAACTGTTGATATCCTTTGACTTCAAAATCTGCCTTCTGAGAAGTGATCCTGATTAAATAATCCTGTTCAAAGATGTTCATTGCAGCACAATAAATTATGGTGGGAGAAAATGGAAATATATTAGGATTCAATAAATGGTTAACTAATAGCACTCAGCGAAATATTATTCACCCATTAAAATGATCAAGAATTTACAGAAATGAAAAATACCAATGTTAGAGTATTGTGTTTAAAAAAAAGAAAAACATGGATCCAGTAACATCATTATTATGTAAAATAAAACAATAAATTATGCAAGGGAGAGAGTAAGGGAAGATTGAAGAAAATAAACCAAAATGTAAATTGTGGTTCTTTTGGGGTAATAGGGCTAAGGTGATTTTTTTCTTCTTTCTACTCTTCTTTATTTTCAAAATATTGTATAATGAGCAGGTATTATTTTTACATAGAATTAAACAACAAATGTAATTTTAAAAAAATTATTAAGTGTACATAGTAAAGGAAGTTTTCTTTTCAGAGATGATCCAGTCTGGCATTCTCATTTTTTAAAATGCACTTATGTCCCCGCAAGAAGGATTACCTGATGGTATAATTACCATATATTACCACTGAGACTATTCAAACCTCTAAAACACGCTTTCATGGTTTCCTACAGCTTCCACAGAAATAGAAGTAAAATATCCCAAAAAGTCATAAGTACAGAAAAGATAAAATTTAAACAAAAGCATCAAGTTCTTGACCTTTTGACAAAAATCAAAATTAAAATTCATCATTCTCATCTGCACTTCTTCAGTCTATCTTTGGCTTTAAAAAAATGAAATATGGGTACTGGCTTCACTCATAAACTCAGATACTCAAGTTGTCCATTCACCTATGAAAAGAGAGAGTACAGGTAGTAGCAGTAAAAGCTTCAAGCTGTTCCACAACATCCTTTGAACCCTGACCTCAGGGACCAACTCCGATAGTCTGCAGGTAGTTGGATTTCTAGGCCCATTCAGCCTCACTGCTGAGATTGTCAATAGAAGTGCCATTCTCTGATGTAGATAGCTCTGCACTAGAAGCTGGCCTAACAATCACATCACATAGCCTGCCAAATAGGAAAAGGATAGCATTCGGGTGCCACTGACCTGGGACAGAAGTGAACTTGAGACTGGGGCTACAAAGCTTTATTTCTAATATTCATTACCATCTAATCCTCAACCCCAAATCCTTCTGTGTGTATGTCTCAAAAGAAGTTCAGCTTTGTTACAAGAAGAAAGAAATACATATGCAACTAAACAAATCAACCACAAGGTGGTGCTAGCATCATAGCACAATATCAGAGGAGGAACAAGCATTCAACACACCATGTCCTCATAACCTTTGGAACCTTATCATGGTGTACCACTTACTCGTTCCTTTCTTTTTCTATTTACTGAGACTTGGTCAAACATTTTAAACAATTTTAGGGTTTTCTTTTTCGTATAAGTTTAGGGTTTTTAAATTTATTTGGTTGATTTTATTTTTTTAATAAGCAAGCAATAATCTTAAACTTGAAAAAATCTTCAACTATTTTTTTCCCCTTTTGGCTGGTTCCTTTTCCTGGAATATCCTGACATGACCAGGCACTAGCTATCCTCATACCAATATTGAAGGAAGAAATTACAAGAACAGCTTAGATACATGAATTCTAGCTTTTTAAGTTGTTTTAAAATATGTAAAGAGGCTACAGGTTGAGCACCCCTAATCTAAAAATTCAAAATCCCAAATGTTCCAAAATCCAGAACTTTTTGAGCACTAATATGATACCACAAATGGAAAAATCCACACCTGACATGATTTTTTCACTGTATTAATGGTATGTCACATTTTTTATGAATAAGTACTATGTGTGAATAAGTGTAAGAAAATGATTGCTTATTGATAGCATATAAATTCAGGGTCAGAAATGATGATGATGACAAACAACCACAGACTGTCCACATGAGTGGCAGAGATAGTGAGCCCTTTGCTTTCTGATGTTTCAATGTCCATAAACTTCCTTTCATGCACAAAATTATTTAAAATATCGTATAAAATTACCTCCAGGCTATGTGTATAAGGTATACATAAAACATAAATTAATTTTGTGTGTAGACTTGGGACCCATCCCCAAGATACGCCATTATGGATATGCAAATATTACAAAATCCAAAATCTGAAACACTTCTGGTCCCAGAAATTTCAGATAAGAGATACTTGATCTGTGACAAGTCAATTTTTATGGAAACCTGAAGTTGAAGAGGGGAGATTGCAAAGGATCATGGAGAGAATATTATTCTATTCTGGTCCTGGCTCTAAACAGGAAAGTGAATTTAAGGTAAGTCATTTGGTCTTCTTGGTCCTACATTTCCTCATCTAAAAAATAAGGTGATTGGATTTGACCTTTTCTGGACCTAACATTCCTAATTTACTCTGAGACTACTAGAAGCCAAAAATGAACAATATTAGGCTGTAAGAAGCCAAAAGTCAAGAAGAAAGGAATTAGGCAAGTAAACAAAATCATCAGGAATAACAGTAATATAGAAGGGAGCATAATGATGACTGCTATCTTCCCTCAACTCCCACAATTTTGGTTACAAATTATAGCCTGAATTTTAAAATCTTTTAAATAGGTGTGCAGTCAGTCATAAGCTAAAGTCTATGATAGGTCATCATAAACGGTATATTACAATTTTTTTATTCTCAGATGTACACCATTATACACTAAGGAATCAATAAACATTAAAACTACACTGAACTTTCATTTCCAGTCATGGTGGAGTAATTGGTACAAGACTAATCCTTTGGCTCTTAAAACTACATAAATGGAATACATACAAAATACGTAAGTGGACAAAAAAGCAATTGTTTTTAAAAGTCAGACAACAGGAAGTGTAGGAGTGCAACCACTGTAAGAACAGAAACATGTGAAATGAGCCCTGCAATGGCCATGGCTCTCATCCTGGAGGTGCTTTCCAGACTGCAGCACATGGAAGTGGAGCCCAAATGAAATGAACTTAGGAGGCAGACACTGGAGTGTGGGACTCCTGACGTGGGTGAAATTTAGCAGTGTAATGGCGTGAAGGGACCCATACAGAGAAGGAACTCCAGAAATCTACAAAGTTGTCCTCTTAAGTCTTTGGCTGAAAATGAACTTGCTTATGGAGATGGCAAGGCCCCATGTGATCCGATCTGGTAAATTATCTAACTGCCTGAATAAAGCTCCACATTCTCTAAAGCATGCATTATCAACAGGAGCAATACCATGCCCACAGAGCAAAAATTGGTTCTTGGGAGGATGAAAAATCCTAGATATTACAAAGATGTGTGGCCCTCCAAAGGGCCATAGTACATGAACAGATGTACAGATATACAGTATATCTGTGGTATTAAAATTTCATGAGAGGATGGGAGGAAAGATTGGGGGAAAAGTGTTTAAAAAGGTTTATTAGAGTGATAATGAAAAAATGGTTGAGATACACTGCTTTAAAAATCTAGAAAATAATATACTCTAGGCTTTCAACAACATAGGATCCACAATATCAAGCATACAATAATAAATAATAATAATAAAATTACTACACATGAAGAAGCAGTGAACCAAAATAGAAAGACTGTAAGTTAACCTGGGTTTTGTTCAGCAGATAATGAGGACTCTGTAGCATTTTGTGTAATAGCATGACATATTCAGATCAGTGTGTTAGAAAGATAATTCTGGAATGGTGTAGAGGGTTTGGAAAGGGAGAACAAAAGTATGAAAAACTCCTACAATCATCCAGAATGAGTAACTGTGAAGACTTCCAATACTGGAGGTATTTAAGTGGCAGGACTGCTAATTCTCAGTGATTGGGTGTACAAGGTTATGGAGAGGGAAAAATTAACCATAACTCTGAAGTAACCAGTATTTACTGAACCTGAGTGTGTTTAAGGGACTCTGGTGTCAAGGTGTCATAGTAAGAGATGTGAATCTACAGCTCTATCTGAGTGTTTGTACTTAAGGGACTCACTCTGGAGTAAAGGTGTCTAGTAAGTAGCCAGAGACGTAAATCTGGAGCTGTTTGTGTTTAAGGGAGTCTGGGGTAGAGATGTCAGGAAACAGTAAGAAGTATGAATCTGGAGCCTCAGAGAGGTCTGGGCTGGAAATACAGGTAGGTATAGATGTAGTCATTGAAGCCATGGGAGTGATGGTGACACACAGAGCAGACAGTGGAGAAGTGGTGAAGAAGCCCAAGGAATCCAGTCATCTAAAGGGCAGGCAGAAGAGAAGGAGGCGCTAAGAAAAGAAAGCAAGCAGACAACGGGTCCATGAAAAAGTTACTGGGCTGCCCTCTGCCTCTCCCCGTTGGCATAAATGTTCCCCTAAAGTCTTGACAGTGCAAGAGGAATAGGAGAACTGCTTCATTTGCAATAAACACAAAGAGATGAAGAACCATCTCTGCTCTTTTCTTGGAATTTTATATTTCTAGGTATGGTATATCACCATACCTAGAAAGTTATTAAATATCTTTAAGAAGACATTCTTCATTCCTTTTTTTGAAAGAAAGGATTAAGTATTAAAAAAGAAAAAAGAATCAAAACAAGGGAATTATGTAAATATTTTCTACACTCTACTCAAATACCTCATGAGATATGATATAGTAAATTCAAAAAAGCTATAAAGCCAGAGTCAAAGGGCCATTCACATCTCAAAGCCTTCCAGTGGCTTCTCATCGACCCAGAATGAAAGCCACAGTCTTTATTTACTGTGGCCTACAACGCCCTGCTAGATCTTTCTCCTGCCTCCTTCTGCAACCACATGTACCTCTCTTCCTCTTGCACTTAAGCCACAGAGAACCGCAGCAAAAAAGCCACAACCACCTTGCTGTCACTGTCCACTTACTTCATATTTCTTTATAGCACTGACCACTACCTGAAATTATTTTATACATATATATTTTTTATACATATACATATATTTGTTGTCTTCCCCACTAGAATTTAAATTACATGAGGGCAAGAACTTTATCTTGTTCACCACTGTAATCTAGCACCTAGAATAATGCCTGACACTATTGAACTCAAGAAAAGACTCATTAAATGAAATCCATACTCAGTACGAGCTTCTTGGTTCTATCATGCGTAAATGAGGAACGTAATCCTAATCTGCTCTATTTTTCATACAAAGAAATGAAACAAACTATAAATCACTATACAATAGAAGTGGTGGTGGTGGTGAAGGATGTTTCCTGACAACAAGGATGAAAGTTGTGGTAGCAATTATACATATAAACGCATTAATTTTTAGTGATAGCATAGAAAAGGTTAGTTCATAGTTGTTGGGCCCATTTTTCTTTGTAATAAAAAATATAGCTGAGAAAGGAATAGTTATGCAAGTAAACAATTTCCAAATACCTGAAAAACTTAACCTAGTATTGGACTCTTTGGTAAACAAAAAAGACTGAAGATTGGGTTACCTGACTTATAATAAGCCATAGAAATAATTTAACTTCTGAAAAAATTTTGAGAAGAAAAGATTAAAGCTAAACTCAGTGTTATGGGCTGAAATGTGTCTCCCTCAAATTCATATGTTGAAGGCCTAACCCTCAAACTGAGAAAGTGACTGTATTTGGAAATCGGAGTCTCAAAGAGGTAATTACGTTCAAATGGGCTTGTTATTGTGAACCCTAATTCAATATGACTGGTGTCCTTATAATAAGAGGAAATTAGCACAGAGACATGTATAGAGGGAAGACCATATGGAGAAACATGGAAAAGCCATCTACAAATCAAGGAGAGAGGCTTTAGAAGGAATCAATCTTGCCACATCGTGATCTTGAACTTCCAGCCTTCAGAACCAGTCTGAAGTACTTTGTTATAGCAGCCCTAGCAAACTAATACAATTAGTTTTTCTAGAACCCATGAGAAAAATCTTTCGAATAGAGTTCAATAAAAATGAGGTAAGCAAACTAAAATAATGCTTATAAATATTTTACTTTCATCACTTATATTGAAACATTAACTTTAGCTAGAATTTTATAAGTATACATTTGAGTTGTCAAGTTCTTAAATGAATCCAATCTCTCATCATATCTCACATTCTTGCTGAGGGAAACCATCCTTTCACAAAGGAGTTGGAGAAGTTTTTATCTAGTACACAGCACAGAAGGTAGGCATATACATTTACTTTATCAATTTAGGTCCATCATGAATTCCAATTTTTTTTCCAATTAATAGAAGTACAGTTTATAAGGCAATTGCATCGGCGTGACTGATGCAGCTCATCTCAACTTCTCAGGGTAATATCCATTAAAATGTGAAATAAACATGCAAAACTACAAATCACTCTATTTCTAGACTCTAGGAGTAACTTCTACTAGCTAGGTCCATTGCCATTGGCCTGAGAGTGGAAAGGTATATTGTAGTCTAGAAGGTGTAGCCTCCAAAAGCAAAACACATAAGGCAGAAACAAACATGTTGGAAAGCTCCTTATGAATTCTTGACTTTCCTTATAAATTTGGACCCAGATTCAGAAATACAGCTGTTTTATGTGCCAACACATGACTTCTGTCACTAATAGGCAAAGCTCAGATCTTTCCTCATCTGTATTTTTTCTTTAAATGAGAGTGATATAAAATTTATTTGCTGAAATCCTAATTTCTTATGCCAGTCTATACAAGTGCAATTAGTTGTCACTGTGCTAACTTCTTTATCCTTTTATCACTAGTAGTGTTTCTTTTTCTATTTTCTATTTTTTATTTGTATCTTTTAAAAAAATTTTATTTTTAATTGTGGTAAAATACACATAACATAAAATGTAACCATCTTAACCATTTTAAGTGTGCAGTTCAGTGGTATTAAATACATTCACATTTTTGGGCAACCAACTTCCAGAACTTTTTTATCTTGCAAAACTGAAACTCTCTGCCCATGAAACAACAATTCTCCATTTCCTCCTAGCCCCAGTCCCTGGCAACCACCATTCTACTTTCTGTTTCTATGAATGTGACTACTTTGTATACCTGATGAGTGGAATTTTACAGTATTTGTCTTTTTGTGACTGACCTATTTCACTTAGCACAATGTCCTCAATGTTCATCCATATCATAGCATTTGTCAGAATTTCCTTTCTTTTTAAGGCTAAGTAATCTTACATTGTATGTGTATACCTCACTTTGTTTTTACAGTAGTGCCCTCTTATCTGTGGAGGATAAATTCTAAGACCTTCAGTAGATGCTTGAACTGCAGATAGTAGTGAACCCTAGCTATATATATTATGTTTTTTCTTATACATATACATCTGTGATAAAGTTTAATTTACAAATTAGGCACAGTAAGAGATTAACACAACTAATAATAAAATAGAACAATTAAAACAATACTGTAACATTGTCTTTACAATTTCATGAACAGAACATTCTTTTTTACTGCAGATGTTTGCAACCTCAGCATATAATTTTTTTCTTTCCTTAAAAGTTGAGAACTTTCACCTTTTCACTTAAAGGAAGCAAATTATAGCTTCTTTTTGGCATATCCAAATTGCCAGCATCACTATCCTTGCACTTTGGGGCCACTGAGCAAGATAAGGGTTACTTGAACACAAGTACTGTGATACCAAGACAGTCAATCTGATAACTGAGACCGCTGCTAAGTGACTAACAGGCAAGTAGCATTTAAACCACAGATGTACTGGACAAAGAAATGATTCATGCCCTGAGTAAGACACAGCAGAACAGCGCAAGATGTCATCACACTACTAAGAACACTGTAAAATTTAAAACTTTGGAATTGTTTCTTTTTTTTTTTTAATTTAAAGATGACTGGTAAGGGGATCTTAACCCTTGACTTGGTGTTGCCCGCATCACGCACTCCCAAGTAAGCTAACTGGCCATCCCCATATAGGGATCCGAACCCATGGCCTTGGTGTTATCAGCACCACACTCTCCCAAGTGAGCCACAGGCTGGCCCCTGAATTGTTTATTTCTGGAATTTTCCATTTAATATTTTTGGACCACAGTTGACTGTGGGTAACTGTTGGGGTGTTGAGGCCACATGCGTCCTCCCGGGGCAGAGAACTAGCCACGACCCCACGCACATACACGTATGTAATCTGTTGAAAACATTCGCCTGGACAGGAGAGATAAAGATGGCGCCTGACGGAAGCTGCCGGGGAGTGGCCAGGGAAAGACATAGTTTAAAATTATTGGATAAAAGATATTTCCGCGCTTGTGCTCACCACGTGATTGCAATAGCAAAGCATTAGAGTAAGATGCATGTTCACATGACCTTTAAGATGATAGGTTGAAGTTAGGAAATCCCCTTGCCATCTGCTTATAAAAGCAGGTGCTTGTGTGAAAATAAACGGAACTGCTTGACGGAATCCCTGCTGGTCTGAGTGTCTCTCTGTGGGCTGAACAGGCGGGCAGCAGACTCACCTTCCTCCCGGGCTCTCCTGGCCACTAGGGTGGCAGGAGTCATCCTACCGGTTCCCTCTCTTGCTCATCCCATGGTGGGGGGATAAAAGGGGCTACTGGGAGGTTTGGGGCCCGCCACTCCTGAGCCCCTGCAGCTGGCACCCGGACAGGAACACGAGGGTTAGGGCAACCGGTCCACTGTGCGGCCGAAAAAGAAGGGCGACGAAAAGGCCACTGAGCCACGGCACGGAGTTCTCCTCAGAACATGGCCTGGGAGTAGTCGAATTTGTCGGGGTGAGTATCTTGGGTCGTGTCGGCCCTCCCCTACCGTCGCCTTAACTGTTCTTGCTTTGCCCTCTTTCACTTTCTTGGACCTTCAGCGAACGGGAAAACGAAAGTGAGACAATTGACGAATCCTGGCCGGGCCAACTCCCCGGTGGACTCTGAAGGTCTCATCAGTAGTGTCCCCAGTAGCGGCAGCCCATGTGGGTGACGGCTCGTCTCCTTTGCTTACTTTGCAATATGGGAAACAGTGTTGGAAAGCATGACGACCCGGCCTTTAAGGCCTTGCGGTATCTCTTAAAGAGCCAGGGGCTTGACCTCTCAGACAACGTGGCTAACAGGACCTGGGAGGCCATGATGCAGGTGGCCCCCTGGGTGCCCTCGGCCAATTTTTTTCCTATAACACCTGGGATCAAGTCCAGACACTGACCCATCAGAGAGAAATTCATCAGGGAATACACTCGCTGTTGGGGTTCTATCCCACCATATCTGCCCTCAAAACATGTTTTCCGCCCACGCAGGGGGGCTAGCCCCGATAATATAGAGATAGAATGTAAATGGGCCCAGTTTACACAGGAGCGGGCCCAAACTGGGCCCCCATCTACTACATCTGAAGGAGCCCCGGAGCCTGCCAACCCCAAGACAGTTTTTGAAAAGGATGTGAGGGGATCCCAACACCAAGGTCCCCCTTGCTCTGAGGAACCCGAGAGTAAATTATATCCTCCACTTCCCTGTGCCGTGGATGAATACTCCACCCTTCAAAACCCTTGGGGACCACCTCCGCCACTTAACGATCAGCCACAGGCATATCCTGTTCACACGCCTGTTCAAAAAAAAAATGTTTACAGAAACATGGGAACACCCGATAAGCCCAAGGGACCAGCTCCAGACCTATCCTGTAAACATTAACCCGGGGAGAAATAGACCTGCCATTTGAAACCCATGGGAACCCAGCGATTTAAAAGATTTTAAAAAGGCAGTTGCAGAAGATAGGCCCAACTCGCCTTGGGCTGAGACCATCCTTCAGGGGTCGGCCCACCAATCTTGCACCACCCAAGACTGGAAAATGTTATGTAGGGCCGTACTCCCTGGTGCCTTGTACATAAAGTTCTGTGCCTTTTTTAAGGAGGAATGGCACCTCCAGGTGGAGAGAAACCAGGTGGCAAATCCTGTGATCCCCATTACATTTGGGATGTTGTCAGGGACTGCCGACCCCTATAGTACAGGAGTACAACAAGCTGCCATTCTACCTCCTCATTTTACTGTGCATCTTGGGGGTGTGAAACTACCGGTGATGCCAATTGGAACCCATCATCCTCTTGGGACTATATTATAGTTAAAAAAAAAAAAAAAGGATGCCTTTAATAATAACCCTCCGCCAAGACAAGATAACAGCAGAAACACTTAAAAACCTCCAGAGTGGCCTTGTATGGGGATTAAGATTATACAAAAACGGATATGATGATGGAATTCTCTTTTCAATTAAATATTCCACTCAACTTATTACTAGTAGTATGGGACCAAACCAAGTACTTATCAAACCATCAGCTCTTACCAATACTAATGAAACAAACAGTACACACTCCCCCCAAACCAAGGATGAGCCCCTCCCCAGCACTCCCAGTTTATGGGCAATTGTAAATGCCACTTATACTGCACTTAAATGTCCATAATCAAACATGGCCTGGACTTACTATGCAGCGTTTTGTGGGTAAGGGAGTCTGTCTGTATAGGAGGCAATGACACCACCTTTTGTGATAAACAAGGAACACTCACAGGACAATGGAATAAGCCCTCCCAGGGGAAATGGCTGTGCACCCGGTCAGGACTTACATCTTGTATATTTAATGTTTCTTTTAATAATGAAATTTGTGTTGCAGTAGACATTCTTCCCAAGGTATATTGGCACGAAGGATCCGAGATGTACACACATTGGACAACCAAGGGAAGGCGATTACATAAAAGAGGCATCGGAGCCACAGTGGCTGTATCCTCCGTCTTTGGGGTCATTGGTGCCAGCACAGGAACGGCAGGAATAGCACATGCTTACCAAAACATTCAGATTTAAGACAGACTGTAGATGAAGATTCGGGCCAATTAGAACATTCTATAAGCCATATGCAAACTTCATTAACCTCCCTTTCTGAGGTTGTGTTACAAAATCATAGAGGATTAGATCTTTTATTTTTACAGCAGGGGGGCTCATGTGCTGCCCTCAAAGAAGAGTGTTGCTTTTACGCTGATCATTCAGGAGTAGTGCATGAATCTTTAGCTAAGGTTAGAGAAAATTTAGAAAAGCGCAAAAGAGAATGAGAAGCTCAGGCAAGTTGGTTTCAATCATGGTTTAATAATTCTCCTTGGCTCACAACCTTATTATCATCCCTGGCGGGTCCCGTTGTTATCCTCTTGTTAGCAGTAACAATTGGCCCATTGGTGCTTACCAAAATAATTAACCTTATACGGCCTAATGTGGGGTCTATCACTATGCTCGCCCAAGTGGTAGATGAGGTGGCCCAAGAAACCCTCTAACCCATGGGTAAATATGGCCCTCCAAAAAATTTATTCCAGATACTAAAGAGTTCCGCCAGACCTCCGCTTGGTTGGATAGTCAGTGATGGGTAAGATCCCCAGAGGGGGACAACCTAAAACAGGCACAACCACTTGAGGCTGGCGAGGCTGTGAGGTTAGCTGCCTACAGCTGCTCATAAAAAACAAAAAGGGGGACCTGATGGGGCGTTGAGGCCACACACCTCCTCCCAGGGCAGAGAACTAGCCACGACCCCACGCACATACACGTATGTAATCTGTTGAAAACATTCGCCTGGACAGGAGAGATAAAGATGGTGCCTGACGGAAGCTGCCAGGGAGTGGCCAGGGAAAGACATAGTTTAAAATTATTGGATAAAAGATATTTCCGCGCTTGTGCTCACCACGTGATTGCAATAGCAAAGCATTAGAGTAAGATGCATGTTCACATGACCTTTAAGATGATAGGTTGAAGTTAGGAAATCCCCTTGCCATCTGCTTATAAAAGCAGGTGCTTGTGTGAAAATAAACGGAACTGCTTGACGGAATCCCTGCTGGTCTGAGTGTCTCTCTGTGGGCTGAACAGGCGGGCAGCAGACTCACCTTCCTCCCGGGCTCTCCTGGCCACTAGGGTGGCAGGAGTCATCCTACCGGTTCCCTCTCTTGCTCATCCCATGGTGGGGGGATAAAAGGGGCTACTGGGAGGTTCGGGGCCTGCCACCCCTGAGCCCCTGCAAGTAACTGAAACCTCGGTAAGTGAAACCTTGGTTGAGGGGTGATGACTGTACATTCATACATCAATGGGCATTTAGTGGCTTCCACCTCTCTGCTAATGTGAAAATGCTGCTATGAACTTTGATATGCAGATATCTCATCGAGACCCTGCTTCCAATTCTTTTGGATACATAACCAGAAGTGGAATTGCTCATCTGTATTTTTTTTACTCTTATTAATTGCAAATTACTAACAACTTTAACAATGTACCCTTAAATTTATATTTTTAAATTTTCTATAAAGTGTGTAGAGTTGAAAGTCAAATATATAGAAAGAGAAAGCTAAATATTCTCATGGGCAATCAATATAAAGAATCACTTATATAAGTTATTAATTGAAAGTAGTTCTTTTTATCTTTTGTGGGGGAGGGATATAATAAATCCTTTTAAGACTCTAATGAAGTCTATGGAAGCTTATCCCAAGAAAAAATGCATACAGGAATGTGCATCCAAAAGTATGAATATACTTTCAGGAGATTTATGAAACTCTGAAGGCCATCCACATGCACTGCATCTTAAAGGCTGCAAACTCTATAATGCTAGGAACTGGGTTCAAAATTCTAATAAACGTTAAATACCAATAAATACTATCCAGACTCAAAGGACAACATGATTTGTATCTATTCGTGAGTCATGAATCCAACAATATCTTAAATTCCATCATTAGCTATCTATCTATAGCCATTTTTCTGATCCTCGGTTCATAAACAGTGAAAGCTGTTGCTTGTCTTCTGCAGGAGCCCCCGAAGACTATGCATTTAATGATAGTTGAGGCATGAGGTGGAAACAAACAATATAAGTGAAAATTCAGTTTAAAAATCAGTAAATATGACAAAGAATGGAATTCGACTCACAAAATCTGTTTCGAGTTTTCCCATTTCTTGCTTGTAGCTTCTCATTCTGTTACTGTACATTCCTCGACTTTGGGGTGGTATCTCTCGGACTTCCAAATCCATCTGTTCAAGCTAGAAGGGGGAAAGAAAAACATGATTTAAATCATATGTTTATTCTTTATTTGACCAAATGCTTAGCACTGAAAAGATTTAATTCCTATTCCTCATTTTACAGTTAAGAAACAAGGCCCAAGCTACTGAATGAGCAAAGAACCTTGGAACTACTTTTGTGTTTTTGTTTAGTTCGACAGTTTCTGAGTATTTGCCAAGTGACATACAGAGTGTCTAAGTGCTTATTTGTCAAGGTTTTTTTAAACATGTGCACTAATCTAAACATTCTCAATAATTTGGTTTCAATATCCTTACTGTAGCCCATTATTTAGTCAGGCCTGGTCTAGTCTTCTGACCATGAACCTCCAGAAGTATGGAATGATAAACCAAAGCATTATTTCCTGTGGTTAATCCATGAAACATATGCTCAGCCTTAGTTATTTGGTGAAATTTCTCCTGGAAAGTCTTTTCTGATTAGGAAAATCACATACTAACCAACATGTGATCTCACCCTCCAGTCTAACTCCTTATACTTTATAATCACATTGATATGGGGTTTAATGGATACAATAATATGCTAAATTACACATAGCTCACTGAAATCACAACAGGGCACTTTTTAACAACCTGTCATCATATAACACTTTAGGTATAACATATGGGAGTTTAATGGCTGGCAATAGAGAAACACTGTAACAGTCCAGAACACAGGCTTCAGAGTCAGACTCCTGTGTTCACATATAGGCTCCACTACTTACTAGTCACAGCACCTTGGACAGGTTTCCTAATGTCTCTGTGACTTATTTTTCTCATTTCAAAATAGTATCTCTTTCCTAGGGCAGCTGTGAAGATTAAATGAGGTAATTCCTATAATGTGCTTAGAACAGTGTCTCTTTCTTGGCAATTGACAGATTAATGTTTACTATCGTAATGATGATTACTGATGATAAAGAATAAATACAGCAAGCACTATACAAGGTACTAGAGGCAACTTATTTGCATTTGGCCTTAAAAAATAAATACTGGTAACAACAACAAATTGGCCCATGCCATGTCCAAGAACCTCACAGGCAAAAATGTTGGCATATATTTTGTCTTTTAAGACATTCTAATAAGCTATTTCCATGAACACTATAAGCTTATCATTAACGAAACTTGTCCAGTGTTAGAGACTGAATAACTATAGCAGAATATACATAAACCAAATTACCATGTTTCAATTAATGAGCCTCAATTTTTTATAAAGAAAAAGACAATTTTAATTAGCCTTAATTTAAACACAATCATTTAATTGTTCGCATGTCTCAACATGAATGTGAATTAGCACCAGAAAATTAAATCATTACTTAGCAAGGTGATTATTTAAAGCAACTATCTGAAATCATCATTAGGTACTTAGTTCTAACAAGGTGAACAGGATCATACAGAGAAATATTTGCAAAAGCACATGTAAGTCAAAATCTGAGAGTTAAGTAAATTTAAAAAAAGAAAAAGAAACACAACAAATACTTAAAATGAAAACAGGAATAAGGCTAATATGTACTTGTCCTGTTTTCACAACATGCATGTGGCCAACATGGAGTGGAAGACAAGATCATTACAAGATGTGCACTGTCTAAGAGATTAATACAAACCAATTGTTCAGCAGAAACACAACTAATTCTAAGAGTCAACTCAAAAAGAAGTTTTTCTCCCAGGTTCCTCATCAAAAAGACAGTATGTAATAAAATAAAGTGTCCTTACGTGACAAAGATGTCATCAGAACTAAGTAAATCAACTTTTTGATCATTTAAGCAAACAGAAGCACATATCTTAGACAAAATTCTTTACATTAGTAACAAATAAAGATGACTTTAAGCCTCATGAGGACATGGCTATGCTTGGTGCAGTAAAACCTTGGTGATCAGGAGACCAGCTTTCTAACATCATCAAGTAAACAGAATGTCTCCAGAAGAAGGCAAAGAAATAAACCAAACCATTTTTTCTGACAGCCAAAAAAGCTGCTACCAAGAACTCAATAACAATGTAAAAAGTAAATTCAAGACCCAAAGAATTGACGAATTGCACTATTCTATTTTTTTACTATTGACTTTTTGTTTTGTTTTGTTTTGTCTTTAATTTTATTTTATTTTGTCAATATACAATGTGGTTGATAATTGTGGCCCATGACCGAAAACTCCCTCCCTCCTCCCTCCCCCCACCCACCCCCCTCCATTCAAACAACTGCATATCTGTTCACTTGTTGCATCAACGTCAAGGGATTGTGATTGTTGTGTCTTCTTCCCTCTCCCCCCAGTTTATTTGTGTATTTATTTATTTTTAGCTCCCACAAATAAATGAGAACATGTGATATTTCTCTTTCTGTGCTTGACTCAGTTCACTTAATATAATCCTCTCTAGGTCCATCCATATTGTTGCAAATGGCAGTATTTCATTCATTTTTAAAGCAGAGTAGTATTCCATTGTGTACATATACCACATTTTCCTTATCCACTCACCTGATGATGGACATTTGGGCTGGTTCCAACTCTTAGCTATTGTAAATAGTGCTGCAATGAACACTGGAGAACAGGTATACCTTTGACTTGATGATTTCCATTCCTCTGGGTATATTCCCAGCAGTGGGATAGCTGGGTCGTATGGTAGATCTACCCGCAATTGTTTGAGGAACCTCCGTACCATTTTCCATAGAGGGTGCACCATTTTGCAGTCCCACAAACAATGTATGAGAGTTCCTTTCTCTCTGCAACCTTGCCAGCATTTATCATTCAGTCTTTTGGATATTAGCCATCCTAACGGGTGAGATGGTATCTCAGTGTGGTTTTGATTTGCATTTCCCGAATGCTGAGTGATGTTGAGCATTTTTTCATGTGTCTGTTGGCTATTCGTATGTCTTCCTTTTAGCTCTTTTGCCCATTTTTTAATTGGGTTACTTGTTTTTTTGTTGTAAAGTTGTTTCAGTTCCTTATATATTCTGGATATTAATCCTTTGTCAGATGTATATTTCGCAAATATTTTCTCCCACTCTGTTGGTGGTCTTTTAACTCTGTTAATTGTTTCTTTTGCTGTGCAGAAGCTTTTTAGCATGATATAATCCCATTTGTTTATTTTTCCTTTGGTTGCCTGTGCTTTGGGGGTTGTATTCATGAAGTCTGTTCCCAGTCCAACTTCCCGAAGTGTTTTTCCTATTTTTTTAAAGAAGTTTTATTGTATCAGGGTGTATATTGAATTCTTTAATCCATTTTCAGTGACTTTAGTATATGGTGAGAGGGATGGGTCTAGTTTCATTCTCCTGAATATGGATAGCCAGTTATCCCCACCATTTGCTGATGGGACAGTCCCTTACCCAGTGTATACGCTTGGTATCTTTGTCAAAGATCAGATGGCTGTAGGTGTGTGGGTTGGTTTCTGGATTCTCTATTCTATTCCGTTGATCAGTGTGTCTATTTTTATGCCAGTACCATGCAGTTTGAGTTATTATAGCTTTGTAGTATAGTTTAAAGTCAGGTAGTGTTATGCCTCCACCTTTATTTTTTTTTTTGCTCAGAATTGCTTTAGCTATGCATGGTCTTTTGTTATTCCATATAAATGTCTGGATATTTTTTTCCATTTCTGAGAAAAATGTCATTGGAATTTTGATGGGGATTGCATTGAATTTGTATATCACTTTGGGTAGTATGGACATTTTCACAATGTTGATTCTTCCAATCCAAGAGCATGGGATATCTTTCCATCTTCTTGTGTCCTCTTTAATTTCTCTCAACAGTGGTTTGCAGTTCTCATTGTAGAGATTTTTCACATCCTTGGTTAACTCTATTCCTAAGTATTTTATTTTTTTGGTGTCTATTGTAAACGGTCTAGCTTTCTTGATTTCTCTTTCTGCATGTTCATTATGGGAGAATAGAAATGCTGCTGATTTTTGTGTGTTGATTTAGTATCCTGCTACTTTGCTGAAATCATTTATCAACTCCAAGAGTTTTTTTGTAGAGGCTTTTAGGCTGTTTGATATATAGGATCATGTCATCTGCAAACAGGGACAGTTTGACTTCATCTTTTCCAATCTGGATGGCCTTTATTTCCTTCTCTTCTGCGATTGCTCTGGCTGGTACTTCAAACTCTTTGTTGAATAGAAGTGGTGAGAGTGGGCATCCTTGTCTAGTTCCTGTTCTTTTTTTAATTTTAATTTTATTTTTGTTTTATTTTATTTTGTCAATATACAATGTAGTTGATTATTCCTGTTCTTAAGGGAAAAGTCTACAGCTTTTCCCCATTCAGGATGATATTGGCAGTGGGTTTATCACACATGGCTTTAAATACGTTGAGATACTTTCTATCTATATATACCTAACTTGTAGAGAGTCTTTATCATGAACAAGTGTTGAATTTTATCAAACGCTTTTTCAGCATATATAGAGATGATCGTATGGCCCTTGTGTTTGATTTTATTGATATGGTGTATCACATTTATTGATTTGCATATGTTGAACCAACCTTGCATCCCTGGGATGACTCCCACTTGCTTATGGTATATAATTCTGTGTATGTGTTGCTGTATTCTGTTAGCTAGTATTTTATTGAGGATTTTTGTGTCTATATTCATCAAGAATATTGGCCTGTAGTTTTCTCTTTTTGTTGTATCTTTACCTGGTTTTGGTATCAGGGTGATGTTTGCTTCATAGAATGAGTTTGGGAGAACTGCCTCTGTTTCAATCTTTGAAGTAGTTTGTAGAGAATTGGTGTAAATTCCTCTTTGAATGCTTGGTAGAATTCTGCTGTGAACCCATCTGGTCCTGGGATTTTCTTTGTTGAGAGCCTTCTGATAACAACTTCAATCTCTTTTATTCTTATTGGTCTGTTCAGATTTTCTACATCATCTTGGCTCAGTTTTGGTACTTTGTGTGTGTTCAGAAATTTATCCATTTCCTCCAGATTTTCAAATTTGTTGGCATATAGTTGTTTATAGTAGTTTCTAATGATTCCTTGTATTTCAGAGGAATCAGTCGTAAGATCACCTTTTTCATTTCTAGTTTTTTATTATTTGGGTCTTCTTTCTTCTTTTTAGTTAGCTGTGCTAATGGTTTGTCAATTTTATTTATCTTTTCAAAGAACCAACTTTTTGATTCATTAATCTTTTGTATCATTTTTTTGGGTTTCAGTTTCATTAAGTTCTGCTCTGTCCTTAATGATTTCTTTCTGTCTGCTAACTTTGGGTTTGGAGTGTTCTTGTTTTTGTAGTTCTTAAAGGTGAAGTATTAGGTTGTTCACTTGCCATCTTTCCATCCTTCTGAAGTAAGCATTTAAGTCGATAAATTTCCCCCTTAGTACTACTTTTGCAGTATCCCACAGGTTTTGGTATGATGTATCATTGTTTTCATTAGTTTCAAGAAATTTTTTGATTTCCTGTTTGATTTCTTCTTGGACCCATATGTCATTAAGTAGAATGCTGTTTAATTTCCATGTGTTTGTATAGTTTCCAGAATTTTGCTTGTTATTGACTTCTAATTTTAATCCATTGTTATCTGAAAAACTACATGGGATAATTCCAAGTTTTCTGAATTTGTTGAGACTTGATTTGTGACCTAACATATGATCTATCCTGGAGAATGATCCACGTGCTAATGAGAAGAATGAATATTCTGAGATTGTTGGATGGAATGTTCAGTAAATATCTGCCATGTCTAATTGGTCTAGAGTGTTGTTTAGATCTTGTGTTTCTCTGCTGATTCTTTGCCTAGATGATCTGTCCAATATTGATAGTGGGGTGTTCAGGTCCCCTGCTATTATGGTATTAGTGTCTATTTCCTTCTTTAGGTCTAATACAGTTTGCTTTATTAATCTGGCTGCTCTGACATTGGGTGCATATATATTTATGATTGTTATGTCTTCTTGATGGATCAATCCTTTTATCATTATGTAGTGGCCCTCCTTATCTCTTTTTATGGTTTTTAGTTTAAAGTCTATTTTAGCAGATATAAGAATCGCTACTCCAGCTCATTTTTCATTTCTGTTCGCATGGTAAATCTTTTTCCATCCTTTCACTCTTAGTCTATGTGAGTCTTTAAAGGTGAGGTGGGTCTCTTGAAGGCAGCATATAGTTGGGTCCTCCTTTTTAATCCAGTCAGCCAGTCTGTGTCTTTTGATTGGGGAATTTAAGCCTTTTACATTAATAGTTGTTATTGAAAAGTACTGATGTACTCCTAGCATTTTATTGATTTTTGTTTGGATGTCTTAAGTGTCTTTTGTTTCTTTCTTTCTGATTTAATGTTTGTCTTCTGTATTTGTTGATTTCTTGGGTTGTAGATAAACTTTTTTTTTCTTTTCGTTGTTGGCATTTTTATTTTACTAGTGGGTTTTGATTTTTCTTGAGTTCTTATGGCAGTGGTAGTTATATTTCAGGTACCAAACCCAGTACTCCCTTGAGAATTTCTTGTAAGGGTGGTCGTGTGGTAGTGAACTCCTGCAGTTTTTGTTTGTATGAGAAATATGCCACTTGCCCTTCATTTCAGAAGGACAGCCTTGTGGGGTAGCGTATTCTTGGCTGGCAATCTCTGTCTTTTAGTATTTTGAATATATCATCCCATTCCCTTCTGTCTTTTAGGGTTTGTGATGAAAAGTCTGATGTTAGTCTGATTAGGGCTCCCTTATAGGTGACTTGATGCTTCTATCTTGCAGCTTTTAAGATTCTCTCTTTGTCTTTGCATTTTGCCAATCTGACTACAACATGTCTTGAAGAATACCTTTTAGGGTTGAATACATTTGGGGATCTTTGAGCTCCCTGAGTCTGAAAATCTGTGTCTTTTCCTATACCTGGGAAGTTTTCTGCCACTATTTTGTTGAATATTTTTTCAATGCAATCTCCTTTTTCCTCCCCTTCTGGAATACCCATGACTTGGATATTTGAGCACTTATGGTTGTCTGATACCTCTGTTAGATTTTCTTCAATGTTTTTAATTCTTTTTTCTTTTTTTGTCTGTCTGTGTTATTTCAAACAGCCCATCTTCAAGGTCAGAAGTTCTCTCTCCTGCTTCTGCAAGCCTGCTGGTTAAACTCTCTGTTGTGTTTTTTATTTCATTGAATGAATTCTTCAGCACGGCAAGCTCTGCTACATTCTTTTTCAGGGCATTGATTTCCTTACACATTTCTTCTTTTGGGTCCTGTATACTTTTCCTCATTTCATCATGTTGTCTAGCTGAGTTTTCTTGTATCTCATTTAGTTTCCTTAGAATTATCACTCGAAATTCCTTGTCAGACATTTCAAGGGCTTCTTGTTCTATAGGATCTAGAGCTTGAGGGTTATTACCCTTTGGTGGTGCATTTTCTTGATTTTTCATATTTCTGGTATCTTTCCTTTGATGTTTAGTCATTGTGGCAAGGGATTTCACAGTCTACTTGTTTGACACTATTATTTGGCTAGGATCCTGGCAGAGCTGCCAATTTGGCACCGCTATGTCAGTGCCTGCTCGGTCGCATGCCAGCGCCTCAGATGTGTGGTCGCCATGGGTCTCGGTCCTCTCCGGGGACACCTGTCTAGTCAGCGTGCACTTGGACAGGCTGGGGATGGGGTCCAGTGGCGGCGAGGCCTACCTGCTTGGTTGCGCACTGATGCCTCAGGTGCATGGCTGCCGCAGGTCTCGGGCCTCTCCAGGGGTACCTCTCTGTTCAGCGCGCACTTGGCTAGGCTGGGGGTGGGGTCTGTCAGCTGCGAGGCCTACCTGTTAGGTCACACGCTGGCGCCGTGGGGCGCATGGTCGCTGTGGGTCTTGGGCCTCTCCGGGGGTGGGCGGCTCTCTAGTCGGCGCGCACTTGGCTGGGCTGTGGATGGGGTCCAGCGGCGGCAAGGCCTACCTGCTCAGTCTGACCAATTGTACTATTTATTTATGATCACCCTGGTAACCAGAAGGAAGAAGTATCCTGATTGATTGACTGCTCTGATATGTAAAAAGTCATTTTTTTTTTTTTTTTTTTTTTACATGAAGGCCAGGAAGCATGAGAGCAGCAGTTGAATATAAAAAGAAAGTAAGATTTCTGGTCAAGATGGCAGAATAGATGGTCCCCAGCCTCACTCTCTCCCACAAATCAACCAATTTGCAACTATAAAAATGCAACATCAGCCAAGCTGGGGCCACTTGAGCTCAGGGGAAGAGGAGGAGAGACCTATGGAGTTCATGAAGGCAGGAGAAACCACGATGAAAGAGAAAACTGCTCAGAGCTTTCAGGCTGCAGCTGCTTTAATGCTGGAGCTGCTGGGCACATGGAGCAGGAGCCTGCAGAAGCCACAGTTGTACCCTTCAGATGTAGTTGCTTGGAGGCGGCAGGGGAGAAGAGGGCCTCGGTGGCCCCCAAGACAGCAAGACCACTAATAGGGTTCCCGTGAACCCATGCAGGAGTGAGAAACCAGAACAGCTGAAAAAGGGGAGCCATTCAGAAGCCAGTGAGTCAACACAAGGGACAGATGCAGGGCCCGCCCCATGGGAAGTGTGTGTAGCATGGGCAATGTGGGAGACAGGCCCACCAGGAGAATGCTGGGACATGGCAAGTACAGCCAATCCTCCCCCTAATCAGTGCAGGACCACTCAGAGGAGACTGGTTGGGAATGCAGAATTGCACGGGGTACAGTTTGATGAAAAAAAAACACAGGCCCAGATCAGAGTTTCTACACAACCCTGGTACACCAAGTCTCTGGAGAGCCAGAAGTACCTATAAGGTCAACCGTTAAACCTTGAGCTGCACAAAAAGACTTCCCTAGGGAAACAGCAGCAAAGCAGTAATTTAGCTCAACCACACAGCTCAAGTGCTGGTTCCCACAGAATGTTCCCCTGTGTCAGAAGTAAGCAAAGGACAAAAAATTAATTCCAGCCCAGGCATACCATGAGTACCCTGGGGCCCACCAGGGACCCAGGAACCCAAGGCTTGGAGCCAGAGACCAGACCCCACTCCCACATCGAGGCACAGCTCCAGCACCTCAGGGCCTGCCCGGGGGCCTAGGGCATGCAGCCAGGGACTGGACAGCCTGCCCACAACCAGGCACTCTGCACCAGTGCCTCGGGGCCCACCTGGGAACCCAAGGCTTTGAGAAGAGGAGCAGACCCCCCTCTCACAATCAGGCACATCACACCAGCACCTTGGGGCCTACCCAGGGACCTGAGGTATGAAGTCGAGGACCAGACCCCCCTCCCACAACCAGGCACACCACACCAGCACCTTGGGGCCCACCCAGGGACCTGAGGAATGGAGCCAGGGACTGGATCCCCTCCCCCTGCAACCAGGCACACCACCAGTGCCTTGGGGCCTGCCCAGGGACCCAAGGTATGGAACAGGGGACCAGACATTCCCCACAACCAGGCACACTGCCAGCACCAAGGAGAATGCCAAAAACATCACCTAGATGTGGGTGGCCCAGCACAGACACCACAATAACCATGGCTGCTGCAAAAGTGGCTGGACACCACAATGACCGTGCAGATGGTCCACCAACCACTGGAGTGCATTGACACAAGGAAAGTTACCAGCAGAGACAGAGAAACGAAGAGGACGTCTATCTCCACAAAGCCCATTACAGAGTGACAGAAGAAGTATCCGCTCTATGATAATATTGGGGGACCTGACCACACCTCTCAGCATAGACAGATCATCTAGGCAAAAAATCAAGAGAGTAACCATTCTTTCAGAAGGAGAGAAGAAATCTAGGGTAATTAGAGGGGGGAGGGGGGAGAAACAGGGGGATGAGGAGTGATTGGACAAGGGGCATAAAGAATAATTATGATTTGTAACAATATATATGCAAGTAATATTGATTTGATCAACATATCTCAATGTTGAACCCCCAAAATATGTATAACCAATTTTGATTCAATAGAATTTTTTAAAAAAATAATAAAAAGAAAGTAAGGAGAAAAGCATTAAAGAAAAAAACTTTCAAAAGAGAGGCAAACATTAGACACTGTGGGGATTAGAGGAAAAGCTGTCATGGTAGAGACAGTGATAGCAGGCAGCAGAGATCAGAAGTAGACCTTAGAGGGTATGGAAAGCATCAGATATTCTGATGGCCACAAAAGAAACAATGACAGAGAAGAAAGAGCTACAGCTCTGCAGCTCCATGCCTTAGCACACACAGGAATATCTACTATGCAGCGGGGACAACAGCCACCTCCTCCTACATGCCCCTCAAAGCAGCAGCCCCTCCTCTATGGTTCTCTTAACAAATATTGGTCAAACAAGCCTGGGAAATGCTCCAGTCTCTATCTGCCCTCTACAGTCCCTTCTTAGGGATTCATAATGCCTTCTAGCCTACTTAAGGGCCCAAAAAGTTCTATAGAAAAACAGCAACCAAAAAAGACGACAACCCCCAACTCTGTTTAAGGTACAGTTTCCCAAACTTATTTGAACAAATAATACCAGTTAACAGAAACACACTTTGGGAAAGTGTCCTAAGGATATCAGTAAGTAGTAGTGACAGAATACCAAGTAGTGCCCCTCAGTATTTAGAAAAGCAACACACTTATTTAGGATGACAGTACACAGTAACAAGTTGAATCACACTTGCAATACTTGGCTTTTAAAACCCAAAACTGGGACACAATACATTTTAGTACTTTTTGCTCCCTGATTTACAAATTTATATGAAAAAGTAGTGAATGAGCTAAAGCTCAGGGTTTAACATATCTAGGTACAAATCCTTATTCTCCCACTTAAAATGATGTGGCACCTCAGACAAGCTACTTAATCTTTCTAAGCCCCAGTTTCCTGCTCTACAAAATGGGAGTGATAAGGGCTGAGACTCATCTGCCATTGTTCTCTCATGCCCCTACACATCTTGCGAAGTCTGCCAAAAATGTAAGGTCCTGAGCACTCTGAGCCAGTTTTTAGGGCTGTGTTTGCAGGGAGTAACCTTGGGGGAGAAAATAACGTGTCCCTCTGGGACAAAGAGTAGGCTTGCTCACAGGCTGCACATTTCCCAGGCTCTCTGTTCCTCTCCTGTGAGTTATCCTTCTGCCTTTGTAAGCATACATCTAAGACTTCCCCCATCACCCTTATGGAAACTGGGGCTAGGGACCTGATGCAACAAGGCTGAAACTCTGGTCACTGCTTTTACTCTGAATAATAAATGTCTTTTGTCTCTGACGTAGGAGTCTCATATCTTCTAGAAGCATTCATGAAACTGGGCATTTGTGAGCTTGCATGTAGGGGAAAATCTCAGACCTTTCATATGTTTTGACAAATAGTATTTGTTGCACAGAATTTTTGAGAAAACTAAATATTATAAAGCAAGTAATATGCTTAACCCAGTGTTGGGTACCCAGTATGCCTTTACCAAGCATTAGCTATTTATAACTATTATGAAAAGTATTATGAAAGAATAGAAATTAGAGGTAGACATTTAATGAATCAAAAATAATAATTCTTATTAAAAAGATTAAGTCATCCCAAGAAGTTGTTAAAGTCTCCTCAATTTAAAAACTGAAGAATTCTGAACTATAAAATGTTAATCAGTAATGTTTCACATTTCCACAATGTATAAAACAGGTGAAAAGAAGGCACCTGCTTGAATGGCTCTGGTGGTGTGTTAAAATATATCACTAAGTCTGCACATACCAGTTCTTTTGCTTCTTCAAGCTGTTTCTCCACATTTGCAACCATCTGTTTCTTCTCATCTGAAATAAACAATAATATCAAGGAATTGCTAAGGATACAAATAAGTTTAATATTTAAAAACTTCTATTTTATATACCTTTCTCCTTTCTGATCAATCAGATTAGAGAATAAGCATATCATTCTTTGGTGGGTTAGAAACCACTTTAAGCCATTGATTCTAGGCTATCTGGAAATATATAATCCTATAGAGTACCTAATTATTAAGAGAAGCCATGTATTTTTTAGAGAGAACAAAAAATTATTTTGTTCTTTAGGTGAGACTAGGTCATCAACAGCAGATTTAGTGGTGTGGCCTGAGGAATCTGCAAAGTCTTAACTTTAATAAATTGGGAATAACTGATTTATAAATGTAATTTAAAAGTCACATGCAAAAACACTCCCTAAGAGTGGGCAAGATCTTACAATCCTTTAAAAAACTTTTTTAATTTCAGAAGTATTAATCAAGTGTAATGGAAGAAATATTTGAAGTCAGAACTATTGATTCCAAACCCAAAGCCACTATTTTAATCACTGGTTTGATTTTAATCACTATTTTGATCCTGGGCAAGAAATAGTTTTTTCTGAGACTCAGTCTGTACTCTCTAAAATGGAAATAACAAATATAGATTGGATTATTTTTAGCTCAAATAAACTAGATGCAAGTGAAATTACTTTTAAATTGTAGTGCTCACTCAGTCTCTGTATGTGGTTTATTTAAACTCTGTCATAATCGAGTTATAACCCAACTGTAATTCCCTTCTCTAGGAAGGACACGTCCTGGCAAATAACCTCGGAAAACCTTCCCATACCCCCATTACAAATCAATCAGCCCATCTCTTCACAGACCCCAGCTAAATTTTGTGCTAATCAAATTTATTAAACATTTATAGTTTTATCTGCCTAGCACCCTTTTCTTCTCAGGCAATAGCCTCCACTCTTCTGAGGCTCCCTCTTTCCCATGCAGGGCAATGGGAAATGCTATCTCCTTATATGCCCCTGTCTGTTTGGTCACAGTGACTTGGCAAGGGATGGACATCTCATCCTAGCTGGATTAATCTCAGTAGATCGATTTCTCTGGCTGCACTGGTCTCGAGAGGTGGGAGTAGGGTAGGCATATGACCTGAGGAGACCAATCAAAGTTCCAGAGCAAGGGGAAGGAAAGTCTTTTCCCTTCTCCTGGTAATGAGAACATGACCCTAGAAAGCTACTGGCATCCATTGGTCTAGCTCCAAGGACAAAGCAAGTTTCAATAGTTGAAAATAAAGACTGCATTTAGAAAGAAACAAAGCTGAGAACAGAGAGATACAGTTAGTTCTTGGTTCTAAATAACTGAAACAGCTTGACTTTATGAAAGCTTGACTTTACCATAGTTTGGTTTCTTGAACAAATGAATTTATTCTTCTTTATTTAAAATTGGGTTTTATGTCATATGGAACCTAATGATACTGACAGACTAATACAACCAACTAGAAAAGTCGTGAAGCTTGAAATGGGTACACCACCTGCTAGCTGACTAGCCCTTCAGGAGGATAGTCAATCCTAAGTGTGGAATCTTTAGTAGGAACAATTATTTTACTAGAATAATAATTAATACCCCAACCCCTTCCCTTTGTTATTCCCAAACTGTGCGGGGTGGGGTGGGGTAGGGTACATGTCACATGTTTGCATGCATTCTAAATATTTCTCCCTAAGAAAAATACATATTTGGAATTAGAATTCAGCTTGATTTTCCCTCCTTGAAAAAGTTAAATCTACATATGGCCAGATTAAAAATTAAATATTGACTCCAAATTTATTTGCTTCTGGCCTATTTCAATCCTTCCAACATCTCCACACAGTTATAGTAGAATAGCATTGATTTTTGTGATAGAGTGAAATACAAAACAAGACAAGCCCATCTTGGATCAAGAATAAGATTATGTATTTACATATCAGAAGGAACATCTTGTTTTCTTTAAGGTATTCAGTTGTTAGGAAAGTCCATGCCAAAGACTTCCAAAAATAATATGATCAGTTTTTCTCATTAACAAAACAAAACAGAGACGTCTCCCTTGACCTGTATTTCCCTTTGCTAGTAATATCTCTCTCCTTTCATCCACAGCCAATTTTCTTGCAAGCAAGGGTAGACTCTATTTCTCTTCCTCACCTCCCCATCCACTTCCTGTAATCCAGTTCCTGCCCCCACCATTCCACTGAAATGACTCTCATTGACATTAATAACTTTTCCATTGCCCAAATAGATATTTTTTGGTCATGTTTTTATTTAATCTTGTGGCTCTGACACTGCTCCTCCCATCCTGTAATTTTCTCCTCTCAGGTTTCCATGAACACTGATTTTATAATTCTCCTAAACACTTGCTTCTGTCTCAGTGTCCCCTCCCACAAATCCTCTTTCTCAACTGTTGATGTTCCTTCGAGTTCAGTCCTTGCTTTTCTTCTTTTATGACTATTGTCTATATCTCTAGGCAATTACATCAATTTTCAAACTATCATATCATGTATTTGTGATCCTAAGTCATTATCTATAATTCTGATCCATTTCCAGGACTCCAAGTCTTTAATCCGAATGTTTATGCCCATCTCCACCAAGATCACCTGCAAAACAGCCACTCCAAACTCTCTTCAGAAATCAACACCTCTTTAAAGCCTTTCCTAACCCAACAAAAAAGCTAATCTCTTGCTCTTACATAAAATACCTATAACTCTCACATAATCCTAATGATTTATCTCTCACAGTAATGGGTCTTACTAATCTTTCAGCTTGGGGGCTCTGGGAAGAAAGGAATCATGTCTTAATCACCTTTATAGTTCTAAGATCTAGCACTGAACCTGGCATAATCAGTTCTCAAAAAATGATGGTAAACTGAATGAGCAAAGCAGAACAGTGCAAGCATTAACAAAAGAAGCTATGTTACCAACAACCCTGGTATACCTGTCTCCCTCTTCCATTTAATCTTCCTACAATTTAGTGTTGATGAGATCACTTGAGCCTAGCAGTCAAGGCCCTCCACATTCAAGACCCAAGCAACTTTTTCAATTTTATCTCCAACTACAAGCTCTCCAGTATGTACTATATATACTAACCAGACAGACTATTCATTATGACCCAAACTAATTTCATTTTTTTCCTTCTCTAAACTTTTTTAAAGCTACCATTTAAGGTCCTTTGGTTGAATGCAACAGAACAGATTCTAGCTAACCTAAGCCAAAAAAGAAAATGTATTAGAATAATGTAGGGTGGTTCACAGAGTCAATGGGAAAAAATGAGCCAACAAGGTTGGGGAGAACAGTACCAGGGGTGGTTCAAGGCACCAGAAAGCAGGAACTCACTGAGAGCCTCTACTAAAGAAAAGTCTTGAGCAGCTTTAACTAGTCTCTCTTGGTTCACTCTGCTCAAAATTCAAATTCTCGGCAAAAATTCTCAGAATGTCCTTGCTTGGGTACCATGTTTATCTCTTAACCTGGAGAAGGCAGGACAATCTGTCAGTTCCACCAAGACTGGAGTAAGGCAGGTTGATTGTTCCTTAACGGAAAACTGAGGTACTGTTATCAGAAGATGGAATGGAGGGTGCTGCACACAGCAGATGTCCACTGCACCCATTTATTGCAACCTCTTAAGATACAGTGTTTCTCTGTTTCTGTCTGTCCAAACCCCATTTATCCTTCCAGGAGATCTCCTGGGACACAATCTCACCTCCTCTGAATTCCTAGAGCTCTTTGCTCTGCTCTAGTGAGCCTGATGTTCATAAGCGATTAGTTTCTGTAGTTTTTTCTTTGGCTTTATCTCCAGCTCCTCGAAGGCAGAAACCATTCTTGACATATCTTTGTCCTACCTCTGTATTTAGCACAGAGAGCAGGACATGGTAGTAGTTCACTAAATGCTTACTGAATGAATCAATCAGTTTGAGCATTTAGCAATATATTTGTTATTCACAGAGAAACTGAGTAAAAGAAAAATAGCATATATTTACACACACACACATACACGCACACACAGATAGATATAGATCTATAGATATATGCACATATATACACATATTTGTTTATATATGTGTGTATATTATTCAAAGATGAATAAAACACCATAAATGCTTAATTTTCTATGAAACATAACAGAACCATCAATAATAGCTGAAGTCTATTTTCACATATGCTCAACTGAAAAAGTTGGATTTTGCCCAGCAGCTCATGAAGCTGATTGTATGGTAGCCTGACTCTTACCCAGGAGCAGACTGTCTATGGAGGCAGTTAGTTCCTGAATTAGGACTGGAACCATCCCTTCAACTCCAACTCTCTAGAGCAATATAAACATAATGCATGTAATATATATGTAATTTAAAATTTTCTAGTAGCCACATTTTAAAAAGTAAAAAGAAACAAGTGAAATTAATGTTAATAACGTTTTTAGTTTTAACAATATTTAATCCAAGATATTACCATTTTACTATGTGCAATAGCCACATTTCAAGTGCTAATAGCTACATGTAGACATTACAACTCTAGAGCCACATATATTTTAAGCAGACCACAATATTCACAAGTAAACAAAGGACTCTTCTGAATTATTTCACTACAACCACCTTGCAAAGACAAGAGAAAAATTATAGAACAATGTCTATGGCTTCATGTGGCTACTTCTAGATGTCTTCCTAAGTCCTCCAGGGCTTGGCATAACTAAGCTGCTAGACTCAAGCATTTCCTTCAAGAATGGGCACCCGTCTTGCCCCACCACTTACACTTCTCTCTCCTGATTTACTCCTTGATATCCTGAGTTTAAAGCCCAACTCCAATTTCATATCCAAAAGTCTCTGATCACTCACCTCCTTTCAAATGCAGGTGTTCATCAAGAAAAATTCACCTAATTAGTCTGGGCACAGAAAGGAAGCATGAATTGAAGTCCAAGGTTCCTTGAAGAGTTCAATTAATATGACAAAGTCTGAAGAGCTAGGTCCTGGCTAACCCTACCAGCTGTTGTCTTCAGCAGCAGCAGTAATAGCACTAATAGATAGTTTATCACACACTTTTTCTGTGCAAGAACTACGCTAGCGGGTTATACGTTTTATTTCATTTGATGTTTACAGTATTGTAAGGTCAAAGCTATTATCCCTCCGCCCACAAATGGAGGAGGCAGGCTTAGAGAAGTGAAGCAATTTGCCCATGATTGTACATCTAGTAAGTAGCAGAACTTGGATTCTAAACATATCTGATAACATGTCTGAGTCTTAAGCACTTTGCCATATTTTCTTGGTACATTCCTGACTGTAGCCTCAAAGTGATAGGATTCACAATAGACCATTGATCTCTGTGAACCGTGAGGTAAGCAACTAATTGCAATCAACGAGAAACGTTAAATCCGGGAGCCTGCTTGATGTAATGGAAACTGCACCTGTGGAAAGTATCCCCTAGTTAGGAATTCATTCCCATTACCAGAGGAAAAGGAACTTCAGAATAAAGTATTAATTGTGGTTTCTGCTCATCCATTTTCCTGACTTTCCCACAGAACATTAAAAATCAATTTTTAAATACAGTGCAATAAGAGTGTTAATTAAGAAGGGACTTAGCCATCTCAACAGTCTAATTACTAAGATTAGTTAAGATTCAAACACTTTAAGAGTAAAGTCTTTTATTGTTTAAAACATATCACAAAGTAATTAATTTTTAAAAAATAAAGCTTTAAAATGTTCGACCTTTGCTATTCTCTTTGGAAGTTACACTTTAATACGTTGTACATGCACAGCAGAGAGTAAAGTTCATTTCTATAGACCCAACCCACTCCATTTCATTTTAAATAAGTTAACATGTTGAAAATGGACTGCTTTGGCTGGAAAGTTTGCTCTAATTTTTAACATTCTTAACTCAAACAAATTATATTTCTTCTTTTCTGCGTCAATTTTAGCTGAGCACCACACCACTAATGATGTCCAAAGATATAATTATATTTAATCATACTGTTTTTGCCATGGTTATACATATTAATTTCTGTTAGTCCACAGACATACATCTGAAATTCATAACTACATATTTTTCATCTTTTTCTATTTATCAATTAGAAACAGATAAAAAGGGAGCAAGCACACGTCATTATCAAGAAGAACACCACTGCATTTAAAAGAATTATGATTATTAAATTATTCAAGTCAGTGAGCATTTTTCCAGTGTCAGCAGTACAATCTCCTTTCAACAGTAATGTAGCTGCTGTGTTTGGGCCTTCCTTTATACTACAGCTAAGGAGAGGCATGGCTTTATTTTTAAGGTACTTAATTCAAATGTTTCCTTCTCTGTGGTAAGAATTGTTACATTAAATTATAAAAGCAAGAAAAACTCGGTTGTAACAAAATCTGTTTTCTTAGAAACAGCTGTTACAACTTTGCACCTGGGGATGACTTTGTTACTTTATAAAACAGCTTCCTAATACAAAAGCTGTTAGCTCAAACAAAGAAATGTTTCTACTGCTAAAACGATTACAATTGAAATGAACAAAAATCCAACTGAGACCACAAATCCTGATATTCTGAGGCTCTGGGACTCAATTCAAAGGAATTAGTCTCCAACAACAACAACAAAAATCAAGATGATCTTGGGCAGTGGAGAAAAGCAGAACTGAAGAGAAGAGGCGAGGTGATGTGTCATGAAGTGATGAGGCCATCAGCCACTTTCTCCACAAAAATCTCCCAGGCAGCAGAATTTGGTGGTTTATGCTACCTTGCTTCTCTCCTCTTGTTCCCTTACTTGGACTCAGAAACCTCTTTAAGACATCCTCCACCTCCTCAAAACTAACTGGGACTTCAGGAGATGAGTGGGGTGTAAGTTCAGAGATCCTGGCTCCAAGCAAATATCCCTATTAACAGAAAATAGGTGGGGGGGGGGGGAGAAAAACAAAGAAATAAAGGAAGAAAATTATTTATAAACACATATGTTTTGGGGGAAGTAGGGAAAGGGAAAGAAGAATGACAACTTAGGTCCAGGAGAAATTATTGCTGGCACCCAGGACTTGACTGAGAAGGTGGGTAAATGAAGGTGCCCACCAGTCCACAGATCAATGACAATCCCCTTTTCTACACTTTACACCCCAGAGTTAAGGTAAGACCAAGTCTAGCAGACCAATGACAGTTCAATTTCACTACCAAAACAACCAAAAAGTAAAAATCTTATGCATAACTAAATACTCAGATCTGTATTTAGAGAAAGATAAATTCTAAAACAACATCTTACAATGGTCACAAAATATCATATTTATATTCATCTGCTTATTCACTTAAACATTTTCCTGAGCCCCTAGTAAGTAAATATCAAGGAAATAAGAGCTCCCACCTTCACATAGTTGACATAGCATGGAAAGTAAGACATGCTAAAACACAAAAACAAACAAAAGCATTTCTGGATGGGAGATGTGTAATTTTAAAAGTGAGAAAATTATCCTGTACTGAGTTTTACATAAAATTGGGTTATAGGCCCCAAAGAATGATGAGAAACGAGAAATGGGGGTGGGAGTATGAAAAATACTAATGATAATAGCAGCTAACACACAAGAAAGGGTTTTACATATATTATATCATTTAATCTTCACGACAACCCTACAAGAGAGGTACAATTCTCCCCATTTTACCAAGAGAGTTGAGAGAGGTTAAGACACTTGCCTAAGAGACACAACTTCTAAATGGCAGAGTTGGGATTTGAATCCAGCCACCCTGGCTCTTAACTCTGTCTTGCCGCATATAATATCATTATTACCGATACAACAACGCCGCTGTACACTGCAGGTCCATGATCTAGATACTTCCAAACATTTTCTTTGGATACTGAAATCTCTGTATTTTACAAACGAGAAAATTAAGACTGAGAGAAACGTTCCCAAGGTTATAAAAGTTACGAGGCTGTGGAGTCAGAATTCGCACCCAGATGGCTCAGATTCCGAAGGCTCTTTCCACTGTACTCCACAACCCAGACTGGACTCTCTACCCTCAACTAAGTAAGCCGCATCCCTCCCCGGGGCCGCCGGCTACACCCACTCCAGCCTCGAGCCTCCAACACACACTTGCTCAGGCGGCGTTCCACCGCCCCCAGCCTCCCCACTCTCCGGGCCACCCACGCCCGGCCGAGGCAGGGCTCTCACCAGGCGGGAGTCGCGGGACCCTCGCAATCTTGTTAGTGATCTCTGCAGAGAGCACTGCGAAGTCCTGCTCGTAGCCTTCGAAGTCGGAAGACATGGCGGCCCCGGAGTGACTGGCCCGGGCCAGAGCTTAGGTCGGGGCAGGGACCGCGCGGGTCGAGGGGGCCGCAGTGTAGGGACCCCGGGAGGCACCCTCGGGAGCAGAGCGGAGAACCGGGGACAGCTCCCAGCACAGCCGCTTCCTGGTTGTTCGTCGCAATCTCCGTCCTCCGGAAATTGAGTTGGGTGCGCTTTTTCTTTTCCGCTGAGGCTTCAAAATTAAGTAATTCGCCAAGGAAAAGAGCTCCAGTTAGTTCCCCCCAAAAGGCTAAGAAAACACGCGTGCTCTCTGGTATCTGTGAAAGCAATTTCCCCCTTCCGCATTCTGGGAAACGGCTCC
Organism: Cynocephalus volans; assembly: GCF_027409185.1. Classification (NCBI taxonomy): domain Eukaryota; kingdom Metazoa; phylum Chordata; class Mammalia; order Dermoptera; family Cynocephalidae; genus Cynocephalus; species Cynocephalus volans. The sequence goes on along the minus strand of NC_084466.1, from coordinate 142,642,476 downwards.
GGCTCCACAAGCTACATGTCTCAGGGACTTGCTTCCCGGGGGAAGATTGATGCGGCGAACCTCCCGGAAGTGGCTGTAACGAAGACTTGCGCAGGGGGCCTGAGCGGGAGAGTCGCTGCGAGGGCGCTGGCGGAGAGACACGCGGGTCGTAGCGCGTCTCGCACTCCAGCCTCTTGCAAACAGCATTTGCTTAATGCTTTCCCTGGGCTGAGGTATCCATGGCGGAGTTATCCGAGGATTTGAAAATCTGTTCCGAGTGAGCCCAGGCCGCCTTGGATGTGCTATGGCTGAGGAGCGGGCACCAGGGACCAGATTGAGGTGAGAGTCAAGGCAGGGAATGGAACCCCGATTTTGGCGGGGCCATAATCTCCCGAATGGCGAGACCAGCCTCACTTACCACAATGTTCCTGCCCTGAGTGAGGATTTCTAAGCGCTCTGCTCTGTGACACGGGCGGGAAACTGAGGCACGAGGCAGCGGCATCTGCTCCGTACGACTCTCTATTATCCATGTATCTCAGATCCTCTTCCCCCAGCTGAATCCAGTCCAGTCAAAAATAGCCTTCTACAAATCTTCCCCACGCTCGCCGTCCCGCCCTTCCCCTCCCTCGCTCCCAGAGCCACTTCCTCTTCTTTTTTCCTCAAATCTTATTCATACACTCTTTTAGTCATTTTTTCACACACTTCCTTATCCTCCCCTCCTCTGCTCGTACTCTCTTTGCTTTCACTCTCGCTCCTTTACCTTTGGCTCAAATAATAAGACTGTTAGGCTGGTGCGTTGGGGGCAACTGGAGGCGAATGGTGTAGACCAGGTCTGACTCATACTGGGCGTAATTCAAGACTCTGTAAGAGGCAGCTTAGAACTCAGAGAAGAGAGTTAGTTCTATGGCTTGGCTTCTATTCTAGGTTCAGCTGTTATTGACTTGTGACCTTCATCTAATCATTTAGCCTCTCTAAGCCGATTTCTGTTTTATGAAGAAGGAAGCTGAGTTCGATCAACCCTAAGGCCCTGATTTCCAGCTCTAAAATTCTCTGTCTTCTCCAGCTGTTCACTAAATGTTGGACTGTCGCCTAACAAATTGGGGACGAAGGAGTAAAAACAGCTATTTTAGAATCATGTATTCAGTTTTCATGCCATTCAAACTTGAGTCGTATTTTGTATAAGTCAAAAGTAATTCTTTTTGACATTTGACGACAAAGTCATCCCATAGTAGTGCACTCGTGAGATGCTTTTGCTTAGGTGCTTATTGTTGTTAACTGATACAGTATATGATGGAATTTTCTTACTGAACTTACTCATTTTGTTTTCTTTAGGTTGAGTTTCAAACCAAGCTACTGGATTCTCCTGCTTAAGAGTTCTGAGTGCTGGGCCGGCCCCGTGGCTCACTCAGGAGAGTGTGGCGCTGGTAGCGCAGAGGCCGTGGGTTCAGATCTTATATAGGGATGGCCTGTGCGCTCACTGGCCGAGCGTGGTGCGGACAACACCGTGCCGAGAGTTGCGATCCCCTTACTGGTCAAAAAAAAAAGAGTTCTGAGTGCTTAACAGTGAAAAGTGAACTTGAAGGCATGACAATTAAGGAACACACCTGGACTTGTGGCACATGGAAGTGCATGCACAGAAAAAGGAAATCTATAGTTCTTTAAAAGTAGGAAGGCATTCTTCCTTGACAAAATGGGTACATTCTGCTCAGTTGTCAAGTTTGAAAATCTTCAAGAATTAAAGAGACTTTGTCACTGGGGTCCCATCATAGCCCTTGGTGTTATAGCAATATGTTCTACGATGGCCATGATTGACTCTGTTTTGTGGTATTGGCCCTTACATACAACTGGAGGAAGCGTAAATTTCATCATGTTAATAAATTGGACTGTCATGATTCTTTACAATTACTTCAATGCCATGTTTGTTGGTCCTGGCTTTGTTCCTCTCGGGTGGAAACCGGTAAGAAAAAGATCCCTTAAGACAATGAACTCTAATGATAATCATAGTTAGTTTTTGCCTTACCTATTAACCAACAATCAAACACAGCCTACTCTTTTTTCTGGTAGAGACTAAGTGTATTACTCTAATCACTCATTATTTATGCTCAGATAATTCATTTCATATTTATTTGAAAATATCAATTCAAATTAGCATTCCCCAAAGCAGTTTTATTGAATATTTGTACTGCATTAAAAAAAAAAAAATGAGGTGGGATGGGTACATGGTCATAAATTTAGAGAGCACTGAATATCACACACCTCTCATAATTTCACAATGCAGTTTGACTATAGGATCTCTTTCATGTAATTAAAATTCCTTAGAGTTGAGAAAAACTTTAGAAAATGCTAGTTTAAGTCATAAAGTTTTAAAATCATTGCAGTGAAATTATAAAATTGAGAAGTGTAATGTGAATCAATTTATGGCTTCTTAATTGTTAGAAGGTTTATGCTTGTGAATGTTCATATTCCTTGCTGAGGAAAACCACTTGGTAGCTTGTTAAAAATGCTTACTCCTGGGCTCCACTCCAGACCTACTGAATGAGAATCCTCATTTTAACAAAAATCCCCAGATGATTCTTAGGTATATTGAAGTTTGACAACCACTAGTGTATACTGTGTGCAGCATGCTATTCGAAATGGAAACAGTTGGGCAAAATATAATTCATATTCTGAAAAAGCTTGTAACCTAGGAGAGGAACCAATGCACTTATGAAAATAAACTATATAGTAAAATGTGGTGAGTGCTGTTGAACTAGAAGAACTGAGCAATTTCAGCTAGGAGTTTCCAGAGGAGGTGGGAAAGGAGGCATTTCAGGTTGAGAGAATGGTAGGAACACATATTCAGAAACAGTGGACTGTCTTGTGTGACTTGAAAAGAGATGCGGTGTAGAGAAGGCAGAACAAAGGCAGATCACTGAAGGTCTCGAATGCACGAGAAATTGTTAGACCATAGCAGTTTTCAGGCCGAGCGCTGATGTAGAAGTGTGTTGTAAGAATATGCTGTTCGGATTAGAAAGAAGTTACAGTAAGGGAAACTAGTTAAGAAGTGGTTAGGGCTGGCCGGTTAGCTCAGTTGGTTAGAGTGCAGCCTTGTAATACCAAGGTCAAGGGAGTCACGGGTTCGGATCGCCAAACCAGCCAGCCACCCAAAAAAAAAAAAAAAAAAGGGCCCAAGGAAGGGGAGGTAACAGATTTCAGAAGGCATCAACTCATGTTTGGATTCATCCTCACTCTGAAATACCTGCCAAGTTGTCCGCTACTATTTTCTGAACTCCTATCATTCTACAAAGATTTGGAGTAAATAGAACTAGCTAGTGACACTGGATTTGGGTGGAGCTTGGGGAAGAGAAATTAAAAATGACTTCTGGGTAATTAGGAGAGTGATACTGCTCTTAGCGGAAATTTGTAGCTCAAGTAAAAGGACTGGAAATGCAGGTTAAGATTCCATCCTTCCCCCATCTCCCATAAAAGAAAATCGTACATAAGAAAGCACTTATTTATAAAGCCTGGTTAGTTACTATTTGGGTTCAGGTATCTGATGTATTTTTGTTTATATTTTGCTGCCAAGGAAAATTCTCAGGATAATATGTATCTCCAGTATTGTAAAGTCTGCCAAGCATACAAGGCACCACGTTCACACCACTGCAGAAAGTGTAACAGGTATGTCTTTCTTTGTTGTCCACTGGGGGCTGATCAACTTGGTTACTCGTCTTTTTGTTGTTGTTGTTCTTCTTTCTACCACATCAATCCTAGTTTTATTCTCTGCAAGATCGCTATTTTATAAAAGATGTTGTCGAAATACTTGTGTTCATACTCTCCATTTTACACTTGTTATTTATCCAGATAATAAGTAGATTTCATTCTTTTTTGTTATAAGTGAAAGGATTTTTCTACAAAAATACAGATTTACTTAGCCCTTGCCCTGTAAGAGCAAGGTAAAAAGTTATACCTTCAGTTTGTTTCTATGTATCAGGACTAATTGTGTTTGTTGACTGTCATCTTAACTAGCTTCAGAATTGTTCTGAGTCTAAATTATAAAGCAGACCTGCTTTTCCCATTACTTATTGATAAACTTTTATGCTTTATATGCATTGAATAAGTGAACCCAGGTGCTTGTTATCACAAGTGTTTTAATATAAAAAACATAATGGGAAGAAAACTGAATCACTATAAAAAATGTGAAATAAGTTAGGACCATTTTTAGCAAACAGCTGTATCCACTGACTCATAAGAAATTTAGGGGACTGTTGAAGGCAAATAAAGTTTGCTTTGAGGCCACAACATTCTGTTCTAGCAACGATAAGGAACAGAAGCACAGTCAGACTTTGCTTAGTATACCACATCTTATATTCTGGAGTTCTCTTTCTTAGCTCAGATATTGCATATCTAGAAGATACTATGAGAACAGAAAGGAAGGAAGTTACAAGGGTCTGTTTGGGCCCATCAACCCCAGTGGAGATGTGTAAGTGATTTTTCTGAGTCTTTATTGTATTCCATCTCAGTCACTGGTTTTCTGAGCTAGAGAAAAACTGGGACCCATGCTCATTTCTGTAAAATGAACCTTTTAATGGACCTCCCAACACTTCTTTAAACAGACTCATTTGTTGCTGACATCTTTTCCTTAGAAGCTGTTAGAAAGGCTGCCCTTTCTTGTGCTATTTAGAATTTAAAAGGAGTCACTGTTCACAATAGTTTAAAAGCTCATGAGGATTTTTCTTTCTGTTCCATGAAGTATAATTCCCCTGTGACTCATGGACATGCTGGATTCCTGTTTGCTTGATCTTTTGAAGACCAAAGTTTTTTAAAGTAGAATTTTCTGCCTCATGTTTTATGCAAAATTTTCTTGTTAGATGCGTGATGAAGATGGACCATCACTGTCCTTGGATCAACAACTGTTGTGGTTACCAAAATCATGCTTCGTTCACACTGTTTCTCCTTTTAGCACCACTGGGTTGTATCCATGCTGCTTTCATATTTGTCATGACTATGTACACACAGCTTTACAATCGGGTGAGTGGAAATGTTTGTTATAAAATCATTCATGTCTGATTAAATGGTGGTTATCAAGATTATTTAGGAGGTTCCTTTCAGTAATATTCTTTCTGTGATTTAGGTGAGAAAACAGAAATTTGCTTTCTCTCTGTATGGGTTCCTTTTTAAAAAGCATTAAAACTTAATCATTTTAGTATTGTATATATAATTTATTAGATTTCAAGCTTATTAATTATGGTGAGAATAGTGAGGAAAAAAAAGAGCAAGAAGAAAAAGACAACACTAGTGCTTTCTGTTTCCATTCAATTCGTGTGGCAAGTTGTTCTTTTGTTCATTTCTAGCTCCAGTGCCCTGGAAGGTGGCTCATAGGACAGACACATATCCTAAAATATAAATAAATTAAACCAGCAAAAGTTTGGGTTGATTTACAGGCAAGTGGTCATCAATAAAGTTCAGGGGTCACAAATAAAGGTCCCTAAAGAAACCTGAAGAGTAAATGAGGAACATAGGGCTGATGAGACTAGGCGGACTGGAGAGTACCATCCTGCACAGAGCGGACAACCCATATTTGACTGTGGTTAGTTTGTGTTTGGAAATCCCCACCCAGTGATGCTAGATTTTTCAATTTTTCAAGAAAAATTTGAAAAATCTGGATTTTTATGTAAAATCTCCTGATTTTTAAATGTTAACACCTAATTAAAGATATTCTAAAACATCATCCAGGCCAAGTAATACACATCTTCTGCGTTTTACCAGTCCTTAACCACTGGTTATGAAACATGAGAAGAAACAACTAAATTCTAGGCTATATTTGTTGCTGTGAAGAATACTATGAGTATAGAATAGTAAGGAAAAGATAAGAGAACAGTTACAATTCACATCAGTGTCTAGTGTTGTTTATGTATATGAAGGTTTGTGGGATCTACCTAACACTTTCTGAGGAAACAACAAAAACATTTGAGAGAACAAACAATTTTGTGCACTACGAGCTCAAGCCACAGTATTAATAAAAAACAGCTGTTTGCTTTATTTGCATTGGTCAGTGTCAGATTGTCATCTTTTTGATCAAGTTGTTTTAAATGTTACAGTAGAGTTTGACCAGTTACCACAACCAAGTATTTTGGGTGTGTGTTATTGTCGTTTATAGCTCTCCTTCGGGTGGAACACAGTAAAGATCGATATGAACGCAGCCCAGAGAGATCCTCTTCCAATTGTTCCGTTCGGATTAGCTGCATTTGCTGCCACCTTATTTGCCTTGGGATTAGCTTTAGGAACAACCATAGCTGTTGGGATGTTGTTTTTTATTCAGGTAACTTTCTTGTTTACCTCTAACTAAGAGGTGTCAAGTTATTGGGACTAATTGTTTTTTTGTTTTTGTTGTTTTACAAAGCAAACCAACTATATTGAAATTATACACTTATCAAAATATTTTAAAAACACATTTGTGATATAACAACATATATGCTCCTTTAACACATGAAATAGCAATATGTAATGACGGGTCAAATACTCTAATTTTGAAGTAGGGATGAGCATAAGTATTTCAAGAGATCTGTAATATTGTGTGATACGATAATATGAGGGGTCTTCAAAAAGTTCATGGAAGGATTTCTGGGGTTTTTCTTGTTTTTTATTGGAACATGATTGTACATATCTATGGGGTACGGCATTAATATCAATACCTGTGTGCAATATGTGATGCTCAATTAGGATAATTAGTATATTCAACATTACACAATATAGTAATTTTTTGTGGCCCTTTACCAATTTCTAGCTAACCCTTTCTCTTCCTCCCCCTTTTCTACCTTTGGTGGCCTCAGTTCTGTTCTCTCCTTGTGAAAGTTCAATGTATTATTATGATTGTAGTATTTTTAAAAATTTTTTTATTTATTTAGGTTTTTGTTTTTTGTTTTTGGGGTTTTCTTTTTCTTTTTTTCTTTTTTTTTTTTTTTAGCTCTGTTGGGGCTAATTATAATGAGAAAGTGATAAAGACTGCATTTAAGTATACAGTATGAAATGGAAATTATTTTTTACTTATTCCACATAGGTAACTAACTTAATCTACTTTGTATTAATCAGGTAATTTTGAAGTAATTTTGCCATAATTTCTAGGTAATTGATTTAATTTTTAAAATGTTAACTTAGAATTATGTAGCACTTTATAGTACAAAAAGTTCTCACATTTATGGTCTCTCTTGATCTTCACATCAAAGAGGTTGATAGAAGGGTATTACTATTTTCTGTTCCTTACAGATGAGTAAAATTGATTCTCAAAAAGGTTATGTGACTTGCCCAAGGTCACCCATTTGTGTACTCAGTAAACATAATTATTGATGTTATTTTATAATAGTATATATTTAACAACAGTAATCATAATAATATAGCTAACATTTACAGATCACTTGAGTAAGGTACTGTTTTAGGCACTTTAGATGTGTTAACTCATTTAATCTCCACAACAATCCTGTAGTATAGATGCTATTTAATGCTTCCTCTTTGATGAGTTACTCTGCTAATTTCTGAGGCTGCAATAATGAAAACGAAGAGGTTCCTGCCCTTAGAGAGCTCACAATTAAAAAACAGTGAACTAATACAGGGTCATGTGTATACCATAGATTTGTGTACAAAGTGCCATGAGAACACAGAGGAGGAAGACCTAGCTCTGAAGGGACCAAAAACAGTTCTTATGACTCATTTCATTCACTTTATTCATTCATTGAAGGCCTACTGTGGGCCAAGTATTGTGCTAGGCCCTTGGAATATGACAAGGACTCCTGGTCCAGGATTGTTTTTACTGTGACACACTGTCTCCATGAAGGCAAGCCAGACTTCAAAGAAATGCAAAAACTCTTGTAGAATTGTAATTGCTTCAGGGCCCCAATGCATCCATCACCCAACCCTTTTTGAACTTTCAATTTTAAAATAAACTGCTTTTGTTTATATTTTGTACTAGCCTAGGACCAATTCTTTGAAAGTTTTTTTCCAGTGCCTATAATTAAGAGTCATATTAGAAGTAAACCAAGATCCTGTAGTCTAAAAACCTATATAGGTGGAATTAGTCATGTCTATGAAAATTGAATAATAGAATAAAGGCTGAATACATTCAATTTTGGGCAAGCGGAATGTCTAGATTAACTAGGATGAGTCACTGTTACTTGTCATAAATAGATTAATCATAGATTTAAAGTATATTAAAAATAGTGATAAAAGATTTTAATAGCAAAATACACTTAAGTACTGATTGGACTATATCAGTGTTTTATTAATACTCTTAAACCTTGCTCTGAAGATACTATTTAAAACATAGGTTTTGATTAAAATATTAGGTTCATATTTGACTATGGATTGGTATAATCACTTTTATGGAGAGACATTGTGGTGTAGTAGTTAACAGGGACTTTTAAAAAAATTTTTCTAAAAATTAAATTTTTTTTATTCAAAATATTTTAACATTTACTTGCACATATTTTTGGGGTACAGTATGTTGTTATTATACAGGTATGTCCTGCACGATGATTCATGTAGAGTAGATACATACTATCTTTTCCTCTTCCCCAAGAACAGAGTTGGATGGACCACATACTATGTTACTTAACCTCTGTTATCCTTGGTATTTTTATCTCTGGAATGGAGCAATAAAAGCTCTCTCATAGGGGTATTATGAAGATGATAATCTTAAGTGAAGCTAAGTCATATTACTGAATTTTACTGTCTATTTAATTTCCAGATGAAAATAATTCTCAGAAACAAAACTTCTATTGAATCATGGATTGAAGAGAAGGTAAATTTTAATAATTGTATCCTCAATGTTAATGAAATACCGATTAACTAATAGACCAGATTAACTAAGAAGTGACTGAACGTGAAGACTTGGTTTCCTTAAGTCATTTGCATGCCACTAAACAGTAACTGTAGGAAACATTTCAATTCATTCCCGCTTTAATATAACTCCCACAGAAATATGATTCTTTTACACCCTGAGTTGCTTGCTGAAGAGGCGTAAGCTGCACATTAAACCATCTGGCCATCATCTCTCAGACTATAGAAGAAGGCAGCCCATTTGGAAAGGAATTTTCATCCTACCAAGGTGTCATCAAGTTTTTCGTAGTGTTTTAGACATTAGATACGGCTTATAACATTTACCTTGTCACAGACTCACAGCGTCCAATATGTACTTCACACTGTCCATTGTGATTCTGATATAAAACACAAATCTCTACCCTGCTCCCTGCTTAAAACTTCTCAGAGCCTCATCATCATTGCAGCAGGGATTGAAAACCCAGTTGCCAGCAGGGGCTAGGCAGGTAACCTAAATGAGGGAGCAAGCCTGTTTACCTAAATGAGGGAGCAAGAGCGGCCTGACAGATGAAGCTTATTGTTGCCATGAGGGGATATGCACCAGTACTGTGAGATCTCCTAATTGTAGAGACCTGGATTTCTGTGAGATCTCTCTGTTTTTAAATGTTAGCAAGCAATTCAAATTAAACAAACAAACACCCTTTGTGAGCCAAATACAACACATCTATATGACATATTTAGGCCCCTGGCAGCCAGTTTGTGAACTTTAATTTACAGCAGTAGTTCTCAAACTTTTTAGTCTCAAGATTTTTACATTCTCAAAAATTGCTAAGGACACTAAAGAGCTTTGTTTATGTGTATTATATCTATTGATATTTGCCATATTTTCTAACTGAGAGACTTTTAAAGATGTATTATTTCATTTAAAGATAATGATAATAAACCCATTATAAGTTAATAAAGGTAACATTTTAATGAAAAATAATTATATTTTCCAAATTAAAAAACAGGAAGAGTGGCATTTTTTAATTTTTACAGATCTCTTTAATATCTGACTTGACAGTTGGATTTTCACGTCAACTCCTGCATTCAGTTGTTGAGATATATTGATTTGATTGAAGCATATGAATAAAATCCAGCCTCATACAGATAAGTAGGTAGGAAAGTGTGGAGTATTTTAATAGGCCTTTTAGGTGACAGTGGATATTCTTCAATACTACATTAAAACTTGACAAGTGATATTTCGTGTCAGTAAACTTTTTGTACGCTACATAAAAATCCATCAGTATCTTGCTCTTTGAATAGGCCTTTTACCAGTACATGGTTTTACATAATATCAGGGAACTGGTCATTTGGAAAATATTGGGCTAGGTAGATTTTCCGAATATTAACACCTTTCATCATACAGTATCCAAAAATCACATTCATTCATATCACTATCAGTTTCATGAGAAAAATCTTTAAATATTGGAAAGCTGTCAGGCTTATAGTGGTAGATACAAGTTTTCCAAAATTCTGATTTTTACTTGAAAACCTTAATTTTTTCACTGGCAACAAATACTATTAGTTGTTTTCCTTGAAGTGACAGTCTGACTGTTCATTTTTGAGAAAATATTCACCAAATACAGAAGTGTGAATAGCCTTAATTTGTCTGTGACATTACTCATTCTTTCAAGTGCAAATAATATTACATGAAAAAGCTGGCAAAGCTTTTGCTAGCTTGCAACTCAACGAGTGTTTCCCTTGAGATAATCGTTCTACTTAGGCATGCTTTATGTGTTCTTCTCATTTTGTCACACAGAATATTAAAAGGACATATACTTAAGAGTTGAGATTAAATAAAAATAATAACGTTTACTGATTCATCAAGGATGTTCTTACAGGAAATTGTTGTTTTAAACTGTAAGTATACATTGGCAAAGATTATAATGACTACTAATATAGTTTGGTGTCACTGTCTTGATTTCTGCTAAGGTGCCAGCAATTTTACCCACCATTGCGAATGTCAACACAATGAAAAGACAAATAACATCTTAGTATTATCATGAAGATAGTTTGACCTTCAAAAGTTTGACCAAGAAAAGGTCGTGGGGACTCAAAGCAGTCCCCAAAGCATGCTTAGAGAACCACTGATGTACAGTTAAGTTCAAGCTCTTTAGCTTGTACACAATAAGACCTTTCATGACTTCCCCTAATTTGCTTCTTCAACCTCATTTCCCACCTTCCCCACCCCATCTTACACTTTATGCCAAATTACTCATAGTTTGTACATCTTATGCTTCTGTATCTTTGCACATGTTGTTCCCTCTGCCAAGAACACTCTTTCCTCTCTTTTTGCCTGATTTTTTGCTCAAGACTTAGTTTAAGTATTATTTCCTCCAAAGAACATTCCTTGATCCTCTCTAGATTTGGCTAAGTACTTTCTGTTCCCTTTTCTGACAACAGCGTGCCTCTGTCATCTTTTTTTTTTATTTAATTTGTTTATTAGCATGTTCATTGTTACACATAATACTTATTCTTTATGCCCCTTACCCAATCTCTCTCCTTCCTCCTCCTCTCCACCTTCCCCCCTCCTCCGCCTTCCCCTTCCCTGCTCTAATAACCATAGATCTGTTCTCTCCATCTGATAGATTAACTGTTCCTCTGTTGGTTTGTTGCCTAGATGATCTGTCCAGTACTGAGACAGGTGTGATCAAGTCCTCCCCTATTATTGTAAATCAGATGCTTCTTCTATTACTCTGGAGTGTACTTCTCTGTCATCTTTTAACATGTAGTAATTGATAGAATCTGAATTTCACTGAGGGCTCCTCTTAGGCAAAGACATGTCTTATCATTTTTGTAAACTCTCACAGTTTTTCTTTGCAAATAGCCTAAGTCTCTCTTCTTCAAAATTTAGTTCATTTTGAAGACTAAGAATCTTTCATTTATAAAAAGGGAAAAGATTACCCTTTACTATCTGGGTGAGGATGAATTTATACAATTCAATAGATAGATACATGTTATAGCTTGACAATTCTTTTAATAAAAGTTAACATCAATATCACTTTGTCAGTAACCACAAGAAGCTTTTCCATTAAATACTGTCCCCTGATAATCAAATATTTCAAAGTATCATTTCTAGTAAGCATAGTAAATATATTGACATTAGATTAGCATTGTTTTTTTGTTTTGTTTTATTTTTTGCTAATGACCAAGGCACTTTGTAAAGTGCCATGCTAAATCTAGAGGTTATTTTAAAACTGGCATTTAGTTGCTGAGTAAAAAATTCAAATAAGTGATTATATTAAATTTATAGGAAATTTATAGACATTACCACACTAAAATTTATACAACAAATTTCAATGGGGTTTGTACACTTATTGTTGGGATAAATAATGTATCTTTGTACCACTAGGTGTCAGTGAAACTTAAAAAATTCAAAACCAGTTTATCCTTGAGTTAAAACTAACAATTTAAATGCCTCAGATAAAATTTATTCAACCTGAATAGTTGTGTATATGCATAACATATACCTACAAATGCATATATAAATGAGTATGTATACAGGTGTGATGGTATAAATAAATGAAAGAGGTTCTCCTGCACATACCTACTAGCTTTAAAGAATGTTTCCCATAAAAAGATGACTTTCCTGGCCATTCCCACAGGTGTCACTGCCACCCAGGATACATCCATTACATTTTGGTACACCCCACAAAACAGCTCCATCCTAAATAAATCTTTATTTTCTCTTGAATCTGTTTATCAACATTCCTTCTCTATACCTGGATTCTTTTGTGCTGCTGAACAACCAGGAGCATTGAGGATTTTTTTATGTATGGGATAAAGTTAACTAACTCTTTTAACAAGCCTTTTTGAATGTTTATTCCTAAGGAAACACTGTTGTATATTTTTGTTTGCTTGTTTGTTTTGTTTTGTTTTGGGGGGCTGGCTGGTACATGGATCGAACCCTGGACCTTAGTGTTACCAGCACCACATTCTAACCAATTGAGCTAACCGGCCAGCCCCACCCCCCCGTCAGATATTTTCTGGGTGATCACAATTGGTGTTCTGTATCAGGTTCTTCCTGTATTGTGATAAAGCTGTCTGTCTCTTCGGTGTACAATAACATTACAGCAAGGAGGAAGTACTTTTATGAATGACACAAACTTGATGAATAAGCGTTCTCAATATATTACTGAAAGCCACCCAAGGCAGAGGTGTCTGTCATCTTGTATCTTTGTTACCCACAGGCTAAAGATCGAATTCAATATTATCAACTAGATGAAGTATTTGTTTTTCCCTATGATATGGGAAGTAAATGGAAGAACTTTAAACAGGTATTTACATGGTCAGGGGTTCCTGAAGGAGATGGACTGGAGTGGCCGATAAGAGAAGGCTGTCATCAGTACAGCTTAACAGTGAGTATTTTTGTTCACATAGCTCTTCTTTTTTGCATTGCCTTCCACTTAGCTTCCCCATAACTCAGGTGACATTTTGTAGTAAAGTAAGTAATACAAGTGTTTTCAGTATGGCAAAATGAATCTCAGTTAATCCTAAAACATTCCTCGTATCGTGTCTTTTCCTTTATTTAAATCTCTCCTTAACTCTCCATCCCTGTGAGATAAAGTACTGATTCCTTAACTTAGTTTTATAAAATCTGGCCTAAAACTACCTTTCAACTTACAATGTCGTATGAACTCCTTGTACATTCCTTTGCTCACACTGTTTCTCTGTCTCATATGACCTCCTCTCTATGTGAAATTATTAAGACCAGTTCCAGTCCCACCTCTTCGAGAAAGTCTAACCTACCCACTCTAAACTCATCTGGATTTGGCACTTAATCGTATACTACCGTATGGTAGCTCATGAGGTCTTATGTTTTCATTTAATTCTGTATTTTACGTCTTTAACTTAACTTGACAAGATTCTAGGACAGAGATCATATGTTATCTTTATTTCCACTACTATATCTAATATACTACTATTTAATAGTTGCTAGGTAGAAAAAAGTAAATTATAATGACGACTTTTAGTCAAGACTCATTTTTAATAAGTTTTGCAGTTTGTCTGCTGTGTCTCTAAGGGATCAGTGAATCTCAGTGTGTTTACCTTTGGTACCAGCCTGGAAGCTTCTGAGGGCAGAGAACACATCTCCCTGATCCCTGGGCCACAATGAATGCTCTAGGAATATACAGAGATGAAGACATTAGAGGGTGAATACTGAGAAGAAAGCCCTACTCTCAGTCCCTGGTTCTTAGTCACGGGGACTTTTTTCTCTGCCAAAAAGACCAGAGACCTTTAAATTGCTAGCAATTTGAACTACTAGAAAATTGGGGGTTTATCATGTCACTCTGATAGTAGATTAGGATGGCTTTTTTTTCAGCATTGAGACAAAAGACTTAATTTTTTCTTTTTATATCTTCCAAACAGATAGAACAGTTGAAACAAAAAGCAGACAAGAGAGTCAGAAGTGTAAGTAATTCTTTTACATTGGAACTAATTTCTTTTTCTTTTTGTCAAGTTCTACACTTCTGTATAGTATTTTCAATTGCCTTTGAGTGGAAATCACCTGTTGGCTTTTGTTAAATAATATTCCTTGATACATTTGTTGAAATTTGATGCACTTTAAATTGCCAGTGTAGGAAAATAGTTATTTTCAATAGCTTGTTAATATGAAGCCCATCCTTACAACTATATTATTAGATATGATAACCACTAGCCACATGTGGCTGTTTAAGTTTAAATTAATTAAAATGAAATAAAATAAAACATTCAATTCCTTGGTTGCACTAGGCACATTGTAAGTGCTCAGTAGCTATATGTGTCTAGAAGCTACCACATTGGGTACCACAAATATAGAACATACCCATCATTGTAGAAAGTCAAATAGCACTGCTGTAGAATTTAATTCATAGTTATGTGCTTGAAATGAGGGGTAAGAAAAGCCCTGAGAACTAAAAATACCAGTTGCTTCCTATAAGGGTACTGAGTGAATAGGGAACTAGGAGGGATGGCTTGTCACTGGATATTCTACCTTTAAAATTTTAAATTAAAACTAAAAAACTCGTATCATGGGTAAATATTCAAATTGTTCTTTTGATCACTGATGACAGGTTCGATATAAAGTAGTAGAAGATTATAGTGGTGCCTGCTGCCCTTTGAATAAAGGAATCAAAACCTTTTTCACAAGCCCCTGCACTGAAGAGCCTAGAATACAGCTACAAAAAGGGGAATTTATTTTAGCTACAAGAGGTTTACGGTAAGTAATAGGAAGTACTGTATTTCTTCTTCAATGACAAAATTGACATCTAGCCCCCCCAAATTAATTTTAATATTTTAAATATTTTCAGATACTGGTTGTATGGAGACAAAATTCTTGATGATTCCTTTATAGAAGGTATGGAAACAGAAGGAGATGTTTAAAGGACAAGACTACTAGCAATAATTCCAAATTTTATAAGAATAACTTTTATAAACAATCACATGGCAAGTGCATTAAGGCAACTGCATAGGAGGGGACATCATTAAGCAACAAAAAGAAGCTCCTTATATATTTCTCCATAGTACTTGTATTTTGTCAGGTCTTTCTAATGATAGCTAACTTTTGAGCTCATACCTAATTATGTGACAGGCATTTGTGTAAGTACTTCACTTGTGATACAGGATGAGCATCCCTAATTCAAAAATCCAAAACCTGAAATGTCCTAAAATCCAAAACTTTTTGAATGTCAACACATTGCTCAAAGGTCAGGCTCAAAGGAGATGATCATTGAAGCATTTTGGATTTCAGATTTTCAGATTAGAGATGCTTAACCGGTACGTATATGCGAATATTCCAAAATGTGAAAAAATCCAAAATCCAAAACATTTCTGGTCCCAGGCATTTCAGATAAGGGATACTCAACCTGTATTAAAGTCCCCAACAGACTTCTGAGCTAGGTAGTATAATTTACATTTTATACATGTGGGAACTGAAGCACAGAGAGGCTAATCAGCTTGCCCATAGCCACGCAATAAACACAGGGAAAACCAGACTCAAATGCAAGCTGTCTGACTCGAGTCTGTGCACCAAACCCCTATGGCATATGCTCCTGCTTTGGATATATGCCCTCTTAAGTTATTATAAAAGAAACTTTCTTTGTTTTTTTTTTTTTGTTTGTTTGTTTGTTTGTTTTCTTGTTTAAGTTTTAGAATTGTTTCTTTTAAAAGTGAAGATAAGCCAGGGATACTCTTTAAAAAAATCACTGAGTTAGTCATAAATTAACCCCATATGACAGCTTAGGTAAACTTGATATAAAAATTTATATGTTAGAAAAAGTCTAAAAAGGAAATTCACAGAGGCTTTAGGGATATAGTTCCCTGGAACAGACACAGTGTGATTGTGTACCAAAACCACTTTTCACCGTCATGCACATGTAAGTGAATACCCGTATTGAGAAGTTCCCTCAATTCCAGTTAGGAGCTGTCTTGAATCACATTAGTCCCTTTCCCAGATAATGGAATTTGGGAAATATCTTTAGGAGCATTTAAAAACCATATTTTTCCCCTCCAGCTGTGCTCATAAGAGACGGTGAAGGGGAAAAAAAGTATAACTAAAAGTTTATTAAATTGAAGTAATAGGACTTATCGGTCTCAGTAATGTCACTGCCATGCATCTATTTCATCTCAGATTTCATTTTCTCCCTCAGGTGTCTCAAGAATGAGAGGATGGTTCCCTAGAAATTGTGTGGAAAAGTGTCCCAGTGATGCTGAAACAGATCCATCCCCAGAGGGCGAGAAGAAAAATAGATAGCCACTGTTAAAATGAAATTACTCTTTAGGTCTGCTCTATTACTTGAAAATTATACATATTACTAAAGAATTATGCAATGAGCCTACTCTGGTTAAGGTGTTCTTTTCCTCAAAGGTGCCCTAGTACCATGATTTAAATATTTTTATCACCATTTTGAAATGAAGAAGCCATTCTGCATATGCCTTTGAATTCCTGCCCCTCTTTACAACTTCTTCCCCCCAAAAGGAAAAACATTTCATCCAAGTAAGTTGATTGCATTTTCTCTAGGATATTTTTATGCGCTGCACACTATGGACCTCACCTACAGAAATAGTTCCCCATTTGCCAGGAGCATCTGCATGTGATGCTTTTGTTTTCCCTTTAGTTGATATTTCTTATATAATATTCTAGATACTATAGAACTTAATTTGTCAGATTCAATATAAGCTCAAATTTTGTTATCTGTCTTTTAATAATGCAGATTTTGTCAAATCAAATAAAGATCAATGGATGTTCTGTAATAAATCATAGTTTTTACTTAAAGCATTTCTCTTTTTGCTGACAAAAAGATGTTTGTCTTAGTTCTTTATGGGAAAATTGCTCTGCTATCCTGTGAAAAACAGGCACCTTGAATCGTTAGTCTTAACACATGACATATTCACCTCAATATATGAACCCTATTAATGGCATATAGAGATCACGACATTCTAGGAGACTTTAAACCTAGTAATATCACACTGCTCATCAACACGTGAATATATCAAAAACTGAAGCTTGCACAAGTGATAGGATCCGGGCTAGTGGACTTAGATGCTTAAAGACAGGCTTGTCTAAACAAGAATTATGGAAGAAATGAGAAAGCCTATATCTCCAGACTTCAGTAACCTAGTACAGTATTCATTAATGCTTTCCAAGGCAGGGAGCTTGAAACTGGGAGCCAAGCTTGTAGTAGTTAAGAATAAGGAAAGGACACTTGAGGATTCAGTAGTCAATGAAATGACTCTGTCCCATTCCAGGGGGAGATGGACAAGTAAAATATTTGTCAGAGGGAGTTATAAAGAAAGAAGGTGGGACGATCTTGACTTGCCATTTGAAGCAGATGAAGGGACAAGGCCTGTGCCTCTGGTTATTTGCATTTTAGGCAGAGGGAAATATAAGAACAAAAGCAGGCTGGAATGTGCTTGGCGTGTTTGAGAAACAGGAAGGTAGCCAGTGAGGTTCAGCTGGAACAAGGGAAGGGGGAATAGGAGAGGAAGTCAAAGAGATAAAGGGCTAGACCACGGAGGGACCTGTGAGTTAATTCGTTTTGTTTCAGATATTGAAGAATGGCATTTCTTCAGGTTTTCTGGGCTCCAGGATTAGAAAGATCATCCAAGAGAATCCTCCTTAACTCTATTAGAGGCCAGAAAAGAACCCTATTAAAGATTACTTAGAGTACTACAAAGAAGGTAAAGGAGAAAGAGTAGGAATTATGCTCAGCTGGATTTTCAGCTCGACTGATAGTTTGATTATTCCCAGCTGTGGGATAAGAAGGCTTGGTCCTTTTCTTCAGTAGTTATCAAACTTGGTTGCATACTAGAATCTGGGGACATTTTAATAATCCCAATGTCCAGACTTTATCCCAGCCACTTAAATCAGAATCCCTGGAGTGGCACCCAGGCATTAGTACCTTTTTAAACTTCTTAGATGTTCTATATGTGCAGCCAAGTTTGAGAACCGCTAGTTTACTTGGTTTTTAAGTGGTCCTTGTTTAATATAGATTCTCACCATGGTCTGTGAGATCACAAACACCACCATGTTAGTATCTGCAATAGTTTATTTTAAAGACTTTATGTTAACAAGTAGAAGCAACACATGTTATCTGGGGGTAAAGTACAGCAGGAACTGGAGTCCAGGGGGCAAAGATCAGTTGGTTCCTTCACAGAAGATAAGCCTGTTGTGTGGGTGTTATGCTTGCCCGTGGATCCTTGTTCCCAGTGCAGGAGGTTTTTATTCAGTGCTTGCTTCATTTACTGGAAAAGTTCACTGGACATATGTTTCAACTCCTTCCCGCACAGCTTCCAGCTCAGCAGCAAACTGTAGAGAACAGATTTAGTCACCAGCTACTACTATAGATAACACTTTAAGAACAACATTATTTTTGGACAACATGTTATACTCCCAAGTCAGAGATCTTACTAGAGAGTTTAGAAAATGTTTAGTATGATCAGACTTTTCACTTCTGTATACAGACTTTACACAGAAGTGCATAGAAGAAATGTGTCACATAGATGATTAATATGAGTGATAAGTCAAAAATTAAAAATTTTAGTGGTTTTGTGGAGTACCTAGAAAACATGAATCACAAAAAGCTTTTCAGCACTTAAAGATCTCTTAATTCAAATATTAGAAGGCCTAAATAAGTATTGGGACTGTCAGTAAGTTAGGTTTACTGCAACAAGAAGTCACAGAGGGTTCGTGTCACCCTTGAACTAGTTGTCACTTATAAAGACCACATTAAGGCTGGAGATCACAAGGAAGGGATGTGGAACACACACTGGTACCTTGGCGAAAGGCATGTTGATAAAAGTAGCCCTAAAGCCTTCCTACCAGCAGTATTTAAGATGATGAGGACAATATTTATTTATTTCAGGCCTAAGCTTTTACATTGTAAGTCTGTCAATATTAAAACAAAAGCTATGGTTTTATAGTTGAGTAGGTAAAACAGCAAATAGGAGGAAAGACAATAAAATGAGTGTAAGAATAGTTTTTAATCCATATTCTCACAAGGCAGCGCAGAGTGGGCAGGCAGGTTGCATCTGAGGCCTTTCCAGCCATACGTACCTTAACCTATTCCTGGATATTCTTATACAGGCTGTCAATTTGGGTCCGAAAGCGTCTGGAAAGCTCTCCACGCTTTGCTTTCAATGTTGGTGTCAAGAGCCCATTTTCAATGGAAAATGGCTCTGGGTGAAGAACAATGTTTTTGACCTGAGAGGAGTGGAGCACACACAAATACATGCTTATTAGCGATTTGGACTTTTCTGCAGAGCCCCCGAGAGCATTGCGAAGAACTTCAATCAAAGAATACTTCCCCTTATAAAAGCAGTGGGAGGGTGAAGATAAAAGTAACACATGCCCATTCTCACACACAATTTGGGAAAGAAATGAGCAGAGAAAAGGAAAAATGGATAATGAACTGCAAAAAGGGACTGCACAAGTAACTACAAAAGATCAGTGCCGTCTGTAGTTAATGGTATAAAATCTAAAATCAAATTGTAGGAAATCATACACTTAAACCCCGTAACTTAGGCCAGGGTAACATCAGTAATACACACCTGTTCAAAAGATTTAAGGCCACTTTGTTTCCCGACATTCTGCAAGTCTTCTAAAATGGCTCCCTTTATGACCTAAGAATACAAAACATTGCTTAGAGCGATGGATGCTGGAAAAAGAGCTTAAATGAAAGGCTAAGCATGAACCAACTCAAAATACCTATAAAAACTGATCTGGAAAAAAACAGGACATGAAAGTATGTACAAGCACATTATACACCTAATATTTATCAAAGAAGAATTAAAATGAGGAGAAAAGGCAAAACTAAATGTTAACGGGGGTTTTCTCCGGATGACCTTTTTTATTTATTCTCTTATTTTCCAATTTTCCCCCCACAATCAACATATTACTATAAAAAGAATAGTATTGTTTTGTTTTTTAGACTCCCCATCCTATCCCCAGGCTAATAAAACCATTCAATCTGTTTGGGGTGCAGCCACCTCTGACAGATGCAGGAAGAGTCTATTGCTCCAGAAGGAGGCTTTGGGAACCTCTGGGTGTCCCACAATGGACCCCAGAGTGTGCATAAAGCTTTTGTAACTGAGACTTACTTGGCTTTGACAAAGTTCTTCAAGGGTGCCCTTAACCCCAAGCTTGTTTGCAAATGAGGGAAGCACATCTGGGTCAGGAATCACCACGCCCACTAAGGATGACTACGGAAAAGAAACAGAAGGTACAGGGGCACTAAGAACTCACATAGGCATCGCCCCCAGGGGTAAAGACAGCAGGCCTATATCATTGTGATAGATATTTCACCCAAACCTCAAATTCAGTAGTAGTGTCCTATTCTTTGTTCACCATATATTCCCAATCCCATGGAACTAACCCCATTTTCCCACTCAACACCTCATTACAAAGATGTTCCATCCAAATTTGATGGTTCAACATTAAGCTTAAAGCATCTCTGGCCTGTCTGTGTCAATCCTCCCCCCACCCCAAAAAAGCTAACTTTAAGCGCAGTGTGTATAAGACAGTTTGTTGTGTCGGAGGAACGTCTACTGGGGTAGAAACGAAGGGTACTGAGGACTTCTTTTTTTTCAGTGAATGGCTACCTTTTAACATAGCTGTTTAACAACTCTGGCTTATTTCAGAGTTCATCATGGTTTCAAAAAACATTTTTTTTTCCATTGATATTGCCTTATTGAGGTTTGGAATGTAGCTTCATTTCTTTAGTTTTATAAGCTAGCATCTTCTCACTCTGAACCCATTATACGAATTTACCATAGCTACAGGAACCAGCCTGGTCTGTGTCTGAAAATGGCTATTGTTGAAATGATATATTACCTGTAAGCTTTCCCCGTGTACAAAAACTTGTAACACTGGTCTACTCCTGATGTAGATATTTTCTATCTTCTCTGGAGCAATGTATTCTCCTTGGGCCAGCTTGAAAATGTTCTTTTTACGGTCAATGATCTTCAGAGTTCCATTCTGTTTTAGGCAGATAAAAGTATCAGTATTTTTGAGTCCTAGGGGTAGTGTCAGTGGGGAGAATGGAGGAAGTCACAGATGTCTTCCTTCTTTAAAGCCAATTTCTCTAGAGACTTTTGGGTAGCCTTTCATCTCTCTTTCTTGGCTTTAGGGAAAGGGGAGAGATGCAACTTCCAGCAAGAACCTGTCTATATTTTATGTCCATGTGGAGAATCAATGTGCAGCCTCAGAAAAAGTCCCCGGGACCTGCTGGGGTTACGCAAATTGTTGCTTCACCTAATAAAGAAACTCTGCAGCTCTCAATTTCCAGTAACTTAATTTGCAATTATTCCATTTCCAGAACTCTCAGGAATAGGGAAGGTGTTATATTTTCTTAGGACTTTTGAATTAGCCCTCCCCCTCTTGACTCACTGTTAGGTGTCCCACCTGTGAGATCCAGGAGCAGGCTAAAAAGCTCCACTGTGCTAATCAAGGAAGTCAATAACTGGGCTGATTAGGACAGAAACAGCGCTGGGGAGGGCTCTCTGACCAGCCACCAGAGGTCACTTACAGCTTTATTTCTCTGAGCTAATTGGTGTGAAGAGCTTAAGTTCTTAGGGATTTGAATTGCAGAATTGGGACAAGTGGCAAATACAATCCACATGATCACACCTAAAGTAGGACAATTGACTGAACCAACACCGGGAACATCAACAAGGCTGACTCAAGAAATCAGCCATCAGTTAATTCAGCCTAACATTCGTCATCTGAAAGTAAGAAGGTCTGGGCTTTTATAAACCTGGTGTGGGGACATATCTATTGCCTACATCCTAAACTTAATAGAGCAGGGAACTCTTATTAAATAGAAACAGATGTGCTAATAAGATACTACTAAACCCAAATCTACGAAATACATTATTAGGACCAGTGTTCTCAGAGTTCTCCTTGTCAAGCATTCCTTTAATCTCACCTAAATCTTCAATATTGAGCAAGTAAACTTTTAAGATCCAGTTAAAACTACTCCTATTCCTACTTCCCCAGCACACAGTAGACAAAAGTTTTGAGAGGGGAGACCTTTGGAAAATCCCCTGCACAGATCTAAGGCTACTATTCAGCACAACTATGCAATACTTGCCTTTCTTCTTAGGAAAACAGATAGGATTGACAGCTACTACTGCTAATTATCAGCAAGCTGTCCTAAAAAAAGTCTCTGTGTTTTCCAGAGAGAGGGGTTGTGAAGGTCACTGAGAGACAAATTTAGCCTCTGCAAACACTTGATTTAGAAATCCTTCTTGTTTCGATACGCCTCTATGAATTAATTAGGAAGAAACATTTCTTTGAAACTCATAATAGACAAAAGTTGTGGGCCCATGGAGTTATCAAACCACAATTTCTGCCTCAAAAAAAGTAAAAAGAAAAAAAGAAAAAGAAAAGAAAACCAGTACTACACCTCCCTCCCTCTTCCTTGGAAAAGTCACCTAATTTTCCCTTGGCTGTGAGCCAAATCTATTCCCCTGCAAGGGACCCATGCCAACTCTGAAGTCCAAAACTGATCTATTAAAGAATCCTACTTTCAGTTTGGGTCTGGAAACAGTGCCACTACCATTGACCACTGCTGGTGATATATTTACTAAGGAATAAGACAAGAAGAAACTCTTCAGTCTGCATCATGATGTCTTCTACAACATTGTGATCAAAATAGCAAAAGTTCTCTCTGGCCTAGAGAAAGAAAGCCTCTTTAGCTCTGGCAAATCCTAATTACACATTAAGTAACTTGCTTAGGATTTTACAGTGTTAGTCCATGGAAGAGCTGCAACTAGAATATGGATCGCCCAACTCCCAGACCAGGTTCTTTCAATTGGATGTTCTCTTTATAGGGTGAAGGAGCCATAAGCCAGGTAGGATACAGACCTAAACCCCTCCAGCTGCCTCAGCTGATTAACCTACTTGCATTCCTTCCCCTCTTGCTTTAAGCAAATTATTCTCCTCAGTCCAGTGGCATAGACTCCCAGAAGTTATGATGAAATACCCACCGGGAGCCATTGACCAATGTCTCCTGTGTGAAGCCAGCCATCCTTGTCCAGGGCTTCCTGTGTCTTCTCGGGGTCCTTCAAGTATCCTTTGAACACATTGGTGCCCTTGATGCAGATCTGCACATCAGACAGTAGAAGGCAGTGACAGTAGCAAAGGCTGCTACTTCCAGCAGAGCACTTTACAAAGCAACTACTCCTGCCTCAAGAGGGATTTCATGGTCTCCACTACAGCGTGAAGAGCACCAGATTTTAGTCACCATTATAGGGGATAGGAAAATGAGGATCAGAGATCCTTGCTGAAGAGGTAAAAAAGTCAAACCCAAGCTTACTCATAATTATGTCCTCTTTCTGATATTAACATCCCCGCCATGATTGTCTGACTACAGGACATGACCTACCCACCTCTCCTTCATTGTTTGCTGAAAAGTAGTTCATGTCAACCACATCTTCTAGCTTCACATAATTGCAAGACAAGGGGGCTCCAACATGGCCTAGAACACATCACACTACATCAGCTGGGAAATCATAAATGGTTTCTGGGCATATTTTTGAGATATTCATAGATTGATTCTAAAAGAGTAAGACTGAAAACTCATCTGGCACCAATGCTGAATAGCCAAGACAGGCAGGCCTGAACTCAAACTTGAGTCTGGCACTTGCCACATTAGTCCAGAACTTCAAGGTTATCTAAACTTTTACATCCTAGTTCAGTCAGAACCCTTCTTCCAACCACTGCATCTCCTGCCCAGCAGATGGAGGACCTACCTGATGTCCAGTCCCCAGGTGATGTAAATGTACAGCCAGCTGTGCATTCTGTTTGACCATATGCTTCATACACCTGGGAAACCAAAGAGCTTTGGGACTTACTCAAGAGAAAGCATGAGTTGGCCATGTCCTATGGCCAAGACATGAGGAAAGCAAGATCTCTATGTATTCAAGAACACTTAGTGTCTTAAAACCTTGAACTAGTGCCTGAGCTGCTAAGTCTTTACTGCTGAGTATTTTGGTGACTCAAAACCATGCTAAGTCTTTACTGCCAAGTATTTTGGTGATTCAAAAACCAAAAGGGTCCAGAAACAGGCCAAAGTATAGAAACTTATACAAAAATGTGGCATTTCAAGTAGGTGGGAAAATGTAAGTTATTCATTGAGTGATATGAAACCCAATGGCAACTGGACTTGAACCTGGGCAATGGAACACCACTAAAGGAACTAAGGAAAGGGAGTAGCACTTTTTGAGGGAATTAGCTTAAGCTGTGGTATAGAATAAGGGTTGGCAAACTTTCTGTACAGTGCAAGATAGTAAATATTTTTGGCTTTGTGAGCCCCCTGACTTCTGTGTCAGCCAATGTAATTCTTAATTCTGCCAATGTAACACAAAAGCAGCCATAGACCATATTTAAATGAATGGGCATGGCTATGTTTCAATGAAACTTGATGTATAAAAACAGGTGGTGGGCCATATTTGGCCTGTGCAGCAGTTTGCCAACCCTTGGTATAGAAGATAATCTTGACTGGAGAGAGGCTGGTGACAAGAAACAAGGTCATAAGCTACTGCAATGGTGGGCATGACCTGTGACAGGCAGCGTTGGTAGAGACAGAGAGGAAGGCTTTCAGAAGATATTTCTGGGAGGAGGGTGGCAACAGGACCTTCTGATCTACTGGTTTTAGGGACTGAGGAAAAGAAAAGTATTAAGAATGGCCAAGAGGATGCTAATTTGAAAGATTAAAGGACTATCGCTTTGGCATTAATTCAGAACCTTTTTTTGATTGTGGTTATACAGGATAGGGGACATTCTCTGTAAGGACAAATCTGTGCCTATTTTGCTCATGCTGTGCATGGTTTGTTGAATGAATGAACTAGTTATCCATTTAGGGTAAAAATAAGACAATATCAATGTCCAAGCCCTTGTACAAATTCCAGATGGAGCAGAGACTTATGGAAAATATAAGATTACCAGAAAATATGGGTGAAAACAGTCTTATGAAATATTGTGGGTTAGGAAGTCCTATCTAAGTAATTCAAAAACTGCAAATAGAAAAAATTAGTCAGTTTGATTACAAAAGCATTTGAAACTTTCATATAGCAATTTACAAACCAAAAAAGATGAGCATATAATATAAAAAACATTTCTAACAGGACAAAAGTTAATATTACTCTATGAAGTACTAAATTACTCTGTGAAGTACTCTTAGAAAGCAATATGAAAAAGAGCCAAATTATCCATTGCCCATTTTTCTAAAAGGAAGTAATACAGTAATTCATAAAGAAATATATGTCAAGCAATAGAAAGATGTTGGGTGTTAAAAGAAACAGAACTGCAACAAAACTTTTCATGACTCTGATTGGCTAAGATTTAAATGACTGCTAAAGCCTCTCAATTGTCAATTGGGTGGGCAAATAAGGCCTTATGCATTCACGGGAATGTATAAAATGGACAAGATTTTTCTAGGGGAAAGTTTGATGATATACATTAACATGTTTAAAAAATATATATATACATACACACAAACATACATACTTTGGCCCAAGAATCCCTTCTTACATGGATTTATCCTAGGTTAATAATTGTATAAATACCAAAGAATATACAAGTATCCTTATCACTTCATTAATTATAACAGTGAAAAAATGGTAAGAAACTCAAGTGCTCATCAACAGGCAACTAATTATTTGAGTACATTCAATAGACTACTGTGAAATCAATAAAATGATGTAGATCTTTATTTCACGAGGAGCAACGTTGATGGGCACTCTTTATAGCAAGAGTTTTAGAACAATGATTCCATTTATGTAAAGGTTTCTACACAGAGATGCATAAAGAGGTGGCTAGAAGGATATTTTCTCCTGATTTCGAGAATTTGAGTGACTTTCTCTCTGGTACTTGTTAGTTATATTTGCATTTTTATTTAAAACAGTGAGCTTTACTTGTGTAAAAGATAAGCTATGTGCAAAGAAGGTGCTCGGCTTACCGGACATCCCATTGTTGCCCGAAGGAACGTCATGACTTGACTGGAGATGGGGGCAGCTCCAGTGACCACGAAGCGAACCTTCCCACCCAGGCTGG
This sequence comes from Cynocephalus volans, assembly GCF_027409185.1. Taxonomy (NCBI): domain Eukaryota; kingdom Metazoa; phylum Chordata; class Mammalia; order Dermoptera; family Cynocephalidae; genus Cynocephalus; species Cynocephalus volans. The sequence continues at coordinate 142,616,135 of NC_084466.1, read as the reverse complement.
CCTGTTCAGTTGAAACAAAAGACCTGCTGAAACCTATTCCCTTAGCTTCTGCTTCCTCCACTGTAAAATGGTATGACAGCTTACCCAGTGTTGTTGAGAATTAGGCTAGTTAATTTATAGCGTACTTAGAACAGAGCCTGGCATTGTAGAAAAGCACTTAAAATGTGAGCTGTTACTGGCATTACCATCCGTAGCCAGTAAAAACAAGAACGTATTTTTTTTAAAAAATTTAAGTTCCTTAGGTAATCTGCACTCTTGGGCCCCTCAAATTATTTAAAATCTCAACAGACCACCTAAGAAAATGAGAGAGAGTGCTAGAACCTATATAAAATCTGTTTTCTGCTTTTTGACCAATTTCCTTTAGTGGCAAAGTTGTATGAGAGGGATCTTGAAAGGCGAGTGGACACAAAGTCTGAAGGGAGCTCAGTTAAAGCAATGCTCAACCGTCAGAGGAAAAGCAAACTCAGCGGAGTCAGTGGGCAGCCCAGGGATCTGCCTGGCTACGTCTGGGACCCTCCCAACCTACCTGGATCTTTGCAAAGATGATCTTGTCCCAGAAACTGTTACGCCTGATAATACCCTTTTTCACTTCCTTAAATTTACTGTTAACAGCCCAGTTCAACAAGAACTTCTTCAAGGGTGTCTTGGCTTCATTTTGTACCTGCAGGGTGACAGCTTCTCTTAGTTGGAAACCTATTGGAGATGCTCACCAAGGCCATTAGTTAGTAAGCAAGAGAGGGTGCATTCTACTTCATAAGGACGTTCCACACTCAAGAACTGGGTTGCTGAATAATTATGAGCCCAGAGAATTATGATCACACTCAGAAAAAAGTGAACTTAGTACATACATATAGAGTCCCCATTCCCCATTCCTGGTCCTTGGCAAACAACTTGGACAAACAAGATAAGCATGTCATCAAAAAATGGTCAAAAGAACTACCTACAAAGTCACCTGGGGCATTAGATTAAAAACAACAACAACAACAACAACAACAAACCCGAAAAAACCCCAGCTCAATGGTCACCGTCCCTAGGGCTTTTGATTTAGTAGGTCAAAGAATGGGCTAGGGATCTGATTTTTTAAAACAAGTACCACTTTTCCTTCCAACTCTCCTTATGATGCTTATATAACTAAACATGGAAAATGACCACCCTTCTCTATAAACTAATGGGGCTTACACCATGCAAACCCAACAGACTTTCCTACTTAGATCATTCTTCCTTTTGGGCTTAATTCTTTTTTTTTTTTTTTTTTTTTTTTAAAAGATGACCGGTAAGGGGATCTCACCCCTTGGCTTGGTGTTGTCAGCACCACGCTCAGCCAGTGAGCAAACCGGCCATCCCTATATAGGATCCGAACCCGTGGCCTTGGTGTTATCAGCACCGCACTCTACCGAGTGAGCCACGGGCCGGCCTCTTTTGGGCTTAATTCTAACACCATTTTCCCAGCTCACATTAGTTGCCTAGTCTCCCTGACTCTGGCCTCATTATGACTCTACAGTCCATTAGCTACACTCCTGCCAAAGAAGAGCTTCGCCTAGTATAACTCAAAGACACCCCTCTTATTTCCAAAATTAAATCCTGAACTCCATATGCCAGCCTTCAAGACTCTGCCCTATTGGAAGTCAGATTCAAGGCAACCAAAATTCTTTTCCAGTTTGAAATTTGAAAAATGCCTCCTTGGCCATCTTCCATGCTTACACTCCCATTTCTTGGCCTCTAGCCAACCAGGGCTGCTCATCCTCACCTCCTAGTGTAAACTGTGTTCTAGGCTCTAGGCATCTTCTCATGCCTGTAACAGTATCATTTTGCCAATATCTCATCATCTCTCTCCAAGGTCTACACTCAAATGCTGCCTGCACCATGTCATTCCTGATACCTCTCTCAACCATGAGTGATTCATCTTTCTTCAGCATTCACAAGACTCCCCCTACCCCTAACAGGTCATTGACAAAGAGCTAGAACTAGAGACTTATGCTAATGAAATCCTCTGTTTTTAAAATAAGTTCCAGAAGTAAATTGTGCATTATTATGAGATAAAATAACTATCTCTAAAAAATAAAAAATATCCAACAACATGAACAAAAACCATAATAACAACCAAATCTAATAATTCCACAACACAACTATTAACAATTCTGCTAGAAACCAGGGCTTTCAATGCTGGGAGTCATCTGTTCTAGAACACTGCCTACTCTGTCACTGCAGCCCCAGTTTAGCATCCTGTGAGAGTCTAGTGAAAGGGAATATTAGACTCTCAGGAGTGGAACTCAAAGCATGTGAGGAATGGCCATGCGTACTTTCTCAGGGAATTGTGAGATGTTTTATATCGCCTGTGGAACTGTGAGATGTTTTTATCACCTGGGTTCAAATCCCAGCTCCAATAGCTTCTTGGAGAAATTAGCCAATCCAAGACTTGGATGAGAAATATACAAGAGGAGGCTTGGATGTCGTGTGCCAGAAAGCAAGAAATCTATCAAAGACTACAGGGGTCATGTGAAAAGGACATGCAAGCAACTTGATGGGGGTTCTCAACTTCCAAGATGGAACAATTGCAACATCTAGAAGAATGACTGAAATGAATTAAACATAAAATATGAAAATCACTAGTGTCTAATAATACAAAGCAAAAATCTCATTGGCTACTTTTGAAGATTGCTGAGGCACCAGTTCATTATTCTGAAGACTGATAAAGGAAAGAATCAAATATTTGTCATGCCTTTATGGAAGAATCTCAGCTAACAAATGCAAGAGGAGTAACAGAATTATACAAATTACCATTTTGCAATCTCCAATGAAAAAGAGAGCAACCATCAATGACAGCTAAAACTACGATGTGAAAGTTTGATTCTGGCCCTTATTAGATACAAATCTGGGCAAGTTATTTGACCTCCAAGGCTCAGTTTCTTTATCATAAGTTAGAGACAATAAGTGTAAGTGTGATTTACTATGCTTTAATGTACCTGAAATGTTTTCCAGTGGGTCTGACACCTCAGCACGAAGCTCAGTAACCAGCATGTATTATGCAGTGTAAAAACTTCCTAGTAGGTCAGCTGAACTTTGAGGGGTACCCAAGTCTCTGAGTTGAGCTCTTTCTCCAGATCAGGTCCAAGTAATCTTATCCAGAGAAGAGGGGATTTTATTTATAATAGCTTTTCGTGGCTGCACTTGAAGACATGGCTTTAAGTAGATGCTCAGGTGGAGCAAATTTTTTAACACTACAGGGTCCTTAAGAGCCCTAGCACAGGCCTAAGTTCCACAGTCTCTTCCTCTCAGAGCCAGCCCAGTAGAAGCAAGGTTAGTACCTTGTCGTAGACCCTGTTGAGGAGCCGAGGCACTGTGGGGAACACTGTGGGCTGCAGAGTCTTCATGTCATCAGGCAGCAAGCGAATATCTCCTTGGAAGAACCCAACTTTGGCTCCACAGGAGTACACAACAGTCTAAAAAAACAAATAATAGAGCTCAGAGCCAAAGGACCCCTTCAGGTGGGGCCTGTCTTGGACAAAGTGGGCTGAGGTCCTGGGGCACTTTTCTCTGTACAGCACTCCCCTCCTGATTCAGGTACCCAGGATTCTGAAAGCCTCCCCCCAAGAAAGGATGGAAACATTTCTGTTGCAGTGGCTGGACCAATAAGACAGATAGGGAGACTGTGGCCCCCTGACTCCTCCACAGCTGTATGTGACAGTCTAAGATAACAACCTTTGTAAGGCACCAGTCATCAAGCAGCACTAAGAAAAAACACTGCCAATTAAAATAGGACATGCCTTCGGTTTTAAGACAATGTCAATTTCATAAATGTTAAAATACTTACTAAAAGGTTTTTACGAATCAATTTTTTATTAATCAGATAAACTCTTTAGCCCAAGGAACTGAATCTTGCATTTTGGCATTTTATATTTCAACCAAAGCTGGTTGAAGAGACATTTGATGGGGAGGGGAGCAGAGAAAGGACTTTCCAGCCATACTACCTGTGATTCTGAAAGGCCAACACTGCTATCAGTTCTCAAATCAGCCCTAGCATAGCCTAAAAGCTTGGAGCTCACTCACAGAGGGCACACACCATGCCAACAGCACTGCCTTTCACATTCATGTGTGGTGCAAAAACACCCATGGGAGACATCTCACACTTTATGTGCATCAAACGCTCCTTCCCTGCCCCTCTGTGGGAACCTTCCTTTTCTCTAGCCCTAGATCTTTTTAAAAATTCTAACCAACATAAAATAAGAAAGAAGACACAACATTTCGTATGTTAGCTTAAAATTAAGGGTTCCTCCTGGCTGTGATCTCACTGGACATGTGCACCCCTGTGAAGGCAGGAGCAAGTATTAGCTCCCTTGGGCACACATAGACTCAACAGAGGAAGGCTGTGCAGCAAATTATGGGTAATGCCAGCATTAGGACTCAGATGAGCCAACTTCCTGCCTGTGCCTCTCACGTTAGGGAAAGGACTGTAAATGTTGCATAGCTGCCTTGGGAACGAACATAAGACTAGCAAGTCAGGACCCCCCTTTCACATACCTGGTAGGAAAGTAGGATACTCACATGTACAACCCTCTCAAACATATGAGCCAACGGGAGGTAGGATATGCTCACGTCGTCAGGGGTGGGTTGAAAAATATGCTATAGATCAGGGAACAAAGAGGAGGCAACACTGGATTGATGCCAACTTCTTCCAATGGAGATTTAAAGACTACCCCTTCCCAGGACTGCCACAGGCAGTTGTGCAGGTGATACACTATAAAACTCTAAGAAGTGCCTACAGCTGTGTCGAGTGTAGAGATTTGCAGTGATACTAAAAGACCAAAGCTGAGAAATGCATAGTCCTCTGGACAAAGACCATGCCAGTGTTTGTCCACACTCAGTCCTTTAACCTGTTTCTTTTTTTCTCTCTCTCTGCTTCCACTAACTTCAAGAATAAGACTTTTATGACAGATTCATGTTTTAATGAGGGCCTCCTTTTTAATTGACCACTGACCTCCACACATCTGAGAAAAGCAGCAGCGTTTGAAACAACATTTTGATGGGTTAGCATGGCTCCTTTGGGGTCGCCTGCAGGAAATAAGAGGTGGAGAGAAAGAACATTTTTGTAGTGAATAGGTAGCCTTTAGTCTTGAAAGAAGAAGCTAAATTCAATTGGTTCTGCTCCAGAGAGCCGAGCGCTTTTCCCGCCACTGTCTTTTTGTGGATGGTATACGCCTCTGTTTAGAAATGATCAATGCCCCCAGAGATTCAACTACTGAATGCGTTCTTGGCCTTCTACCCCAACGCAGGGCACAGCCATGATCTCAAATAGCAACACAGTTGAAAAGAAAAATCCACGTAAATCCCTCTTGTGCTGTTTATATGTTTTGATCTAAGAATATTACTCAGTAATATTGTTATAAACCATATAAACAGGGCATACTGGAATGAGTATGACTGTAGACCATCATGAACCCCATTAAAAATGATTAAGCATTGTAAAAGATGTAGAGTAGCCTCACAGCTGTCCGTGAAGAACTATCACTGAATGACCTTGATTGAATAAAACCATTCCAGTCGTGTCCAATTGAGAGTGGTAGGTTGAGAAAGAAAAAGAGTTGACTTTCTGATGTCACCTTTAAGACCCCTGAAATCCATAGCATGTAAACACCTCCCAGTGCATCTGATGAATTTATTTACTTATGCTTATGTTTTGCTATTTAGAAAATCCACACTCAAAAATCTTAGGTTGTGAGCCCTTCAGGACAGAGCTCGTTGTAGAGTATCTTCACCAGCCCAGCAGCGTTCAAGGACTCAAGCTACGTTCCTGGCTGACTAAGCTTCCTGGGCACTGACCTGTAGTGCCGCTGGTAAAGCAGATGATGCTGAGGTCGTCTGGGTTGGGAGGCTGCAGGAGGAAGCACAAAAGCTCATCTACCATGACCTTTGAGAGCGGACTATGGCAAGACTCAAATTCAGTCAGCAGGACACTTACCACAGGGTTTCTGCAGTTCTCTCTGCCTAGATTCTACACGAACAGAAAACCAAGAAGGAAAGACATTAGTTGAGATGGACACACTTAACGGCAAATGCAACCCTCTCTTTCCCTCTCCCATGAGAACACCTAGATGGCCCGAATCCAATATTCAAGCACAATGGAAGCCCCAGGGGAGAGCACAAGTTTCTCTAGAACACCAGTCTAAAGACGACAGATCCCAAATGTCCAAACTTCCCATTGTACCCTTCAGGTTCAGTCCTCTAGGACCAAAACGAAGTCTTTTTGAACCAAGCAAGCAACAGAGCATGCCTGGGGTCCTGAGGCAAGAGCCAACAGCTGCCCCCCCCCCGCCATGCCCACAACCAGACAAGGAGCACACAAAAAACACCACTTCCATGCGGGTGGCCCACCACAGACACCACCATAGTCACAGCAGCTGCAAAAGTGGTTCAATACCGCAGCAATAGCCACAGCTACCATGCAGGTAGCCTGCCAGACACTAGGCTGCGTTGTCACAAGGGGAATCACTAGTGGAGACCAGAAAAAGAAGAAGACATCTATTTCTACCTCAAAGTACTCTCTAATTTCCCTGTGATTTTTCTTTTTACACATTATTTATTTAGGAGAGTGCTGTCAAATTTCTACTCATTTGTGAATTTTCTAAATTTCCTTCTGTTATTGTGGTCAGAGAACATACTTTCTATGATCTTAGTCTTTTTAAATGTATTAAGACTTGTTTTATGGCCAAAACAATTCTTAATACATTTAAACGGCTATTACACACACACACACACACACACACACACACACACACACACACACACACACACACATTTGGAAGTGGCAAATAGCCAGGCTTTATCAGCAAAAACTTAAAAATGAATACATAATCCTAACAAATATATAATGAGTATGGTTAAAAAAATTTGTAACAGAAGAAGATAAATTATCTTTCAACTTTAAATTTTAAAAAATAAAAAATCTTTTAAAAATAATATAAATAGATAACATTTCAGGGCATGTTAACGTTAACTCATTGTACTCTTTACAACTCCTCTGTGAGGGGCTATTTTTGTTCCCATACTATGGATGGAGAAGGGGAGATGTGGAGTAACTTGCCCAAGGTCATCTAATAGATGTGGAGTTGGAACATGAACCCAGGCAGCCTGGCTCCAGGAGCCATATCCTTAACTATTACTAAACTCTGTATTTATACATACTTTACTTGGAAGTCTGTGCAGCTGGCCACAGAACTTTGTCCTCCTCTGGCATGGGTTTCTGAGTTGTCTTGAGAAAATTATACTCAAAGCTTCATAGCATGAATCTACTTTACTCCTGGCATGCCACCCCTGGAGAACAACAGCCCTGTGCTCTTGTGTAGATGTCCTGCAAGTTGCCCATGGTGTTGGACCAGCCTTGAAGTTGCAAGCTGAGCTTCAGACCCATACCTCAGCATCAAACAGGGATAAGATCTCAATTCCACACTTCTTTCCTCTTTGCTGTAGGTCATCATCAAAGGGGTCCATGAGGATGACCAACTTCAGGCCTGGGGTAAGGCCCTTCTCCACATTTTCTATCAGGAGCGATGCCTTTTCAGGCTTATCACAGATTATTGTGGCAATATCAGCTGAAAGCAGAATAAGGCCATAGGTCACCCATCAGCTCTGCTAAGTACGTGATGGCCTTGCAAGGAGAAAGAGATTTTTAAACATTTCAAAGCTTGCAGGTTCCCTAAGGAGATTACATCTGCAAATGAGATTTATAATGTACAACTAGAAACATTCCATTGATAAAAAATGAGATTAAATGAAACAAAATCACATAGTTTACTTGAATGGTGCCAACACATTTTAGTTTCTAGAGGAACCACAAAATTCCTTCTGCTTGAGAAAAGTCATTGAGACAAAGTGTATGGATTGCTGAGGCGTGGTCCTGTCAACATGTTTTATTTTAAGGAGAGGAGTAGGAAATAGAAGAGAAAGGAGGGGGCAAATGGGAATTTTAGCAGACAGCATTTTGTCACTATAAAGGTTAGCATTTGCTCTCATACTTGTTTGCCTAAATAGAGAGCTTCTGACAGTGTCTATTGTTCAAATGGGTCTACTCATTTTATCTGCTAGTTCCACAACAGAAAGTATCATCTTTCTTTCAATATGTGAAAGGGCTGTTATTTGCCCATTGAACTTGGACTTGTTTCTCTAAAAATGGCATTTTTTTCTACAGACTCACCATGGACATTGGTACATGATGGTTAACTGTACTGACTTAGATTTTACATGAGTAGGAAACAATCTATAGCTTCACCATGATTTAGTCATTTAAGCTCACTCTATGGGCTTTTATCTAGTGTGTTCGAAGTAGGTTGTTTTGTCTCCTAACCATATTGTCACACTATGCCACTTTGAAGCATTTCACTGAACCTTCTATCTGTATATATCTCTGTCTCATGGGCTTTTTGTAACTTCTCTATAAATTATATCCTAAATATTACAGGACCAGAAAGACATGAGCATTTTTTGGCCACAGTATTTCAAGTCTGCCAAAAAAAGCAAAAAAAAAAAAAAAAAAAAAAAAAAGCAGAGATTGAGGAATTATTTAGCATTAAGAAAGAATCAAGTTGTAATGTAATAACAAAGTTTTACCCTTGTTTACAATATATATGATGGCTTCTTCTCCCAAGGTGTCATACAGGGGAACGGCTACCATGGAGTATGTGTAACAAGCCAACTCAGAGATGCTCCACTGCAGAGAGAGAGGCCCAAGTAAGGACTGGAGAGAACTTTAAAGAGTATTAGTTCAGTCATTCAGCCAACAAATGCTTATTTGGTAACTTTTACATAAAAAAAAAAAAATCACTGTGGGGCCATAGGGACTGTCACTGATACTAGAGGAAGATAAGACAGGTGTAGAGATTGCTACAATTCAAGGGTAGACAGGAATACAAAGGTAGAGTGTGACAAGTTCCATCCATAGGAGGTATGGGAAGCATTGCTGGAGTCTGAAAAGGCAAAAATCACTTTCAAGGGTGGAGTACTCTGGGAAACAAGATGGAGATTGGGCAGGGCTTTAGAGAATGGATAGGATTTGGTTATGGATACGGAGGTGGGTAAGGCATTCAAGAAGGAAGTGAATGAACAGAAATAGGATAGCGTGACATCACTGTACATACACATCAGCAAATATGAGGAGTGACAGGAAATAAAATTGGGGAGGCAGTCAGAATCTGCTAATGGTGGGTCTTAAATGTCATTTTGGTGTTGTGGGCTGAATTGTCCCCTTTCCCCAGTTCACGTTGAACGCATAACCTCCAAGGTAGCTATTTGATACTACACTTGATCTTAGCCAAAAGGCCGAGAAGCGATGAAGGTAGCTATTTGAGATGGGCCCTTTAGGAGGAAATTAAGGTTAAATGAGGTCATAAGGATGAGCTAATCCAATATGATTGGTGTCCTTATAAGAAGAGGAAGAGACACCAGTGATGCACACACACAGAGGAAAGGCCATGTGAGGATGTAATGAAAGGCCATCTGCAAGTCAAGGAGAAAGACCTCAGGAGAAACCAAACCTGCTGCCACCCTGATCTTGGACTTCCAGCCTCCAGAACTGTGAGAAAATAAATTTCTGTTGTTTAAGCTACACAGCCTGTGTATTTTATTGTGGCAACCTAGAAGACTAACCCACCAGGTTTGATGCTAAGTTACTAAACTAGAGTCAAGGATACCTCTTCTTACTAAGGCTGAGTGTAATAAATATGGGGTATGTAGATTCACCTAAAAGTGCATCCAGTGTCCTCCCAGACTAATCCTTAGGCAATTAGCTCTAGTGAGGATATGAACCATACAAAGACTTTCCCTGAGGATATTAGGCCTAATGACTTAACTAGAACTTGGAGATAAGCTTAATTCCAATCACTTTAATATCCCAAATCTACTTCCAACTCACTGTGGAAAAATGGCTATGGCAGACGCAACAGCAGTGCGTTCCTTGGTTTACTAGTTCAAGTATAACACACAAGTTCCAAATCTAATACATCCCTTTCCACAATATTTTCAAAATCTTATTTCTCAGTCCCTCACAGCTTCCTTATTTTCCTTATATAATAATCAGACTGACTTAAAATGACCCATGATGGATTGGAAAATAAGGGAAGTCCTAACACCTAGATTAGAGCACTTGACATTTAACCAAGAATTAAGGAAGCTCTAAACTGTAACACTTTCAAGCAGAAGAATGATCTCAAAGTAACTTTGGTAAGTCATCAGCAAGTGTCAGAATGCTGAATTGGTGGTGGGGTTTAAACTTAACCCTGACTCATCTCCTTTAGTTAGCCTCAACATGGTTACCTCTGGCCTATTCTGAGCAAAAATGCCAACAAATTGGTCCGGTGATGGCTTATGTCCTTTATGCAAGAGACAAGAGCCTAGGTACTCTGCTCGATCAGACACCTGCAAAAGAGAGAGAGAGAGAGAAAGAGAAAGAGGTCAAGACCCACAAGAGACCAAATTAACTCAGGATACTACGTTAGCAAAAGAATCTTTCTAAAACCATGGGCTTGACTTACCTGTTTGTAGGACAGCCATCTGTAGGGCTGGTTTGGTTTTCTATATCCCAGGCAGGGCCCATTGCCTAAAAACATAACATTAAAGGAAAATCAGTTCCAGTTGCAAATCCTTTGGACCAGAGAAAGGAGATGGGAATTAAGAAGAAGCAAGACACAAAGGATAAATCCAGCAAGAATGTGAGCTTCTCTTATGTGTCCAGAAAATTCAAAGGCAATCAGTACTCTGCTCTCAAAGGCAGAGAGTCTTGTAAACTATACTTGAAACATTTAGGAAATGCTACAAAACAGGATTGGTTGAGTGCTCCCTATGTGACCTCCATGGTAACAGGCATTCAGAGAAAGTCATTAAGATGGATTAATCCATATAACGTGACCAAGTAAAAGCCTATAAATAAACACAAATGGCCTGTATTGAATAATCTTGGATTGAGGTTTCCTATAATAAAAGAAAAGGAGGCTCATAAAAACATAGAAAAAGATCAAAACATGATCCATCGATCTCATCACACAAACACCATTATTAACATTGATATTTCCTTTTACAGTTCCTTTGCATAGTTTTACGGAGTTATGTTCATTCCAGGTATTTGGAATGAATTTAATAATTTGGGATTCTGCTTCTCTCCTCAACTTGATATACATTTTCCCATGTTGTTTCTTTTCTGTCGAGATTTTAAGGGCTAACCTATGAGGGTGACTTATTTCATGGTTGGTGTTGAGGTTGTTTCCAAGTTTGTCAACTTAAATAATGCTGTGATATTTTCAAATTGATAATTTCAAATTTAGAGCATTTTCTTAGAACACAGTCCCTAAAATGAAATAAGTGGGCTGGGAAGGGGGTGGGAATCAGAACAGTCAGGTTTTTGAGACCTAGACCCACACTGCTTAGTGGAGCAATGGTGACAATTTCCTTTTTTCACTAGCAGCTTATCAAGTTTTATCACACTCTCATAGATACTAAGTAGTGTCTTTTAAAAATGCCTTCTGGAGGCTGGTGGGTTAGCTCAGCTGGTAAGAGCATGATGCTGATAACACCAAGGTCCAGGGTTTGATCCCTGTGGCCAGCCACTAAAAAATAGTCTTTTAGTTTGATAGGTTTGAAAAGCTATTACTTTAGTATAAGTTTCTTCAACAGCTAGTGAAGTGAGATCTTTTTCCTTGTTTGTTAAGTCTTACTTACTCTCTTGAATCATCTGTTCATGTACTAGACCGACACTCATAAAGAACTATAAGAATGCACACGTGTGAAGGCACATATACATTTGCCTTCAATATTTTTCCAATCTGTGTCTTACATTCAACAACAGAAGAATTAAACTTCTAAACACCTAAATGACTCAGGCTTATTCACAATTAAAATAAGCCTGGGCAAGATGGTGGAATGGATGGTCCGCAACGTCACTCTCTCCCACAAATCAACCAAATTTACAACTATAAAAAGGTAACATCAGCAAAGCTGGGGCTGCTGGAGCCCAGGGGAAGAGGAGAAGAGACCTACGGAGTTCATGAAGGTGGGAGAAACTACGATGAGAGAAAGAAAAAGCTGCTCTGAGCATATCGGGCTGCGGCTGCTTTAAGGCTTGAGCTGCTGAGCACATGGAGCAGGAGCCGGCAGGAGCCACAGCTGTGCCCTCCAGATGGAGTTACTTGGAGGTGGCAGGAGAGAAGAAGGCCTTGGTGGCCCCCAGGACAGCAAGACCACTAATAGGGTTCCCCTGGACCCATATAGGAGCGAGGGGCCAGAACAGCTGAAAAAGGGAGCCATTCAGAAGCCGGTGAGTCATCGCAAGGGACCGGCACACAGCCCGTCCCATGGAAGTGTTTGCAGCACAGGCGGTGGGAGAGACGTGCCCACCAAGGGAACACTGGGGCACAGCAAGGACAACTGATCTGCCCCCCAGTCAGCACAGGACCACTCAGAGGAGACTGGTCAGGAATGCAGAACTGCATGGGGCGCAGTTTGATGAAAAAACTCAGCCCAGATCAGAGATTCTACAGAACAAAGACCCACCGGGTCTCTGGAGAGCCAGAAGTACCTATAAGGTCAACCATTAAACCCTGAGCTGCACAAAAAGCCTTCCCTAGGGAAACAGCAGCAAAGCAGCAATTTAGTTCAACCACACAGCTCAAGTACTGGTTCCCACAGGAAGTTCCCCCCTGTTAGAAGCAAAGGACAAAAAATTAGTTCCGGCCCAGGCACACCACCAGCACCTTGAGGCCTGCCTGGGAACTGGAGGCTTGGATCTAGGGACCGGACCCCACTCCCACTTGTAGGCAAACTGCACCAGTGCATCGGGGCCAGCCTGGGTACCCGGGGCAAGGAGAAGGGGAACGGACCACCCTCCCACAACCAGGTACAACATGCCAGCACCTTGGAGCCCACCCAGGGACCCAGGACAAGGAGAAGGGGACTGGACACCCCTCCTACAACCAGGCACACCAAGCCAGCACCTTGGGGCCCACCCAGTGACCAGAGGCATAGAGAAGGGAACCAAACACACCCCACAACCAGGCATACCGCCAGTGCCAAGGAGCATACCAAAAACAGTACCTCCATGTGGGTGGCCCACCATAGCCACCGTAATAACCATGGCTGCTGCAAAAGCGGCTAGATGCCACAGCCACCACGCAGATGGTCCACCAGCCACTGGAGTGCATTCACACAAGAAGAGTCACCAGCAGAGACAAAAAAAAGAAGAGGATGTCTCTTTCCACAAATCCCATTGCAGAGTGACAGAAGAAGCATCTGCTCTACGATAATACTGGGGGACCTGATCACATCTCTCAGCATTAGACAGAACATCTAGGCAACAAATTAACAGAGTAACCATTATTCTTTCAGAAGGAGAGAAGAAATCTAGGGTAATTAGAGGGAGGAGGGGGAGGGAATGGGGGAAGGGGAGAGATTGGACAAGGGGCATAAAGAATAATTACAATTTGTAACAATATTTATGCTAGTAATATTGATTTGATCAACATATCTCAATGTTCAACCCCCAAAATATGTATAATCGATTTTGATTCAATTAATAAAATAAAAATAAATAAATAAATAAATAAGTCTGGGAACATATATTCACTAAAGTATATAGTTAGCTCTTAAAGCTAAGCCACAGAAGTTCATCTAAGTCAGAATGAGGCCGAATTATCAATAGAAAATTAGAAGGAAAGGAAATTTTATAGAAAGCATCTATCCAAATTGCTGAGAGGAATTCAGGTCTTGTCAAAAGGAAGCATTCAGAGAGAGGGTTACAAGGAATTCAGGGGCAAATAAGTGAACTTCTAGACTAGGTGACAGAGGAAGAAGGAAGGAAAGCAGGAAAGAAACAGCCACTCTGACAAAGGGATATAAAAAATGAATGAGGACATCATCCAAAGGAAACATTAGTACTTTTTCTTCCTGTTGAAACAGCTGCATGAAACCTGAAGAAGTAAGGTCTCAGACTACAGATAACTTTTCCTGGAGTGTGGGGAGTCCTGCTTTTTCAGTATGTCACAGCCAATGAATGAGATTGTTTGTACTAACGTTAACCACCAACGATAGCTACCATTTATTGAATGCTTACTCCATGTCGGGCACATTAACTCCCTTAGCCTTCCCAACAGTGACCGTCCCCATTGTGCTAAGAATTGTGAAGGACTCAGACAACTTCTACAAGCTCATCCAGTAAGTGGTAGAGCTGATGAATGCGAAAGCAACTACACCACATTTTCTTATCACCTCTTGATTGGTGAAAACGCTAGCTAAGCCTGCGCCCAAGGAACAAGCCAAACAATTGGCCCAAAAGGGCCAAGACTCAGATCTCATTAAACTCTGTGCCATAAATAGCTTCAGCTTATTAGCCAAACTGCTGACCAAGTGACAGCCTAGGCTTTGATTAATTTATTGAACTCAGACCTTGTTTTTCTAAGATGTGGTCGTCTACAAAGAGCCCCCCCACCTAGCCCCCCATTAACACCTACTTGCTGAAGTTGCCACTTTGTAAAAATTACAAAGCTTTCTGGGGATTTTTAGGTCTCACTGTATGGAATTGTGATTGTGAAACTAAGGTGGAGCCAGAGGATATATATTTTAAACGATCTCCCCAGGTGATTCTCAGCATAGACAAACTACTGGCTAGAAGTTAAAAGGACATATAGGGTTGATGTCAACCGCAGATAGGACCAGAAGTGTCATTTTTCTATGGAGTAAAAAGCCAGATTTCTCATGCCTGCTTACATGAGAAGCCACCTAAACCTTATTGCTTTAGTTTTAATTTAGTATTGAAAAACAATCCTAAGTGAGGTTATCTTATGTGTCACATATAATATGCTAAATAACTTGGTTTTTAGTTAGCATAACAGCACCTGCTCAATGAAGAAAACTTCTAAAAACAGAAAATCCCCAAGGAAATTCTACTATATTAGCCATATACCATCTTAAGTTGCTAGAGAAGTAAAGAAGCTAATGTTTGGTTTGTTTTTGTTATTTGCATAGAAGTCTAAACAAGTGCTGATTTGGAGCAAGAAATACTAATTATAGGCACCTGTGAAGCCTTCAGATAGAAGTTTTCCTTGTCTTGAGGAGTAACTGCTTTTATGAAATACTTAAGAGCTGACCTTAAATAGAACAATCTATTCAAACATGCAGACTTAGATTTCAATATCGGCTCCAACATTTTCTAGTTCTGTGACCTTGGAAATGTTCTCGAACTTCTGAGTCTCCATTTCCTCATCTTTAAAAATGGGGGTGAAAGTAACCAATTCCTGGGACTTAGGGAAGATTAAGTAGATTATAATATGTGCGGTACGTATTGCCTAGTTAGCACTTGACAGGAGTTGGCTATTAATATCTTCATAGTCACAGTTAACAGGCAGAAGGAAAGAGAGGAATAAAAAGTCACAGAGGCAAACATGTGCCTGGACAGAATGTCACCCGAAAGAAACAGGTATAGAAAGCTACAGCTCAATTTGGTCAGTCAAATTTTGAATGGAAACGTGTGTCTAGCTTGTGTTTAATGATATAAAATATAAATATTAAGATTTTATCTCTTCCAAATCACCTTATCCAAGCCCATTTGGTGGTGTTTCTAAAAAAGTCCAAAGATAATTGCCTTCTGTGATACTAAGAGTGGCGGCATGGGCCAGTCGTACGGTATGGCAGTCAAGGACATGGTGAGAAGTCAGGAGTCTGACTGCTAATCCCAGTTGAGATTCTACTTGGACCATCACATCTAAACAGCTGGAGGCAGGGAAGAAGAGGTATGGAACAGGCCCCAACTCAGTCTTACAGGCCAGGCGAGACTGCCAGGCTTACCTGACACAGCAAGTCCTCTTTGGAAACTTTCATACATCGTCTTGGCATCTGGGAAGTAGTAACATAGGAAGCCATCTGTCTGGGAAACACTTTTCCGTGCTCTTCCCTAAGAGACAAGACGAAGTTTAGGCCAAGTCCGAGTCTCCCCCCACCCTTTCCAAAACCTTTATGGCTTGAATTGAAGAGAACAGACATGCTGATTTTGAGGTCACAGGGATGTTCTCTTTACTATTTAATCAACTTTTTAAAATCACAAGATTGCAGTATGGACACATCATAAAAATTTTGGAAAATATAAAAAGCATAAAAAAAGAGTTAAGAAAATTTGATCTGTAATCCCACCAAATCAGATCTGTAATCCCATTGTCACAGTTATGTTTTTGGTAACCTCTGTGGCATATATATATACACACACACATGTGTATGTGAGGAGAGATTATATGTACAGTTTTACATCTTTTTTTTTTTAATCACATCAAGTTTAAACTTCTACTGAATATATAGTATGTGTTTGAGGTACTGTGCAAATACCGTAGATGTGAGTTAAGACAAAATAACTGCTCTTGAGCACCTCATAAATGAAGGAAAAACACACAAATACAAGGGTACTTCAAAAAGTTCATGGAAAGATTTGTATTATCTTTTAATTCTATTTTCCCACAAACTTTTCAAAGTACCCTTGCATCATACTGTGATGTACATACTGTAATAAAAAGAAATACACGATTTGGGAAACAAATGAAGAAAGGTTACAAAGAATAAACGATATTTCAATGGAGACTTCAAAAATAAGCATTTACTGAAAAGATGTGGTTTGGGTAGGGTAGAGGAGAGAAAAGGAAGAGCAATCCAGACTAAAGGAAGAGACTGGATAAGGGCATGGAGGTAAGAAAGCACCTTGCAGAGTCTGCTCGGCAGCTAGAGAGCAGGACAGTTGAGAAAGAGGGAGTAGCTAGGATCTGTCCAAACGTCAGCTGGAACTGCAAGAGCAGCCCTGAGATGGGTCCTGGAGGTACAACAGGAGCTATAGAATAGTACAACACTCATAAAGTTAATCTAGAGAGAACTAGACATCAATTAAATAAGCATTCAAAAATGTAAATTACTAGCCAAGACAAAGGCTATAAAAAGTACAGGGTAACACAGGCTATAACAAGGAATCTGACTTAGTTTAGAACGTCAGGGAAGATTTCTGTGAGATGTCATATCAAGGTAAGATATCGAAAATAAAGTTCCTTGTCCAATGAGAGAATTCAGAGATCATTCAGACTCTTAACTGCAGGCATCTGGATAAGAAGAGATACATTCAACTGAAATAGAACAGAAAAGGATGCGCGCGCACGCCTGCATGCGTGCATGTGTGCATGTGTGCATGTGTGTGTGTGCATGCATGTGTGTGTGCGTGTGTGTGAAGGGAGAGGATGTGCAGAGGAAGGACTTGGAGAGAGCTCGAATTCCTTGAACATCACTGAGATCAGAACTAGAAAGTCAGATCTGGGTGTCACAATCTCTAGGTAAATTTTTCACGTCACGTTTTCTCAGTTGTGAGGATTACGAGCAGGGTTTGTCAGAGTTTAATCTGAGGGCTGAATCTGACCTGCCACCTGCTTTCAAAAATAAAGTTTTATTGGAACATAGTGATGTTCATTCATTTACACATTATCTGGTTCTTTCACTATGCAACAGCACCTTTGAGTAGTTGCAACATAGACCATATGGTCTGCAAAACCTAAACTATTTACTGCCTGGTCTTTACAGAGTATACTTGGTAATCCCTGCTTTATAGGAATCATGTGATGCAGAGAATGAAATCCCAGGATGAGGAGAGGAAAGAACCCAAAAGACATAGGAAGACTGCCTCAAAATTAGGAAGAAATCTCATTAAAGGAGGAGTTTCAAGAAAGAAATCTCAAGTCAAGTGAGAGGAAGGCTGAAGGTCATGGAATTTAGAAGTTAGGTTGAGTGTGACCCAGAGCACTTTGGAGGAGATGGCAGTGCTCAAAAGTTCAGATCTCAGTGGGTTGAAGTTCAGCAGAGGAAATCAACAGACTACTCTTAAAAAACTTTGCTGACAAAGGGAAGGATTGAGAGGAGATAGTGGCCTGAAGCAGCAGGATAGGAAGATGCCACTTAAGAAACTGAATAATCGAATATGCAAACATACCAATAAAGGGGGTGGGGTGGGGAGTGGCAAAGCAGCAGTAAGATTCCCGATTAGATAAATAAAAGATTGTAAAGAAAACAGAAGGGGTTAGCCTTGTGAGGGAACAGGAATGCTTTTTTCTCTTAGGAGGGTTGATGATGAAAACTAATATTTATGGAGGCAGAGGGAAGGAAAGGTGAGGAGGACTTTCTTGGAGCTTTCAGTTTGCTTACAGATGCAGGAGGCTGGGTGAGAAAGTCAGGGCAACAAGTCCAGTTCAACTACTAGTTTTAAGAATGAATATTAACTCAAAGCTAGAATTTAACTCAAGGAAGTGATTTTTTTTTTTTTTTTTTTTACCATTCTCACACATTGGGTACCTGCGAACCCTTGACCTTGGTGTTAGAACACTGCGCTCTAACCAACTGAGCTCACCGGCCAACCACGTTGGGCATCTCAATGAAAATGTTCTCCTGCTCCCCAAGTACTCACTCAATCATCTAGATCATGGGTCTGCAAACTTTTTCTCTAAAGGGCTAAAAAGTAAGTACTTTATACTTTGTGAAACATATATGATCTGTCCATTTAAAAAAAATTTATCCCTTTAAAAATGTAAAAACTATTCTTAGCTTGCTAATCGCACAAAAAAAGACGGAGTTTACCCAAGGGCTGTAGTTTGTCAACCCCAATCTAGATTACTGGCATCATATGATCTAGCTGTGGTTTCATTTTTACTACAAAGGAGAATGTGCCAGTAATAGAAATTTAAATTTGTAGATTGTCTGTTTATTCATTACCTAAAAGTTTTACTTTTTCTTACTACACCCAACCCCCTTCATGAGTTATCCCCAGGTTTTGAATTACAGTTTGTGTTCAATCAAAGTTGACAAATTAGAAAGATGTGTGGTAAGTTACCTCAGTTTCCACAGACTGATGGTTCAGGTCAATGAGAGGTAAACTTGGAGGAGGTCTGTTGATCAGCCAGAGGAAGATGGCAGCTCCAAATGTCAGAATGCAGATCAGTGCCGGGGTTGGAAGTGGGGAAAACAAAAAATTAAAAATAAAAAGCATCTTTGTGAATAGCAGCAGGAAAGTCAGACCTTAAAAAAAAAAAGGGAAGGGGAGGAAGAAAAATTTAGAGGAAATGGCCTCCAGATAGAGTTGGAACTCTCTGATAGTAGGATTTCTCTCTCTGTTTATCTTGGCAATGTTAAAAATAATAGAATGCGTTCTCCACCCCTGCTACTTGACTGTCCTCGCACAGAGCGGAAAGGATCAAAGGAAACGAGTTAATCATTTCCCAGCTAATTTTGAGAAGTGACCGCCCATTTATTTTTGGCCTGCAAAACCTAGAAGGTGGCCTCTGGACCCAACACAAGCTGGTAGTGAGAGGAGGGTGCACCGGAGAGCTTCCGCTGCCCAGGCAGACCGACGGGCAGGAAGGACTTTTCTGGCTGGATTTCCCCCAATTAAGCCAAACAGAAGAGAAGACCTCTGTAGAGGTAATGCCACAGGTTTTAGAAGTCATTCATTTTGCACGAAGGACATTTCCTTCTGGCCAGATATGCCTTGCTCATTGCTTTCTTTTTTGGAGAATTAGGAGGGTTTGAGAGATCAACAGCGTTCCAACGTGCCGTGTCCACTGTCCTCTCTAGGGAGCCCAGAGGAATCATTTTTCCAGGAGGCAAACTTTAGCCAGGTACACAGAAAGGGTGCTGGAGAATGAGCCTGACACACGGTGAGCATTGAAGATTTAGGCCAGGAAGAGATCTCAAGGAACTAAAAGCAGCAAAGGCTTTCCCCCACCCAGCTTTTCTCATAGTTTCCAGCCTAGTTCAGCTTCAAAATACTTTAACAACTTTGGGGCAGGTCCTAGCAATATACCCTTCCCAAGCCATCTTTTTCAATGGTCTCCTCACACCTTTCGGCAGCAGTCATATGTGCACGAACTATATGCCCTGAGCTGGAGTGTTTGTATGGTTCATTTACTTTAATTCAAAGCAATGCTGTAAAGCAGTATTTCACAGAAGAGAGGAGGGAAGCTCCTGGGTTAAAGTGACTTGTCCAAGGTCACACACCTTTTTTCATTGCTGCTTCTCTTATTAAAATCTACAAAACCACAACTCATTTTTTTTTCTTTTCTTTTCTTATAGATTCTTGTCAGAGTTCAAAGAGACTGATTTTGTCTGGCACCTGACAGGTTCAGAATTTGCCTTCTTCAAAGTTTACCACCACGCCTGAGGGAACAGTATCTCAGAGATGAGGTTAAATGTTCCCACTCAAAATCAAAAGAACAAAGCAAGCCCAATAAAAAGTTTTATCAGATCAAGAGCATAGCTGCTCTTAGAGCTTTAGGGCAGCTGCCATTAGCGGGCATCTGGAATCTTCTCACTTAAGTCTAATACTACTTTCATCTTAGAAAGGATATAGGACATAAGAATTTTGTGTGGGGGCTGGAAAAGTCAGAAAAAAATCCTGAGTCATTCTTATCATTTTTTCTGCCCCTCGATAGGTTATTACCTGACTTTGCAGTCCATTTAATGCAAGAAAACTGAACTTCCAGAGACTAGGATGATAGCCCCCAGCTCCTGTTTCCTTCCACATTACATTTAGAGGGAGAATGAGAAAACAAAAACAAACGTAGGTGCCACACGTGCTAGGTTACGTAACAACAAAGGTGCCATTGTGACCACCTGGCAGGATTCTGAGAGCTGGGATTTTTGGAATCCAGCCTTACCTGAACTTGTATGGTGAGGCGGCACTCCGGGAGGCAAGAAAGCATTTGAGAGCCAGATCTCAAGGAGGATGCTGTTCTCCAACCCAGGCAGAGAAGGGAGACGGCCCCAGGGAAAATTGTGAAATTGACAGAGCAGGTTGCAGCGCCAATTGGGAGGAGAGGCCTGCCGTGCGCTCACCCGTCCTGCCCACCACCAACCCCTGGCCTCAGGCTGCAACACTGCCACAGGCCTGGTAGTATCTTATATGGGCTTCTTCCCTCTGCGCTGATCTCACCTGCAAATTAAGAGAGCCTTATCTGCACCCTCCTTCTCGACTATGGGAACAAATTATTGCATGGAAGACTTTTACCCTCTTCTTTCAGAAGGTAGATTTATATTCTAATAGACTTTGCAAACAATGTCTTCACAGTAGGGTCTAAAGGTGAAATTTCTGTTTGGTTGTGGTGGCATGGTGGTGGGGGGAGAGGAGAGAAGACAAAGAGCTGGGAGGTAACGCATGGGAGAGAAGGGATAGGGAATCCATGACCAGTCTCAAGGGGGCACCTGCTACCAATCCCAGTTGATTGTTACCACATAGTAATGTGGGGCTGAGGTCACCAGATTGCCAGATTTTTTCCCCCTAGATAACCCAGTAGATGAGATTTTTGTGGAACTTCGATTTTCACTAATAGCAAGTTTCAAAGGTCTGGAATGGGATAAACAAGAACACCTCCTAATTTAATTCGGACCATGATCTGTTAATTCCTGATTTTTCCTTTTAGACACACTTCAGTCACACTCCCCACAAATGGGATGAGACCGACCACTTCATTACAGATGAAGGAGATAGTTACAAATGTCCAGGCCACAGTTTCATGAGAATGAAAATACCTCGCCCACACTGGTGAGGGATTTTATTTGCAGAAGACACTGAAGGATGTATTTATTTGTCCCCTGAAATAGCCTATTCTCTTAGTTTGCTATCACTGATCAGGTATCCAA
Source organism: Cynocephalus volans (assembly GCF_027409185.1). NCBI lineage: Eukaryota > Metazoa > Chordata > Mammalia > Dermoptera > Cynocephalidae > Cynocephalus > Cynocephalus volans. The sequence continues at coordinate 142,594,457 of NC_084466.1, read as the reverse complement.
CTCAAGTAGGAGATGCACAGAGTTTCAGATGGTTCCTCCCTGCTACCTCCACATTTGTAAAAAAATTGAGATAAAATTCACATAACATAGAATTAACTATTTTAAAATGTACAATTTTGCAGCATTTAGTACATTTACAATGTTGTGCAACCATCACTTCTAGTTAGTTCTAAACATTTTCATCACCCCTCCAAAAGAAAAACCTGTACCCACTAAACAGTCATTTCCCATTCTCTCCTCCCCCAAAGCCCTAGAGAAAGTGCCTAATCTGCTTTCTGATTCTATGGATTTACCCATTCTAAATATTTCATATAAATGAAATTATAAAATATGTGACTTTTTGTGTCTGACTTCTTTAACGCAGCATGTTTTTAAGGTACAGTCATGTTATAGTATGTATCAGTACTTCATTCCTCTTCATAGCTGAATACTATTCCATTGTATGGATATACCACATTTTGTCTATTCATTCATCAGTTGATAAATATTAGGGTTTATTGTGTATGCTGCTGTTATAAATATTTGTACACAAGTTTTGGTTTGAATACCTTTTTTCAATTCTTTAGGTTGTATACCTAGGAGAGGAATTGCTGGGTCACATGGTAACTTTATGTCTAACTTCTTGAGGAACTACCAAACTGTTTTCCCCCGTGGCTCCACTATTTTACATTCCAACCACCAAAGTAAGAGGGTTCCATTTTCTCCACATCCTCACCAAAACTGCTATTTTTTTTTTAATAGCCATCCTAATGGGTATGAAATGGTATCTCATTGTGGTTTCATTTTCATTTCCCTAATGACTAATGATATTGGGCATCTTTTTATGTACTTACTGGCCATCTGTATTTCTTCTTTGACGAAATATCTACTCAAGTCCTTTGCCCATTTTTTAATTGAGTTGTTTGTCTTTTTGTTGTTGAGTTGTAAGAGTTTTTTACATTTTTTGGATACTAGACCCTTATCACTATATGATTTACAGTATTTTCTCCCATTCTGTAAATTGTCTTTTCACTATCTTGACAGTCTCCTTTTTAATGCACAAAAATACACACACCCATTTTTAACCTTATTATGTCAGCACAAGAGAAGATTTGCAACCATATAAGGTAACTCTCTCACTGTTTAAATGGGACAAAATAAAGGCCTGAGAGAAGGCAAGACCCTCGGGTCACACCATTACTGGACTGGGAAGCTCTGGTTACCATTCTAACCTGTAGAATGTGTTACCACCTCCAGTTATGCTCAAATAAATGAGAATTAAAGCCATCACCATTCTTATCATGTGTTCTGTGTGACTCAAATTACAATTCCGATTCAGCTGCTCCACAGAAGCCCTGTGATGGCATTTCATCTCCCCTTTAACGTCACTCCTTGTTGGGAAAAAATGGGGAAGAGAGAAGTGCAAAAATTGTAAAGAACAGGAAGGAGAGCTCTGTCATGCTGTGTCTGAGAGTTCCAGTTTCAGGTCATCCACAGATGGCTGAGCAAATACACACTGGGGTAGCCCCAAGTGGAAAGCTTCCTCTGCTTTTTGATGTGGTGATAGCAACATGCCCCAGACCCCAGGATGCCCATTTGTCTTCTACCCTTCCCCTTGATTCAGTCCAGGGCCATCCACGCTCCTCTGTGGTATGGATGGTCATAACCAAAATCACTCATCTCCTGGTTCTTAACATCTTTGATTTTCAAGCTAGTCAAAGGACATCTTCTGCCTTCATACCTTATGCAAGCTTCCTGGATTGGTCCTAGTGTCTAAGTTATGACCAACCCACAGTCAGCTTTGGATTTTGCTTCTTTGTGGATTTGGAACAGCAGCATTTCTTCATTAAGTCTCATTTTCTTTGGATAAAGTCTCTAAAGGGCCCCTTCTTCTCTAATATTCAAGTTTTTGGTCAACCATGTTTATTGCTATGAATCTTTCAGGTCTGGTTATTCCCAGATCAATACTTTGGTAAGGTATTGAATTATGGTGTTGAATGATGATGAGGGTGTATTTCTAACAACACATCAAGGACTACTCAGGATCAGTCTACCCCTCTAGGCTTGAAAGAATGAGAAAGAAGTCATCTACATTGGTTAAGTGGGCAGAAAGTCTAGCCAAGAAGTAAATCATTCTGTGACCCTGGGTTTATGAAATTCTAACAATAAGGCAAATTATCTTTGCTTTTAGGCCTGGAGAACTAATTATTTTCTGTGCAATAATGAGATATAAATTGCAATTACAAGTTTTTTTCGTTTTTTTTTTTTTTTTTTATAGAAGAAATCTACCTTCTAGAAAGTGGCACACATTTATTTGGATTTAATTGGTTTCTCTGCCTGCTTGCATGTATGGACTCATCCCGTGGTGATAGAAAGCTCATTAAAAGGGAGATCAAAGTCTCCAGGTTCTTATACCCAATTAGTTAACACATTCTTCCATGCTATGAATTACTTACTCTCTCCTAGAGACTATGTCATAAGTTTTTACAACTTGTAATGACTCCAAAGGGACCTGTGTGTTATTTAGGAGTCTGTATACAAAAGTTTCACTTTCTGGGCTGGGCTTTCAATCTAACCCAGTCTCCTTTGTTATTTTCTCTAAATTCCTGCCACTCAACTTATTAGGACTCCATCTCAGTCCTTAAACACAGACAAACTCCAAAGTAATGGCAAAAGGTCAGTAGGACATTATAAACCAAGAGCATCATAAGCATACCTGGAAGGATCTGATAACCTTTTCCTTAATATGCAATGAATGTGAGTCAGGTATGGGTTCTATTGCAAGATCCTTCACCCAATTTCCTCAGAGCCCTGGGGCTAAGGGCTTTTTCACCTTTTCTTATACCAGTTTACTTTTCTGTATCACATGTAGTTTTCTTCTACTAGAGAAATAAAAGATAACATGATTTGAGACAATGAACCTGTTTCACAAAACTCAACCAGTCAGAGAAAAGCCTAATATGAAAAAACATTGTTCCCAAGAAATGTCAGTTGCAGCTGTCCATGTTACTTAAAATGATTCAAAGATCAAAAGGGTCAGCATTCAGTTAGATCCGAGATAAAAATTAGTGCTCATATTTCCCAACTTAAAAAAAAAACCAAAAAACAAAAAACCAGTTGAATGGAGAAATCCTAAAAACTGTCTAAGAAAATAAGAGACAATTAGTACTTTTTACCTTTATAACTACTGAGATAATTCAATAAGGTGGTCAGTGACCAAAATTGGTACCCTGAGAGTCAATAGCTTTCCTATATTTCATACAAATAATTAATTTGAAGCCATCAAAAAGATACCATTTACAATAGTGTATATAAGAACAAATGTGTAAAACCTATAGGAATAAAAAAAAGTTTGGATCTGATGCATATAAGAAGGCTTGAAAAATGAACATACCTGAAATATCAAGGGCCCTATCTGTACATCTAATGCAACCCTAATAAAGACCAATAAGATTTTCTTGGGAACTAAAAAGTTACTTCTGAAGTTCACCTGGAAAAATAAAACTTACAAAAAGAGTCAAAAAAAATTTGAAAAATAGCAGGAATTGAGTAAGTGGCAGAGAGGTAAACATTACCAAATTTGAATACTTATTATAGAGTTATAGAAATTTCCTATTAGTCACAAATAGACAAATCTATTTAGTAGAATAATCCTGAAATACACCCAGTGGATGCTATTCTCATATAGCAAATTGCATTTCAAATCAAAACACATTTTTTTTCACTTACAATAAATGTGTTGAGAAAACAAGGTAGCTATCCAGGGAGAGTATATAAAGCTGGTTACTGTCTTACAACAAAAATAAGTTGCAGATGGATGAAAGGCTTAAATATGAAACAATAAAAACCATAAATATATTTTGGGGAAAAAAGTATAAGAGAATTTTTTTTTTAATAATCTTGGCATGGGGAAGAATCAAGAGAGACATAAAACCTCAAATCTATAAACAGAAATGTTGGCAAGTTTGATGTAATAACAATTTTTTTAAAAATTGCCCTGTAGAAAAGATACAAAAGACAAAGTCAAAAGGTAAACCTGGAAAAGTATCAAATACCCCGGACAGGCAAAGAGCTAATTTCCATAATAAAGAAAGCTCAGAAGGCAATTAAAAAAAAAACCCAATAAATAAGGGCAGAGGACACGACCAGAAAGTTCACAGCAAAACAAACAGGTTTCTCAAAATTAGAGAAAGACGTTCAACTTTTCTAATAGTTTTTAAAAATGTAAATTTAAATGAAATGGCTTTTCCCCGCGCATTAGCTTAGTAGTGACCAAACAGTGTAAACTGCAATGTTAATTGTGGAAACATAAATTTGGTACAGCTTCTTAGAGATGTGCCCAGTGCCCTCTACCATGATTTAAAATGTATGCCCTAATGATTTATACTGTACATCAATTTATCCTGTAGAAAGAGATCAGCTCAATAAAGTGCATCTCCGGTGACTTATAAAGTACTGGTTAAGAATGTGGGTTCTTAGACTACTTGGGCTCAAACTCTGCTGGGTCATCTTCTTTGTGATCTAGGGCAGGTAACTTAACCTCTGTATAGTTTCTTATCTGTGAAGTGGCAATAATATTGTCTCCCTCTTAAGGCTGTCACCATGATTAAAGGAGCTAATGTCTGTGTAATGTGCTTAGAACCATGCCTGGCACATAGGCTCAGGTATTAGTTATTATATTTATCATCATTAAAGCTATAGGATTGTTTGTAATGTAAGAACTCAGGAAAGCCTTCCTTGATAGGAGAATAAGCAAATAAATTATAGCACTTTCACACAGTGGAACTCTTGGCAGGTATTAAAAAGAAGAGTGTAAATCTGTATGTACTGAGATGAAAAGAGCTCTGTGATCGATTGCCAAGTAGGAAGAAACACACGTGGACAGTGTACACATTATGTTCCCAGTTGTGACAAATTGTATATGCATTTGCATTTCTGAAAGGATAATACTCATAGGAAAAGAAAGATGGAAGAGGAGAAATCATGAATGGATTTTTCAGAAAGATTTGGGTATTCAGTCATTCAGTCAAATGATTTTGAAGGGCTTGATTGAGTATCAGGCATTGTTCCAGGTGCTAGGGGTATGGCAGTGAAAACCCTGCCCTCATGGGATTGTATTCTATTAGGGGGTTTGACAACAAGCCTGAACAATAACTAGATTATATGGTATGATATGGGAAAAAAAAAAAATTGAGCAGAGAAAGAGGGTGGGTGTACAGTGTGGGGGGGGGAGTTTTAATTAGGGAGCTTAGAGTAGGTCTCACTGGGAAGGTAACACTTAACAACATGTGCTATTTCATCTGAAATATGCATGCTTTAAAAAAAAAATCACCAAACAATAAAATGGCCAAGTCTGTGTAATCCCACCTCTGACTCAGGCAGCTGATTTAGAAAGTTCCACCACCTCAGTTAGTGACATTTTATGTGAATCCACTATAGCTTTGCTTCTACAAGTGCGCCTCTCCCACCACCAAAACCACGTTTGACACACACATTTTCCAAGTGCTCATGTTATGTAATGCTTCCAAGCCACTGAATAATCCAGTCTGGACTGCAGCTCTAGGGATGGAAATTTTTTCATTCATTCCTCCAGAAGATAAGAAACTAGAGCAAAGGTAAAGGCTGAGCCATAGGGCCAGAGGGGCCTGGAAAGTATATCTTCCATCATTTACTCCAATTAGATGAGAAGATCCTGACCTGTGAACCTGCAGATAACTTCCCAGCCACTCTCCAGCGCCCAGACCCTCAGGTCACCTCCTCACATTATCTGTGTCCCCAGGCAGATGGGAAAGGGTCTCCTCCTAGTCTTCATGGAGGCTCTGGGCAGAGCAGGAAGACAGCATTATCAAAGGGAGTCCTATAAATCCCCAGGAGGTGGCTCAGTAGTTATTTCCATAGCACGGAAAGATTCCATTTGATTGTAAATTTTTTTAAAAGGTAAGTAGTATTAACCTCCTACATCTCTCCCTCCCTAGTTCAATTGCTAGGCTGCGTCCAACAGCTCCAATTTCCAAGACAGCAGGCAGAGAAAGGGTGAGAGTCTAGGCTTGGGATGGGTTCTGTGGCCCACAATCAAACATACCATAAATAAATCATTCAGGCTTTTGATGCATATCCACTGGTGACAACTGTTTTGCTGAATCGCACAGGAAAAGCTATGGGATCCAGAGCTCAGGAGGGTTATAAGATGTGGAGGAGGATTAGCTCTTTCCTCATGGTTGGGTCTCCATGAGGCTTCCCGTGACTCAGTGAACATCTCTGTGCTGTGACCCTTCCCTTGCAGAGGCTGTCCTAGCCTTTGGATTCTACTGCGCCTAGCACGGTACCCAAGGTACAGTGGGAACCTCCTGTTAGTGAGTCACATTCTCCTTTTACTGACCCCTGGTACAAGTTAGAGAAAGGCAACTGTGGAGGGAGTTTGTTGAAGGAAACAGGTTGCAGAATTCAATCCCCTAGGAAATACAATGTGCTTCTTATACACAGAGGGAGACAGAGTCTGCTAAGTCTTCATCAGGAATGCCACAGCCAGGGGCTTCACATCACGAGAAAGTCAATGCTAAGCAGCCCGACCTGAGCAAGGTCAAGGTTCACTCATGACACATGCATTTGGATATCTGAGCACCTATTATGTGCCAGGAAGTGTGTTCAGCATGGGGAAAGCATGCTTAGAGTTCCTAGTCTAGCAGGGAATAGAGCCTATTCCCCAGGCAGTCACAGTACTTTAGGACAAGCAGTCTATGGGGTGTACCCTAGCTTTGGCAGCACTTGGTGGACTGGAGAAGTATGTGTGTGGCAAGGGATGTGTTTACTCTCTGCACTTTTAATATACATTAACTTTCAATAAGGCAAACAACAATCTTGGACCTGCGTATCCACACTGTGCCATGTGTTGAGGGACAAACATTTAGAAGACATAACTCCTGCCCTCTGGGGACTTACAGGTCTATCTAAACACTAAAAACACTTACAGAATGACTCAGAGGGTGGGATGAGCTCATGAGTTTAAAGAAGGGAGAGATCTGTGTAGACTGGAGTAGATTAAAATGCCTACATGGAGCACTAGAACCTCAACGATGTATAATCCTTGATCCCCTGGTTTTATTGCCAACAGTCTCTTTTCCAGGGGCAATGAAGGATACTGATCCCACAAATAAAGCTAATGGCTAGTAAGACCCTGACTGTGATTCCAGCAGGGTCACTGTCACCAAAGCATCTTTCTCAACTGTTGTCTGTGTCTCTCTATCCACTTGAAGAATGAAGAGACCAGTCATCCCATTAGGTTGGAAGAGCCTAAGTGGATGGGAAGAAGGAAAATAACCACACATGGCTAGGGCACGAAAGTGGGAAAAGTGGGACATTTAGGGGAGGGAAATAGTGAAGAAATATTTCTGATAGAGGTAGAGGGTCCATCTTTAGTTGAATGGAAAAATAAAAACATCCCTGAAGGAGATGGCGTCTGGGGCCTGATGCAGGCACTGTTCCAGTGGGTTCATTTTGCTCACAAACAACAGAGAGCCTGGGGTTTGGGGTGGGCCTTGGCCAGCTGAGCTGAACGGTATTTAACTTAAGCCCTCATGAAGTCAAATACTAAGAGCCTCTAAACTCAGCCTGTTAAGACATCATAGGATAGTTGTTGAGCCATCCATAGGATGAGGAAAGTAGGCGACAAAAGAGAGCTCAGGTTTATGTAGCCAACCTTTATCCACTCCTGAGCTTCAAACACATCACAGTTCAGCAGCCCTGCCTGCCCTGAGGAAAACCTTGTCCCAGTAAACACTCCCGAAGGGCATCCCAAGCCTGTTGCTGACCAAGTGAATTATGAGAAAACCCAGGTAAAGAGCAGTGTCAGAAGTTCACTGGACTTGATAAGAGGGCCTGTAAAAAGGTAGGCTGGACAGAGTGATAGGTCCTTGTCACCCATGCCAGGATAAGATGGGCTGATGCAAGAGTTTGTGCAAGAGGCCTCCCTGCCTTGTCTCTGCAGAATTAGCCCTCACACTACCCGCTTGACCAATGGTCAGGACTCACCAGACTCAAAGGTCAAATAACAAGCTTTATCACCAACAGTCGCATTTCCAGGGGCAAACTTTCAAGGCCATTGCCTTTTCAGGTAGCACAGCAACAGCTCTACCACTTACCAGATGTGTGGCTGTGGAGACTGTTAGTTAATGTCACTGAGCATCAGTTTTCCTCAACTGTGCACAGAAGAGGCAGGTGATAATCCCTACTTGAAAGGTGAACTCTGTGTAGAACTTCTGGTACATCGTTGGGTATATGGGAAGCCCTCAGTAAAGACTAGCTTCCTTGTCCCTCTTCCATTTTCCTCACTTTTCAAGTCCTGGTCAATATTAAATGTTCTATTACGAGACATCCCAAAAGAGAAGAGAAGGTCATGGTCTTTGTACAATAACTGCCCTTCCGCTTACATGCAAAGGTCTCAATGGCTCCTCATTTCTATCTAAACAGAGCACTTCTAGTTGGAGAAGGCATAGTCTTTGACCCAGCCTCCTCCCCCATCTCTTGGCACCCACATCCTCCCACAAGCCTCTCACAACTATTAGAAGAGAAAGACCCATGAAGACTGAGAGATCTACTAGCAGCATCCCCAAAGAGGGTTGATACCATGGCCTGTCCACAGCAGCACATGGGCTGTCTGACCTTCCAAACTCCAAAACTCATGTATTAATTCAAACAACATGAATTGATAACATGGGAAGTGTCAGGCCCTGCACTGGGGAAGAGCTATTGAGAGAGTCCATTTCTGACTTTAGGACGTGCAGTCACATATGGGAGAAACAGAGCTAGACGCATTTACAGCAGGACATACTGACAACAATGATGCCTGAACTCATGGCTGCTGGGAACACGTCACCCCTGCATGGAGCTGCCAGCACGAGTGTCACCTCCAGCTGCACCCCAGCCGAGGGTCAGTGCATCTGTTGGCTGGGCATAGGAGACAGACAGGAACAGACACTGCATTCCTGGTTTTTAAAACATTGCCAAATCCTGGTTCGGAAACTTACCTGCCTAGGGGTGGGAGAAGTTTTTTTTTTAATTGAGGTGCGGTTCACATAACATAAAATTAACCATTTTGCAGTGAACAGTTCAATGGCATTCAGTACATTCACAGTGTTGTGCAACCACCACCTCTGTCTAGTTCCAAACTATTTTCATTGCCCTGAGAGGAAGCCATGTACCTGTTAAGCAGTCACTCCCCATGCCTCCCTACTCCCAGGCCTTGGCAACCACCAATCTGCTTCTCATCTCTATGGATTTGAGGTGGGAGGATTTTAAAAAAAGAAAATTTCCCCGTTTCTAATTCTTTGGCCTATGTGCTAAAACTAGCCTCATCAGACATTGAGGCACAGCTCACCCTCAGAGCTAAGGGAGCCAGAGTCTAAATTTCAGATCCAATCTATTCATAGTTGTCCAGATTCACTATCTCTAAGCCTCAGTTTTCTCATCTATAAAACAAAGTACCTATTTCATAGGATTGTGTTGAATATTGAGATTTAAAAGCCCGATAAGACACTAAGCACGATGCTGTCCCATAGAAAATGTTCAACGAATGGTAGCCATAATATTTGTATTTATAGAAAAATGTCAACCTGAAAATTATGAAATAAATGTGCAAACTCAGTATCTGCCCAACTAACTATATATGAAAATCTGCTTACAAATTAATTTTCCAGGAAATCTGAAGGAAAGCTAATCCTTCGTGTGAGTGTTCAATGAAGGACAGTTTTTAGCATCCGACTGCCTGAAGCTTCAATCCCAGTGGGACAACTTGCTTGCTTTATGACCTTGAGAAAGCTGCTTCACCTCTCTGATCCTACTTTCTCAACCCTCAAATGGTGAAACTCTCCACCTCAGAAGATTGTCTTAATTAAATATGAGTACCTACTGTGTGCTGGTACTTCAGTGGCTTATCTTCCCTCTCTGCATGCATAGCTCTCTCTCCTTCCTCGACCTCCACTCTCCTGGTAGTACCTATAGCCTCGCTGCATGTTTACTGCTCAGGGGTGCAATGACACACTGATACTGTGGTCTCTTTGTCCTCAAGAAGTTATAGTAGAAGGCTATTTTTATTAGACCCAGCTAAATGCTTGGCTGAAACATTCTACTTGGTTTGGACAGTGTTTAAAACAACTAAATTTGAATGCAGCTATCTGGAGTATGCTTGAGTTGAATTTTTCTAGAGTCCTCACCACCAGCATCTTATTATACACCATTTACTTTACTTATCTATATCACCTGCCTGCTCTATAAGCATTTGCATTCAAGACTCTTGTTTTATTTAGGGTTTTGTTCCTTTTATTAAGCCAAACACACAAGTGATGCTTACAAAATTTTATGCCGTGCCTCTTCTGAGACATATTCTGTGTTCATCCCAAATACTTATTAATTGGAGGGACCACCAGAGAGTGATTGCATGCTAGAATATAAAGCGTGGTATTAAGCAAAACCAATTACCCCATTTTTTTTCTTTTTTACTAAATCAGTCTTTTATTTCGTTTTTAAGACTGCTTTTGTTATAGAGTATCTATCACCTACAAGTTGGAGCTACAGATTCAATCCTACCTTTCAGACCACCAAAAAAGACTGATACCCACAGAAGGTACCAGGGCCCACCTATGGAGTCCCTTCCCAATGCTCACTCCTCGAAGGTCTTTGAAATGCATCTTAGACTTAACCTGTGGCCCTACCTCTAAAGTAAACCCAGCTTCATTCACAAACCATCCTATCAATTTCTTCCATCAGCTCTTACCATAGGAGGGAGTCAAAGTCCAACATGAAAAATGAGAGCAAACCAGCTTCCCACTGGAGAACTATGCCAGATGCTTGGGTCCACAAAATAGGTCTCTGTTGTGGTTCACTTCCCCCAAGAGATGCAGGAGAAAGAAATTCTGATCCATGCCCCACATTCCTCCTTCTCCTCGCCCCTCCTGATACACAGGGTGTAAAGTTGTCCCTTAGAGACTGAGGGAGAGAGAGCATGCCAGGCAAATGGGACACAGCAGGCTCTAGATTCTAAGTTGCTTCACTGAGGTTGGGGTCAGGATGACCCCTCAGCCTCTGTTGCATGCTCCCAAGACCCTGGCTGCATAACGTCCCCGTCCCCCAGATGGTCCCCTTACCCTGTGCAGGGGCTGCATTTCTTGGCGCTTCCAGTGAATGGGGCTTCCTGGCTCCGAGTTCTTCCTGGCCCACGAGTCCCTGTTGCTTTTCCCTCAACCCCGGTTCCTCGAGGGACAGGGTGGCTTCAGAGTGTCCATGCAGGCAGCCAGCCCCAGCTCACAGCATCCCCAGCTCTGCCCGGCTCAGAGCTGTCCTGAGCCAGGCCATGGCCGGGCTTTCTAACGTGCTCGGGGACCTCACTTCCTGGTTTTTCTTTCACAACTGAAAGTGGAAGTGTTCTGACCAGGAGAGAAGCGCCAAAGCTACCCTGGCTCGTTTTCAAAGCCTTTAACCCCAGCCCCTAAAGGCTGAAACAACAACAAGCTTGCAGCAACACAATCTACCCTGTCTGTCCTCCTTTGTTCAGCTACCTCTAAAGCAAGACAGAAAACGAAACTCAAATGACTTGAGGTGCCCCCTCAGACCATGAGTGTCAGAGAAACGGAGGTGACACTGTGTCCTGCTGGATTCGCAGGACAGGAAAGTCCTGCCAGAGGCCACATCAGCCATCAGATTTGTCTCAGGACCGTGTCCTCCTGTTTCAGGAACCCCTCTCCCCAATCCCCAGAGCTGCCTGCTCAGTCCCTGAAGCAGATCTAACCGAGCCAACACAGCCAACAAGCAAGTCAGAATGACAGAGACAGCGAGTCATTAAGTTGATCTGGTTCCTTTTCCTCTGACCCATCAGCTCAGCCTTTCACATCTTACAATTTAAGTTGAGAATGTTTTCTGCTACCTTTCTCACCAGGACCTTCTGGTGAGTAGTCTCCTTTGATTTGCCCAGGGCTATGGCCACAGAGGGGCACTGGAGCTGCCACTCTCAGATTTGGAAGCAGAAATTACATGTTCTCCAGCCCTTCCCTGCCTCCCTGCCCCAGACACCTCAGAATTAAGCAGCAGCAGCATTTTCTCCAGCCTTGATCCCTGCAAGAAGCCTCCCGGGAATTCAGCATGAGCTGGGCTCTTTTCTAGAGCTAGATTAGGATTTGTTCTCTTTCCAGAGAGGAGGTCCTAAAAGCCTCCAACTAAAAAAGCCAGGGAGAGCTGTGCCACATCTCAGAGAGCATAAGAGCTGATCCCTGGCCTCAAAGGAACTCCCTGTGGACATGGGAGAAAGAGGAAGGATGGGGAGATGAAAAAGGTAGCCCCCTGGCATTCTGTCCTCTGGGGCACCTTGCGGCTGGAGAACTTTGCTTGTGGTTAGATTCAGGAGCTCAGCTCCCCACGAGGCTTCCTCCAGAGCAGAGCAGAGGATGGCAGAATGGGTGTCAGTTTCAGCCATTCTAACACTGCTGGGCTCTTCATGGGTTCTCTCTCCTTTTATCAAGCAGAGAAAGGATTCAGAGCCAGGAGAAGATGAGGCTTTACTTTTTTATTGGTCTCCTCCAGGAGCGAATGCTCAAGTTCGGAAAGGTCTGAGTCATTTTAAAGTCCCATCAGAACTGCACTCCTATCCAATACCATGTGCACGTGAGTGACACCGTCGAGATTTCAGGGAATAACAGAAGGCTATGGCAACACACAAGAATTCTGCACGATGGAGTAGGCTTTAGAGACAAACTGATCAGGACTCAAATCCAAGTCACACCACCTGCTAGCTATGTAGCACAGGCCATGCTGTTCAACAGCCCAGCGACACATTATTCATCTATGAAATGGGAGCGATACCTCTCAGCTTACAGGAGGTGGCAGCCAAAGAGGTAACACACATCATGTACCTAGTACAATCCCTAGCACTTAAATAAAATGTCAGCTATGAGTCCCCCCACCTCTTTCATTCCAAATGGGAACCTGCCTCGGTAGCTGATGAATGGCTCTTCTAACCATACCAAGACAGAAATTTGTAAATGGAAGATGAAGGAGACCTACATACTGGTTGTGTCTTTAATCTTTAAAGGTTTTAAACCTTTATTGCATTTAGTGAAATTAATATTCTCTTCCAATTATATCTCCTGCTAGCATTGAGACAGCTCAAATGTCTCCACCCCCTTTCCAATTGAATACTTCTTTGTCTCCCACACAAGTCAGCTGAGATTACTACTTAAGCAAATGTTATTTCACATTATAAAAGAGCCTTAGGCTGAGAATAGACACATGTCCCACCTTCTTACCTCCAAACCACCCCCTTCCCCACAATCGCATAGATATATAAAATACAGAGCAATAGTAGTATTGCAGCTTACTTCAGAAGAATCCTTTCCCTTCCTGTGTCCAGGAAATGTGCCCCTCACAGCTGGCTGTATTGGTTCAGCACCACACTCAGGCACCCCTGCCCTTTCCACAGCTCCTGGGACTGAGCCACACCTGAAGCCACTGTGTACTGTCATAGGTGGCCAGCAAGCTTGCCTGGAAACTTTAAACCTGTTGCAATAGAGGTTCAAAGGTAGACGTTACCTGTTCAAACACTTGTAGTAACCTCTGACAATGAGAAGTAAAGAATTTGGCAAAAGGTTAAACAGAGATTGTTATGTAATGCGCTTAAGAGGGGAAAAGAGAGAGAGAGAGAGAGAGAGAGAGAGAGAGAGAGAGAGAGAGAGAAGGCCCTTAGCTTGGAAAGCTAACATTTAACAAGGGAAATCTTTTATAAAGCCTACACCTCAGGGGAAGAAAAGTGGGTAGACATGGCTTTGCATCTGCTTTTTTGGCATAATATTTGAGACTGAGCTAGGAAGAGGAAAGTCTATATAACAAGAGGGAAAAAAATGTTCCTTGAGTTTAAAGTGAGAGAAAAATGAGAAGCCACTCTAACTGACTCAAGCTATAATTTTAAGATTCAGGCTGAGCAGAGGTCTGCATTGAGACCATCCTTCTTCTAGAAGGGGCCAGTGTCCCCTCCAGAATTAGAACATATCCAAGACAACCAAATAAGCCAGATTGATCTAATGTCTAGAGTGTATTCCAAGGGACAAGCCTAAGTGGTTTGTATTCAGAACACAGAACCGTGGTCACAGCCTGCAGCACTCATAGGCCAGCAGGGTACTTGCTCTTCTGTCACTGCCCAGCCTATACTCCTTTCTCTTTCCATTTTGAAGTCACTAGTCACCATTCTTGATTCCCAAATCACTAAGACTGCAAGGTATCGTTGCTAAAGAAAACAACGGATAGCAGTGAAAGAGGCCCTGGGGTCTGTGTGCACTCTCTACTTTACGGGTGAGGCCAATGAGCCCTTTTTGGGTGAAAGAAGTCACCTGCAGTCATACAACCGGTTAGTAGTCAAGCCAGGACCTGACCCAGAGCCACAACCACTACAGTGCCTTTGGCCCTATTTGGTACTTCCTTGTTGATCAGTGTACATTTCCCTACCAGTAGATCTCAGATACTTGAATGCTTTCTGTATACTACCAGGCCTGCAGAAATTTAGAGAAATGCTGCATTAGGTTTGGTCAGGTGGCCAATGTCAAAAGCAGAAGACAATACCGCTTCCTGCTAACATCTGTGTGGAGGAGTGACTAGCACATTAACAGAGAGGTCTTCTTAGACCAGACTCTCATCGAGGTCTTAGATATATTAATTCTTGAAGGCCACTTTTTGCTACAGAGCCCTAGTCCATCCCCAGTACTTGAAAGAGAAGGGCTTCTAAGAAATGGTGGAAGAAGATACAGCTCAATGGGAACTGGGGGCATGAGTTATCACTTGATTGGACTAAGACCAAGTGGTGTTCATAGCAACCCAATGAATTCTTCTGAAGCCATACTTGCCAAGCCAGTGGTTCCCAAATTTTAGCAAGCATCACAGTCCCCTGGAGGACTTGTTGCAACATAGATTGCTGGGCCCATGCTAGAGCTCCTGACTCAGTAGGCGTGGGTTGGGGTTGGGGAATCTGCATTTCTAACAATTCCAGTTGATGTGGACGCTGCTGGTCTGGGAACATACTTGGTCCACACTGGGCACATCCTTGCTTCAAGCAGCCACACTGCCTTTAATGGACCCAACTATTGAAATCTCAGAAGGGATTGTGTTTGGCTATGGTGACCCTGCAGGGAGGTGGACAAATTGACACAGGGTGGAACTCACTATGTGCTCTATGAGAGAAGTGTTACTCGAGATCAGCCAGCAGGCCACGTCCCAGAGCAGTGCTTTGGCAACAGCAGGAAGTATTGCCACTCACTATCCCACTTCTCCTTTATGTAAATATAAATCAAAGCCACATGATATCACAACTAGACAACCCATGTAGGTATGAGTGTGAGTATGCAGGGAACATAACCTGATTGAACAATCTTAACTTTACTTTTGAGGGTACCTGACACCCTGTATTAATCCATTTCTGTTGCTTATAACAGAATACCTGAAACTGGGTAATTTATAAAAAAATAAAATGTATTTCTTATAGTTATGGAGGCTGGGAAGTCCATGGTCCAGGGGGAGCATCTGGTCAAGGCCTTCTTCTTGGTGGGAACTCTACAGAGTCCTGCGGTGACCAGGATATAACATGGCGACAATGGTAAGAGCTAGAGAGAGCTAACCTTCTTACTTGTTCTCTTTACAAAGCCATCAGAACTACACCCATGACAATCCATTACTCCATGAATGAATCAATACATTCATGAGGGCACAGTCCTCAAGATCCAATCACCTCTTAGAGGTCCTACTTTCCACCACCATATTAGGGGTTAAGTTTCAACACAAGCTTGCAGGGACATTCAAGCCACAGCATTCCATCCCTGTGCCCCCAAAGCTCTTGTCCATCTCACATACAAATACATTCATTTCATTCTCATAGCCCCAAAGTCTTAACTTATTTCAGTACCAAATCAAAAAGGTCCAAAGTCCCATCTGCAAAATTAAAACAAGTTATCTACTTCCAAGATACAGTGGTGGGACAAGCATAGGGTACATATTCCCATTCAAAAAGGGAGAAATTGGCCAGAAGAAAGGGGTAACAAGTTCTAAGCAAGCCTGAAACCTAGCAGGGCAGGCATTATATCTTAAAGCTGGAGAATAATCTCCCTTGACTCTATGTCCAGCATCTTCTGCAAACTGGTGGGGGCCGGGCCTCCAAGTCCTCAGGCAGCTCCACTCCTATGACTTTCCTGGGCTTACCCCATGCTTCACTTCTCCCAGACTGGTGTTGTATACTGGTAGCTCTACAGTTCTGGAGTCTCAGTAGTGGTCCCTCTCCTGTGGCTTTAACAGACATGGCCCTGTTGGGGGTTCTCCTGTGCAACTCCAACCCCACATTTCTTAGGCATTGCTCTAGTAAAGGCTCTCTGTGGTGACTCTGCCCCTGCAACAGATCTGTTTCTGGGTCCCCAGGCTTTTCTAAACATCCTTTGAAATTGAGGTGGAGGCTGCCATGCCTCCCCAGCTCTTGCATTCTGTGAGCCTGCATATTTAACACCATGTGAACACCACTAAGATTTCTGGCTGTACCTTCCAAAGCAGCTGGTCCAGCAGCACCTGGAGCCATTGCAGCTGGAGCCAGGGTGTAGGGAGCAGGATCCTGAGGTGGCACTGGGCAGTAAGCCCATGGAGGATGCCCCAAGGCTGTTCCCTGAAGCCATTTTGTCTTCTTACACCTCTGGGCCTATGATGGTAGGTAGAAGATCTCTGAGATACCTTTGGGGTCTTTTTTCCATTCTCTTGATGATCCTTGTCTTCTGTTCTGATCTCCTTAGCAAACTGTCACCAGGCTCCACCCTTGATATCTTCTTTCAAACACACTTCTTCATTCTTTATGTGGCCAGGCTGAGAGTTTTTCAATTTTTTGCTCTGCTTCCCTTTTAATTATAAATTCTGCCTTTACATCATGCCTTTGCTTCCATAACCCAACATAAGCTGTGAAAAGTAGCCACTCAGCTACCTGAATGCTTTGTGGCTTAGAAATTTCTTCTACCAGACACTCTTGTTCAACACTTTAAAGTTCCACATTCCCTAAAGCCCTTGGGTGTGAATACAATGCAGCCAAATTCTTTGCAACTCCATAACAAGGGGGACTTTTGCTCTAATTTCCAATAAGCTCTTCTTCAATTTATCTGAGACCTCCTCAGAATGGCCTTTACAGTCCATATTTCTATCAGCATTCTGGTTATCACCACGTCCAGGCTCTAAGAGGTTCCAAACTTTTCCTAGTCTTTTTGTCTTCTAAGTCCAGTGCCCTAGCAGGCTACACCATCTCTTGATAAACCATTGTTTCCTATAGCATCTCTCTTAAAAATATGTGTTAGATAAGGCTTTTTTGTTTACAACACTCTGTGTTCCCCCTTCCTCTGCCACAGCCATATGCATTCAAAAATCCAACAAAAAAATTCCCTTTAGATTTGGGCAACCTGAAGCCCCTAAAAGGTGAAAACCTTCATTTTTTAGGCCACCCATAGGTGAGGTGCCTGAGGTGTAGGGAGTCTGACCAATAGCCACAATTCTGACATACTCACACACATGCTACTCTTTTAGGTTTATATCTTCTCCCTCTCATTCCTAGGGGCAAAGGAATGACACATTTAATATCAGCTGTTAATAGAGTACCAGAGGCTAATGTTCCAGAGTTTTATAACACAGTCTGAAAACAGCCAAGATCCCTTGTATGATAGAGGCTGGCAGCTCTTCAGAAGAAGAAACCAGGTTTTCCCCATGTTTTTGAAAGTAGGGAAAAATAGAGAATATAAGCAGGCCAACCTTACACAGCCCCGTTGTGCATTGATATAGCTTCTCCCAGTTAATGAAACCCTTCCAAGCTGCCTCTTAACAAATGTGTAAGGTATAAGTGGGAACGATACCTTCAATATTCAAACCTTCAGTGACTGCTGGGAGCCAGGAACCAAGATAAGCACGTTGACCCTCACAACAAACTTGGAAGGTAGTAATGATTTGTACAGATGAGAAAATAGAAGCTCAGAGAAGTTACGTCACCTTCCTGAGATTCTAAGAGTTTGGTAATGGGATGATAATGGGGGTGGTGCAGTCAAGCATTATTTTCTTACAATTCCATGCTATTCTGCAAAGCCAAGTGATTTGCAGCTTGTCCCTAAAAAGCAGCCCTTCTTGAGGAAGCACAGTTGGTTGCAAAGCAGATTTTAGAGTAGCTTGAGGGGATAAGTCAGGCTGTGTACCTCATGTTATTTGAAGGTCAGAGGATATTTCCAGATTCCAGATACCACTGAACCTAATGAAGTCCTTCTAAAGGAAAGTGGATTTTCTCCTTTTTAAAACCTCTGCCCTCAGAATCTAGAAGATTCATCTTAAACCTTTGGATCCTTTGTTTTAGAATATTTCATTGGATTCAGAATATGAAACAGCCACAAAATAATGCTTACCATAGTTATTTTGGGTGAGGGCAGAGAAGAAATGTGGGGATGAGGAGAAAAGGGGAAAGTGTAAGATGTCTGCAGTAGGGACATGGGGGGCATGGGGGGGCGCTTATTTAGGAAGGATCTTAGGCTGTTTTGGACACTAATTCAAGTCTTTAGAAGTCAGACAACATAACCCAAGAGGAAAGACAAGCAGAGTCCTGGAGCTGTAGGCTGGATCTATTCATATTAACTTACCAATGACGAATCAGAAAGAAAAGAAGCGAGATGTCCCTCCCTAGAGTCAGCTGAACAGCAGGGCAGAAGTTGGGATGACACGAAGTGGGCAAACATGAAGCTGTGATGGACTGACCTTTAGCTTCCTACATGGCAGAGCTGACTGACTTTGAAGTTTATCCTTCTAGTGAGATATGAAAAAGAAGGGGTGAAGTTCCATAAACTCTCTCTTTACAAGTGTACTGTAATTGGCCATCAGAATTCCATACCCATCCTTCCCCTGGTTATCTGATATTTCAAAATGCTAATGACGCTCAAAGTACAGCTTACAGAGCAGCAATCTAAGGTTCTCATGCCAGATCCTCTCTGCAGGCCTTCTAGATGGTCGTGATGGCGATTATTATTGAGCACTTACCACATGGCAGCAGCACTGTGCTGTGAGCTTTGACTGTGACATATCATTTAATTTCACTGCAACCCCATGAACATATTACCATTATGTAGCAGAAGAGGAAAGGCTAAGAAAGGCCAGGTAAACTTCCCAAGGCACATGGCAACAGTTGGCAGAGTCTCAGAGCCAGATTTTGAGCTCAGGTGGCCTCAAGTCCAGAGTCTAGGTGCATATCCATGATTGAGTACCATCCATTTCATGCCCCCTTATAATTTTATGGGTTTGTACAGCATTTCCCTTGGGAATTTTCATTGGCCTCTCAAAGAAAATTAAGAACCATTGCCCAAGAGGAAGCAGGACCCCAACACCAGTCACATGGACCTGATGCCAAGGGAGGAGGAACAGCTGTCTCCCACCCTCCACCCTCCACCCCCAGAAGAGCTTTCCATCTGCCTGGATGTCCTTCCTATCACTGAGCTCATTTCCCACACAAAGCCTCGCTTCACTTAGCTGGAGGGGCTGATGCATCACACATTCCAGCTGTGCGTCCCCCCTGCCAGCTCTTCCTGCTTAATTGTCTGCTACACCACGAGTGCCCACAGCTCCATTCTGAGCTGCGTTGTCCATCCTGTGCCATGGGGGCTTCACAGAGCACAAGGGAGAAGCTGACTCCATAGCTCTGTCTGTAGCAGCTCATTTCCCTCCACTTCAGTCCCTGACAGCAAAAGCTTGGGTGCGCATGCTCGCAAGGCAACTTGCTCCTTCCATGCAGGAAGGACGTGTTACTCAAGCCTGAGCACTTGGTTGATAAGAATGGTGTTTTCCCAGATTGCAATAAAAAGCTTCCTCAAACCCCAGGTACCCCCCCTTCCTCAAACCACACATACAGAGCGAGTTGCCTTGTAGTGTTAGATCTGAGCTTCCTAACCGGTGAGCCATGGTGCAAGTGATGGGCCAAGGGATACTTATCCCCTCAGCACTCAGGTGGCTGGCTGTGCTCATGGACAGCCTCACTAGGGGTCTCAATGTACTTTAAAAATATTATTCTCAGTGTCATGATGTAGGCAACTTGCTCCTTTATCAGCAAGAGCTTCCAAAAAGCATTTGAGTCAGATGGAAAGTGTGAAGGTCCCTGAGAGAGGTGCCAAGCTTAAATGACCAGAACTTTCAACAACCCCATAGGAAATATCACTGTCTCCCAGGGAGTTAGAAGAGTAGCTCAGAGTGAAGATTTAGGCCTGCACTGTCCAATACCATAACCGCTACCCACATGTGGTCACTGAGCACTTGAAATGAGGCAAGTCTGATCGAGATATGTTTAAGTACAAAATACACACCAAATTTTGGAGACTTTGAAGAAAATAACATAAAATCTCAATTTTAAAATGTTGATTACATGTTGAGATGATAATGTTGAGGATATACTAGATAAGTAATCTTACCTACTCCTTTTACTCTTTTAAATATGCCTGCTAGAAAATTTTAAATGATGTACATGACTCACACTATATATTTTTTGGACTGTACTAATTTAGAAACCAAAGGTCCTTTGACTTAATGCCTATAGAATATCAGCAAAAGGTGGTGTGAGCCTGTGGCAGCCGCAAACATGTTGTAACTGCCCCAGTGGAACTTTTTTTCTTTCCAATGACCAGCAGAACTTCATCATCCCATTTAATGCTTGAAAGCTATATATGAGCATGTATATGCAGGTATACATTAAAGCTGTAAATCTAGACATCTTCAGAAGCTTGTAACAGTGATGTCTTTTACCTGTTCCTCTGCTTTCTGCAGCAGCAGCAATTTGTTCCTTGGTATTAACACAGCAACCATCCAACAACAATTTATGATCTTCCTAGCTGAAGCAATAGTCCCTTATTATAAAACTTCTACCACCTACTGTTGTTGCATGCCAGGCAGCATGCTCTGTGCTCTACATCTATTCCTCCATTTAATCCTCACATAACATCATCAAGGTAATTACAAATGAGGAAATTGGGGTTCGGACAGTAAATAACTTGTCCAAGCCAGCCTAAGTCTCATTCCAAAACTTGTGCTCCCAACCATTCTGCCACACTGCCTCCTACAGGAAGGTGGCAGTGAGAAGCTGTGGTTCCCAGGCCATGAATAGGAGCATCAGTACTTGGTGGGGATGACAACACCTCCCCTGTCCCCAAGGCTTTGATGATGTCATCCTCCGCTTTGCAGCTTTTGTTCCCTGGGCTCCCCCCATGGGGAGAGCCACACTGAGTGCCTGGCTACTGAGCAGACTGGGAGCTTTTAACATGAATAGACAGGAAATGCCAGGAAGTGGGAGGGCTACTGGTCTCCCCACACAAGAAGCGTAAGAGGGTGGAGGAGTCAGAAGGGATATCCTGCCTTACTTTAGTTGGTTAGCCACTAGAGAAGCTGTCAGATGGCAAACCTAATGTCACCTAGGCCACTGATTCGCACAGATGGAGAAACATGTTTTTAGGAGTCAAAAGTGTGTCCTCACCAGAGAAAGATGTATTAGAACACGTTCTTTATTTGCTCAGTGTTTGGGACACTGTGACAACAAAGATGTTCTTGGAAAACCTAAACTTTTATGGAAACTGGCTTGGAAATTAATTATATCACTGTAAACCATTAAGTATCTCGCAACTCTGAGTACCCAGAGCAGGCAGCTCCCTTTCCCCCCATGACCTTCTGAAAGTTTTTGCTCTTTGTGCTAAGGTTTAATGGGGTGGGGGTGGGAGTAAGGGTGGCGGTGAGTGGGGTGGGGAGCAGTAATCTGAGAGGCAGGATTGAAGACTACAGAATAACTATTCAGATATAAAAAATCTGGCATTCAGGCCAGACCCACCTGTTAAACTTCAGATTGTGAAGGAGAAAACTTGAGTGTTGAAAAGTATTAACTGGAAGCTCTAGATTTTCAAAAGCAACTGTCCAGGTATCAAGGACTCATTCCTTGTGGAAAAAGGTGTGAGAAAGAGTCTCTCTCAGCAGCAAAGGATAAATATCAGAGGGTCGAAGTACACAGGACACAGGCAGAACCCACATGAGGGAGGCATTCTCTTTCCCTTGCACAAACCTTTTCAGAAACAAAACCGCAGTGTTGTCATCATTCAGGTAAGGGCCATGCCTCACGTTCAGCCTTCTAGGAGCAGTGTGCATGGGGTTACCTGAAGGAGTGGCTTTGAGACCCTTAGGTTTGCAGACCTAAGACACACGATCTCTCAGTTCAATTTCACTCCACTTTCCATTGACTCCTCAAACCTTTGCTTAGGAGAAGCTCCATCTTCAGAAACAGCATCACTAGTATTTGCAAGCACTGACAGCACAACAGTGAAGTCTGGAGTTCACACCCTGACAGGTAATAAGCTACTTCTACTTGCTCTTATTTCGGGATGGTTAGTCCAAGGTGTGCTATACCTTCAGGAATGTTTCAATTAGGAACCTGTAACCAGATCTGAAAAGAAACTCGTCACCATCACCCAGAATGCCACCCAGGAGGACCCGGTTAGTTAGGAATCCACAAGAGTTCTAGGATTTTAGGGCATGAAGCTGGGAAGGTCAGAAGTCTCTGCCCTCTGCCGTCTCTCCACTTCCTAGGTAAGGAAGCTGAGGCGCAGGTACAATCTTATGGACTCGGAGAGTGGGAGGAGCTCCCTTGGCCTCCCTCTCAAGGCAACTGCAGGCTCACCTCATTGTATTCCAAGTGGGCCAAACACCTTTTTCTACCTCTCACCTTCTCCCTGCAGGGAAAGTTAGAACCCACACATTCAAACCTTCACTTTTCCCCTGAATTTGATCAGACCACTGATTTACAAATTGAAGGGAGGCAGGGATCATGCAGGAGGAAGGCAGGTCAGCTAGAAACATGCTGGAGATTTTACTAAAACCCCACCATCCTGGGTACAGTGAATCTTATCTGATTCTGGATGCTGAATAGCTGGGCCTATATCTGATTTATGGCCTAGGCTGGTCAGCATTGAGGACACCATAAATCAGGCTGAAAGAACCCTTCCTCTGTAATCGTCTCTTCAGGAAACAGAGACAGGATAAAGTAGCTAGGAATCAAAGTGCTAACCCCCCTGATGTAGGGAGTCATGCTCTGAATGTCTGCTGGCCAAGCCCAGACTACTTTTGTTCCAAAGCATCTCTGGATGAAACAGTGTGGTCTCCCGTCAGCTACAGTGGTACTGGTGACTTCTAGGCATGAGAATCTCCTAGAAGGGAGGAGGGCTGGAGAAGCAAAGTGAGAACAGTGTGTCCTCTCCAGCAGTCACAGTTCCTACAAACCCCTAACCTGGTTTTAACCTCAGGCCTTTTTGCTAGTTGATTGAGCACATCACACAAATTGGTCCTGTAACTATGGCAACGGTTTTGCAGCTGACGATGGCCGGTACCTGGACCACTGCATCTCTGTCTCTTCCCCTCCAAGGGCAATGGGAAAATACAAAGGGCTGAGCTCAGCAGAGAATAATTAGGGCCCAGTGTGGGTTGCTCCTCGCTTGAGGGATTAAGGCAGCACGAGTTTAACCTCCTGTGCTTTCACTCCACAAGTACCAGTCCGTAGGATTTGTTTTAAATTAAAAACAAATTAAAACAAATTAAAATGTTTTCTTTCTTATCGCAAAGACATTAAGACAAAAAATATAAAAATTAAGATCAGCAAAGCAAAGACAAAACCACCCATGATTTCCAACACCCAGAGAGAGCCACTGTTAGTGGCAACTTTGTATGCTTTTTAAAAAATAACTAAAATGGAATGCTATACATATTGTTTTATAGCATGCTTCTTCGCTTAACAATACACTGTGGCTATCTTTCTGAGTCAGTAAATGTACATCTAAAGTATCATTTTTAATGACAGCACAGTACTCAGTCATGTGGACTCACTGTATGTTATTAATCCAGGCCCTTACTGTTTGATGCAAAGGTCATGTCTAATTTTTGACTGTTAGAAATAATGCTGTGCTTAAATCTGATCATATGATTTTATTTCTTTCGGATAAATGCTGAAAATTGGAATTTCTGAGTCAAAGATACATGTATTTTAAAGATTTGGATTCATACTGAAAAACTGCTATTAATTAACATTCCTACCAGCAATATATGTCTGTTTCTTAAACTCTTACCAACTCTAAACATCATCAACATTTTCTTCTGGTCTTGGAAATGCTGAATTGTAAGCTCCTAAGAATACAAAATATGTATACTTATTATGATTCATAGTAATTTGTGTGCTTAAAGGCCCAGCACTGTGCTAGCTCTGAGGACTGAAAGAGACGTACACACAGTCACTTGGCCCGAATATTCTCAGGACGAATGCAATCTGTAAACACAAAGAATTGAAAATTATCTAGAGTGGGAGTACAAATAAAAGAAGTTTGTATATAGGAGAGGGAGAGGGGACACAGAGTGCATAATAAAATAATGTTTCTAGCACTCTAGTTTTGAGATCATGATTTGTGTAATGACACACCCATCGCCAGCACTCCTTTCCTGAGTTCCTACTGGACGTGTGGCGCTATGCTAATTATGTAATCTCACAGTATCCTTACAACATCCTTCAGAGAGGGGTGTTATTATGCTCATTTTGAAATTGAGAAAGCTGAGGTACAGATTTAGCTGACTGTACAAGGCCATATACATCTGGGAAGCATCTGAGCCTAAAAGATCCATGGAATTCTGCCCATGATTAGAGTGAGGGAGTCTTTGAACTCACGATTTTGCAAATTGACTCTAAGCTGTCCTGGCAGAGCAGAGAGGACAAAAAAATCTCAGTGAAGAAGCAGTTATGGTGAATTTGGTTTGGAGAAAAGCAACCCCCATAATCCACAGGTTTAGAAATGATCCTCTGAGATAGGGCAGAGCTAAGGCTCATTAGTCCCATTCTGGGGGCTTGTTCCTGAGGGAAAAGTAGAGGATTGGCTATTCTTTCCCTCCTATCCCTTCAGATTGCTAGGGTTTCTCAAACCTCGGTGTACTTAGAGATATATAAGGAACAGCGAAATGTGTATTCCCAGAGCAACCCCAAGACATTCCAGTTCAGAGGGCCCTGGAATCTATATTTCTAACCATCAGAAGATACTGATGATGTAGGTGGTTGTTAGCCCGGAGAATCAAAGAAATTCTACTGTACTAACTATATAATCCTGAAATGAATGTGAAACACCAGCCCCTTCCCTTCCAGAGTAATCCAAAAGAAAGCCCATGGTTGTTGAACATTCAACTCTTTATACTGATATGGATTTCCTTGGCTAATGGCTGGGCCGTCTTACCTGGCGATGGCAATGGCCTCTCAAGTACCCTGCTATCCCTGTGATATTTCGGTCAAAAAAGAACTGCTCCCAGCTCCTTGCCCTGACCTGCGTAGAGGGAGGGTTACCATTCATCCATCAGTAACCAATCTGTGGTGCCGTAAGGCCTGGGTCGGGGATACAGACTATACCAGGTTGTCAGTAAACCTTCTCATAGCCATTAGCTCACTTATTCTAGAAAAATATCCTATAAGATGGGTTTCTCAGGTGGTAATAATTATCATTATTACTGTAATCAAAATCATCAATCATCACTATCATCATCATCACCATTATCAAATCTAACACTGATGAAATGGCACTCCTTGCCCAGGCATTGTGCCAAGGACTAGACTCATATGACAGCTTTTAATCCTCACCATATCACTTTGGGGGAACACCCCATACAGTTTTGCTCTCATTTTACAGATCAGGAGATGAAGGCATAGAGAGAGGAAGTAATATGTCCTGGGTCACCACAACTAACATTCGATGGAGTCAGAATTCCAGCCTAGGCCATCTGAATGCATTTGAGTGGTTCCCATGATTCTTATTTTACTGGCAGAGAGGGACAGAGTGGTCACATGAATTGCCCAGGAGCATGAAGTTTGTCAGTGGTGTCACTGGATCAATAACCAGGGCCTTACTGACTCCCTGTCCTGGCCTCTTTCTGCAAGACTGCTCCTTCTAGATCATGTTCGGACAGACTCTGAAAATGGAGGGTTTTGGTTAATTAATGGCACTGAGTAGAAAGCAAGCTGTGGTCCTCAGCGAACTCTTCACTGTCATATACATTCTTGGCATAAGTGGTCAGGAGGCTGAGCCTCTCAGAGCTCTGCAGTGATACAGGTGTTAGATGCCATCCATGGCTCCCAGGATGGCTCCTGAGGCCCCACTTGAATCTGTTCTCTGGGGGTTAAATGCCATGCTGATCAACCAACACTAGTTCTGATGCTCTTTGCCAGCATGCTGGTGACTTCACTTGAGGCTGCTAAACTCACTGTGGGATTCCAGCCCCCCTGGAATATCTCCCACCCATTCAGGGTGCAAAGGCTGGGTGCAGGCCTCCAGACTGCCATAGACAAGGTCAACTCAGAGCCAGTGGACCTCAGAAACTTCAGCTGGGAGTTCACTGACACCAACTCAGACTGCAGCGCTCAGGAGTCTCTTGCTGTTTTCATCAACCAGGTGCAGAAAGAACAGATTTCTACCCTGTTCGGACCAGCATGCCCAGAAGCAGCAGAGGTAGTGTATATAGCTATCTGGAAATTTTCACTGAACTTCATTGGAAGAAGTGGTCTTAAAGATGATGGTACAGATTTGAATAATCTCTCGGAAAGGATCACATTATTATAATAATATCCATATAAGTCTTGGGTACCATTTTTTTGAGATGTAATTAGAACATGTAATTGGACCAGTTAACATTCTATTTAAAGAAAGCCTTTGAGATGGATAATTGTTGGTTCACTAACCCTCTTCCTCCTCTTGTTGATTTCTGAACTTGGTGCTGTTGTATATAGACTTATTTTTCACTCTTGTGCTGTCAGCCACATGGCTCAGAAAAATTAAAAATACCAAATGCTTGGTTTTAAATAGAAGACTATCAATTGTTTCAGTAGATTTCCTTTTGGTGTGTATTATAAATTATTCAGTGATGGTTAAAGTAAATGGGAAAGAATAAAGTATGACAGATTGCATTAAGCCAGAGCAAGAAAATGAGGGAAATAAATGGCTAGCATTTGTTTGGTTACTGGAATTAGCTTTGTTGATGTCAATGGGCCTCATGTAAGCTAAGAGGTTTGGTGCAAAGTCTGAGTAGGAACGAGCATCACGAGTCTCACTCAGAAAAACAGCAGAACTAGTATGAGCTGGTGCTATAGAATTAAGTTCGTTTTTGAATTTAAATCTTGGTCTCTCCTGGAAGTCCCTATTGGACATATTTCTAGCTATCCAAAGCCTACCCGTTCTTCAAAGTCAACTTCAAATGCTGTGGAACCGTCCTTCATCCCTCCAGCCTCAACTTCCATATCCCTAATTCCCCAATTGGAAGGAATTTCTTACTTTGCCTATAAATCTATTATCTATAAACCTTGAAGGGTATATTTAATTCTAAAACTACTATTTTTCTATATCTTAGTTCCTATAATAGACTGTAAGCTCTTTTTAGAGCAAGGTCTCTAGAGTTCCTTCTAAATAGTAAGCTCCTAATAAAAAATGGATGAGAAATGAGGAACAAATAAGAAAGACAGAGGGAATGAGTAGCTATGAGTGTGGGCTCTGAAACCATATTGCCTGAGTTCCAGTCCTGCTCCACTCTTTGCTAATGATGTAACTTAAATTTCTGTGTCTTCCTATTTTCACTTTAAAATGGGGGTAATGATAATACCTACCACATAGAAATGTTGTAAAAGTTGAAATGATCTACACAAGCTCTTAGCAGAGTGCTTAACACATAGTAAGTACTCAGTAAATGCTCGCTTTTGCTATCCTTGTCCTCGGAGGTCTTGCATCTGCAAGTTGGACGCAAGAGATTATCATCAATATTCCAAAAGAGAAGATTCAGTATGACCCATAGATTCACCAAATCTGAGGTTTATTTAGATACCTTCCCAAGGGGGTTGAATGTAGCATAAACTCAGTCATGGAAAGACATCTTTTTGGTTACTTTCAAGGTTGTTGGTTTGCTGGCCTCTGAGTGGAACATCCCTATGTGTGACTGTTGGACAAATGGCAAAACTGGAGATCAGCTTCTTGTTTGACACCTGTGTGAGACTTGTGCCACCCAAGCAGGAAATTGGTGATGTGCTCCAGAAAACTGTCCAATACCTGGACTGGGAACACATTGCGATGTTTGGAGACTACTCTGGGGCTTCCTTCTGGGATGGAGTGGATGAATTGTGGAGGGTTGTAGAGAATGAACTCAAATCCCACTTCACCATCACTGCCAGCATGAGATATACTGATAATAATCCAGTCCTCCTTCAGCAGAATCTTAGGAACATGTCATCAATTGTCAGGAGTAAGTAGGCAAGAGTCTTCTGTTCCTTATGTTTGGAGAAACAAATAGGACATGCAAATTGTTTGAAAAAAAAAATAAGGACTCTTCATTTTTCTGTGGATGTAAAACTCAAATGGAAACGGAACAAAATTAATGATACGTAAAAGCAATTTCCTTCTTTGGTTGACATCATCGACAAAAAATGGTTTGTTTTGTTTTGGTATTGTTTGGTCTAAAGCAAAATCCCAGATGCTATGTGTTATGGAGACAGACCTAGGTTTGAAACCAGCCTCTAACACTTTCTGGCCATGTGCTCCTGGACAAGCACTTTAACCCTTCTGTGCCTTAGATACCTTATCTGTAAAACAGAGACAATGATCCTCCCTACTTCATAGAAAGGTGAAGATTAGATAAAGTCATGCCTGTAAAGTGCTTAGCACCAGGTCTGGACAAGTAGGTGGTCAACACATGACAGCAGTTATTTTGTAGTGGTGCTTATTTATAAGGCTCTACTTTTTAGCATGAATTAGTAACTGACTCTTTTATTCTTCAGATAAAGTAAGCTCTTTCTGGGCTTGGGACTTTAGGACTTGCTGACCCCGTGGCCTGGAGTGCCACCCACAGCTGCACCCCTTCCCACCCAGCACTCTTTCTGTGGGAAGCTTCCTCTCATCCTCCCAGACTTAGCCCAGAACCCACCTCCTCCGAGAGGGCTTCTCTGATTGTGTGATACAAAATAGTCCCCCTCCCCGCATTAGTACCACAGCATTCTTTCCCTTCCTCACTAATTAGAATCTTAAATGATCTCTTTAATCTGTTCACTTGTATACAGTAGTCCCTCTTTATCTGCGGTTTTGCTTTCTATGGTTTCAGTTACCTGCAGTCAACCGTGGTCTGAAAATACCAAATGGAAAATTCCAGAAGTAAACAATTTATAAGTTTTAAATTGCATGTCATTCTGAGTAGTGTGATAAAATCTCACACAATCCCACTCTGTCCCACCTGGGATGTGCATCATCCTTTGTCCAGCGTATCCACCCTATAGAAGCTCCCTGCCTGTTAGTCATTTAGTAGCCGTCTTGGTTATCAGATAGACTGTCCCAGTACCGCAGAACTTGTGTTCAAGTGACCCTTATCTTACTTAATAATGGCCCCAGGGCACAGGAGTGCTGGCAATTTGAATATACTAAAGAGAAGCTCTAAAGTGTTTCCTTGAAGTGAAAATGTAGAAGTTCTCCACTTAATAAGGAAACTAAGTAAATTGCATGCTGAGGTTGCTAAGGTCTATGATCAGAACAAATCTTCTATCCTGCAAAAGTAACTGCAAAGGTTATGGCCACAGTGTGATAAATGTTTAGTTAAAATGGAAAAGGCGTTACATGTGTGGGTGGAAGATGTGAACAGAAACGTGCTCTGATGGAGTTTGGATGTGTTGTCCCCTCCAAAACTCATGTGGAAATTTGATCCCCAATGTGGCAGTGTTGGGAACTGATTGAGTCATGGGGCGGATCCCTCATGAATGGATTAATGCTCTCCCTGGGGGGGGGGGGATTAATGAGTGAGTTCTGACTCTTTTAGTTCCTGGGAGGGCTCATTGCTTAAAAAGACCCTGGCACCTTCTCTCTCTCTCTTGCTTCCTCTCTCACCATGTGATCTGCTTGTACCCACCAGCTCCCCGCCACTTTCCGCCATGAGTAGATGCAGCCTAATGCCCATGCCAGATGCAGCTGTCCCAGAATCGTAAGCCAAATAAACCTCTGTTCTTTAAAAATTACTCAGCCTCAGGTATTTCTGTTATAGCAACACAAAATGGACTAAATCATGCTCCAAAAGATGGCAATTGAGGTTGGTACTCCCCATGGCTTCAGAAACCCAATGGGGATGCAACATATCCTCTGTGGATAAGGGGGGACACCTGTACTGTCTCTGATTGTGACTCCCTGAGGGTAGGGACCTTTCTGCCTTGCTTACTGCTCAATCCTGTGCCTAGCACAGTGCCTGGCATGTGGTTGGAGCTCAGATAAATAGATTATAATTTAGCTAATTTAAAAAAGAAATGATGACTTCATTTGTATATACCCAAAATGAATGCTAGTGTGATTAAATGGAAGAGGAGCATCAAGGCCCCCTCCTTTCACCCCATTCCAACTTAGGAAGTCCAAATGCCCTTGATTCTAGGTCCTCTGTGAACTCCTCCTAACTAATGTGTATCTCCTGGGTCACAAGACAGGTCTGCTGTTCTGATTTTTGAATCAATTAAATAAAAGAAACTAGAACACAGTGATGGAGTTTGGATGTGTTGTCCCCTCCAAAACTCATGTGGAAATTTGATCTCCAATGTGGCAGTGTTGGAAACTGATTGAGTCATGGGGGCGGATCCCTCATGAATGGATTAATGCTCTCCCTGGGGGAGGAGGGGTAGTGAGTGAGTTCTCGCTCTATTAGTTCCTGCGAGAGAGCTTGTTGTTTATAGGACCCTGGCACCTCCTGTCTCTCTCTTGCTTCCTCTCGCCATGTGATCTGCTTGTGTCTGCTGGCTGCCTGCCACCTTTCTGCCATGAGTAGAAGCAGCCTGAGGCCCATGCCAGATGCAACCGTCCCAGAACCATAAGCCAAATAAACCTCTTTTTTTAAAATAAATTACCCAGTCTCAGATATTCTGTTATAGCAACACAAAATATACTAAAACACACAGAAATGATCTCACACTTTTTCAACTTGTACATTAGGGGGTGGAGGGGACACCTGCAGTGAAGACTTTAGGTTTATAGGGCAGAAGCTGCTGGTTTGTATATTGCAGGTTTGGCTCAAGAAGTATATGCTCTGGGAATAGTTTAGGCATTCCTCTTTCTGGAAGCATGCTTAAGTAAAGAAAGAGTTCATGTTTCATTTGGAATGGCTGTAAGGCAGACTTTAAAAGGTGTGTGTCTGTGCGTGTGTGTGTACTCACATGCAAGCATGTGTGATTTGCTGACTCTGTTTTCTCCTCATGTAGTTATTATCATCCTAATTTGTAGCTCAAATGATGCAAAAATGATCCGGCTGGCTGCAGAGAACCTGAGACTCAACACTGGAGAATCTCTCTTCATCATTTTGCAGCCTTTGGAGGTAGGTGCCAACGACCAGTCAAAGGCTCTGTTATAGGAGGTAACGAGCATGGATCACTTGCTGAGGATCTGGACGTAGGAGCTCACTGAATACTCTGCACAACCCTATGAGCTGAGGTGTCCTCATCTTACAATCAGAGGACTGAGACCCAGCTGAAAGAACTTACTCAGAGTAGCTAGCGAGAGGCTGAGCCAGGCCTTGAACCGGGTCAGCTGGCTCCAGAGCCTGGCCTTTGCATTCTATGTCAGCAACACCTGCTGAGGAAGAACTTTCGCTTCGATCGGGTAGCTGAGACCTTCCCAAAGGACTCTCCAACACAAGTGGCTCTCACTTCTTTTTCTTCCGCAGCCACCTCCCTGTGTCCCTGTTGAAGCCCAAACAAAGGGCTAGAGAGACCAACGTACTGATATAATGAGGCAATGCTTAGGTGGTTTGGTTCTGATGGGAATGGCTAAAATACCACGTGCTTACTATGAGTACTGAGTTACTCATGTTACATGCATCATTGCACTTGATACTCCCAATAGCTCTGTGAAGCTGATAGTACGTGCATTACTTACAGGCATCACTGCACTTGATATTTCCAACAGCCTTGGATGGTAGATATTACTTGTATTAGTATTGCAACTTACAGATGGAAAAATCAAAGCTGAGATAGATAAGGTACCTTACCTAAGATCTCAGGGCTAGCTCCCAAGTGGCGTAGCTGGTATTCCAAACTAGGTCTTTCAAACTCTGGGACTGAGCCCTTCACCCCACATAGCTCTGCCTTATGGAGTGCTTGTAGAGTGCCAGGTCCTACTGAGAGAGCTTGATATGTTAAAACTCATTTCAGCTCACAACACCCTATGGGATAGATACTTTTATTATCCTCATTTTACAGAAGAGAAAACTGAGGCCCAGAGAGGTGAAATAACTTGCGTAAGACCATACAACTAGTTTGTAGGTGAGCTAGTACTCAGACCCAGGTGGGCTGGCCTCCGTGTCTGTGCATGTAACCACCACATTACACTAGCAGGCATCCAAAAAAGCCACTTGCCTTTAGCTATGGACACCGTGTATAATTTTTTCAGCAGTTTTATCTTTCTAAAGTGAGCTTGTTTTATATGACCATAAAAAGCTGAAATGGGGCAAAGGGAGTAAAGGAAGACGTACAATAGTGTCCCATATTTTTCTTTCTTTATCATGAAGTATTCTGGATCACCAAAAGCATCTCAGATTTCTCTGGGTGACCAGCTGGAATTGTAAATGCATGCCAGACTTTCCAGAGCATTCTCCTACCTTCCCTTTCCATTGCTACCCATCTCCTTTTTCTTGACTTTTCCCCTGGCCTCTGCCTTCAGGCATGTGAGGAGAGGAGAGGATGGGCCAAGCCTCAGTATTGGAAGGGAAGCCCTTCTAATCTCCCTATTGCTTTCTCTCCAGACCCTGATGATCTGATTCCAATCGGTTTGTAGTGGCAGAAAGAATACAGAACTAAAAATATACCGCACAATGTCCATGCAATTGAATTCCTGCTGCTTCTAAAGAGAATAACCTAAATCCATTCTGTAAGTGTTCCCAGTATAAGTTTAGGTAGAAAACAATCAAGCTGTAGAACAACAGTATAGTGTTACACTATTTTTGCAAAACACACACACGCACATGCACATGCTCACGCCCCTCTGTATGTACCTATACTGTTGGGATACCTCTCAGAGTGGGATGGGAAGGACCAGTAGGGAAACTGGGGAGGATGCTACTGTCTTACATATATATGTGTATATATACACACACACATGTGCATACACACACACACACACACACACACACAAGTGGGTATATCCTATTCTTAATAGTAATACTACATATAATAATACCAACAAAACACTTAAGCCACAGACGGAGAACTGAGAATCAGCAGTCCTAAGCTTTTCAAGTTTTTTGCACTCATTGATAGAAGATAAGCTTCCTGCATCTTAGCTGCTTGATGCGCCAGGCACTTTTATTTTTTGTTTATTTATCTTTGGCTTCCTTCCCACTGTTTATATGCTAGCTAGAAAATGTGGACCTTGTACTGCAGGCCTTCTGGAATCACTGCATTCCCAAGGATTAGAATGCAGTGGTTCTAATTCAACATGGCCTTAAATGTGGTTCCCTTGCCCAGGTTACTGCCTACAGAGTGACAAATTTTGTTTCATTACTTCTCGGGATGGTTTTGGAAGGAGATACTGATGAATCGGAAGGCAATGCACTTCCCCAAAGTCTGTGGGACAGTGTTTCTCATCACCCTCAGCTCGGATGGAGAAGGCCCTGGAGACGAAGGCTTCCAGAAGCAAGTCTACCAAAGGCTGAGGAGGAAGCCCTTCCGCAGCCCCCTCACTTTGGAGGAGCAGGTCTGAGATGGGTCTCCCCGCACAGGACCCCGTGTCCCTTTCTTTGACCATATCTGTGTTTAGCTTTTGCATTTCTCCCTCTTATAACTCCTATTTTCCCCTATACTTCCCCATCTTCCACGGCCCCAAATAATGGTTGGATGCTCTTTTGTGAAATCTGTATCCCAGGACCACAGCGAGGGACAGAAGTCACTGGATGAAAGGCCACTGGCTTTTGGAATCAGAGATCTGGGTTCCCATCCCACTTCTGATATTTACTAATCTAGGGACCTTGGAGTGAATTGTTCCTATACCTCGCTATACCTTGGTCTCTTCATCCATAAAATGGTAATGGCATCTATTTCCCAGGCTGTAGTTTTGAGTATCTAATAACATAGTGCATGGAAGTAGCAGAACAGAGACCAATGGGTACTCAGACCATGACAATGTCCTTTCCCAGGAGGATGCCAGGACCCAGAACAAGAGCCAGGATGGAGGGGTCAGAGATGTGGAGCTAGGACAGGTCAAGGCAAGCAGATGGGCTGGGACAGGGAGAAGATAGTCAGGAGACAGGTTATCAGCTGGTCATGATCTGAGACTGCGTGGGATGATGAGGCAGAGTGTCTGACTCCCACGGGGAATTTTTCATGGAGAGACCATTGGCCAGAGCTGGAACTACGCCCAGTGTGGGTCTGAGCTGAGCCCTAAGGTGAGAACTGATGACAGGGGGTGTGATTAGGAATGAGGGGGCTGGTTGTGGATCCCAACACACAAGACAAGATGACCATCCAGTGAATATTTGGGGAGCAGTCTGCTGAGTGTCAGCTCTGTACCAGATGCTGTAGGAGGACAGTGCTTGGCATTTAGTAGGCACCTGTATATTCATTAACTAAACCAACAGAAGAGCACAGGTGTTGAAGCTACCATGGGCCAGGTACTGCGAGGGTAGTTTACCTGTTCTGCCTCACTTAACCACCCTCATACCTGCCCTAACAGTGGTTTTATCCCCATCTTATAAATGAGTCAGCTGAGATTCAGACAGGTTATGAAATTTACCCCAGGGCTCATAGCCAGTAAGTAGCACAGGTGTCCTGGCTCCAAAAGCTACCCTCTGTCACTTTCACCCTATGCCCTCGCAGCCATGGCCTGACCTGAAAGCCCATGCGGTCTCATTGGGAAAATGAGGCATTGAGAGGACAGGTGAAGATGGTGTGTCCAGGCTAAACAGCACAGGCCCAGGCGTGCGGCGGGCCCTCTGCTCTCTGGGTTGGATGAGAACATGTGCTGTACTCCCCCGCTACGAGGGTGCAGAGACAGTCCTCCTAAGTAAGCGAGCAATGGTGACTCTGAGGCCGTGGGCCTCTTGAAACCCCACATTTGCTTCTCCTACCGATGGCGAGGCCTTACTCTGCCTACCTCCACCACACAGTCCTGCTCTATGCCTGCAGGAGATTTCCGGACGGTGGCAGCTTGTCCTCGCTCTGAAAGGTTCCAGTCAGAGCACATTGCAGGTTTAGTGGCTTGACTCTGGGGGGGGGGGGGGTTCTGAACTCAGGCTGCTGCTGCAGTCTGTGGGGCTTTGAGATGTTGGGCATGAGATGAAAGGCCTCTTTTAGGGACTGCCACAAACTGAGCTACACAATTCATCTTTCTCAAGGAGATTCTGGTCTTCCAAATGGGATCATTGAAGTTAAAACCTCCCAGCTGCAAGGAGGCCTCTGGGGTACCTTATCCTCTCCTGTGGAAGGTCTCTCCCATTGCTCCTTTCAGACTGAATCCATCAAGAATAAAACTCAGGAATATGAGACCTGCCTCCTAGGGTCACCTCCATGACCCTTCCCCTCTGTGGCACCTATGATGGGGCCCTGGCATACCTCAGACTTCCAGCTTCTGCAGGTCTCTTCTCAGGGGTCTCTTCTCATTTTCACGTTCCTTGCAGGGGTGAGCATAGGGTTGGAAGTGAGCTGCTTTGAAACCACCCTCACAACTGACCAACTGCTTAAACCTTTCCATGTTCCAGTTTTCTCATTTCTAAGACAAGCATAATATCTGCTACCATGTATAATAATACTAACCAGCATTTGTGGAGGGCTTACTTATACCAAGCCATGTGCTAAGGGCTTCCACGCGTTACCTCACTTAATCTTTACGCAGCCCACGAGGCAGGTACTAACTGTCTGTATTGTACTATACAGGTGAGTAAACCGAGGCATGAAGTTTCTGTAACTTGTCCAAGGTCACAAAGTTACTAGATGGTGGAGCCATAATTCTAAATAAGGCCTTTGTCCAGGGTTCATGTTCTTCTTTGTTGTGTAACCCTGAGGAGTAATGGAAATATAGCAAGTGCCCGGCACATAGTATGTATGTGCTCATTAAATGTCTTTTTAAAATTTTTTAAATTTTGTCTTTGCTTTGTTTTAACAGTCACTTAATAAATTATGACCTAATATTTGTTTTCAAATGTAAAGAGAGCAGCCAAGTTCTGCTCTTTGGAGTTTTCATAGGCTCAGCTCATATTTAGCCTATTAACACCTCTTGCAAGTGGAAATATTAACCTGTTTTTCTTATTTCTTTCCAGACCCTGAAGCATTTGCTTAAAAAGGGGGTGGGGGGCAGGGCTAAGTTTCCTGCTCTCAGTTTAATCTCCTCTGCCAGATCAACTTACTTCCTCCTTTCTGCCCTTTTAGAAATTCCTAATGCTGGAATTAGGAGAGGGTGTGAAGGGCAGAGAGGCCCTTTACAAGTGTCCAAGGCACCTTACTTTGGTCCTGGGGCACTTGGTTTCCTTTCAGGGACTCCTGGATGAAGACTACCCCTCTTTCAAACTGGCTTCTATATCCTTGTGGGCTGCAGGACTGGCCTGGGCAGGATTGGAGTATTTGTCTCTGCTTCTGTGTTCATTTCTGCCACGTGATGGCCAGGGCCACAACCATGCGACTAGGCAGTGCCAAAGGGCCTTTACCTCAATTCAGAAGAGGTGTCCCCTCTAGCAGGTCAAGTTAGGAAACTCGTTTGGCTTTGGTGCAGTGAATAAAATGCACACTGAAAGCAGTGGCCCTGGCTGTTACATGTGCCCCTTCCCTGTGCAAACCCCGGGAAGGACCTATGCTCGATACTCACATTCAGGACGTGGGTACATGGCAAGGAAGTGTGGTTTGCTGAAAAGAACAGGCACTGGGGAGCCAGCAGGCCTGGGTGTGTCTACCACCTCTGCCTCTCCCTGGCTCTGGAAGGAAGTCTCAGGAGATTTGTGTCTCCAAGCTCCACTCATTAGGAGCGGAGGATGGTGCCTCCTCTGCAGGGTTTTACTGGGACTAGATGTGTGAAATGACCATTCATGCAGTGCTGGGCACATAGTAGATGCTTCATAAATGGGCATTTTTTGTCACGTCCTCAGTGGGACCAAATCAGCAGTAAGTCCTTTGCCAGATCACATGTCCTAGTGTGGGGTGTGGAGGAGCTAGACTTTACCTACTCCTCTAAGGTCTCTGGTGTGTTTGTGAGTGCAGTTTAGCACACCCTAAGCATGAAAACAAAGAACACACCAGGCCAGGACTGGGAGCCCTGCCAGAGCCTCAGTGCACACCAAAACCAGGAGGGAAGGGCCTGCCCTGAGAACAAACTTTGTAAACTTTTGCCCCAGGGGCCTGGCAGCGTGGCAGAGTGGGCTGAGGAGGACAGTGGGGACTGGAGCAGGCAGCTGTGCCCCAGCCCCGCCACCTGCTGCCACGTGGCCATTAGGCCTCCCATTTCACATCTTCTGATTGTTCAAGGGAAGCATAAACTGAAGTTTTATGTGAAATTCATTGGAAACTCCTTTGTTGTTGTTGTTTAACCCTGGATGGGCCTCTGCAGTGCAGGCCTAACAGAACACATGTGTCTGCCCGAGGCAGCACTCGAGCCCTACAAGGATGCCACCTCGGAACTGTCTTCTTTGCTGTCCCCCATTGATCCTGTCTCAAATTCCCTGGAATGGCAAAAACCTCGTGCCTGGCTTTTGGTGGCTGTTGGGGAGCGGGTTCAGCTGATTTGCGTTGGGGCAGGCTGGCATTTCGAACCATGAGTCCCTCTCTGTCCTCCTGACCTTGTGCAATCTTCTCTCTCTTTCCAGGAATCACCGGCTCTGTGTTCGTGGACCGCCAGGGAGAAAGGCACATGGATTACTTGGTCTATGCACTACAGAAATCTGGAAGCAAATCCCTTTTTCTTCCTTTTCTTCAGTATGACAGCTATCAGAAAGTAATCAGGTACCAGCAGGACATTTTTGCTCACTTGACCACACTACAGGAAGGGACCTGGGAGGGGGAGGAGGGCCAAGGGTCCTGCTGGGAGGCCAGTTTGGGATCCAGCCCCTCGTATCCCCTACCAAGTAGTCTTGTGCTCCCTGAAGTCATCAAGATTGACGTTGGGCCTTTAAGGTGATTTTGCCCTTGATTGTGGACATGGCTTGGCCATTCAGACTCCAGTGTAGAACATAGCACCCACTACCAGCACCTCCATAGGGGCCCAGGCATCTTCTGATGCTCCAGCCGGGGATGGTCCCCATGGACAGGTGGTCTCTGGGAGAGGCCCTGGGCCCTGAGCCCAAAGGGAATGGGGGAGCACAGCACCACCTACGGATATGGGTCCACCATCAGCAAAACAGCTTAGCTAGACAGCCTGACTCCCAAACAGATGTGTGGACATGAGGACCTGGTGCTGTCCTGGGCTCACAGTACCCAGGCTCTGTAGAAAAATAAATCTCTGTTTTTATTCTCTCAGATACAAATCAGTGAGAAAACAAAAAGGTAACCTAAAACTCAATGCAATTTCTACTTGCCCCCACTGCACCCCCTAATCTAGATTTGCTTTGAGTTTCTTTCTCCCTTACTGTCATGGAATTTTAACAAACCGAGAAGGGTTGGCTAGGGAAACAAAGCAACCATGACAGACTAGGTCCTCAGTATTGTAGAAACAGGAATACTCCACCTAGGGGGAGATGTTTTGGTCTGTGAAATGTTGAGAAGCTATACAAAAGGTGTTCCAAAAGGTCATGGAAAGATTTGTACTACCTTTCAATTCTATTTTTCCACAAACGTTTTGGAGTATGCTTGTATAACAAGATTTGTTTATATGAAACATGGGTGGAAATCCCAGCAACATTGGAAAACTGGCACATTATCTTTTTTTTTTTTTGGACTGGTAAGGGGATTGCAACCCTTGGCTTGGTGTTGTCTGCACCACGCTCAGCCAGTGAGCGCACTGGTCATCCCTATATAGGATCCGAACCCGCGGCGTCAGTGCTACCAGCGTGAGCCACAGGGCTCTCCCAAGTGAGCCACAGGGCCAGCCCCCACATTATCTTTTAAATCAAGAGACATGGTTTAAATCAAAAGATTGAGGCAGCTATTCTACTCAGCAAAAAGATATTGCTTTCCATGAATTCGATTACCTGAAGGCTGGATTTGAAGAGTCTAGAGGAGGTGGGAAAATTGGGTGGGTCAGTAGAAGTTTGAATGAAGAGACCAAGGCCTTGTTTTTGCAAATGACATGTATGTTTCAGTTGCCCCTGCTGAGCATGAGGAAGTGACAGGAAAAATAGGTGGAGACACTGACTTTTGTCTTTTTTTAAAAAAGACCCATGAGGAATTTTTCTAATATTATTTGGCCTCATGGCTCTTTTCCTGAAGACAGACCTGCCTGCAGATTTCACAATGAGCTCTGCAAACCTGAGCCCACTTTTACAGGTGAGTATGGCTGCTTGGAGAAGACAGCAGGAAAGGGTTTCTCAACAGCAGCAGCACTCTTGACAGTTTGGGCTGGATACCCTTTGTGTGTGGGGAAGTGTCCTGTGCACTGGAGGATGTTTGGCAGCATCCCTGTCCCTACTCACTAGATGTCAGTAGCAACCCTCTAGCTGTAACAACCCAAAATGATTCCAGACATTGCCAAATATCCCCTAGGGGGTAACATTGCCCACCTCCCCTGTTGAGAACCACTGCTCTAAAGCAACTCTTGAGATTAGAGTCTCAGGATCTTTATTTCTGGGAAGGTAGAAAGACTCTGGGCAGGGGAGTGTGGCTAAGAGGTTAGGAGCCTGGCTCTGGAATCAGGTAGATCATGCCTAGAGAAGACCCCTAAAGAGTGCACACAGTAAATGGTCAATAAAAGTGGTAGTGGTATTAGAAGTCATCATTATTATTTCTCTACCATGGAAGTTTCTGTACAAAGGGGAAGGCGAGTGTGGTTGTCATGGGAACCAGAGCGGTAGTCAGGGAAGAGGCAAGTCTGAGTGGACTCAGTGCGTCCTAACTGCACCGACGCCCAGGCAGTCTTCGAGGCACCTGCTTGGCAGGACAGGCTGGGACAGGGATGTGCACACTCCTGCTCTTAGGCAGGCCTGAGTGATGACACGTCTCTGCCCTCCAGGTGTGGCTGCTATGATTCTCACGATGACGCTCCTGATTACTGTCTCGGGAGCTGCCATCATAGGTATGGTTTTAAAGATGCAGAGGGGAGACCTGCGGAGACAAAATAAAGACGTGTGGTGGCAATGGCAAATCAATTATAACAACATCGCCATTCTTCCTCCGAACAAGGTGAGGTTACGTATGGCCCAAATGTCCTCTTTCCTGGTCACTGCTGGTGATGTGTGGAAGGGACCTCCCCCAGGAGCTTATGAGAGCAAGCTCGTTTATAAAGTGACCACGTAACAAAGAGTCTGAGACCTGAGCTTGGGTTCCAGGCCTCCCACACACTTGCTAACTATCTCTGAGAACATCATTTTGACTCTCTGAGACTCAGTTTCTGAATATTTAAAAATGATTGATCGTCTCTAAAATTCCCTTCAGCTCTGTTACTCTGTGGGTGTAAAAACCATATATTCTGCTCAAATACTAAAGCTGTCTCCTGGGGAGCATTTAGTTATTTCAAAACCACATTAACTCCTGTAATCTACTGATGACTAATACAGTTAGGCTCGTTTGCTCAACAAATACTCGGTGACCATCTACTGTAGACAAGCCTAGTGCGAGGCCTGGGAGCACTCCACAAATGAGATGCCTTCAGAGGGAGGAAAGTGCTCAGAGGGTTGTCTCTGCAGTGACATGGAGGTCCTGCAGATGGAGGGACTAAAGGTCTCAGCACCATGAGGGCTTCGGCAAGGAGATGACATTTGGGAAGAGGGAGTTTGCTAGTGGTGACAAGGAGAGAAATAACACAGGCTGTGCCAAGACGTGGGGTGCTCGGGGCTGGGAAGCCTGGCTGGTACCAAGTTAGGGAGGCTTCACATGCTAAGACCAGAGATGGGGATCATTAGTAACTCATTTCCAAATGTCCTTGCGGACTCTGAACCTTCCTCTTCTCTCTTCAACCAACCAGTTCTGCTTTGCTTCATCTGTTTTCTACATTAGGGTTTCAGATAAGATTCTCCTTGAAAAATGGGGTGTTTGTGTTTTGATGATGTTCTCTAGATGTTGGGGAGGCACTGGGGGTATTGAACAGAGAAGTACCTTGGTTAGACGTTCATTGAGGAAAATGACTCTGACCCCAGGTCACACATCTAGTTAAGTGCCAGAGCTGGAACTTGAATCTGGGCAGTGTGACCTCAGAGCCTGCCCTCTCCATCTGCTCTGTTGATGGTGGTACAGATGTCAAACATCATGTGTGTAGCAAGTACGCACTCATGCTTTGAGTCAGAAAGCTCAGGGTTCAAGTCCTGACTTTCCCATTTATTAACTCAGTGAACTTGGTACTCAGCTTCCTCATCTATAAAACGCACAGTCCCCTAAGTACTTGGCTATGCCACTGAGAGCAACCTAATCATGTTCTGGTTTACAGCCATCCCAGAGAGGCTGGGATCCCTGTATCAAGCAGGGCTGACAGTAACACATCTAGTGGGATGATTTTTGCAGACTTCAGCTCCGTTGTCAAGAGCCAGGGGGGGAAGAGCTCTTTTATGCCCCCAGTAGGGCTCTACCAGGTACTTCCAAGGGCAGGTGGCTACATGTAGGTCTTAGTATGTGTCTCTGTCCCATTCTCTGCATGTCCTTTCTGTCAGGCAAAGCATTCTAAATAGCATTCCTCCAAGCAAAAGACTTCCTTTATGGCCTCAACTCACTATTTCCTCTGAACGGTAATGGTACATTATTGTATAATCACAACAGAGTCTGACATTCAAATTCTGGCTGTATTACCTACAAGTGTATGACCTTGGAAAAGCGATCTAACTTCAGCAATCCCATCTGGAAATGGATTGATCACACCCACCTCGCAGGGCTGTGAAGCCAGTTGAATGAGATCTTACACATTGAGCAGCCAGCTCAGTGCCTGGACATAGCACAGTGCCGCTTGAGGGGTTGATTTGGGCAGCGAGGAGCTTGATAATCCCTCTCTTCAGTAGATTTCCTGCCAATCTTCCTGCCAATCTTCCTTGCCCTGTCTGAGTAGAGCTTATTCAGGATCATCCTGGGTTAAAAACATTCCACTTTCTCTCCGACTCCAGGGAAACCATGTAGCTATCTGCTACGTGGGTGACCAAGCAGAAGCCTGGGTTAGGAAGCCTTCCGTGCTGCAGAATCTGACCGGTGAGGCCCCTGCCCTGGGGCGACGAGACAAAGCAGTGCTGCTCTCTGCCCCTCCTCTGCCGGCTCCCTGTTCCCACCTGTGAGGTGTCCCCACCTTCCTCCAAAGGAGCAGTGGTGGGAGGCTGCTTCCCTTAACTCGAAGCCAAAGCCAGGATTCCTTCCACCTGGGCTTTCTCCCTTAGCTCTCCTTGGCCTGAATTCTGGCCCTTCATCCTCTGTAATGGCTGCTTACCTGCCTAGAACCTAGTCTTTGGAGGGAGTCAGGTTCATGGGGTATGACTTCTTACTCTGTATCTATGACCTTTTGTGGCCTCTATGCTGTCATCAGCAACCATAAACAAGGAAGCAGGGCTGGGTCTATTTACTGTGACGTGGTTTAGTTCATCCCCATGGCTTAGGTTAGACTTTGATCATTCCTCTGGTTTATTTGCTGGAGGGAGACTTCCTGGATCTACCTCCCAGCTCTGCCAATTTTCAGTTGTATGAATTCGACAAATTACTTTACCTTTTGAGCATCAGTTTCCACAACTGTATAATGGGAGCAGTAATGGTTCTTACGAGGTCTTTGAAAGAATTAACTGAGAGTATGTAAAGCACATAGCGTAGTCTCTGGCACAAAGACAAACTCTATACATGAGCTATTATTACCATTGTTCTTTCTAGATGTGTGAATTAAGGCATGAAAATATGGTTTCCTTCTTTGGTATTTGCACAGAACAACCTAACATCTGCATTGTCACCCAATATGCAAAAAAGGAAGTCTGAAGGTAAGCAACATAGTAAATCTTACCTCAGGTTTGATTAGCAACAACTAATGAAGAAACTTATCAATGCTCTCTCCTGTTTATCCAAGGACTGTTTCTCTCTGGTCTAATTGCAAGACCTGGATTGTCTTGTTAGGTTTCCTGCTGGAGATCAAATTAGCAGTGGAGTTGCCAAGTGTCTGGTTTCCTTTGTTCTGGGTAGGAACTGTCTGAGCTTGGTTTCTTCTCCTAAGATGTCACAGTTACACCTGAATTGTGTTCCTGGGCCCATCCTACCTGTGGTATATGACCATCAGA
Source organism: Cynocephalus volans (assembly GCF_027409185.1). Classification (NCBI taxonomy): domain Eukaryota; kingdom Metazoa; phylum Chordata; class Mammalia; order Dermoptera; family Cynocephalidae; genus Cynocephalus; species Cynocephalus volans. The sequence continues at coordinate 142,551,071 of NC_084466.1, read as the reverse complement.
TTTATGTCAGGAACAAGGAAGTGTTTGCAAAACTCGAGACTGTGTACTTTCTTGATATTGAGTCGGGTTATGGTCTCTCCTGGGAAGATTTCCAGTTACTAGGTCTAATGTGTTCTGCCTCACCTTGTATTCATTCTGGCCTCCAAATTGAATATTTTAGAATCTGTTCAATGTATGAAGCTTCCTGTGCTTCAGATTGAGTCACTGATGATATTTTGAATATCTATGTTTTTCAGGATGTTTTGAGAAACTCAGCCCATGAAACGGACTGGGTATTCAAACTCTCATTTGCATATGACATAGTAATGTGAGTATATCATAAACTTATTTAAAGACTAAATACCATAGTGTTTTTGAGCTGTTCTAGGATTAAATTGAACTGTAATCTCTCCAGAAAATTGTGGCCCTCTTCAGATCCCCTCTTGAAACAAAGTGATTCCAGCTCTAAAATCTGACACTTCAATCTGATGTTTCTTTCTTATTTCCTTCCCTAATCTCAAGTAAACATGGAGAGAGGGAAGCATTTCACACTAAAGTTGGAATTGATTCTGGGTTACCTAATCAGGAAAGAGCTGGGTATTTACATGTTAGAGTGGAACTTTTTACCCCAAAGAGAATCTGACTATTAGACCATGAATCAAGGTAGGGAAGGGGATTCCTAATACTTCTTCCTTCTCTCTATTCCATGATTTCTTTTCCCAGAAAACAGGGATCAGTACCACAATAACCACAATGCTTCTGATCTAAGAGGTGGGCTAGGGATGCAGATCTGAGAAGGTATCTAAGCAGGCAGAATCTTTACTTTGAGTGCAAGAGGCTGTGGTGGCTGGAAAGAAGCAGAAGATGATAATAGTAGTAGTAGTAATAATAATAATAATAATAATAGCTAAAATATATATAGTACCTACTTTGGACCAGACACTTTCCAGTACTTTGTATATATGAATTCATTTAATTCTCACAGCAAAATATAAGGTAGATCTATTATTACTTCTATTTCACAGATGGGAAAAGGAAGTGCGCTTATACATACCTTGCCCAAAGTCTCATAATTAATAAATAGTGAAGCTAGGATTCAAACCTAGGCATTTTTTAGTCCTACACTCGTAACCACTATGCAATACTGCCTCTCAGTAGGAAGAACTAGAGATTGCTTTTGTGTTTTGCAACAAGGAGAAGCTTGTCTTAAGTCTAGAAGCCCCTTGGGGCATGTGGGAGCAATTCACAGGGAGGTGGAGAGAGGTCCGTTCCTGTCTGTCACCATGAAGGCTGGGGGATGCTGAGAGGTGGCAGTTAGATCTGAAAGCCCAAGATGACTTATTGTCTCAAAGTGCCACCAGCTAGGCATAGAGCTGGTGATGAGGGATGAAGGCAGGAGTGGAGTTGAGGGGATGGGTTGTGCAGGGGGCCGTGTTGGTAGGGACCAAGATCGGCTGCTGTCCTCAACCTGGGCTAAAACCCAGCTGTTCTTTCTAAGCTTACTGCCTGTACTTCTACCATCAGAAGGGACCAAGCCAATGATCTGGGAGCAGGCTCTAGTGAGGAAGCCCCTCAGTCTGAACACCTGGGCAGCAGGATGTGGGCTGGTCATCAGCTGTCAGTCATCATTCCAACCATCAGCCCACATTCCCACCCATCAACCAACAGACTCCTGTGGGCAAGCCCCTGCCTGGGTGTTGTGAGGCTACAAGGTGAAGCACAAGCTCTTCTCTGCTGGAGTTTTGGGTCACTGAGTGAACTCCCATTGAGTGAACTTGCTGGGCTACTGCCCCTCTCTGGACCTGGACCTCCATGTAGGTATAATGAATGAGATTGGTCTGATTGACATTGAAGGGCTTTCCTTCCTCAAGGATTTTATTGCTCTTCGTTTCTAAGGATCTGAGTCTTATGGCCTTGCAAGACATTGATTTCCTAGGCTTTAGTGGGAAGCCAGCACATTGTTACCAAGCAAGGTAGACAAACAGAAACCTCTCTTTGATTGAGTCTCCATGGATAAATCTGGGCCACCACCGTTAGTATTTCATTAAAACTCTATTGAACATCTGTAAAGGGTTTATCCTACTCTGGGCACTTTCATAGGAAGACAAAGACATGTTTTCAGCTTTGAATGGCTTAAAATCTAGCTAGAGAAAAAAACAAATAAATAAAGAAGCCAACAGTCTGGAAATGTACATATAAAATTCTTTAAGTGACAGTGAAGTGGTTGCAAAATGGGAGGATCTGGCATGTTATCCTCTCCTGCTCTGGTGTCCTCTCTCCTTCCCTTCACCAACTTTTCCCTTCCCTTCCCACCAGGCCCAGAGAAATACTCCAATTATCTGTTTCCTACCCCAATCAAAAAAGCTGACATCATTTACACTGGATGTGAGGAGCAAGCGAGTAGCAAGCTCTCACCAAGGTATGAATGACTAAGTGATCTGGTGCAGGCATCTGGCTTTCAAGAAGCATTCACCCAAAGGCTTCTCTAGAAAAATGCTGGGGTGGATGAGCATGGCACTTTAAAGGAGAAAATCTCCCTGGTGGTCATCACCTACTCTAGGTCACTGAGTCTACCCTCTACTCCATGCCACAAGAACAGAGGACATTTGACATCTTGCTTTAAGAGGATTGCTACTTCTTGAAATGGAGTGTGCACATTATGGGATCACATGAGGAAGTCACTGACACACATGATGGGCTAGGTCAAGGCACATATATGCCCTTGGAGGCCAGTTACTCTGCCAACATTCTTTGAAAATGTACCGTAGCCTTTTAGAGCTTTGCCATGGGCCTGGGCACTGGGCCACCCTCTGTGGGTGAGACTGTTCTTTTGGCCATCATATACCAATCATAAAAGCAAGTCTTCTCCCTACGTCTATATGGCAAATACCTTGTCCATACCAGATACCAGCAAGATTCTGAGATACTGTAGACTTCCCAAATCAACAAACATATTGATTGAGACTCTAATTTGGATCAGACCAGATTCTGGGCATGGAAGGAACAAAGGAGTAAGGCTCATTGTCCTGTCCCCAAGGGGCCCAGCCCATTGAAGCTGGGAAGGGGCTTTGAAGAGTATAATACTCTTGAATTAGGGATGGGTCTTCATTTCTAAGTAACAGAGGTCTTAATGGATTAAGAAGTTGAAGGACAGTTTGGCATAGAAGTTGTCTTGGAGGTTTGAACCCTGACTCTGCCACATACTAGCCAGGTGAACTTAATCACCCTGAGCCTCGGTTTCCCTATGTTTAAAATAAAGATAACATCAATACCCATTTTATAGGGATGTTGTGAGGACTAAGGTATGTAAAATGCTTAGCACCATGCCTGCCCCATAACAGATGTCCAATAAATGTTAATAGTTAGTACTAATAGTAGCAGTAGTATTACTACTATCATAGATAACTCCATTACTAGTACTAAAATAGATCATTTTCTTATTTCTCAAACAATCTTATGCAATAAATCTGCACTGTTCATAGATAACTCCATTACTAGTACCCCCCAAAAGCACATTTTTATATTTATTTCCCCAGCAATCTATGGGATAAGTCTGCACTGTCCAAAAATGGTAGCCACCAGCCACCTGTGGCTAATGAGCACTGGAAACATAGCCAGTCCAACTTCAGATGTGCTATAAGTATTAAATTCACACCAGATTTTGAAGACTTAGTAAAAAAAAAAAATGTAAAATATCTCACTTATATTTTTACATTGATTACACCTTGAAATGGTAAGATTTTTGAACACATTGAGTTAAATAAATTATTAAAATTTATTTCACCTGTTTAGCTTTTTAAACATGGCTAAAAAAATTTAAAAATACACATGTGGCTGGCATTATATTTCTATTGGACAGTGATCTTAATAATCAACAATTAACTGTATTATTAGTTTATTTTAACTCAAATATTAGTAATATTAATATTTACTCCATTTTCAAAAGGAGAAACATGAATGCTTAGGGAGGTGAAGTCACCTGCCCAACTGGTAAGAGGCAGCCTGGAATTCGCAGCCAGTCTGTCTACAAAAGCTGTGCTCTTCTTTCCATGCTGTACTCCCTGCTAAGCACCAGAGAGCACAGATGTGGGATCCAGAGGTAGGAGCCCCATAGACCACCCAGGAATTTCTAGTAGGGCAAGAAACACAGTAGCAGACAGGTGATAGATCTGCCCAAAGTGCATGAAATCTGGCACATAAACCTTGAATCTTCTCATAGTTCTATTTGTTCTCTGGCAATATACATAAAAATCATACATTTTCATCAAGATAGGAAATAACAAGAAAGACATGCATGCCGTCTCTTGGAGAGGTTCGCATACCTAGGATTCCAAGCATTCCTAAGCATGTCATTTTCGTCCTCATGGAATGAGCTCTGCTAATTATCCCAGAATGTAAAGTATGCCATGCCTGGGGGGGCCTGGCACTCACCAGGGCAAGAGGAAACCAGAAAAACCTTGTACGTGTCAGGGACAGTCCTGCTGAATGGAGAGGTCCCCACAGGTCTTACCAGATTTCAAGCTTGGACCTCAGCCTGTCAGATCCTCGTTGGAGAAATCCTAGAAGCAGCCCCAGCTGGGCCCCTCCAGGTCCAGTTAAGTAGGTTGCAATTCCAAACTGGGATTCAACTTTACCATCTCAGAAACAAACAAGCCACACTGATGAAGGATATGGTCTCCTGATTTTTTGGGGGGAGGGATGGGGTGGGTGGGTAGTGTATCCATTCTCCTGGATGTTTCCTTATTGCTTTCTGTATTAGCCCATATTTTTAATGCAATATTGACTAATGCAATCAGGGCTCTGGCTAAAGAGGGACAGTGACTCAGCCTGTCAGCAGCGCTGGAGCAGCAGACAGATGGCAAACCCGCAGCCCAGTGTGGGGAAGTGACTTGCTTGGAGAGACAGAGTGGTGAAGTCCAGACTTGAACACGTGTCTTCTGACTCAAGTGTTTCTCCCTCTTTAGAAATAATAATAGTATATAACCCCCTGAAAACACGGTGGCTGACATGAGAATTTTTCAGTGTTCCTTATTTTATTGCCTTTTCCTGAGAGGTGCTCAGACAGAGCCCTTAAGTGCATGTAATAAAAAGAGTCACATGTAGGTAACAATATTCTTAATTACATAGTGTTGTTCCTATATTATAGAAAGTCTTTATCATATTCATGCATTTATCATATTTACACAATTTTGTCATTATAATTTATGCTGGGTATTTACTTTGTGTCGGGCACCATGTCTGATGTTTCACTGGCGTTATTACATTTAATCTCCACAGCCTTGCCATGAGGTAGGTATTACCGTCACTTCCGTTTTGATAAGAAGAACAAAGCTTACCGGGATGAAGTAACTTGTTCTCTCCTAAGTGGTAGAGCTGGGATTTGAACTCAGGAGCCTGACCACTAGGATATACGAGGGTACTTCAAAAAGTTCATAGAAAAATAGAATTAAAAGATAATAGGAATCTTTCATTAACTTTTTGAAGTGCCCTCATATTTATTTTAAGCCTTTGTGGCTCCACCCTGAGGAGCTAGAAATTGTTTTCTCTTTTTTGGGTGTCCCTGCCCAGGTTGACTCCATGGTCAAGGTGCTATGTTGGTGGCTCTTAATCAAATGATCACAGAGACGGGCATGCTCCCTTGCCCTGGGTCTGTCGGTCTGTGTTTCTGTCCATCTGTCTCTCTGCCTCTGTCTCTGCCAACAGGGTCCATTAGCACCTGCTCTGTTTCACCTGTTCATTGTCACCCTTGCAGGGCATGCTGTCCCTCCACAGGAGCCCACTGGGATTCCACGGCAACCTGAAACCTTCCAGCTGCCTGGTGGACGGTCGGATGCAGATGAAGCTGTCAGGCTTCGGGCTGTGGGAACTCAAGTATGGCCAGATGTACAGAACATATGATGAGGAAATGACCCCCCCCCCCTCAGGAACCACCAGCAGATCTTGCACCCCCTAGCTGTCAGCAGAGTGGCCAGGGGCTCCTTGCCCCATTTTTGCTTCCTGATGCTCACCTGTACAGGTGCCCACAGGTGGGCCTTCCTCTGGAGCTGACAGTGCGAGGCTGTTCTGTTCACCTAAGAGAAGGAGAAAGAAATAGTCTCTGTGAGTGGCAGGAGTCCACTCCGTGATGTCTGGGGTAGGTTCTCCCGGCTCAGCTGGGCCATCTGAAACTCCTGGTTCCTCATACCCTGATAAATTTTCCTTTACTGATTTTAACCTATAATGATATAAGACTATAGACCTCATTGCAAAAAATAAAAGTAGATACATAAGATATCAAGATAGATGAATGTACAGAGAGAGACAATGCAGATTGGTGGTCGCCCAGGGCTGGGGGTAGGGAGAGAAGGAAGAGAAACTGTTTAATGGGTGAGAGGTTTTGCTTTGGAGTGATGGAAAGATTTTGGAACTAGATAGAAATGGTGGTTACACCACATGGTCAATGTGCTAATGCTACCAAATTGTTCACTTTAAAATGGTTAATTATATGTTATGTGACTCATACCTCAATGAATTATTTTTGTAAATGCAGGCAATACAGAAGAGGAAAAAAATAAAAACCACCTGTAATTCCACCACCATGAGTAAACCACAGCTAACATGTCAGTGTTCCTTCCTTCCTTCCTTCCTATTTTCTCCACACTCACTCACGTGGGCTCCTAGCCGCCTTGAGGTCAGACACCATCGGGGCCACTTTTGCAGGGCCTGGATGCTTTCCTGCCTCCTGTGCTTCCTGAGAACGAAGGGGGGCTTCACAGTTTGGCACACCAGCTCGCTCACTCCCTGCAGACATCCCATTGCTTTGCAGAGCTCTTTTGGACGGCCCTGGAGCTGTTGTAGCTTCTGGAGGTGCCCTGGTTGGGCACCCCAAAGGGTGACATTTGCAGTTTTGCCATTCTGATGAGGCAGCTGACCCACCAGCAGGACCCAAGGGCCCTTTGACGACCTCAGACGGGCACCGGATGGTAAAGCTGGGAGAGTCTGCTTGGGAGGCTTTGGTTGTGTGGGCTAGCTTTGAAATGTTTATTTTTATTAGTGTTTTATTAATCTACAATTTATTCTATTTTTGTTTTTTTCATTTTAAAGTTTATATTCTTTCTTAAATTAGAAAATAAGTTGCATTTTGGTTATTAAAAGAAAAAAATCAAGGGCCTCAGAATTATGTGACTTATTATATTATAGCAGCCAGAGTGATCCTGTTAGAACAAGAGTAAGATTATGTCACTTCTCTACTCAAAATCCTCCTTGGCTTCTCATCTGGGGAGTGAAACCCAAGTCTTTCATGGCCTACAAGACTATTGAAAGCCTCTAAGCCATCTGGCCTCTGAGGCCTTGTGTATTAGTTTCCTAAGGCTCTGTAACAATCACCACAAACTTGGTGGCTTGAAACAACAGAGACTTATTCTCTTGCAGTTCTGGAGGCCAGAAGTCCAAAATCCAGGTGTTGGCAGGGCTTAGCTCCCTCCAGAAGCTCTAGGGAAGATTCTGTTCTTTGCCTCTTCCAGCTCCTGGTGGTTGTCCCCACATTCCCGGGCTTGTGGCCACATGGCCCCAGTCTCTGCCTTTGTCTTCACATCGCCTCCTCCTCTGTCTTTTACAAGGACACTTGTCATTGGATTAGGGCTCACCCAGATGATCCAAGATGATCTCCTCAACCCAAGATCCTTAACATAATTACATCTGCAAAGACCCTTCTCCCAATTAAGGTCACACTCACAGATTTTGGAGAATAGTACATGACATATCTTTGGGGGCCACCATTCAGCCCACTACACCTTCCTAATTCCATCTCCCATGGCTCCCTCTTTTCAGTCACACCAGTCACCTCCATGTGCCTCCAACATGCCAGACACATGCCTGTCCCAGGCCATTGCGTGTGCTGTTCCCTCTGGACATCTCTTGTCTCATATGCCTATATACAGAATTGCCTCATTCTTTTTTTAAGAACTCCAAAATTCTTTATCGTAAAGATATGCCATACATTATTCATTGATACACATGGTTGTTTCTCATTTTTTGCTGTTATAAATTGCTTCAAGGAGAAGCCTTGTGTCTTTGCACATGAGTGAATGTCTCTTCAGCATACATTTGTAGCTATGAAATCAAAGAGATAAATGTATTTTAAATATACTGAGAATTTGTGATAAATGCTCCTTGATTGTCCACTTACAAAAGAGGTATTTAGGCTTGTTTTTTGCTGGGTTATCTCTTAACAAATGCTGACGCCTGGATCTCAATCACAGAGATTCTGACGTCATGGGTCTGGGGTGCTGCAGGGCATCAGGGTTTTAAAAGCTCTCCAGATGATTCTAATATGCAGCAGCTCAGGCTGAGAATCACACTGTCTTGGAGAGAGGATGGGTGTGTGTGTGTGTGTGTGTGTGTGTGTGTGTGTGTGTGTGTGTTTCTAAATAAACCCAGCTCACCTCTCTTGATTTTTTCTTCTTCTTCTTTTTTTTTTTTGCCTTGCCTGTCATTTCTAGCCCATCCTTATGTGCTATCTCAAATCTCATCTCAGGTCATCATCTATTTCCTAGAGGCTTTTGAAGTCAGGAGCCTGTTTGAGTGCTTTTAAACCAGATTCTACTTTCTAATTTATGGCTAGATGAAGCAGAGGTGATACCAATCCAAAAGGGTTAGCTCAAAACCCAGGTGCATGTGACTTTAGAACCAAGCAAATCCACACATATTCCCAGATGGGGCCCAGGCAGGAAGCCACCAACACTTCCTAAGCCTGGCAACCATCTGGTTGTGCCAATTGGAGTCTAGGGGTGGGAGGGAGGAAGACTGTGGGTGATCAGCATATTTCTGCCTCATTGTAGTCCTCTGCTCACAAAATGAAATGACAGCCAGCCACACAGGACTGTACACACAGAACCGCAACCAGGAAAAATGCAGTGTGTACCTAATTTATGGACAAACACTTCTTCCATTAACTTTTTATATTTCCCTACAAAGAAACCTGGTGCTAGGAACTGAATAAATATCTATTCTCTGTGTACACCAGACCAGTGTTCACAGACTTTAGGGGCATCAGAATTGCCTGGAGGCTTGTTAGAAACAGAATTGTTGGGTCCATAGTCAGAGTTTCTGACTCAGTAGGTCTGATGAGCCACAGTCTGAGAAGCACTGGTGCTGGTCCTTGTGGTCCTTGGGCCAGCAGCATCAGCATCACCTGGGAGCTGGTCAGAAATGTACATTTTCAGGCCCCATGCAGACCTGCTTCATTGGAAACTGGGGGTGGGGGTCGAGATCTGTGTTTCAACAAGTCTTTCATGTGATTCTGATGCACTTGCCAAAGAAAAAGAACAATCACACTAAAGCAACTGGTAGACTGTTAAACATTACAAGATGGCTACACATCACTAGGTAATGCACATGTGCTTGCTCTCTGAGGTGCAGACCCAAGGAAAGAATTTTCTCTCACAGTTTTATATCATTTTAAAATTATTTCATGGTATTTCTTAGAGCTAAATATAGGAAAGCAGAAGATGCAGTAGTCACTGTTTTTTGCAAACTTTGTTGTCCCATGTCTCAAATTATTCTTCGTTTGGGAAGCAAAACACAATTGCCCAGAGAACTTTTATTTATTTATTTATTTATTTTTCTGTTTTATTTATTTATTTATTTATTTTAATTTTTATTTTGTCGATATACAATGTGGCTGATTATTGCTCCCCATCACCAAAACCTCCCTCCCTCCTCCCTCTCCTCCTTCCCACCCAACAATGTCCTTTCTGTTTGCTTGTCGTATCAACTTCAAGGAATTGTAGTTGTTATATCTTCTTCCCCCCACCCCCAGTTTTTTTTTTTGTGTGTGTGTGTGTGTGTGTGAATTTATTTATTAATTTTTAACTCCCACCAATAAGTGAGAACATGTGGTATTTCTTTTTCTGTGCCTGACTCGTTTCACTTAATATAATTCTCCCAAGGTCCATCCATGTTGTTGCAAATGGCAGTATTTCATTCGTTTTGCCCAGAGAACTTTTAAATGTACATTCTTTCAGATTATTTTTAGGCATTACAAAGGTACACTTAAACAAGATTATATTTTATACATGGTTTTGTAACCTGTATTTTTATATTAATCAAAGGCTGCCATACTTCATTCAGATTTCTTTAGTCTTTGCCTGATGTCCTTTTTCTGTCTCAAGATCTCATCCAGGGTACCACATTACATTTAGTTATCACGTCTCCTTAAGCTTCTCTGGGAATGTTTCTCAGATTTTCCTTATTTTTGATGACTTTGATACTTGTATTAGCCCATTTCTGTTGCTCATAATAAAATACCTGAAACTGGGTAATTTATAAATAAGTGAAATTTATTTCTTACAGTTTTGGAGGCTGGGAAGTCTACAGTCCAGGAGATGCATCTGGTGAGGGCCTTCTGCATGGGAATTCTCTACAGGGACCCATGGTGACCAGGTGTCACATTGCGAGAGAACGGCATGAGCAAGAGAGAGCTAAGTTTCTCACTCACTCTCCTTTTAAGCCATCAGAACCACACCCATTACTCCATGAAAGGATCCATGCATTCACGAGGGCACAGTCCTCACAGTCCAATCACCTGATTTCCCACCCTCTTGACACTGTTACAATGGGGGTCAAGCTTCCAATACATGAACTTCTGAGGGACACATTTAACCAACAGCGACACTTTTGAGGAGTCCTGCTCAGATCTTTTGAAGGACATCCCTCATTAAAACTTGCCTGATTTTTTTTTTTTTCTTTTCTCACGGTTAGACTGGGGTTATGTGAATTTGAGAGGATGACTATAGAGGTAAATTGTCATTTTCATCACATACTCTCAAGGGCACATACGATCAACATGACTGTCACTGCTAATGTTGACCTTGACCGCCTGGCTGAGATAGTGTTTGTCAGATTTGCTACTGCAAAGTTCCTCTCGACTTCCTCCCTTCCGCACTGCACTCTATGGAAGGAAGTCACTATGTGAAGTGCACGCTTAAGGGGTGGGGACTTAGGCTCCACTTCAGGAAAGAGTAGCTACAGAAATTATTTGGAATTCTTCTCTGTGGGAGATTTGTCTATTTTCCCCTCATGCAACTATTTATTTATGTCAGTATGGACTCATGGATATTTATTTTACAATTTGGGTTATACTGTGGGTTATATTCTAACACCACTTTATTTTGTTGCTCAAGTGGTTCCATCTTTGGCCATTCCATTTCAACTGGCTTCTGTGTCTCTTTGACATGTAGCCATCACTGTGATATTTTGTTTGGTTTTGTTTTTGAGTACTTCCTTGCTTTCTGGTACACAAGATGCTCCAGGCTCATATTGTATTTCTCCTGCCCAACTGCTGCAACAGCCAAGTCTCTAAGGAGCCCTGGCTTCTTTTGCTGGAGAATGGTGTTAGAAAATAAGAGCAGGACGTTGGGTATGCCACTGGGGTGATGTTGCTTCTAGGTCTCTCAGTGAACAGAGCAAGGAAATATATGTGTGTATACTAATCTGTATGCATATGCATGCCCATAATCACACACACAGCTATGTACATCTGCATCTCAGTCAATCTAAATGTGAGTTCATACTGACATCTCTGACTTGAATTCATTAACACCATGGCTCATTCTAGTCTTCCCCTTTCTTATCTGTCACCTCCCTTTCCAACAGTGAGAATCTGGCTCCCACCACCCGCCCTTCATTTACTTATTGGTTCAATCCCAGGACGTGTGTACAGTGGTTTCAGACTTGTTAACTTGTACCCCTTGAGACAGTTTTACCAGCTAGAGTACAGAGATTACGAATAGTTTTTTATCTTTAGTTTTCAAGTCTCTAGTCATTTCAGAAGTTATGTAGGTCAGCACCTGATTCCCCTGAACCCTTTCAGTGGGGTTATGTCATACATTTATAATACAGTTCCATTCTTTTGTCACAGTCTGTATTCTATTGTGGGGTCATTTGATCTCCTAATTCATATTTTTTAAAGTTTGCTTTCCTTAGGGTTCATTCTTTGTGCTATAATAAAGTTCTGTGTGTTCTGGCAAATACATAACGTGTATTCGCCACAGTAGTATCACACAGAATAGTTCTACCTTAAAAAAAATCCTCTGTGCTTCACCTAATCAACCCTCTCTTCTCCCCAAACTCTTGGCAATCTCTGAGATGTTTTGTGTCTTTATAATTTTGCCTTTTCCAGAATGTCATATGAACAGAATCACACAGTATTTAGCCTTTTTAGACTAGTTTCTTTTACTTTGTGATATGCATGGAAGATCCATCCATGTTATTGCACATACAGTATTTTTATACCAAAACATGTATACATTTTCTCAAAATATTTTCTTTACAAAATCTGGCTGCCTTCAGTTGAATGTTCCCCCAAAACTTAATTCCCACTGTAACTGTTGAGGGTGGGAAATTCTATTTGGTAATTGAAAGATGAGGCCTGGAAGAGGTGATTAGATTTTAGGGCCGTGCTGTAGCGAATGGATTAATAATAGTGGTCAGGGGCGTGGTTCTGAGGGCTTTAAAAGGAGAGTGCATGAGGAGGTTAGTCTCTCTCTGCTCTGCCATTTTTGCAATGTGATACTCTGTTGTCACTATCACCACCACGAAGGTTCTCACCAGATGTGTTCCCTGAACTTTGGACTTCCCAGCCTCAGAAACAGTAAGCAATAAATTTTGTTTTTTATAAATCACCCAGTTCCTAGTATTTTGTTACGAGTAACAGAAATGGACTTATACACTTGCTAAGTATAATGTTTAACAAATGTCAGTAGAAGCCAATGAAGAAGAGAGAGAAAGTGGTTTAACAAATTTGACAGAGAGGCAGAACATTATGGCAACATTTATTATTTGTTAAAATAGCATTAATTTAACATATTATATGGAATGTGAAATTGCATAAAATGCACTTTGGGAATTTCCGACACCAAATACTTATATATTCCTGAAATCATATAGAGGCATGCCCAAGTTTGAGAAAAGTCCTATTTAAAAAAATCTTCATTTAAGAACAATTATTAGGGGGTGCTTAATTTTCCAGGAAGATTCAGAATATTTCTATGAAAATATCCGAATTTCTGTGGAATTCTAATCTGTCCCATTTATTTAAAAATTCAGTTAGGGCTGACCCGTGGGTCACTTGGGAGAGTGTGGTGCTGATAACACCAAGGCCACGGGTTCGGATCCTATATAAGGATGGCCAGTTAGCTCACTTGGGAGAGCATGGTGCTGACAATACCAAGTCAAGATTTAAGATCCCTTTACTGGTCATCTTAAAAAAAAAAATTCAGTTTACAAATTGAAGAGCCCAATAACTGTTTAAAGTGAAGTGTACTCAGTGGCACAAAGCTCAGACATTGGGGTAGCTAAACCCGAAATGAATTTCAGAAATCATCAGCCAAATCAAACACCCCATGGCACAAGTTCCACTGCGACCTTCCCTGTCCATGGAGAAGGGCAATGAAAAGATCGTGGTCATGCTGAGAGCATGTTGGGATGAATCTCCAGAGAGAAGGCCCACTTTCTTTTCTATCAAGAAAATTTTATGAGACACCAGTCCCAAAGGGTGAGTTAGATGTACAAGAGACATTTTCTGCTAACCATCAGAATTTGAGAAATATTTGGCTGTGATTGATTCTGTGTGGCTTCCCTTTCTTACTCCATTCATTCATTCATTCACTCATCATATACTCAGTGCCTATTATATGCAGAGGACTGGGCTACATGCTGACTAAAGTGGAGTGAGAAATTCTCTCTTTCTTTCATAAATGTTACAAAATAGATCACATATTAATAATTCCACTGCCTTCTTTGTCCATTCCAGACATCACTAATCAATCAAGGCCCTCTTTCTCAGGTGTATCAGTCTGTTTCTGTTGCTTATAACAAAGTACCTGAAACTGGGTGATTTATAAAGAAAACGATCTTTATTGCTTACTGTTTCTGAGTCTGGGAAGTCCAAAGTCCAGGAAACACATCTGGTGAAGGTCTTGCAGGTGGCAACAGTGACCCATGGATCTCACATGGCAGAAACGGTGGAGCAGAAAGAGACTAACCTCTCATATGCTCTTCTTTTAAAGCCCCCCAAACCATACCCTTGACCACCATTATTAATCCATTCACTACTGCATCGTCCTACCATCCAATCACCTCTTCAAGGCCCCACCTTTCAATTAGCATAGTAAAATGTCCCACCCTCAACAGTTACAGTAGGGGTTAAGTATGAACCCTGGGGGACACAATTCAATCAATCCACTGCACCGGGGAGTTTTGACATGGCCTCAGAATCTTTCTTAAATTAGCATTCTAAGGGTCATGACTAATCAATTGGGAATGGACTATGGGATAAAAAATATTCACTAGCCTTAGATTGGGTGATAGACTTAAATTATGCATGCCTCTCAAACAATTTTCTCACTAGTAGCTTCCTTCACATCAGCTTAATTATATCATCTTGGTACATTGAATGTATAAAGATACCACCATGTTAGAAGTAGCTTGAGTGGGTAGGAAAAGCACTGAGCTGGGAATCATGTATCTACTTCTAATTTCACCATTCAGCTGGGCATTCTTAACACAACAGCCCTGTATTCTGCATTTTCTAGATCACAGTAGTTTTTTAATTTCTAAAATTATTTTTAATATTGTTATTAGTTGACAAATAAAAATTGTTTATATTTATGGAGTACAATGTGATATTTTAACATATACAAATTTTGTGGGATGATTAAATCAAAGTAATTAACATATGGTATGTCTCAGGTCACTTGATATGTCCTGATGTTTTACTCAGAAAATATGGTCCCTAGTGTTAAGACAAGTGTATTTCCTATGTGAGTCTCAGTCTCCTCTTGTGAAAGGTGAAGAATTCAAATGATTTCTCTAAAGACCTTCTAAAACAAGAGCCTAGAAAATCAAGAAGTGCCCCTTACACTGGACAATCTGAAAGGAAAAGAACGACCCATCCTGAAATCTGCATTTTCAATGGTCTGGAGCAAGTTGGGAAATGCGGTAGGGCCACAGAAGCCACCATTGACATGGCACTAGGCACTTTATACATTTTCTTCCTACCTTCTCAGAACAACCCTGTGAGGTGTGTGTTGTTATCCTCATTTTCTAGATAAATAAACTGAGGCTCAGAGAGATGAAAGCTGCAGCTGAGGCTCACAGAGCTGATAAAGAGCAGGTTCCGTCCTGCCACACAGTCCCATTGCCATTGTCATTTGACTGTTGTCCGTTGGCAACCCGAAAGTAGGAAACCTCAAGGGCAAGAAATATTTTCTAGAAATGTGTAGTTGGAAGTTGTGTTCCACAGTGGCCCTAAGGTTCTCGGAAGACGACGTGAGTGTCTGGGTTCTTTTGAAGCCATGGGAGCATACTAGACAGCATGGTGAGCAAGCTGCAAGTGTATGCCAGTCACCTGGAGGAAGCGGTGGTGGAGAGGACCTACCAGCGGACGCAGAGAAGAGGAAGGTGGACAAGTTTCTGTCCACGATGTTGCCCAGGTATTCCACAGCCCTGTGGGCCTTGACAAGAAACCCAGGCAGCAACAGCATCGCTCTCCAAGAGGCCCCACACAGAGGAATTATGTCCCTTGTTCTTTTCCTAAGAGGATCTCACGTTCTTCTAAAAGGGGGCAAGCATTTTGCATGTGATTTGGTACACCCTGTTAAGGGAGATAGAGGCAAAAACGCTTCAATTTGTAGGAACAGAGAATGTCGTAGGGTTTTCACATGGAACGTTGTGGATGCAGCAACAGGAAACCGGCCACTAGATGGCCCACGAGTTTCATGAGTCCGAAGAATTGCCGACTCCCCAGTATTTCGGATTGTAGGTCCAAAGCCTTTGCATGGTGCAGTACGTATCCATGACTTCGGATTTAAAAATTGCTCATTTTTGGTTCTGTTTTCACCTGTGTATTCTCTCCGCACTTGACAGAAGCATTTTCTGTTAAAATTCCTGTACACTTGCGTGTCTTGACCAAAGAGGGAGTGGGGGAGGGGCGGTGGGAAAGGCGGGATTTGAAAGTTAATGTGAGATGGTTGATTGAAGTAAAAATATTGAATTGTGGATTGGTGAATGATTACATTTGCTTCTGTATCTGCAGATCAAGTCTTTATAATCAAACTCCATAACCAATCGAGGAAAATGGGATGTCCTCGAGGAGGAAATTCTTTTTGTAAAGACATTTATGTGATCTGCTCCCCTACTTTCCTCCCCCCAATTTATACCCACCAATTAAAATATCTCTTTGGCGAAAACACTGGTAGAGAAATGGTCAAAAGAATTCCTCTAGATGATGGGTTTTGTTAGCCATAAACCTGGCCGACTGAAGCAAAAGGACCTACAAGGGCAGCTTTGCAGGGATCCATAGGAGGCAAGATGAAAAAGATCCTGTCCCAAAATGATCCTTTTCTCTGGTTTCAGCTTCATTGATGAACAGTTCATAGCTGGAAGGTCCGTGGAACCAGAGCATTTGAATCCATGACCGTCTTTTTCTCTGACCTTGTTGGATTCATGAGACTGTGTTCTCTCAGCGTCCCCTTGCAAACACCATTAGGACGTATGATGTGTGTATAAGGTGAGACGCCTGGCTCCTGGCTGTGAAGGAACATGCACTCCTTGTCAGCTGTCACTGGGGCATTGTTGAGGGTGGACCTGGCTCCAATGTCAACCAGGAGGAAGGTTCCATTTCACGTGCTGGCGTGGCAGAAACAATGTTGTATTCCTGTTTGTTTTCTTGGAAAAGGGCTTGGTTAGTCATTGATTTATGTGCTGAAAAGACTCACCCTGTTTCCTTCCATTATATTATCTCATAGTAAATGCACTTCTAAAAGAGGCATTGACCTTCTACTGGCAAATTCCTCCCTTGCCCTCCTGAGTATATTTCCTTTGTATTCAGAGAGGCTCAGATTTACTCTCCTGCAAAGCCTATCTTTGGATCTGTGTGGGTCTCACTTCGGTTATTGTGATCCTTAGCAATTCAGGGTGAAGATAGACTTCCACATTTAGACTGTCAGACTTGTGGCCAAAGGGGTGATGGTGCTACTCTGGGGGATATATGGTTACTTAGAGTGAAAACAATTGAGCGGGAGATAGCAAAAACAGTAATAATCTGGCTTCATTCAGGTAGTGGTAATGATGGCCGCTTTACGTGTTTTCTAACTCTTCAGATAGGTCACAGCATTACTCCAAGGACGATACTGTGTACCCAAGTTCACACATACCTTATGGACAGCCACAAGTGCACCAGCTCTGGCCATGATCCCAGGGCTCTACATCTGCCTGTGGTCCTGGGGCCAGTGAGATTTGCGGGACAGGGTGGCCATATCCCTTGGTGACATGTCCTCAATGGTTATCCCTCCAGATTCCCCACAAATGTTGCCTCTGTTCAAGGCAAAAGAAAGGATGGTATGAATAACCTCCAAACACACTCAAAAAACTCTGAAACCTGCCCTGCTTAGGAGGGCATCCTCTGGGGTTTTCCTTTTAGCATTACCTTCTCAGTTATGTTTTGCATGAGCTAATATTAAAACTAGTTTGTATTTCTAAAGGATGTTTTCATGGTGGGGAAAGGTAGCTTAGAAGCAGATTAGAAATGTTGACTAGGTGACTGTGTAATTTTGGGGTCACTAGGACAGAAGTGTTCTTATTGCCTGGCTAATGCCTGAAATCCCATCATTACCACATTATCTTTGGATTCTGCCAAAATGCAAATGTATGTGGAAAGGACTGTAACTTTAGGCTTCTACTTGTCATTTATTTCTCTAGTGTAAGTGAAAGATTTGAAAGCTAATTTTGTTGGGTAGAGAAGAGGACAGATCAGACACTTACATATATGTACAAATGAACACATTTTGTATAATGTATCCATTTGTATAAGTTTATAATGCATCCATATATATAAGTGTGTATGACAGCCCTGGTGCACTATGAGAACATTTCAGGTTGGGTAAGATGGATTCCATTTGATGGGTCCACCTGATCCTTCAAGATTTACCCCATCAGTACACTGCTTCCCATCTAACTGGTTCTGAACTTGGGTGGGGAGAAAGGATCAGGGAAAGACGGCTTTGTGGAAGAACCAGAACAAGAGCAGAACTTGAAGAAATGCTGGGACTTGGATGGGGAGGAGGTTGGGGAGTGTGACTAGTCAAAATATGGGGCCTCAAGACAGGTGTGAGTAATAGGGAGCATTGGTCTCTGATGCCACCCCTACCTTGGCCTCCTTTGTGGCAAACAAAGGTCATTTTGTTGCTTTATTTTCAAGTTGAAACCATTGGAGATGCATACATGGTGGCTAGTGGACTTCCCATCTGCAATGAAACCCAACACGTAGATGAGATTGCCACTATGTCCCTGCACTTCCTCAGTGCCACCATCCACTTCCAGATTGGGCACATGCCTGAGGAGAAGCTCAAGCTGTGAACTGGCCTCCACATGGGTAGACAGAACTGATAGGCAGGGGGTCTTATGGTTCAGGTCCATACCTGGAAGCTCTGAGTTTGAGTCCTAGGTCCAAAGATTTTAGGAACCCAGACATTGAATGGTAACATCTTCAAGGGAAAGAAAAAGATTTTATTTCCAGCTAGCTAGGTTGCTTGATCATAAAAAGGACATAAAATGGTGCCTTAAAAAGGTGTCGAACCAAAAACCAGGACAGTTATACAGGGCTATTTTTCAGAACTCCATGTGTCTGCATCAAGTGTCCTTTGATGTGTTCTGTTTGTGTCAAACTCATGGGCATGCAGAAGTGATCTGTACTTGGTTAAATATTCCTCTGTCACTGTCTTGAAGTTCTTAATAATTTTTGAACAAATGGTCCCATATTTTCATTTTGTTCTGGGCCCTGCAAATTACATAGCTGGTCCTACTCCTGCCTGTCATCTGGGGCTCAACTAAAATAAAACCTGCTCCCCAATCAGAATTAATTACTCATGTTTGTGCCACTGTTGGCTTTGTTTACATCTCTAGTTTGTAAATTACATGGTCATTAATTGATTATGTCACTGTCCACCACAAGCTTGTGGGTTCTATAGGTTGCCTTTTTGTAAAACCCAAATCTTATTGCCAAGCTTTGCCTCAAGAGGGCACTGAACAGATATTTGTTGAATTGCATTTGTTGACTTGATGGATTTGGAGTCCAGCTCTTGGGAAACACAGACTGGTTATGCCTTTTGCTTCTTCCCTCTTTTGGTCCTGTGGTGGCTGGCATGGTAGGAACCATCATGCCCAGATACTTCTGTTTGAAGACACTGTGAACACGGCATCTAGGAAGGAAAGCAGCAGTTTGCATGGGTATCATTATAGCACCTTGTAAACAAATATCTCTGCCTCCTCCAGTCCCCTATCTATAACCAGAGGGTATTTTTAGAAGACTCATTTGCATTTTGTCTACTGTTTTCCATTTGGAGAATAAGATCATTATTCACGTCAGACAACACTGGTCACAAGCTTTGTAGACAAGGTTTTGTACTGTGCTGTCACTGGAGTCATGTAAACACACATGACCTCCTTCTTCCAAGACCTTCCATTGTAAACAATCAGACACATAAAGTCATGTAAATGAAGAGCAGAAGTAGAAAAACGTTTCCTGTACAGGGCCAGATTAAATACTTTAGGCTTTACAGGCTATAGAGTCCCCGTTGAAACTATTTAACTCTGCTATTATAGCTCAAGAGCAGCCATAGACAATATGTAAATGAATGGGCATGGTCATGTTCCAATAAAACTTTACTTGCAAACACAAGTAGTAGGTTGGATTTGGCCTGTGAGTGGTAATTTGTCCCTTCCTGATCTAGAGTATATTCTTGGCATTACAGAAGAAATCTATGACCTGGGAACATCACAGTCTTTTGCTTTATATTAATTTTATTGCATTGACTATTGCTAGACACATGTATGCCATTTGTCAGTCAAGACTTGGGAAAAAGAATTACTCAGCAATTGAAATTTCAAAGAGTTTAAGTGAACATTGTTTTGAATTTGTAAATTTTCCACAATACGTAAAAACAGACACACAAAATTTTCCCCTCTGATTACTTCATTGTCTAAGTTAATCAACCAAGTCTCAACCACAGATTTAAACCTCTCTCTTAGCTTGTAAGTAAAGGTTTTTAAGGATAAATTTTGAAGGTAGATCTGCTTATGTAGCCTCTAACCCTGATTCTAGTTGCATTTCTGGTTACAAACAACATTTTCAGTAAAATGTTCCAGCTCTGGTACCACCCCAGGAATCCTGAGGAATCCAGTGAACCATCATCCATGGGGATTACCAACTTGCATAGTGAGTCAGCTCTGCCTTCTCCTTCTAAACTGAACATACTGAAGTTTGAGCAGAACCCGACTGTGTCTGAGCAATGCTTGGATGGCTGGGGGTTCCAGCCTAAGTGTCCCAGACTTCAGAGACGTTATTCATGATTTATTTAATGAGTGGTCCTGGTGATCAGAGAATTTGAGCAGTGTAGATTCCCTCTTCAAAGCAGCTCCTGCCCCACAGCCCAATTGACACCCCCCTGACAAGGCAATAACTAGGCAATGACTGGTTTATGGCAGCTCTCCGGATCTATGTCTCTCAGAGCACTGCAGATGCCGTGCTAGCATTGGGAGGCTACGATTTGCAAAAGAGAGGCACCATTCCAGTCAAGGTAAGACCAGGGCAACTGTGCCTGACCTGCCTCATTTGGGTCTCTGATGGGCATGTTGAGGAACTTGGCAGGTTGAATGAGTCTTTGCACAGTGAACCTCTGTGAATGAACTTCCACAGTCTCTCTGGAGACTCACATGACTGCCAGGTCTTCTTTGTTCAGAGAGGACTATGCAGTTCCCTGAAATGGTCAAACAGGGAGTCTCCAACAGAAAGCACCTTAGCGTCCACCTAGACCAACCCCTCATTAGATGCCTCCTCTCTGTGTGCCACAAATGGTGCCCTGGCTTCTGCTTTAATGCCCCAGTGTAGTCTACCACACAAAGCAATAGCAAATAGAAGACCAGGAATTATAATGCCCACCTTTCCTCTGTGTCCCTTCACCTGAGTCTGAAGTGCCCAGATAGAGGGGACAGAGTCTTTTGATTTGGCCTTGGCTTTGGAGGTACTAGACCTCATTTCTATACATTAAAAATTCCCCCCCTCTTCTTCTGCCTTCCCCTTCATCCAAGCCTTTGTCACTGAAGTGTGCCAGGATACGTTCTCATCTTTTTCTTTGGATCGCCCTTTCCTGGGGCTGGGTTGGGGGCAGGGCTCCTCTTGAGACGTTCTCAGGAATGTCTTGGGGATGTTCACAGTGGGAGTGGTAGGTGGTTACTGTGACACTGGGTGTTTGGATAAGTGCGGGGGTCTAGAAAAAGACGTGAAGGAAAAGGGGGTGGTATTAACTCCCCAGTCTGCTGAGCCTGGCCCTGGCATACTGTATCCCATCAACTGACTTCAGGTAAGAGGAAGACATTTCTAGAAGGCAGTGGTGTAGAGATATGTGGAATCCTGTCCCATTATTTATAGTTGTCTGATTTGGGGGCTTGGTTTTTTCATCTGTAAACTGGGGTTTTTCATCTGTAAACCCTGGAAGGGTGGATGTGAGGATTAAATGTGACCATGGATGTCAGGTGCTTCACCTGGTGCCCAATTCATAATAAGAGCTCAATTGATTTTACTATTATTTTAAAAAGACTTTCTTTGCAACCAACTTTAGTATCCACTGGTCTTCAACCCCTAGGCCATGGTTGACCGTCCATTTAAACTTATCAGCAAAGCCCAAGAAAATCGTCAAGATTTCTTCCATCAGGGAGTCTTTCCCTCTGGGAGGCAGCTCTTGCTGTCCCAGCAAACCAGGCAGACTTGAGAAGTCTGCTCAGAGGCCACGCTGCATAAACAGTCGCCTCGTCTGTGATCCCCCAGCACCCTCCTCTGCATCCCACAGGGCAAAGAACAAACGACTTTCCAGCTGAAGGATAAGGGAGGCTTCCTTACTCCACACCCTGAATTTGCTGAAGAAGAAACTCCAGTCCCAGAGGTCTTCTGAGGTGAGTATTTTCTTTCAGGATGTGTGTGGAGTCACAGACTCCTCTGTGGGAAGCATTAAATAGCTCACGTAAACGGTGTAGTTCTGGTGTATTGAGTCGCTCTCCCACTAGGGGGAGCTGTCTAGCTGGCCTCCTCTTCCTACCCCAGCCTGTGGCCCAGAGCCAATGTGGACTTGGGTGAGCAGAATCTGGGGAACTCATTTCCTGGGGGACCAGAGCTGAGCTGTTGCTCCCAGTCCCATGGGACTGCTGTTTTTATCTGCCAGTGAGCCTGCCCTAATGGCCAAGATTTCCAGCCCATTAACTTGTGAATTTGCAGATGAAGGCTGGGGCCACAGGGCCGACCTGCCTTTCCTCTGCAACGTGGTTGCTCCCTAACCTTTACTGCTTATTTTTCTTGTCAGTTAATCAGCTTTCCGTTTGCCAGGAGATAGGAGCCCTTATCAAAAGACATCTCAGGAATGTGATCAGGGGGAAAAGTTGTGAGCAGTCCCTGAAATCCAACAGGGCTGATGCTGTTAGAAGCAGACAGGCCCACTGCAGTCTAGTCCTGAGCCCTGAATTCCTGTGAGTGCTGCAGCTTCCTAATGGATAATATCCTGCTCTCCATTTATCGCTTAACTTCTTTTCTATCCACTGAGCAAAAACTCTTGCAGTCAAGCCTTGAATTTTAAGTGGAATTTTTTCATTCATTCATGATGAGTTTAATTTTTTTTTTTAAAAAAAGTTTCCAACAAAGATGAACCTGTTCATTTTTGCAGTGACTATTTTCTTCTCTACACAAAGAACAGGATTCCGTGTTGTTTTCTTATGTGGCTCTTTTAATAGATTTACTGAACCACAAATGCATTTACGGTGCTTCTGTCTCCATCTCTTGCAACCCCTGACATCCAGATAGCTTCCATATGGTTGCTCCTGAATATGGCACAGCAATGTGAATGAAATATTGTGTTTGAGACCTTTTCCTGTTGAACTTTCCATGACTGAAGAAGTGAAAAACGAGACCAGTAATATTTTCTTTCTTGCTGGACCTCTGAGCTGCCTGTGTGGAGATATTTTTGAGTTCTGTGTTGGGAAATAAACCACTGTTTGGTTGAAGGCTGTTGACAAATCTTACAAAAGGTTTGGTGGAATTCTTGCCTTTCTTCAGGAAAAGGTACACTAAATCAGGCCCAGCGGAAGCCCATCTTTATTGAGCTCCTAATCACTTCCATCGGCAGTGCTGCATTTTCCCTCTATCCAGAGGTAGACAACTGAATTCTGCGACCTTCGCAGATTCCATTTTTTGTAACACAATTCCATTTTTATTGTGGGGGGCTCTGCTCCTCCATAGGGCCTTCAGCATCAAGGACTGAAGGCTTTACAGCCATGTTTAGAAGGAGGGAAGGCAGAAGGCATTTATGTGAGGGGACAGGGAAGCTTTCCCCTGCTACTCCAGCATGAAGACAACGGGCCAAAATTTATCTTCTCATGTTCCTTAACTTCTTCTCTTGTTTGGGATCATGGCTTCTGGATCCCAAACACTGCTCAGCTGTGACTGTGAGAGGAAACAAGGCTACCTCTGCCGTGGGGCCTCTCAGAGAGATGGGCCAGTTCCCATCCATCCATCTATCCACATGAACATTTCATTAATTAAAGGGGCATTTATTAAGCACTTTGTACCAGCTGTCACACTGGAGGACAACAAGAGAATAAGAAATGTTTCTTGATCTTTAGCTTGCAGTTTAGTTGGGGAGAAGAAGTATAAATAGTAGAATGCAACATTGAGGACTAACAGAGCTACATACAGAAGTGTAGAAATAACAAAGTAATCCAGTATTGTTATGTTAAAAAGGCATTAGAAAGTGATACACAGGGGCAGGGAGGGTCAGAGAAGGCAACAGTCTGTTATTATCCCCTCTGTGTATTTGTATTGTGTGTGTGTTTTGTTCCCCTCCAGCTCTAGCCCACATGCTTATGTAAATTGTTTGTATAAGACTTTGTAACTTCTGCCTTTTTCATTAAACATTATAACATAAACATTTGGCATCCAGATGCACACATACACACAAAAACATACATGCACACGTGTATCCACATGCACACATATGTGCACATATATACTCATACATGCACACTCATGTGCATATACATGCATGCGTACTGACACACACATATGTATTTGTATATGTATACATATACATATGGGTATATGTGTAGAGAAAGAGAGTCTTTAGGAATCGTAACCAGGAATTTTGATAAGAGCAGTTTCCTAAAATCTATATCCAGTATCTTTTCTGTGTCACTCCAGGATGCCTGAGAGAGAATGTACTTTTCTTCCTTCTCTTACTGTCTGTTTTATGTTTAGCACTAATGAGAATTTGCAAGAGAGATTGTTTTGAGAGTGCTTTCTCTTAATTCCTCAATAGGGAAGTTATGAAACAGGAAGGGCAACCTACAAAGGGCTTTTAGTTAACTTTAAGTAAAAACACATTCAGTTGCTGGCAAGAGATATTAGGGCTTTATAGACAGGGATGACCAAAGAGACCTTTTTCCCTAAATATTAATCATACGAAATGGCTTTATCTCCTTGCATCAAAAAACCTAATACTGGAGTTTTTGAAATGTAAATGTAGGCTTGAATGATTGAAAGTCTGTGGTATAC
Source organism: Cynocephalus volans (assembly GCF_027409185.1). Taxonomy (NCBI): domain Eukaryota; kingdom Metazoa; phylum Chordata; class Mammalia; order Dermoptera; family Cynocephalidae; genus Cynocephalus; species Cynocephalus volans. Next base: position 142,526,461 of record NC_084466.1, on the reverse strand, counting down.
AGGTGAGTCTAAGAAGCTCTCCTTGTAGAAACACCTGGGAGGGTTTGAGGAATTGGCTATCAACATGATATATTAATACTGTAAACTATAGTCATAGGTTATTTTAAGGCATTTTATTTATTCCATAGCACCAAGTAGAGATACAAGATCATAAAACATGATGATAAAATAAAGCCATACTAATACAACATTGTGTTACTCTGACAGCCAAGGATTTATGAAAATGGCTATGAGTATGCTATTTAAGAGTTTTTGACTAGAACCAATAAAATATGTCTTCTGTCCTTCCTGACTATAAAAATCTCCGAATTTACAGAAAGAAGAGATTCCAAGTTGGTTGGAGCACCAGCTTAGAGACCAAGTTTAGACTACACGGAGTCATTTCACTCTAGCCTATTGCCAAACAGACACATACTTCATGTCTCCAGAGCTTTGATAACTAATTTCTGAGTTCACTAACACAAATTGTATAAGAACCATCCAAACTGCAGGTCTCAAAACTTCTCAAATACATTAAATACAGAGAGACAAACTGATGTGCTATTTTCAAATTATAAGCCCACTAAGTCTGTACATGACCAAGAAAAGAACTCAGAACTCTGGCTTTTCCTGTCCACACTCCAGCTGATTCTCTACCAGGATTGGTTCATTCAGTTATTTTGTTGACAATGTAAATCACAGATATTGGCATTTTCTGGATCACTGTGGGGGCCGCATTATGAGCACGAGCTACCACGTGATTGCATTGGCTGAATTTGCATTTGTGTTTCTGATTTTTTTATTTGTTCCATTCTAATGATGGTTCCATTGTGATAAGTTAATGAGACAAAAACAGATTTGGGCTTGAATGATTAAGTAAAGTTTAAATGAGGTCAGACCATTCCACACTAATGAAGATTTCTTACTGGAGCAAGTAGTGAAAAATAGAGCATTGACCATCACAAGGTATATGATAGGATTGGGTCACTAAGCTCAGAGAGCCTGTGTCATGGGTTACTCTGGAGGCATGTGGCAAGCAGCAGTTTCATTTAGGTGATGCCACATTATTATGTTAAATTAATGTGTTTTATTCTTTTTGTAGTTTTATTACTATTTAACTTGTAATTTGCTTTTGATTTCAGAAATATGAGTCAGCTATAAAAATAAGAAGTTTACACCTATATAATGTTTATGTATATTTACAAAACCCTATAATAAAAAACAAATTAGGTTAGTATTAGGGGCTCTCAAGAATCTGTTTCCTTTATATTACTCAGATTTGAGCAGAAACATCGTATTCCACTCTGATTCCCACATTGTCATTTGAAAGATTGGAACCCTCTGCTTGGGGGCTCAGCTCTTCTGGTCCTTAGGTAGAATTACACAGCCTCAATGACAAAGCCCCTTTTTGGCAAGGTTGGCTATTCCTGTGCATTCTGTATTTAACACTGACTTTGTGTTTATGCCCTACATGCTCCTCAAAATGCTCAGCTGCACTTGGCTGGGTGTGCTCATCTTTTAAAATCAGAATAACTTTCAAACTGCAGCCCTGACTTCGGGATGGGGGATGGAGACTCCTTCCACAGTGGCAGGAGAAGGACTGTGGAATTTCAGGGCCACAGGAAGTAGCAAGAGAAATTGAGACACCAAAGAAAAATGATCACTGACTTCACAAAAATCATTGCAACACGGATTTGGCAAAGTGCTAATCTCTGCTCCCCAACAATGTGGTCTTCTGTTTGTTCTTTTTGGCAGCACAATAAATGTGAGTTTGTCATTCACTGAGGACGACCTTGGGTCGAGGATCTGCAGCTGCCTGGCTACGTCCTATAACACGGCATAAATCCCCAGCATCACGACGAGGTGATAGAAGACATCTGTGAAGCAGAGTGGGTGGGAGAGGTGCTCAGAAGCAGTTCTGCAAGGCCAAGGACGACGCAACAGAAGAGTCAACCCAGGGCTTGTCAGTAGGTTTCCTTACAACTCTGCACACTTTTATGCCAAGTCAATTTTGTTCTGTAGCTCACTTTAATCAGTACGAAGAACCCAATAGATAAACCGAGGTCATGGACCTCTGACCAACAGGAATCTGAACTTTAACAATACAGTGATGGCACATTTCACTGTAGGGCTTTTGTTACAAAATGAGAATCTAGCATTGAAGTTTTAAAAAGTTGATTTACATGATTTTCCTGTAATTATGAGAGCTAAGTCTACATCTGTGAGTTTATTAATAAATGGAACTGTCTTACCCATCTCCTCGCATGGTCGCCTCCTTCTCATGATGCAGGTGAGATATTGGGTCTTAGCTGAAATGTTTCTTCCTCTAAGGGGCTTCCCTGGCTGCTCTCTAAATCATGTCCCTGCACACCCCCCACCCCCATATTTCACACGTATTAGAAAGGACAGGGGACTTGCCTGTCTTGCTCACTGCCACAATGCCTAGAACAGGGCCTGCTACAGTCACCATAATTATGGTTGAGCCTTACTGCATGTTTGATATGTGCTGGGCATTGTTCAGTGAGTGCCCTTAGCTGTGATTAAATAATCCATACTACAGCCGTGTATGATAGGGGCAGTTATTAGTCTAATTTTACAGAGGAAACTGGGGTATAAAGGGGTGAGATCATTTCCCAAGGTCATTCAGTTCATGAGGGGCAGAGCCATAACAACAGGGACTCAAATATTTGTTGAATGAACAGATCATTGGAAATCATGTTTTCCAAATGCAGGAAGCCAAGCAAAGCCACGTGGTGAGGCCTTGCTGAGACTTGGGGGCTTCATCCAGTTTACTCCCAGCTCCTTCCTCCCTTCAGAGCTCAGGGGCCGGTTGGAGAGAGACCTCTCTACCTCTGTCCCCTATGCCCCACTCAGGTGTGCTTTAAAGTGCAATTTTTGGTCCTTAAAGGTTTTCTTGGGGCCAAAGTTAAGCTTCTTTGAAAACACACATCTGCCTTTAAAACCTTGCCCCTTGACATTTCTCAGAGGTGTCTTTTTTCTTACCTGAGAAGCTATAGAGACTCGAAAATCCCCTGCCTGTAGTGAGTAAGAGAGAGAAGGCAGAAGGTTTAAAAAAAAATCAGGGAAGAAATCTCAGAGCTGTTTCTAAAACACACACCTGATTGTATCCTCTCCTGATTGAAACATCAGGCCCCCCGTGGATGTTAGTACAAAGTTTATATCAGGCTTTACAATGGCATCGTCTCACACTATTTTCCCTTCGGCTGTGTAAGGCAGGGTTTGGTAAACTTTCTGGAAAGGACCGGATAGTGAATACTCTCTGCTCTGCCTGCATATGGTCTCTATGCCGCGGATCCACGCTGCTGCTGTAGCCTGCACACAGCTAATACAACTTGCTTTATAGACACTGAAATTTGAATTTCATATAATTTTCGTGTGTCGTGAAATATGGTTCTTCTTTTGATTTTTCATTTGAACCATATAAAAATGTAAAAACCATTCTTAGCTTGCAGGCCACACAAAATCTGGCTGCAGCCTGGGACTTCACTCTAAGGTAGAGCTGCCCAAGCCCCTCCTTCCCACAGGTCTTGCTGTTGTTCTTCATGCCACACAATCCTTCAGGTCATGCCTAAAAGTTGTCAGCAGAGGTCCTCCATGAGCCCTGGACTAGGCTGAATTCTCTTGCCACATAGTGTCATAGTACCCTGCTCACCCCAGCCTCCTGAGTGATCTCTCTTTCCCTTGATGTTTAACATTTTTTCTCCCTGCTAGACGCTAAATTCCTTGAGGACAAGGCCCCGTGGGTCTCGCTTCTTTCTTTCTTTTCTATTTTTATTTTTTGCTTCTGGCTAGCAGGAGATCCGAACTCTTGAACTTGGTGTTCTCAGCACCACGCTTTAACCAAGCGAGCCAAGGGGCCAGCTCCCGGTCTTGCTTATTTCTGAAACTCCGGTGCCCAGCGCGGCTGGATGCTCCACAGAGTTTGGTTGACTTGCCCGTGACATTCCCAGGACGTTTCATTTTCTGCTATTATCGTTCACTGCGTGCTCGGTTTGGAAGCTCTGCCCCCCCCCCCCCAATTCCTAGGGGGCACTTGAATTTACAAACCTCAAGTCCTTAGTTTGGCACGAGCTGCCCCCTACTCCCCGCTGGAAAACTCCAGGAGCAGGTGAAGGTTGTGCCCACAGGCACACCTGGTTTGGCAATTCAGTCAAAATGCTCAAACCCGCTGTGCCTGTGGCCGCAGCCCAGCGCGAACTCAACCGTGGGGGACACAGGCTTACTCCGCAAGGACAGCTCCACCACCAGGACGCCCCCTGTCTGCGCCCGCAGCACGTGCTTCCGCTTGTCGCAGGTCTGGGAGGCAGAGAGGAGGAGAGGGGACAGGAGGGGGGAGGAGGGGACAGGAGGGGGAGGAAGGGGAGGAGGGGACAGGAGGGGGGAGGAGGGGACAGGAGGGGGAGGAAGGGGAGGAGGGGACAGGAGGGGGGAGGAGGGGACAGGAGGGGGAGGAAGGGGAGGAGGGGACAGGAGGGGGGAGGAGGGGACAGGAGGGGGAGGAAGGGGAGGAGGGGACAGGAGGGGGAAGGAGGGGGGAGGAGCGGGAGGAGGGGACAGAGGAATGAACAAAGGAAAGAAAAGAGAGAAAGAAAAGAGGTTTAGGGAAAAAAATCACAAACTGGGTGGAGTCAAAATTCCCTGGTCAACAGACATTAGTTACTTGTTTTTTAATAACCCAGGAGGATGTCTTTCATCCCTTCTCTGACTTGAGTAGAGGAAGGAAGCTTTACTTTTAATTCTTCAAGCTGGAGGAAATCCTGCTGGAGGAGGTCATTGGGTGTGGAAGGGACTGATGCCATTTCTTTTGTTAAGGACCATTTCTTTGGATAAGGCTTTTACTACAGTTATTCTCATCGCAGAGATCTGAGTGGGCACTTACTTGCAAAATGTGTTCCGGTTTCTCTTCCTTCCTTCCTTCCTTCCTTCCTTCCTTCCTTCCTTCCTTCCTTCCTTCCTTCCTTCCTTCCTTCCTTCCTTCCTTCCTTCCTTCCTTCCTTCTTTTTAATGCAGTGTCAATACTCATCCTTTGATCAACTGCAAAATGTCTCTCTCATCTTTTCTCTATCCCTGCACCCTCTGGCTCCTTTTCCTTTTTCTGTTTGTGCTCATAAATGACCATTTTCCAGTCAAATGAATCAATAGAGATAGTGATTCTGATCTCATTTCTGTCCATTACTATAGGCTATGTGGGCAGGTCGCCTCTGGAAACACTGAAGTCTCTAGTTTAGTCCAAATAGACCAGAGATAACAGTTTGGACTTCAGCACTTTTAGGTCTCTAGGGCAGTGGTTCTCAAACTTGAGTGAGCCACACAGTCACTGGATGGCTTGCCACAGCACAGGTTGCTGGGCCTTCCTCTCACACAGTCAAACCAGCCTCGGCCTGTGTCAGCAATTTCTGCAGCACCTCTCTGAAGTGTCACAGGCAGACTCAAAGCTAAAAATACCCACCTTTTGAGTTATGTCCAAAACCTGTCACTGCCACGTAGACCCTGAATTTCCCTTGCACTTTTTCGAAGTATTTCCATGCCTGTTATTATTGTCATTTTACCTGATGTCGCTATCTAAAAAGGGAAGGGCCATCATTACTTGTCACCACTCTGTTGAAAGATGAGAAACCTGGGCCCTGGTGGGTTAAGTGACATACCAGATGGTGCAGGGTGTCAGTGGCAGGGCCGGCAGGGCCTGGAGCGTCTGCCCCTACAGCCAGTGACCTTCCTCCAGAATGCCATCAGCACACAACTACACTGGCCTGGTTATGATCTCCCAGCTCAAAATACAGCTCCTCAAATCCCGATCCCTTTGGGTAACATTCTTCTTCTGGAGAGAGGCGGCTCACCACTGGGCAGGAGAGCTTCTCACTGTCACAGATGAACGTCTCACAGTGTAACCAAACCTTGGACAACTTGGGGATGTTCTGGAACCGGAAGGCATTGAATTGGAAGGTTGCCCTGTGATCTTTCCCGTTCTCATGCACGAGGACTGTTTCATCTGTGGGGCAGCTGCGGGACATGGAGAAAGGGAGAGCGAAACACCACTTCATTGAGCTCTAGCAAGGGCTTTGGAGGCAAATCTGCACAGAGACACACTGCCCTGGATTCTCACACAGTGCTTTCCCCCTTCCACAGCACTTTGGTGGCACCCCACTCGATCCTCACAACTATGAAGTCAAGTTAAGGAGCTATGAGATGTATGATTGCCCCATTCTACAGACAAGGTACAACAGGATGGCAGTGACTTATGAGAAGCCACATGCATGGCGAGTCACATGTCTGTCCTAACAAAGTGAAATCCCTCAAGAGATAAAAGCTTTCTCAGGACTGAGAAAGCTTTTTTATGTACAGACCCCCAGGGTAACACAAGAGAGACAATGGTGCTGGGCATTGCCACAGCACAGGTTGGTCATACTCGACCCATCCCTATGTGTGGATTATGAGGTTTGGCCATTGGAAATTTGAATTTATGTTATATTCTTTCAACTAGACATATATAATTACCTTTGTAAAAATGCAGTCATATTGTTAATATAAGCACAGACAAAAGTGACTGGAAGGACACTATGTAAATATACCTTTACCAAAGGAGAGGAATGGGACCTAAGGAATGTCAATTTGGAGAGTTGGTGAGTAAACAGGAGTGAAAGCTGTGCCTTTGGACCTGGACTTGGGGTCAGAAGCTACTTGTGTTTGTGGTGTCTTCTGAGCTGTGGCCATTTTCCAAGTTATGAAATGAGACTATTGCAGGATCATTTGGTCAATAAACCCAAGATCCTTGTATGAACTCAAGACATGAGTCCTTTAAATAGCTCTTTGCAGCTGGAGTGCCTAGGTGTGGTGTCAGCCAGCACAAAATAACTTAAGCAGAGCTTAGTCAGATGGTGGGAAGGAGGCAGATGGTGGGTGGGCCTAGATGCCTTGGCACCTGCCCCTCCATGACAGCTCCCTCCAGATGGTGGAAGCCCATTGAGAGGTTTTCACGCCATGGCTCCACGAGTCTCCTTCACCACATCAGATCAGCCTTTGAGATGAGTGTGCTGTTTTAAGTGCACTCATGTGCAGGAAAATTGTTGATCATATATCTACTGTAATCTCTCCAAGAACTCTTGAAAACTGGTTTTTCCTACAAAAGGGCCCAGTGTGAACAAAAAATATTTGGGAAGTTGTGGGAGTGGATGTTCTAATTCTGCCCTTTGGCACTGGTCATTGTGCGTGCATCTCCAACCTCAAAGTGCCGTGTCAACTAGGCAGAATGTAGACATGGATCAGGGCTTCTAAAATTTGGCTGTTCTAAAATGCAGGTCTGGATTCACTCAGCGACCTTTTGATTTGGTTTGCAGTGTGCCTGCCTGTATAACAGGCACCCTAGGTAACTCGTGTGTACCCTAGAGTTTGAGGACCCCTTGTTACAGATTACCCCCCAACCACAGGCATTTCTTTTTCTGCCACATTACACATCTCTCAGGTGGGAGCCACAGCATGAGAACTATTTGCAGGGAGATGATTCCATGGATGGAAGAAGCCTTTGCCCTGTGTGGCCATTGCCTAAGAGAGGTTTCCAGTTTCCGATGGTAATTTCAGGTCCCTGTAGATCAATAACTTATTTCAGAATCCGTGAAATCATTTGATTGCACCATTATCAGCAGAACCTAAATGAATCAAATCACTTGACAGATGTGCAGTGAGCACCTGAATTAAACTCCCATCTTGGCTGGGTCGTTTAGGTGTGGCTCTGCCAGCCTGTCCTACCCACGTGTCCAGGAGGTAATGCTGCCTGCACGTGAACCCCAGATCTTCCCTGTACTAGCACTAGACCTTGGGCAAGTTTCTGGACCTGTCTGTGCTTCAGTTTTCTCATCTATAAAATAGTGATTATTCTATGACTAACATTTTAGGAGGTTTAATAAAATTTAAATAAAATAATATTTGTAAAGCACCTACCTAGAACAACGTCTGGTATGTTGTAAGAACTGTACTGTTTGTTAAATAAAAATACTTCAAGGTCCAAAGTAGCTTCACCTTTTTATCTAATTATCTCTGTCCCTGGCCCCTGTGTTTACTTAGCCTGATGGGTTCTGATGAGAACACAGGCACAGTGGTCTGCTTTGTTTGGGGAAAGGCCTACTCTTTTGTTTACAGTTAATTGCATCAATGACGCTCACATCTCTAGTTTAGCTCAATCTCGCCTCTGTTCAAGGTTACAATTCTAAGTATTTCTGGACAATTGTCATCTCAAGCTTAATACGTCCATCCCTGAACTCAGGGAGAATCCATATGCCCTTATCCAGAAATCCCCTCCTCCAACAGCCTGCTAAGTAGCTCCAGCAAGGCTCCTCATCACAGTACACAGATCCGACAACACAAAGCTTTTTCTGTCACATACTCCTCCCACTTCTTGTCCTGTCCTTCCCTCCACCCCATATCCAATTAGTTTCTAAATTTTTCTCACTCCTGTAGAAGTTCTCCCTTCCTCTTATGACCTTCTTTCCGTTCACTTGGGAGCTACAACTTCAGTTCAGGCCTCGTCACCTTTGCCTCAGTAGCTGCGGGGCCTCTGATCTGATCCTTCCACCTCCCATGCACTGTTTCTAAACCACCCTGTGCATGACATCCAGAATTGCTTTCTATGGCGCAATTCCAATGCTTCAGTCCTCTACTCAGAATTTTAAGAATTCCCCATTATCTACTGAATGAATAATACAAACAATGATTTTCTTTAAAGTGATTGGATATTGACAAGGTACTATCTGGTAAGCTTTTCATATGGATTGTCTAATGTAGTCCTCACCATGGTTCTGGTGTCAGACTGATTGGATTGGAACTTAGCCTGTCCATTTCCCCATAAACACACACACTATGGGAACTTATTTATTCTCTCCTGTGCCTCAGTTTTCTCTTCAGTAAAATGGAAATGGTAGTGAGTTAATGTATGGTAAAGCTCTCAGAACAGTACCTGGTACCTGGAAAGCACTGTGGAATGTTTCCTAGTATTTGTTCGTAGCCTATAAGTACATCAGGATGTCTCTGATGTAACACTCCTCCTCTAGGCTATTCCAAGCCAGAGCGAAGAAGCCCAGATACACCTGGCTCTGGGGCTCAGCCCTGGCTGTGGAGAGTGGTACCTACCCTTTGTTGATCAGCTGCCACTGCAAGGGATACATGAAATCAGCTGAAGGTGTGGCCCAACAGCTGTTCAAGACCACTTTAAATCTGGAAATAAAACAAAACAGCATCACCTTGAGCCAGAGAGTCTTACGCATAGAAATGCCTGGTGATTAACAAATGTCTTGGCTAGTCTTTTTTTTTCTTTTATTTTCTTTGTATTTAAAAATATAAGCATAGAGAAAATGGACTTACCTAATGCTTAACCCTTTGGCTTCTACTCCTGCAAACAGATCTGAACCAATTTCGGATGTCTCCAGGACAAAGGGGGCTTCTTTCTTGGTGGTGAACTTGGCATTCTTTGAAAGGAAATTGACACTGGGCATTATGACCTCTAAGGCAGAGCAGTTGGGTACGGCGGGAACAGATGAATTGGGATGAGGTGGGGATGAGCAATCAACCCAAAGGCATGAGCATGTGAGACCACAGAGACCCCTTAAGACCAGAAAAGTTGTACCTTCTAGGATTCTGAGGCCATCTTAGAAAGGGCAAGGACGTCACCTAGATTTGCTGGTCGTGGGGAGATAAACACTGTATGTCTCATCTATGCCAATGAGATTTGGCTCACAAAAATAATGGAATCCAGGGATGTTGACGCATTGTGTTTTATTGAATCACTCAAGGACACAGGGACGGAACACACACAGCCTCTCTCTGCCCTTGTTCACCTCTACTTTTTGCCTGAGCAGATTTCAGCCTGGGTTGGAAACTTTATGATCTGATTCCCGATACAATTAACCACAACAGCAATAACCGCCACAACTTACTGACCACCCACTATATGTTGGGCACCTTTTGCTATACTGGGATAGTCTCTATGTCAGGATTTTCTATAGTTTGAGATCTATTGGTGAACAAGCAAAGATATCTGTCTCCAGTGATCTGACATTCTAGCAGGGGAGACAGACAGACAATAAGTACGTTATATAGTATGTTGCAATAGGATCCAGTATATTATATAGAAAAGCTATAAAAACATGGATAAGGAAGCTTGGGAGTGTGAGGAAGGGCAGGTTGCAATTTTAAACACAGTGATTTGGGAGGCCTCACTGAGGATGTGACATTTGAGCAAGTCTCGCAGAAGGTGAGGAAGGGGACTGTGCAGCCATTCCCGGGGCCAGGGTGTGGTTGGCAGGACAGCGAGGAGGCCAGTGTGGCTCGAGTAAGTGAGGAAAGCTTGGTAGAGAGTGGCGAGGGGTGGAAAGAGGTGAGATGCTATGGGGGGCTGGAGAAGCCTGGGGCTTCAGCTCTGAATGGAGTGGGGAGTCATCCATCAGCATGATTTGAGCACAGGATTGGCAGGTTGTGGTCACTGGCCTGGTAGATGTGGTGTTTGCTTGCATATCCGTCAGGCAGTTCTGGATGGGTCATTAAGAACAACAGCAGTGTTTCCAGTTGGTTTGCCCCCCTCCAACCCCCAGAAAGCTGATTTCTCCATTCTCTGAGTCTTGGGTTTGTTCAACTCAAGTAACAACCTTGAACTATTCTCTGGATTTAGCCTCCAGAGACAAAAGCATTATAGCAGAAGGGCAATGATCCTGGGCTAACCCTAATTCCCACTGCTAACTTGGAACAATCAGGCAATTCAGTCTTCTGGACTTCAGTTTCTCCATCTGCAAAATGGGAGTAACCTTTGTGGCTTTATGTAATAAACGGATAAAGCTTAGACCAGAGTACTATTTAAAAGATTGTGTTTCATGCACTTGGAGATTTGTAGGACTGCGATAGGTAGACAGTGGTAGGAGGAAGTGATGTTCAGTGAGGATATCTAGTTAAAGTGGACTTTTAGCCTGTAAGGGTCAAACACACAGAGACTTTGCTGAAAGGACTCAGAATCGCTTTCATCTCCTGGTGCCTCTTCCATTATTTTACCGACTGCAGGTCCAGCCGGGAATCCCTGACTCAGTCACCTAGAAGCCAGCTGTTTTCCTCCCATTTCCTTCCTGCATCATTTAAATGGTTGTAATAATTAACTAATAATATTCTTGATTGTAGGTGATGAACTAATATAATATGCAGGTGGAAGTGGCATGTTTAGTTTTTAACGTTTCTTGTTATTTTTTGAGATTTGTTATATCTCAAGAAACCATTTCCAAATATGGAAACTAACCTGTGGACCACAATGGAGTTCCCAACCTTGCCAGAGGTACTTCTCCCAACTCCTTCTCCCAGGGACCAGCCAGCAGAATATTCGAATAATACCTCTACTCATAGAGGGACCTACCTGGCTCTGTTATGAAGTGGAGAACAGAACCTGTATCATTAGTTCCATTTCTGAAACAGAATGCTTTTATTGATGGGGTTTTCCACCTTCTCACCGAACAGCTAAGGCAATTCTTAACATGATTTTCCCCTACATGAAAGTTAGGGACCTATTTCCAGATACCTTCACTATACATACATACATACATACATACATACATACATACATACATACAAAATCTGGAAAGTTCATTTTGGCATCCCTGGAAACATAGAAATACAATATAAACTATTCATTCATCAAACAGAATAGAAGGCCACCTTGAAAAATCATGTTATCCAGTCTCTTCACTAGACCAAAACGTTGAGTCACAACTAGCTAGTGGCACAAGTCAAGGATAGATACACCTGGTTTAATAACGGTCCATGTGGAAAAATCTAGGAGTTGTCTTTGCTCACAAGCTCAATGTGAGATAGTGGTGAAAGAAAACTGCCCCAATGTTATTATCCTAGAACATGTTCCTAGAGTCTTCCAGAACCTAGAAGGTCACCTCTGATCCACTGTGCCTTGCATTGGCCAACAAGGTCTAGAATAACATTTCAATTCTGGGCTCCATTTTTTAATAGGGGAACTGGCGGCCTGGATCACACTCAGGAGAAGAGTGATTAGGATGGCGAATGAACCACCAATAGTGAAAAGATGTTTATCTTGGGGAAGATGAAAGATATTGAGAATTTGAAGAACTGTCAGCAGCATAATTACATGACATTATTTCAGAAGACAGAATAAGGACAAATGGGCAGGAGTTCAGGATGTCATATTTCATATGCTGATCTCCACTGGGAAGGCCCAACTCACCATCATCTTTGTAAGAGGTAGGGAGGGCATCCCTCAGCAACCTTGCAGAAGGGTTTTGGGCTTTGGGTGGAAGGTCAAAGTTGATCACCTCTGAGTTTTGTTCTCACTCTGGGAGTCTGTGATTTTGGCCTCTGTTACTTGCATTAGTTCCATCTCAAGCTTTTTCATTTCTCTCTACCTAAAAGGAATGGTCAGGACTGTTTTGACTGGAAAAAAATTAATCTAATCCCATACCAACAATGATGTTCAACCCTATAAAGGTAACAATACTAGAAGTCCTCAGAGCTTCCACTTAGAACAGGGCCAAAGTCTCTAATCATGAGAATGGCTACTTCCTTGGGCATGTAACTTGTGCCAGGCACTGTGGTAATTCTTCTTAAAGATTATTTCACTTAATTCTCATAACAAACCTATGAGATAAGGGCTATTATTACCTCAATTTAACAAATGCAGAGATGGAGGCCCACAGAGGTTAACTAACTTGCCCAAGGTCACACAACTAGTAAATGGTGGAACCCGGCTTCAAACCAGTGGTCTGATGGCAAGGTCCATTTTCTCAACTGTAGCACTGGGCCACTTTTATAAGCTGACTATCTGCCTTTATTTTGAACTGGGAATCAAAATAACTTCTCACTAGGAATAGCAACCATGGACCCTTGGCAAGAGTGAGTGGAAGGGGGATGGAGAGAAATGAGAGGAAGCATGCTGAGTAAAACTGGAGCTCTCGGAGCCCAGCACTCGGAGCTCTCAGAAGCCTAAGCAATTAGCAGCGCTTTGACTTCATTGTGCTATCTAGGGCACAGCTCTGTTTCTGGTAATTTGATGGAAATATATGCATGGAGCACTTGTTGCTTCAGAAACACACAAGAATGCTCTCAAAGCAAAAGGAGAAGAAAATACCAGCCGCATGGATCAGGCACAGGAAACGAAGCCCACAGTGGGAATGTTAACTGTTCCAAAGCCTCCGAACAGTGGGCCCCTCTTGGCTGAGGTCCATTTGTCCTGGAGGAGCCTTGGTGAGCTTCAGTGGGGAGAGAGCTTAGCCATGTTTCTTTAATAGTTCGAGGAGTTTGTCTGTCTGTCCAGCCCAGAGGATGGCCAGGGTGCTACTGAGGACATGCCTCTTAATTTTTTTTTTAAAGAGAATAAGCTCCTTCTAGTTCTGAGATTTGATGTTTATGTCTGAAACTCAGTCCAACATGGCTGATGGTGGGTGATGATTTTTGACAATCCTGGTGTCACTCCATTGCCAACTGTTGTAAAACCGTCATAGGCTCATATCTATAATTTTATCTGGTTAAAATAACAATTATTCACTTCAGGACAGGGACTCAGTAGTAAAGGCAGCCTGTGATCAGAAAGTCCCCCAGACTGTTGTCACTGCCTGGAAGCCTGTTTTCCTCTCTGGACAGCCTTCATCAGTGACTACAGTGATGTACTCTCGCCATCTTTTCATTACCCTGGTGGCCCCTAATTATAGGTCAAGGGGCTGGGTGAGATTTTTTTTCTCAAGATTTAACCACTAGTGGTGTGTGGCCAGGGACAGACGTCAATTTTGTGGGACCTTGAAGCTCTCTTTAATAAACAGAATCAGAATTTTGAGTACCAAATTAGACACAGGGACTTGAAAGAGGCCTGTGCAAGTGAGGGGTCCTGAAACTTAAGTTTCATTCCCTTGACAGTAAGTGAAGTGACCATGTGACGCTAGATCTGTGTTCTAGTCTGGGCACGGCTCTGAACTACCTGTGGGATCTTGGGAAAAGCACTTCCTCCCTCCCTCTGGGCTTCAGATCCTCATCTACAAAATAAACTAGGTTATTTTAAGATCCCTTCCAGCTTGCACCTTCTGAGTTCAGCAGGGTCACCAGCTTCCAGATACCAGGGACAGCAAATTCAGAGTTAGTGGAGTTCCAGGAAGGATAGCTTTTTCCTTTGTGAAATGAATGGGTCAGACATGTTGTCTTCTAGGGATGTTGTCCAGTTTTAATGTTCTATGTAAAAGTTTGTATTTCTGTCTGCATCTTCCTCTAGCCAGCTGGGCCAGTGTCTCTGTGTGCGTGTGTCCTCCCTGGAAGCTGCAGGTTTATAAAACAAAGCACCCCTTCTGAACAGCAGGGCAGCTGCATATTTAGTTTCTCTGGAGCATTTTATTAGCATATGGCCACTGCATATTTAGTTTCTCTGGAGCACTTTATTTTGAGAGAAACTAAGTGTGCCTTTAACGTTGATGTCAACATAGGCAGTGTGCCAAAATTAGACAAGGAAGAAACCCACTAAGTGAAAGCCTTTGGAGAACAAAGAACTAGGCAGCAGAGGCCAGCCCCAACCCTTCTCCTTAGTTCTGTCCCAGGCAGGAAGCTCAATACTCTGTGCCAGATGTTTTAACAAGAGCTAGATCCTAAATATGAATCTCTGGAGTGGGTCATAGTGGAAACTAATCTTGATTGAGAGTCAGACATTGGCCATTTTACTACTGACCTTATCTCAGTTTGCTTAATGGCAAAATAAAAAGGTTGGCAGTATACCCTTGTGGCACCTTTCAGCTCATCTATCCACTCTATGAATCTGACTTACTGCTGCATCTAGTCTTTAAAGATGTTTAAATCTAATCCAAACTTACATCTCGGCTTGAAATCAAGACAGGGCTCTTCATAGAGCTTGGGGAAGAGTAAATCCCGAGCAAGCATCCCATCATCTCTTGGAAAGCCCAAAGGGCAGTAAAGGGAACCTGGAGACCACTTACAGTGTAGAAGTTGAGAGACAACTGGCTTTCAAATGTGCCTGTGCTCCCGTTCTTCACGTGAACGGTGGCCACTCTGAAAAGGGGAGAGAATTTTGCATAAGGACTGAAACATGCCTGATTGACAGGGACTGCAGCGCACACGCAAGGCAGCCAGCCCTCCACTCCTCAGAGCAACTTACCTCTGGTCAAAGGCAGCCTGGTTTACCAGGTAGGTGGAGTGGTAGGTGCAGGAGAAGGAGTAGTTGACAGGCTGGTTTTTCACGATCACCGTGCTGTCGTTGGAAACGA
This sequence comes from Cynocephalus volans, assembly GCF_027409185.1. Lineage (NCBI taxonomy): Eukaryota > Metazoa > Chordata > Mammalia > Dermoptera > Cynocephalidae > Cynocephalus > Cynocephalus volans. The sequence continues at coordinate 142,511,213 of NC_084466.1, read as the reverse complement.
TGTGGCTGTAGAAGTGGTAGATGGGTGGCTTGTACTGGAGAAAGGAAGAAGGCGGTCAGGGTGGCCCCAGGCTCCCACGACGGGAACGAGGGTTCTGGGAAAATGGATAAAGTCAGCTTAGAAAAAAGCCCAATGGGGAGACATGAGTGTCTGTCATTGATAGTAGCACGCACTCTTTTATCTGTGGGTGAGCCGATCATTTTCAGAAAGAGTCCTCGAGTCCGTTCAACTAAGATTGTTTAAAATAATTTAGGTTGATGTTGTATGTTTAAAAAAATCCACATAGCAATTGGGCTTCTGACCAAAAAAAAACTGGCTTGAGAATCTCTATTTTCTAACACAACTTTTTACCCATTTCCCTTGTCCAAGTTTCCTAAGTGAATGCCTTTGCCCATTTCCCAATTCTAGAACATAACTGTCTCGTTCTTTGCTCATTCCTTCTTCCAACCATAAGCACTCTTTTTGAGAACCTTTCTTTTGACTTATTGGACTCTAAAATCACAGAATATTAGAGCTGAAAGGGATCTTGAACATCCACTTAAGAAGTGCCTGACCTGAGACCACACAGATGGTTTCTGGTTTGCCTTACCAGGATATACTCAAAAACATGAGGTTTTGTTAATCATGCCCATGACTCTTCCCACTAAATCACTAAATCTTTGTTATACCTTTAGGAAGAGACAGAGGAAGTGGCCCTGGAAGCTTCTGAGCCCCAAAGAAATACAGTCTTCTGACACTCAAGGCATTAGGAATGCTGGACTTCAGCAGGTGGGTCAGGAGACCGAGCCTCCCTCACGACTACAACCCTATGGGTTCTGTGGCCCTGCACTAGGGAGAGCTCAGATTTCTTCTCCGTCATGTAAGGATACTTGGCAAGAGGATGTCTGTGGTTCCTTTCAATTCTCTGATGTCTTGTCCTGGGTACTTCACAAGACCCAGTTAAGAACTGTGATATACGTTAGTCACTCCTTTAAAATGCTCTTCCAAATGCACTTTATCACCACTTCAAAGTCTTAGGCAGAGGATGGCCCACCCATCTGCCCATCCAACCCAGGAAGCATGGCCGCTTCTGAGCACAAGCTCAGAACTCAAAGTGGGCTGGAGGCGGGGAATGCTCTTTGTTTTACTCACAGAAGGTGGCCTCCTGGCTTCAGCAACAAATGAGAATAAACATCAAGCCAAAAGAGTCATCGAAACTAGGCAGAAGAGGAGTTTAAACACCAACATCCCAGAAAATTTGGGAGTCAGGATTGACCTTTAAAAGAAAATTGGTAAATTCTGAATCCTTTTAGGATGGACGGCAAACATCATTCTTGGGCCCTGTTGCCTTGTCTTAAGCAACTCTGCGTTACGTGGCCTGGTCTTACCTCAGACTGGGTTCCACAGTAGGACTTGTTTTTAGGTGATAAATCTGGGATTACAAATTGGTAGTAACCTCCTTCTTGGACCCCATTGTAACACAGCCCTCCGAGGGCCAGTTGGTGTAGTTCCCATCCATAGGGACACTCGGGGATTTTGGTGATGATGGTTTTAGGATAACAAAACACGAGAATGACATCTGGAAAGAGCACAAAGGGTTTGAAATCAAGTGTGGTAATCACATTAATCTACATAGAGAACGATGGATTCCAGCCGCACCCGAACATTCAAAGCAGTTGGTTAAAAACACTTTTCCCACTGTTTTTCACCAGCAGCGATGAAGTTTTCCTCAAACTTCAGACATTGAAGTCCCACTTTTATAGTTTTTGCTACTTTTTTTTAATAAATGCACTATACTTGATATGTATTTTAAATGGGTCCACTTTTAAACTTTAACCTTATTTTAAGGAATATGTCTGTAAAACCACAGATTGGATGTATTTTATATACATATAAATCCCCATGAAAATGAGCACATGACTTAAAATTTAAAAATGTCCATTTCATGCACAATATGGTGAAATATTGATGTGTAGCACAGGACTGAAATTCAGTAGTCAAACAAAAAAAATGTGCAGATGTTTTAGATAAAGATATAGGTATATAGATAGAGAGAGACCATTCTCTAATTTTGAAAAATGTCTAAGTTTATGTAATGCATTTTTGCTTCTTGTGGGAAAAGTCAGCTTGGCACTGGGGGGCTTACATGCTTCTGTTTGGCTACGTTATGGCGTTTTCATAACAAGGTGAGCACAGAGATCTGTTCATTGCAAAGGGAAGCTCCAGGAAACTTTCCTTTCCAGGAAAATGGCCTGGCACCAGGGCGTACCTGCTTTGTTTGGAGTGCACGATCTCGCAGCGGCTTCGGCGAAGACGGCCAGCAGGACGACGGCCCTCAATCCCATTGTTTCTCAGAACCTGGTCTTCTCCAGGTGGCGGAACCAGCTGGCCAAACGTTTATGGTCCTTCCAGCACCTCGATCATTCTAGGTCAGAATCATAAGCGGAAAGTTAAAATCATGGTTAAGAACAAAGCAGCCCACCCAGTCGTGGCGGAAATTTCCAAGGGAAATTGACGATACCGTCTCCTGTTCCTAATTGTTCTTTGTTAGTGCTGAGAGGCCAGAAGAGCGGCTCATACCACTGGGAACGTCAATGACCAGAGCGGTTGCTTATGTCCACGACTGTTTCATTCTCTCTGGGCTGTGGGATCTGCCTCTCGGTTGCTCCCCAAATCTCCAGCCCCAGTCCTAGCTCGACCTTATATAGCCCGAGACTGTAAAAGAAACCAGCTCCAGATAAATCACAATGAGCGTGCATTATCCACTGCAGGGGGAATAAAAAAGATACTTGCACAATAATCCGATGGGAAGCTCAGTTACCGCTGAGTCTAATTTCTTTTACTTCATAGAGTTGGAAACACTTTTTTTTTTTTAACCACTTCAACCATGATTAGAATAAAAAGTTGGATTTTTTCCCACTGTACAAAAAAATAACTGATGGAAGGCAAACTGTTTCTGCACAGCTCCAGGTGACAATTTTCTTTCTTTTATGTCGTGCTTTCTTATTTTTATATGTGGGTGGACTAAACTTTGAACTTAAGGAAACTTAAGTTCAGTATTGTTGTACCTGAAACTCAAACAAAAATAGGTTGTTTGTGTTGATGCGAACATTTGAAAGGTTTTTTTTTTTTCCCTCTGATTTTAAAAAATAAACTCTGACATCTAGAATTTTATCCTGGAATACAACTTTTAATTGCACATTTTCTAGGCTCCTAGGGCTTTATAAGTCTCCCAGAGCAATGACATTGTAGGAAGGACGTTCGAAAGGCTCTCATAATTCAATCCTTAGTCACCCAACAAGATCCCACTGAAAACAACAGAAAAAATGCTGCTTCTGTGAAGGTTCTAGCTGTATTACTGGGACAAGCATAATTTAGTGTTTCAGAAACATTGGATGTGTTTTTTAAGCAATATGTTTATATAATATGGCAGACTTCCCTTATTTCCTTAAAACCTATTATTAAGTTGATGGTATGTTTTACAATGACGGTGTCAAAGAATTAATGAAATAGCCATATGGCAAGCCATTAAAATTTTCTATGACTCAGTTTCCTTCTCTGTAAAATGGAGGCTGTAGCCCTGGGCTGACCTCCCAGGGTAGAAGAACTATGATGTGAAGGCTCTTGTAAACTGTAAAGTGGTAGATAATTAAGTAGATTACATGAAAAGACAACCAACCATATTTGGTAACATGGATGTGTCCTATGAGTTGCTTTTCTTTTTCTTAGAAGTATCACAATGCGTCTCATTGTAGATTTATGTTTCGTGTAACTGAAGCACATCTATATTGTACAACACGTATGCAATGTGTTCTATGAATAAAGACCAAATGGACTGAAGAAGAAAGGAGGAGGGGACGTATTAGCTTTTTAGCACTGGGACTGAGTTTAGTGTGGCCTGGAAACATTAGCACATTTATACTGTTCTCCACAGTTTATTCCTGAGCAGAAAAAAGATCTCACAAGTATGTGTGAATTCTCTGAGTTTCTCTTTCCTAGGACTTGGCTCTGACTCTCTGTGTTTCTTCTTCCCTCTTTTTTATTAAACATTTATTGAGCCCCTTTGGTTCACCAGTCACTTGGCTAAGCCCTGGGAAGACACGGGTGGTTCAAAGGTCATATCTTTCCCTGAGGAATCAGGGGGAGGGCAGGGCACAGAGTGATGGGAATCTGTACTGGAAATGTGGGATGGAGAGGAGGGAAAGGCAGGATTAGAATGCTTGACAGAGGAAGTAACAAGCCAAGCCAAGTCATCAAAGCCTAGAACAGCCCAAGGGCATGAGGAATGGGCCTTTGATCTGACATAAATGATTATTCATCACAGACATTTCAGTATTCCCCTTCTGCAGGGGTTGGGATACGTGTTCCCATTTAAAAAGGATTCTTTCACACATCTTCAAATTCTTTTCAGCCAACTTTGGCCCAGGCAGATCAACAGTATCACTTTATCTTTGACCTAGAAGGGCAGAGTTCACTCATGGAGAGGGTTGCAGTGGAAATGAATGCCTTGTCTGTCTGTCTGTCAGTGCAAACGTCTGTGGATGCTGGCCAGAGGCAGCAAGGTGCTGTAGGGGAAGACTGAGCAATTGGACTCTGCAGTCTGCCTGGAATCTAAAGCCCACCTTGGTCACTATAGCTGTGTGTGCTTGGGCAGCTTACTTAGGTTCTCTGAGCCTTAATTTTCTCCTCTCCTGAAAGGACCTGAGAATATCTATGACATAGTGTTACTCAGAATATTAAGTGAGATATATATCTGTTAGCATGGACATGGCTTATTTGCCTCTATCAGAGCAAGGCACTAGGAAAGCCTTCATTTCTATGCTTAGTTCTACTTAAGAAATCTGAAAGAAGAGCTTATTCGGAGTCAGTCACCACTAAATAGCATACATTATTGTTGTCAGTGCTGACTTACATCACGTGTAACTAAGAACACAGGTTATGGAATTAGAAGTCATGGCTCTGTCACATTTCCAATTGTGCGATCTTGGGCAAGTAATTTGACCTTTGCAAGCCTTCATTTCCCAAATCTGTTAAATGGGGCTTTCTATCTCCTGTGGTTGTTGCAAGGACATAATGAAATAATCACGTAAATTGCTTAGCACAGTGCCCGGCATACAGTAAGCACACAACAAAGATTTGCTGCCATAAAGTGCATTTGTCTGAAGTTGGTATCCTCAGGCTGGAAGGTTGTGTCAATAGTGTTCCCATTTGAACTCTGGATGTTTTCTAATGGTAACATTTTTCTCTTTAGAAGCCCACCTCAACAGAAGAGCAGGTGCTTTTGATTTCTGGAGAAGTTTGATAACGATAAGATTCTGGGACAGAGAAAGAGATCTTGCCTACAGTTTCTTGGAGCGAGGATCCAGCGAACAATCAGGTACATGATACTCCTTTCAAGGGCAAGCTGAATGAAGTTGGGGAAGTGGATGCAACTTCTGTGGCAGGCTGGTCTCTAGATGTTTAATTTGCATAAGAAACAGAATGGGACAAAATGTACTTGGGCCAACCAGTATTTGATACGTGCTCTGATAAAAGGCCAGAGGCTCCTGTTTTTTCTGGTCATTACTCACCATTCCGATGCCCTGCCCTATCCACCTCTTCTCTGCTTTCCAACACTCCTCTCTTTTCCTGAGATGAAGAGGGAGTGAGAGGGGCACCACTGGGAATGGAATCCAAAGCAAAGTCTCCCACTGAGACCGTTGTGATTTCTTCAAACACACAAATAAAAACTGCTTGGTAGATCTTAACAGTCCCAGGAATTTGAAAGAGCCCAGTAAAGAGGGTTTTATGGCAGACTCATCAGAAAGATGAGCTTGTCCGTCCTGTATCTTTCTTTTGTTATTTGCCAAGTAATAGAAGGTTCCATTTGAAGGCTCTGAGGATTTGTGGAAGCTGGCCCAGACACAAAAGTGTTGCCATCTGCAAAATTCCAATCAACATTTTCATTCATAGCTCAGAAACCATATAGGTGATAAGTCATGTGATAAACACCACCAGTATACTCTTACTGAGGTAACAAATGGTACTTTAAAAATAAAGCTAATAAGCATTCATTAAACTTTAAAAAGTTGCTTGATTATCTTATTTTTCAAGCACACTGCTTTGAGTTCATTAAATGTTGAATGTGTTAAATGGACTCTATTGTTTCCTTTAAGCTCTGAATCAAGCCATTTTTTACTTTGTAGGGAACCCTGTGCCAATTTGCAAATGAGTGGGAGTCCCATCCAGGCTTCAATGGCTCTAACCTCACAGCACTCCCAGGAAAGAATAATTCTCCAGAGAAAGCATAGGAAATACACTTCATAAAGGAGAATGGATAAGGGAGAAAAAGATCTTCTGCTGATAGTGCATCAGAAATTCAGAGCAAGATGCCCTGACACTGCAGCCACCAACTTCAAAGAACCACATTGCCCCAGGCAGAGAAACTGGCCCTTTAGGAGATCTTGGGAGTCTTTCTTATCTGGCTAATCTCTAAGCAATGACTTGCTTGCTCTCTCCCTCAGAAGAGTAGGACCTACTGTCAGGTCTCTTATCTTACCTGTCTCCTCTCCACCTTCCTCACCTCCACTGGCAGTCATAAAGCTGGATAATAAAAGATAGCTCCTCCTCAGATCAAGATTAGAGATCTCATTACCTGTCTAAAGCATCCAAGGGCAAATAATTTATTCTGTTCTTGAAACTTCCCAGGGAGTCATTTCTGTATTCTGTCTCATTTACCCATTCATTCTTTCACCAACTATGTAATGAGTGTCTGTTATTACCAGGCAGTAATTAAATCTCTCTTTATATCTATACCTATGTCTATATCTATGTCTTCTACTTGAGGAAATTGTAAGGATATTGAGGAAGGACACAAATAACCTTTAGGAATAAAACATAATGGGGCAGAGAAGAAGCATCTACTTTAGACAGCCTGGTCCAGGAAATTTCATTGAGTCTCAAGAGAGACTTAAGATAGGGCCTGAAGGTTGGGAAAGGTGACAATGGGATGCATGCATGTGTGCATGAGTGCATGTGTATGTAGGGGCAGAGTATTCTAGGTGGGGGCGTGGCACTTAGGGAGGCTCTGATGCAGGGTGAAGACTACATTCACCAACCCTCACACACATTTTTTTGTAAATCTCTTTTCAGTATTGGGTTTTCCAGACACCCAAGCAATTTTTCCTATTTGAATCGAAGTACATTTCCTCTTGCTTGACCTTCCATACTGTGAGAATATCCATCTTTTTTGGCTAATGCTATTCTCAGTTTTCTTTCTCTTTTTGGCAGATTAGTAGCACTTTGATTATAGATTAATTTAAGGTCTGAATTATTGTCCCATGGATCTGTAGCAACTAGAACTAACATACTAACTCTTCAGGGCTCATGTCTGCTTTGGTTGACTGCTTTTTCTCCCTAGGAACTTCATGGGAAGCCATTCTCTCACCCTATGAGCTACTCCTGGCTTCTTCCTCATGCCCTGCCAAAGTCTAACCAAGTTGGATATCTTTGTAATCATGCCGGACATTGGGTGAGTTTCATTTTGCTTCCTGTCTGTGACAATTTATTGTAGAGGTTATGCTGGTCCTCAGGTAGCCAGAGATAGGTAGAAGGAAGAAGGAGCAGAAGAAAAGAACCTGTATAATCATCTTTTATATTACCACTAGATGACTATGCAATCTTAACTGCATTTCTCTTTGCTTTGTTTTCAAATGCCTACGTGCTCTACTTGGATACCAGGCACACCTAATCTATGGCACACATGTTGCCAGTCCCCCTTCCTACATCCATGCCAGACATCACTAATCAAGACACTCTTCCACTCAGACCTCTCACATGACCTCAGAAGCATTCTCAACACTGAGCTCCAGACAGACACTACTAATCAATTGGAATTAGCATATAAATTGAAACCCATTCATCATCCCTAGTGTAAGCAACTGCCCTGCCTCTAGGGTTGAGAGGTCTGCCCTTATAACTCCTCACACTTCTTTATAGCATTTATCATAGCTGTGATAGCTGTGACTTTTCTGCATAAAATTTCCTGTACTAGACTGAAAGATCCATCAAAGCAAGGATTAGATCTGGGCTTTTGTCCAGCATTAAATCTTTAGCTTCTGGCTGGCCAGTTAGCTCAGTTGGTTAGAGCACAGCCTTGTAAGATGAAGACAAAGACCAAGGTCAAGGGTTCGGATCCTCATACTGACCAACTGCGGAAAAAAAAAAAAAAAAAAAGCAAAAAACCCCACACAAAACAACTTTAGCTTCCAACACAGTACCTAGCATATAGTGGATTTAGCAAATGATTTGCTGAATGAATGAACATGAAGTTGTTCTTTGGAAGAAGCCAAAGTACTTTTCAAATTGCAACACACCTACCTTTAATACTAGCCTCTACTGAATTTCTTTGTGAAGTCAATTAGATTTTGGCCAGTTAACATAAGGAGACCCAGACAGATTCCTTCTGAATCTCTCTCTGCTTTTTCGTCAGCCATCTCTTTGCAGTCAATACTCCTTAACAGTACTAGTTTTGATTACTACAGTTCCTTTATGCATCCTTGTTGAAGAGTTTCTGAAGAAAAGGCCATTTCCACATTGCATCAAAGGAATTTCCGTATCACCGTACTGCATGCACCTGTCAATGTTTGTCTGTGCTCCAAGAACCTAATTGCATCTTACAGTGATGGGTGAGAGGGTCTTCAAAATCCTGCAGCTCCATCAACACTTTCCCTGTAAAATACATGCTCAACACTGTGATTAAATGAGTTTTAAATGATCGCATATACCAAATTCTGAGTAATTCCATTTTTCTGTTCTCCCTGACCCTGCATATATGGGTCTCATTTGTTTAATAAACAAGTAGAATGATGTGTGATACTTTAAAGTCTATTTCCAATGTCAGTGTCTATGTCGTGCATTTCTGATACTGCAGAATTGCAAGGCCTGTGTTAAGCATTTTGGGAAAGTTGAAAACTTGGGAAGTTACAAAGGTAGTTCCTGCTATTCATATAAAAATAGGCACTCCAACTGTTTTTAATGACTAAAGGGCAATAGTTTTGATTATTGAAAGCAAAAGCAAATTATAAATCATAGAATTCTTCATGACATTATAATTCACTAGATAGAATTATCATTATGTAGAGGGAAATATGAGCAGTAAGTTTATTTTGCAAACTTTCTTCACATTAATGATTAAAATACAAAATCCTTCTGGTGAATAGATCAGCCTTTTGATTTCTGAAATGAAGTTCTTTACTTGTATAGCCTGGAGGCTTAATTAGAGGGAAAGGGTAATTAAAATGGATTAATTGATCAATAGCTGCAAAGAACATGGCAAAATGCTGGAGCAATATAATACGTCATTATAGTCTCATTTACCAGCCATTTTCTCGAGGACACAGACCCAGGGCTGTGATAGACTTAAAGGGTAGGATATCAAAAATTCTGAAGCTAGATGTCCTTCCTTTTATGGGCCAGGACTTCTGAAAATAGAAGAAATTTCAGGTGATTTCAGAAGATTGCAGATGGTTGAAGGCCATTGCTTGAAAACCAGGGACCAAACCACATTGCAAACCATTGGCAGAAGACATGAGCAAAAGAGAAATATTGAAAAAGAGCCAAAGTATTCTACAAATGATAGGGGTGAATACTGGATGATAGGGGATTTCTTGTTGATGTTTTTAATGTTCATGAATGAATGGTGTCTCCATTATCCAGACAATTTATACCCATTCTTTGAAGACAAGCTAAAGGATACCTGCTAGGTAAAGTCATCTCAAATCCCCCCACCTCTGGGGACTTTGAACTTTTTTGAACTTCTGTTGTCTATGTCATGTATAAGGCTGCTCTGTATATATGTCTTGTCTTCTTAATTAAGCAGAGAACTTATATGACTTTATATTTCTCAGCACACTAAAAAAATGTCTTAAGAATCATTTACTGAGGGATTAGTATGTCAGGTTCTGGGCAAGAATGGATAGATAGATAGATAGATATAGAACCCCAAATCTTAGTGGCTTAATTTGATAGAAATTTATTTCTCACACACGTGAAGTTGCAAACAGGTGTCTTAATTGGTAGGTGATCTTGCCATAGTCACCTGGGGACTTCAGATGCTTGTGCCTCATGTCTCAGTTCTCCTTGGATCTCTTTATTGAGCCAGCAGATAGAAAGGGTATGGAGGATCTTCAATGGAATCTGAAAAGATCTGGCATGAAAATGGCACATATCAATTCCACTCATAGTTCTTTGGCTAGAACTCAATCACATGGTGACATCTAACTTGAACCATCTGCCCAGTAAGAAGAGGAGATGGGTTTTGTGAACAGATAGCAGATCAATACATATTACTACTTCTTGGAAAATTGTATCTGTCTGCCTATCTATCTATCGATCTATCGATCTATCTATCTATCGATCGATCGATTGATCAATCGATCTGAGAGTGGGCTTTATTATTCTTATTTTGCAGATAAAGAAACTGAAACTTAGCAAGATTAAGTCACTTGCTGGGGTAAGTGCTGGTGCTTGAATTTGGCCCATGGTTGTCTGGTTCTACAGCCACCACACTTTGTTTATTAACTTGGTTTCTTACACTATTCCATTGTTTTCTATTTTCCCAGTTACAATTATTATCCAGTCCTCACAAGTCCTAACTGAACTGCTGTAATAACCTCAAACTGCTCATCTTCATGTCCAGGCCTATTATTGACAAGGCAAATTATTGACAGATCAATCTTCTTAAAAGACAACTCTGAACTTACCAGTTCATAGCCTGAAAACCTTCCATAAGTTCTCAGTAAATATTTGTTAACTGATTCCCTAACGGATAAAAAGTACAGGCCTTGGCCTGGGTTCAAAGCCTCAGATAGAGAATTGTCTAGAAACAACCTGATAGTATACAGTGTGTCCCAGAATGTCCTAACACTCTATGGATAAGCCTTATAGAAGGCTGTGCTCAGAAACATTGATTCTGGGTGTTAAAGCATGGCTTCTTTCCTGATCTCATTCTGGGAGTTGTTAGGTATCTTACTCCCTGAAAACCTTTAGGTTTGGTCACACAGGCCTCCATCTTTGGCAGGGAGATAGAACAAACAGCCCTCGGACATGCCACACAATCCTTGAATCCACTCATCCCCCAAAACTCAGTGGAATACCAGCCTCTATGATGGTGCAGGCAAGGACGGGGTCACAGAGTATTCCCGAGCCTGTGTAGGGGCTCTGTTTAGTTAATCCAGTGATTTAGCTGGAAAAACTGGTTTATACACAATGGTGGCAGTAGATTTTCTATAAGGAAGGGCTTCAAGGCATCAACCTAGTTGGAAAATTGGGTATTTGAGTGATTAAAGGTACCTTTCATAAGATTGAAAATAATCTTAATTGTTCATATCAAGGATTGAAATGGTTAATGTGGGTTATAGAAAGCTGAGTTTGCCCCAACCCCCCCCACCTTTTTTTGCTTTATTGACCAGGAAACACTTTTTGCAGTGAGGTTCTCTGCCCCTTCTTTTCTATCACCTAGTACCCCCTTCTCTGCTTCCTTTGGAAACATTGCAAACTTATGCCTGCCAATCGCAGCTGCATTAGAAGTGTTCACCAGCAGCCACCTCCTGGGCTCTGGTCCAGCAGAAGAACTTCAGACAGGGTGGTGGTTTCTTTGATGGCACTATGTGGGAAAACACATCAAAGAAAGAACACAAGGGGCCCATTTAATGTTTCCTGTCCTGCAGCGCTGAACTCTCAAGAGCAGGCCCTGTAGAGATAATGGGAGCAGGTTAAATGTAAAGACTTCACACATTGCAGTGTGGTCAGGTCTCAGGCAGGCAAGCCTTAGGCCTAGGGGTGCTGGGCTGCAGACTTGGGGGAGTGGAGCATAGAGAAGAATTTGGGATTCTGTGCTGAGAGTGTCAGTGGTTGTCAGGGCTGGCAGGGACTTTGGTCCAGAAAGAGCAAATCTTGGCTCAAGCCTGCTGCATCCTCTCCTTATGCCAGATCAGACATTCTGCCTAATCTTCCTGCTGAGTCTGTTTGTACATACCTGGTCTAACCCCAGGAGAGGATCTGATTGGTCTACTTCACCAGCGGATCTCTTTCACCTGGCTAGCTACTTCGATGGTTGCTGACCAGCCTGTGAATGGACCAATCCCTGGTCTAATTAGCTGAGATGAGAGTCAAGTTCGAGTTGGATGAAGTGTAGTGATCAGGTATAAGAGAATTTTGGTTTCTCCTTCCTTCAGAGAAGGGTCATGATTGTGGGAGGCTCTTAAAGTGATATGCCTAGGACATTCCACAGGCCCTTTAATGACTTGTTTCCTTATCTGCAAAAAACATGTCATCATAAGAGATTTTTTGATGTTGAAATGCAATAGCTAGTAAGCTGTTTTGTAATATTGTAATTTCAGCTGATAGTTATGCAACCTTAACCATGTTAGTTATTAAACACTTTCTGTGAGTTGACAAATTTATTCTTTGCAACAGCCCTACGAGGTGGGTATGTATGGCTATTCTCCATGTATGGTTGAGGACATTGAGACACAGAGAGGTTAAGAATCTTGCCTACATCACAGAGCTAGTTAGTGGAAACCTAACTATGACCCTAATCTGTGTGGCTTTGGGTCTGCATGCATTCAAGTGGTTATTAATTTAATTCAATTTGTAAAGTGAAAAGGAAAGCAAAATGTTCTTCAGGTCTTATTAGCAGAAGTGCTAGCTAATAATTACATAGCACAGTGTCTGGTGCTAATATTTGTTAAATGAACAAAATAATAAAAATGAACAAAACATATAAAAGCCTTGGGATGACAATACCTAAGTATTCAGGTGGCTATTTATCTCCTTAATAATCTTATTATTGACTGCAGAGATCTAAGTCATCAGCACTTCTTAAAGGTTTTGGTCTCAGGATTCTATTATGTTCTTAAAAATTGTAGCGGAACTTTGGTTTATGTGGGTTATGGCCACTGATATTTAACGATATTTGGAAATTAAAATTGAGAAATTTAAGGGCTGGCTGGTTTGCTCAGTTGGTTAGAGTGTGGTATTATAACACCAAGGTCAAGGGTTTGGATTCCTGTACTGGCCAGCAGCCAAAAAAAAAAAAAAAGTTGAGAAATAAAAAAAAAAATTATTAATACTAAACCCATTAAACACTAACATAACTAATGTATTTTTAATGAAAAGTAACTATATTTTTCAAAAAAATAATAGAAGATAGCTGGATTCTCATACCTGCTTTTACACTTAATCTTTTGTGATATGTTGTTTTGGCTGAAGTATATGAAGAAATCTGACTTCACACAGATTTATAGTTAGAAAAGGGTGAAGTATTTGAGTAGGCTTTTAAGATAATTGTGGATATTCTTTTTTGATAACTGCACCAAAACTCAACAAATAGTAGTTTCTTATAGATCAGTAGTAATGTGGAATCTGAAACCATATAAATGAACTTTTTTCATGCTCTATAACACTAAACTCCATCGGTTTATCTTGCACTCTAATGGGGCTTTTGCATGCTTGATTTATAATACCCTATGTCGGTCTTTTGGAAAATATTGGTACACTGAGTTATGCAGATTTTCCAAAGGTTGATGCATTTCATTATAAATATATATATAAAAAATCACATTCCTTAATACCAAAATCTCATCAAAAAACTCAATGAGTATTGAGAACTGTCAAGATCCATGATGGTAGATATTAGATTTTGGAAATTCCATCCTTCTAGTGGAAGATCAAGTTTTATTGTTGGCAACAGACATTGCCTCTTGTTTTCTTGTAGTGACAAGGTCATGTTGTTTATTTTAGAGAAAATGTCTGCCAAAGACATAACTCTGAATAATGATAGCTTGTTTGTCAATTGTTCATTCAAGTAAGAATGTTGTTTCATAAAACAGTGGCTAGATAGGTCATCCTTAATTCAAACAATCTTTCAAGTACTTTTCCTCAAGATAATTTATTATACTTTGGTATGCAGCAGAAGTGCTTTATACATGTTTTCTATTTTGCCATTTGCAATACTAATATTAAAAAGTTATGTACTCAAGAGCTGGAATTTTCTTAATATTTTTTGCTACTTCACCAAGTTTATTCTTAGGTGAAATTTTTTTTTATCTTTAACTGCGAGTGTGTTGCATTGACAAATATGACTACTATTAGGGTTTGCTGCCATTGCCTCGATTCCTGCTAAGGAACCAGCAGTTTTACCCACCGTTACTTTTGAACCATTAGAGCAAATGTCAACCCAGTCAAAAAGGCCAATAAGATCTTAGTATAGTATCATTATGAAAATGGTTTTTACCTGGCTGACTCCCTGAAAGGATCTTGAGGACTCAGAGAGGTCTGCAGACTACACTTTGAGAACTGCTGGTTTAAGATAATTACAAACAACTTCTGCATCCTCATTTTCTGAGCATGTTGAGGCTGTCAGCTTTGTGTTAATGGTCACGTTATTAATTTCTCTGTTTGAATGCCTGTCTCTCCCACTATGCTGTAAATGCATGAGGGCAGAGAACTGTCTCTGTCTTATCCACGGATGAATTCCCATTACCCAGTCTGGTGCCTGGCATTTTACATGAGCTAAATATTTGTTAAATAATGACATAAAATGCAATGATTGCTGTCAGTCTCTTTCTAACCAGAAGATAGCATCATAGCCTTGGCCATAAGTGTGATGTACAGTAATTGTTTAAGTAATGATGGGAGGGGTTGTAGAAGAAGCATGTGGAATGGTTAAGAGTCAGGGCTTGAAAGTGAGACTGACTGCCTGTGTGTCTGTGGTCAAGTTACTTTACCTATAATTGACATTTAAATCATTTACATGACATCTTCCATCTGGGCCCTTAGGGCTTCTGCTGGATAGGCTCTCAGATACATCATATACAAGGAGCCCGTGGCCCATCTTTTCACACTGTCAACACAATTACCTTCAAGAGTTTGGGCACTTCAAGAATCCCAAGGTGCATGTGACCCTACAGCACAGTCTTTTTGACACTAACTTTGCTTTTAAATCACCTTATGGGACATTCATTCACCAACTCTGTCTTATCATCCTGTGTCTGCTCACATACTGAGAAATCAGGTCAAAGCACAACACGCAAGATCTGAGCTTGCAGGAGAACCCCTTACCACCTTTCATGTGCAGTACTGGGACACGACATGAGGTGTTTTTCTGGTTGCATTCCCTCTTGCTTTTTGTTAATCAGCTCTGTATTTCCAGAGCCAATTGACTTAATGATTTTGTGGTTACTGAATATTTCCCCATCACATTAACAATTTACAACTGAAAGGCTTTATCTGGCAGTGACTTCCTGAGGCAATAGGTCAGTCCAAATAACAACATTGATATTTCGGGGTCATCCAGAATTGTGCTCATGTATGCACAGCTGCAAGATCCTTTATGGGAGAACATAGTGCAATGATTTTTTTTTCTTTTGAAACAATAAACAAAACGGAGTAATCCAGTAAGATGAATTTGAGCAACTTGGCAGCTGCATAGTTAGGCCTGCAATTTTTTTCAATTATTGCAAAAGCTAGATACTTCTTTGCTTTCACACCCTGACCTTTGTGCCTTATGACCTTTACTAGTTACCTCAGACCGTTTACATTCCTTTAGCTTCTGCTTCAAAACCAGCTCTCTTTTCTTATCGTTGGAGTAAAAGCTATGGACATCAATCCTCCCTAGCAGACTTAAAAGATGGTTAAAATTGATAGAAAATCCACTTATGGCTGTGAGTTCACCACCAAGATAACCACAGCACAGTGTGTTCTTCTTTTGGAGGCAGAAGGGCTGCTGCAGAAGGACTTGGGCTTAGGAAGCCCAAGTCAGATTCTCCCCAGTTCTGGTTCTGCCCTTAACTTACTGTGCGATCTTGGGCAAATGGCTCTACTGCTTTGGCCATTCATTTCCACGCCATTCCTTAGGAGGCTGTGGTGAAGGTCAGAGAAGAGGCATTTGAAAAATGTTCTGAAAAATTAGAAGTTGTGTATTAAAGTATTAATTACATGTAAAAAAATTATGCCAGATCCATGTATATCTATCTATCCTACCTATCTATGACATCTCTTGCTACTAAGTAAAGAGACAGACAGACAGACAGACAGGTGGAGGTCATAAAAGCATTTTCAAAACCACAAGGTCACCTATGCATGCAAGGCACTTGTTAGAGATCTCATGAGAGATCACCATTTCTAACAGTGAAGCTGGCCTTGTGGCTGGGAGTGCTTTTATCTCGAGGAAAGGCTGCTGGTTAGACTGTTGTATTGACTATGATTTACTGGGTGTGCAAGTGGAGATGGGCCTTGAGTCGTGACTCTGAGCTGTGGTTTGCATGACCAGGATTAGCTTGAAACATTGTCTTTGGCTCTTACTGTCCTTTACCAATCTCTTTCTTTTGTGTTTTTATTTGTTCTTACTACAGAAGTACTACTTGATCATTGTGGAAATATTTAGAAAGTGTATAAAATATTAAAGAAGCAGAAAAAACAGAATTCTATCATCTTGAGGCAACCTCTGTTAAGACTTTGACCTATTTCCATTCTTGTGTTGTTGTTACTATTTTTTAGCTATGCATTTTTAAAACATCATGGACAGCCTACTGCTTATGAAACTTGGTATCCTGCCCCCCCTTATTTCTGACTACAGCATAGTATAACCTTGATGATTTTGGGGGATGAATCTCAGGACCCTCTTGAATTCCCATATTTGCTAACAAGTGCATGGAATATAATTTCCCCAGTAAAACCTCTCTTCCTTATACCACCTTCCTTTCTTTTCACCAGCAGTTGATTCTCTGTTCTGGGTCACTTCCCATGACTTTCCATGAAAGAGGACATGTGTGATAATAATTGGATTGCACTGTGGCCCATTGACTGGACTCCATCACTAACTATGGAACTGGATCCCATAACCCAGGCCTCCACGACCTGAAACTCTAAATTCACACGGCCAGAAAGAACAAGTGACTCATGCCTTGGACTTTCAGGATCATTTGCGAATCGTTCAAACCTCAAATGTTCAACTGTGGCGGTCAAGTGTGTCCTCACCATACTGTTGAATAAGAGGGGCAGTTTGAGCTTCTGTCTTGTCTGTCCTTGATTTCTTCCAGGTGGAATTTGGAGAAATGGAGCCTCAGAGAAATCACCTCAGTTAGCCTCATTGCCATCCAAGAAGGGGGGACCCACAGGAAATTTTCTTCCAGCTGGTGAAAGGGATTCAGGTGGGGTTAATAGCAGAATGACCTGTAAGCTGCCCACCAGAATCTCTCATCGGGGCCCAGTCGAGGACCCCTATCAAATGGCCACTGGAAAAATGCAAATGTTGACCTCTCCCCTCTGCACTTGAGCTTATCCTGAATGGAACTGGAATTCTCTCCTCCATATCACTCAAGCCCATGACTTTACGCCAGGGCCTCCTTTTCTGCACACTGAAACTATTATCCTCCAGGGCAATCCCCATTTTTCTACATTTGTGATTTCAAGGGAGCTGATAGCGTCCCCCATGGAGCAGGACTCATTGTCCTAGGACGTTTGGAACCCGTATTCAGTAACTTCTAGGTGGCCCGTTAGAGGCAGCTTACACATTGCAAGTGACGGAATGACAAGAAAGTGGCCTTAGGAAAAAAGAACAAAGTTGAGTCAGTGAATCAGTGGCACTGATATGGGCTTGGGTTTCAGTGACCCAGTACCACAAAAGGGCTGCAGCCCTGCACAGCTCTTTCTTTCATTGCATGTCCACTACTTTAATCAGAGGGAAAGAGAGATTTTCATACTTCAGAAAACAGGGATTCTAGGGGAAGCCTGATTGTGTGTAACTGCTCTGCAGCTAAGTGTCAGTCACTCCCTGGCTCAAACATTTTCGGTGGTTTCCTTTTATTTCCAGGATAAAATCGAATCCCCAGATACTAATGTTTGGGTCTCCCAATGATCTCTCTTAATTCTTGCTTACTGTTTTATTTCCTTCCTCTCCACGCCTTTTACTGGATCAATCACGTTCTCTATTGTGTTCTATTGATTAGCACGCCCCGGCTTTTGCTCAAGTGTTCCCAGTAATGGCTTCCTTCTCTGTGGGGAGAATAGACTAGGAGGTTGTGAGTCTGTTAGATTTGATGTTCCCATTAGACATCTTTTATGAGCTGAATTGTGTCCCCTTCCGAAAGATATGTCAAAGTGCTCACCCCAGTCCACCAGATTATGACCGTATTTGGAAACAGAGTCCTTAAAGATGTAATTAGTTAAGAGGTGTTGTATTGGAGCATGGTGGACGCTTAATCAAATATGACTGGAGTTCTTATAAGAAGAGGGGACGTGAATACACAGGAGGAAGATGGCCATGTGATGACAGAGGCAGAGAGTGGAATGACGCATCTACCAGCCAAGGAACTCCGAGGACTGCCGGTGACCACGAGAAGCTTCGAGAAGCTTAAAAAGTCAAGGAAGTGTTCTCGCCTACAGGCTTTAGAGGGAGCGTGACCTTGCTGATACCTCGATTTGGAACATCTAGCCTTCAGGACTATGAGAAAATAAATTTCTGTTTTAAGCTACTCAGTTTGTAGTGCTTTGTCATGACAGCCTAGGAAACTGCTACAACATCCAGTGTGAATGTTGAGCATGTGGTAGGATATGCAAATCTGGAGCTCAGTTACATATTTTATTCTTCTTGGTGCACCTGAGTCTTTTATACCCAATTGTATCAGTCACGAGCCCTGAAGGAATATGACAGCACACTCGGAGTAGTTTCAAGAGGGATTAATAAAGGGACTTTTTCCCAGGTGTGGGCAAGATACAGGGAAAATTCAGGGAAGAGTGCAGGGCCCTGGTGCTAGTGACCGTGGGGACTGAAGAGGTGAGAGAAGGAGACATGTAAAGGGACCTGGAGTCAAAGAGGGCTGAGAGGATTGTTTCTCCTAATCGGGCGGCACATACCCAGTCAACAGTGGCACCGCAGAGGGACGCAGGAGCCAGGTGTCAGGGAGAATTAAATACCCTGACCTTATTCTCTGCCCTCCAATCTCACGATGGTCTCTCCATTGCTAACCCAACGGGAAGCCAGAGGATAAGGGAGCTTGTTGAGGTGGTTCACAGAGGCCATACCTCCTAGCGCAAAGAACAGGGTGGAAATGAGATCTGGAAGGACACAAAGATTTCCCGCTCACCCTTTGCACACATGTGGAAATGACTTCAAGGGAGGTGAAGACATTTGCCTGATGTCATGTGGCTAGTCAGCCTGAGTGACTCCCAAATCTGGATTCTTTACCACTGCATGGTGTGGCTTCCCTGATGGCTCACAGGGTTCCAGGACATGAAGAATGCCTTTCTAGCTGGGGGCATCAGACACTGAGATCAATTAGGAGAGGAGGGAGATATTTGTGAGTCCATCAAAAACCTATCTAACAATAAGGATGTCAAAGGTGCTAGCCTGAGGGGAGTGGGCTGACTCAGGGGGACCATCACCACAGTTAAGTCAATCAGACCAGACAAGATTTGTCCAGCCCGGAAGCAGGAGGGCCCCAGGTTCCACTGTCTGTTGTAACATGGGTAAAGGCTGCACTTCAATGAGGAAGACAGTGGGAATTAGATGAAAGTAACTGCTATACCATGTCCTGGGGAACAAGAAATCTAGAGGGCAATTAGAGGCCTCTTGGTCAAAAAACCAAATGGAATCAGAGAGGAAGTAACTGGGCAAAGTGCACTCTTGCTGTTCTAGGCCTCTTGGCAAAAGCGGAGATCGCAAACAGCGTCATCTCTAGTGCTAACTCTGACTTATTGGTGGCGGCTGTCTAGAAAGCTGTGTTGAGAAAGATTCTCAGATCACTGGAGTCAGCATTTGGATAAGTGCTGAAATTGATTAGCAATGTCTGCCATGAGCGTTGAATCGGGAGAACCAAAATGCATGACACACGTGTGTGTCCTGGGGTGGGTGCATGTGGTGATCAGCAAAGCATTTCATAACCTGTACGGAGATCATAACATTTTACTATAGAAATGTGGTGACAGTTACTCTGCATTTTCTGTCCTTTTTTTTTGTTGTTGTTTTTTCTTTAATATTCCATAAGTTTTTGTTTGCTTTATTTTTAAGTAAAAATGCCACTTGTTTTAGCTGTGCTGAAAGGAACTAAAGAGAAGCCTTTTATGACCACTGTGGGCCTGAGTGCTATGAGGGGAAGGCCGGCCCTGGAGCTGGGGTCAGGGCTGACACAGGAACGGGGGAACCCGGGGCTGTGGTCGAGGCAGCTTATGTCACTGAGGCCCTCCCTCTCACTGTCTCACTCAAGCCTGCAGGTTGCTGGTTTTCATTTAAGGGATGTCATTATCCTCTTATACCTTTTTTCCAACCATCATCAGCCGATAGCTTGTCCCCATTTTGAGGTCTTCCTGGCTTCACCTCCCGCTGCTCCCCTGACCCCCATCTCCATGAAAGCTTAAGTCCAAAGCCTCCAGTTCTTGACGTCTCAGAGGCAGCTCTGGCTGAGTGGCCGGACACTGGGTCTCACTCTCAGGCTGGAGGAACATCAGGCTGTGACTTGGCCAAATGTAACAGCTAATGGGAATGACGGCCTTCAGGAGGCCTCCAGACACATTCACTGCTACATTCAGTCAAGTCACAACCTAAGGTACCTCCAGGAACTCCTCCAGGAATTTTCTCATTCTCTTGGGTGACTTTCTCTGGTGGTTTTGTTTACAAGAAACCTTGATAGCACATCTTGGGGGTGTGGAGGGGAAGGAGGAAGGGACTAAGGAGGGGTGGGGCTTGCTGTCGAGGGTTTCCCTCCCCACCTAGGGAGGTTCGGGGGGATGGGTGGAGGAAGAGCTCCTAGATAATTCTGGTGGACAGTCTCTGGCCTCGACCCATCATACTCAAGGGTGTGATTGAGGGGCTCCACTAGCCACCTGGCCTCTTAATTTCTCTCTTTCTCTCTGTTGGAGTCTAAAAGTTCTGCTCCAGAACCATTCCTTGGCAACCACTCCAGCCCTTATCCTTTAAAAGATATTAGGGTCCACGGAGCAGGTGGTACATTCAAACGCCCAGGATCTGAGGTGGACACAACACTGATCCAGGTCTGGAGAGTTCTGGATTGAGCCCTGGCTCTGCCCCAGGTAATCTGAGTCTTTCCCTGGGTTTCAGTTTCCTCATCTGTGCAATGTGAGAGCGGTGGGCACTCGGTGATCTTGGCCCTTTCTTTCTCTCTGTGTAGGATTCAATCTACTACCTCCCACCCAGGGCACCAGGGAAATGCCTATGTGCCCTCCTCTTCTACCACTGCCTTCCAGTTTCCAGTACTTTCCATAGCTGAAGGTCGACAGGGGTTTCCAGTGAAGCCTCTTGACAGCGGAAAATGTCCCAGAGAATCCACATGTCTCAAGAGTGGGTTGTGAATGTCAGTGTTTGGGGGCAGGGGACGGGAGTTCGAGGTAGGAGTTGGGGCCTGGGGAGGTGGTGGGAGCAAGGCTGCCTTAGGCACTGCAGAGGCCCTCAGCCCTAAACGCTCATGTTGCCTCTCCTATTTATAATCCAAAATATACACACTAAACAGCAAAACACAAATTAGGGCTGCAATGTAGTTCTGAATTTTTAATGCATGCCCTTTTGGAAATATAAAATAGCAATTAAAAAACAATACCTCTCTCTCTCTCTCTCTCTCTCTCTCTCTCTCTCTCGGGGGTAGGGTGGGGTGGGGGTGCCTGTGCTTTGCTGGGGTGGTTACCCTGGCTCCAGCTTCTCAACAAGTGGTGAGGGAATTTGTTCCTTGAGTGTAGGAGCCGCCTTCCTTTCCTGGTCGCCACGTCCACGTCTGACCTGGAACAAGTCACTTCCCTCTGAGCCTCAGGGGTCTCATCTGCTAAATAAGAAGTTGGCAATAAAAGGTCTCCAAAGACACTTCACAGAGAGGACACTTTATTCCTCTACAAATAGAGCTGGTGCTTCGGTTTGTGTTGAAAATTCTTTCCACCCAGGCACCTGTGCTATTGCTTGTTGAAGAAGCTGTCAAATGCAAGCTTAGAAAGCGCGAGAAGCAAGTAGGTCCTGTGCAAGCCTGTCCTGTCTGTCCAGGGTTGGTGCACTTGGGATTGGAAGTGTGGCCTAAAGACTGGGAATGATAGTACTCGGGTGTTTTTCTGTTTTTTTTTTTTTTTTTTTTTTGCTTCAAATAGATACGCTTTTGGAGGAAAACTGTGTGAGAACATAGGAAACATTCCACTCTAATATCATCTGGCTCCTGTCCCACTATTACTAGAGGAATCTTATAACAGTGAAAACATTGTTTCTAGAGGCTTTTTGTTGCTTTCTCCTGCCTTTCAAAGAACCGCCTTGTGATCTCCAAAGGTGGTGGTAGAGAAAAAGGGTCCTGAGGGACAAGGTGACAGGCCCGGCTTGCTCCCCTCCCCTCTTTCTCAGGCCAAAATAGGGAACAGTCTGAGTTGGCTTCAAACAGAAAAGCTCTTTTCAGGGAGGGGTGGGCGGCAAGAGGAGGCTCATGGTAAAAGTGCCTATTTTCCAACGTCTGAAAAGGCCTCCTGTGTTACAAGAAAACACGAGAAACTGGAAGGAAGAAAAGTGGGATTTTTATCAGATTTGTAAAAGCAGTAGTGGGGGGTGGTGGTGGCATAGAAACGGGTGGAGAGGCAGAGCTGAGCATTTCCTCCTGGCTGGTTTCAGAACCTCCAGTACACTGGCTGCCTTTGCATTTTCAGGTAGGTTAGGGGTTACTACAAGAAGCAGGGAGTTGGAGAGTTGGTTCTGCATCCAGTGTGTTGTCCTCCAGGAAAGCTCCATTGAATGGTGAGAGTAAAGCTTTCTCACTTCCTATATGTGACACCATCCTGAGGCACCATCTGCACGAAGCCTGTGCTGCCTGGAGGAGGCTGGTGCACCCTCTGGGATGGTAAACTCTAGGAGTTTGAAAACATCTAAGGATAAGAGTCTCTATCTTTCTCTTATTGGTTAGAAATAAAAGCAAATCTTTTTTCTGTAAACAGACTATGGCTGGATATTTCTGGGGACCTTTGGGAAGGCATAGACTATGATTGGTACCTACCCGTCCCTGGCCTCACACCTCTGGTCCAGGAGCAGGTCTGCTACCCTGGCCTCCTTGCCCTTCTGGGACCCTCTGCGGGGACTTCTCCCTGGATCTGGCCTGGAGGGACCAGATCTCCTTGACTGGTCAGCCTGGTCAAATCTGGCCTGAAACTTCCAGTTAAATCCTATGTCAGGTCTCAACCAGTAAGTGATAGCATGCAGGTGAGTTTCCTGGTGTGATCTGGATGTTGCCTGGATTCATTTCTGCCTTCTAGAATAACAGAACTCTCCATCCTTTGTCAAGGGCTTCATTGATTGCTACTGCATTACTAGGGGAAGTTTGGGGCTTAATTGGCAAAAATACTCCCACTAAAAGTCACTTCTAAGTGTTACCACTTGTGAGGCACTGTCGAGGTACTTAGTGAGCATCATATGGATTTCTCAAGGCAATCCAGTGAAATAGGTACTTCCAACATCCCCATTTTTCAGATTAGGAAACTAAGGCCTAAGAGTTTAGAATGGTGAGTAGTAGAGCTGGGACGATGGTCTCATACAAGTCTGGCTTTAAAGGCTCTGCTTCTACTACTGTTGTGTCTTCTCAGTGATAAAATGGATTAAATGGAATGTGTCCTTTTGCTGATGAAGAAACAGAGACTCAGATTGGTTAAGAGGGTGCCTGGGTTCATGTCCTGGCTGTATCCCCAACTAGCTCTGCAACTTTGGACAAGTTACTCAGTTTCTCTCTGCCTCTATTTCCTCATCTGTAAAATGGGGATAACAGTACCCACCTCATGGCATTAGTGAGAAACTTAAGTAAAATAGTTCTTATAAAGTGCTTAGCATAATAAACTTTAGCTATTTTTGCTGTTATTTTTCTAACAGTGAAAAATTGAAAATAAATTTTTAGTAATATTAGTTAAATAAATTATACATACACATATACATATTAAAATGTATATATAACTGCATAATTAAATATATGTGTAATTCACTATATACTTATTGACTACATATAACATAAATACATAAAATAAAATGCGATAAATACAATAAACTAAATACCATGCTTTTACAGAATAAGGACATTGGAAAATGCTCATAATTTATTGTTTAGTGAAAAAAATAGGTTACAAAATATTGTGTAAAGTATGAGCTCAAATTTAAATTACACATGCACACAGAGCTATCTATCTAACTGAAGCTACACCAAGATGCTAATAATTATTCAGTTATTTTTTCCAGGAGAGGGAATTATGGCTGATTTTTACTCCTGGTTTATGCTTTCCTGCACTTTTCCAATTTTATGCAATAAAATGAATTGCTTTCAAAAAGTAAGCAGTGCTCAGAAATAATAAGAATTTTGTCATCCTTGATGTTTAGTTGATTTGTGACCTTTCTTTCCATGGGAGCATTTATAGCTTTTAAGTTTCCTCAGTAAGAATGACTGGCCCATTTCCTATCTGTCGCAACATCACAAGGGCGCCTGCCTCAGCCCATGGGATGTCCATGAAGGCCTTTTGTCCCGGGTACAAAATGATAATGTTCCCCTAGGACCATGCAGTCCTGAAGCCTGGCGCCAGGGAGCACTTCGTTTGTTGGCAGTCCCCGGCTTGCTTGCTTTTTGAGCTAATTTTTTTCAAGGTGAACTCAAATTTTCTTTCCCACTTCTGTATTTTAATTTAGTTATTTGCTTTTGGTAAGCTCTGACAGTCTTGTGTGGAGGGGCCGGCCTGGCGCTGACACAGGAACACAATCACATGAGATCAAGGGAGACCCTCCTAACCTGTGTTTCTTAAACTTTTCTACCTCACAATAGAGTATGTGAATGGGTTATGCCCCCTCCCCACCTCGGTCTTAAAAATCCATGAAAACCTTGTCACTGTAATATTTTTCTGTTTGTTTTAATAAAAGCAAAAAAACAAGGTTTTATATTTCCATTTTAAAAACATGGCATAAAAATTAAAATTTTAAAAAATTGGAATACAACTGGTGTCTCAGTAAGACGAGCTGGCTGTCTCTGCATCTTTGGGTGTCCCTAGCTCCTGCTACATTCCTGCAAGGATACTTGTTCTCAGTTTGAGAAGCAAGGGTTTGTAACCACCTAATTCTACCTATAGGGTCCGAAAGGCCGGGGCAGGCCCCTCTCTTCAGTTTTCCCTTTGTGGTTACTGGAGGCGTGAAGGCCCATCTTTCCTGTCCTTCAGAAAGAAGCATCTGCAAAGAAGTTTCCCTTGATAATATCGGCCAATTCTTATACAGCAAATCTTTGATGTGCTGTTTTGCTAACAGGGTTTCTGTCTCTTTTCTCCATCTTACTAAAGTCTCTCTCCCAAGGTAGCTAGGAGCCTTGCTGGAGTCAGAAGGTTGTGTCAGAATATAGGTTAACTGCCACAAACCACCTCGCTTTCAGAGACTTGACCAAGGTCATTCCAACTTATTAGTAACAAATCTGAAGTCAGAATTCAGATGTTCCAGTTTCTAGTCCCAAACTTGTGTAACATTGCTACTTTCAAGGTTTGGCCTTTGAGTGTAGACTTCAGGGAGACTCTAACTGGAAAGAAGGACTTGACCCCCTAAGAGAACCCTGAAGGCTTTAACTAAGACCAATGAAATAGACTCAGTCTGAGAAGTTTGCACCTTGCACTCTTCTGTTCCTTCTTTCGTTAGTCCATAGAGCAAATGGTTATTAAGGAAGCACTCATTCAGCATTTGTTGGATATGAGTGAACATTTACTATGTACCTGGGGAGGGGTCTTAGACACTTTGGGAATCTGATGAGAGCTGTGGCTCTTTGCAGCAGACAAATGCACACATGAACATCCTCAAAAACATTTTAAGGAGTTATTGGACCTGCTGAGGCCTGTCCATTGAGGTCATAGGCTCCAAAGGAAGGCCTTTGTCCTGAGCATTAGACCTTGAGTCCGACATAATTCCTGTTCTCGTGTTCCTAGTTACCTCCTGCTCAACCCTTAAATTTCACAGCCCGTTCCACCTAAGGACTGGCAAACCAGTTAATGAAGTACAGAGTACTTCTCATTACAATTCCCATGATGTGGAGAGAAAATCCATCTATTCTTGGGTTATTATGAAAAAGGCTTTACACCAGGTGTCATGGAGGACAAACCCCACATAGGCTCTGCCCTTGAGGTATCCTTTGTCCGCTAGGAAGTGCGGACAGTGGTATAAAATATGGCAATTTCAGAGCCCTGTGTATGGAACAGCTGGTGAGGATCACAGGTGCCTGAGGCAGGAGAGCGCCTGGTAGGCTCAGGTGGGGCTCAGGTGGGGGGAGGTGGAGCTAAGGCTGACTTCCTGCTATTGGTTCCTGTCATAGAGACAGGTGAGGTGAGAAGGATTCTGTGCAGGGTAAGTACTCCGATAATGCAGGCAGTCAAATCTTACTCCTAGGGCCCAACAACCAATATTCCAGAAAGAATTGCAGAGTGGGGAGAAGGAACTGTGTAGTCAGAGAGACCTGAGTAGGAACCTTGGCTCTACCAGTCACTCACTTCATTTCTCTGAGTCCCAGTGTCCTCATAGGATTGTTGGAAAAATGAAAAATAAGATGTATCCAGTGTGCGTGTGGGTGCTTAGCAGGTTAAGGTTGGTTAGTTATTACCCCTTAAGGAAAAAATATGGGGCTAGGGAGATTAGCTCCTCTACCTTGGCCCACATCTGCTCAGTGATTTCAGGCTGTGACTCATCCCCTTAACCCATTTCACCAGACAGCTTTGGAAGGGAGGAAAGAGCAGTGCAAACCTGGATGTGAGCCCCAGTCCCTTCACTCAGTAGCTTGAATACCCTTGAATTCCTCAGTTTCTTCATCTGTGAAATGGGGATATGATAGCTATCTCACAGGGCTGTTGTGGGGATTGAATGAGTGAATATATGTGACAAAAAATAAAGCCACTGTGAATGATCCACAAAATGCCTATTGATGTCATGATGATCCGACCGAGCCCAGGTGGAAGCATGAGGCCCAGGCAAGGTGGCCCGGCCTGCATCTCTGAAGATGGAGATGGCAGATGTGAGCAGATGGAGGCTGGAGCTCATGACTTCATGCGTGCTCTCTTTCCCTGGGCTCAGCAGAATCGAACCCTGAGGATGACGTGGCAGGGAGAAAATGGATGTCTACCAAGAGCCTGCTGGATGCCAGGCCCTGAAACAGGTGCTTTGAGTACATCAGCTCATTTCTTACTCACACAGCCCTATTCAGAGATGTTCCAGTGCAGAAATGATCACACTGAAGCTCACGAGAGCCTCTCCAGACTCTTGGTATCAGGATTGCACTGGGATGTGGCAGAAGGCAGTTTTATAAGGGGGAAGGAATGGAGAGAGAAGACACAAGTCAAGCGGAGCAAGAGAGAAAATGTAACTGGATTCCTCTAGCATCCTCTTTGCAGACACTTAGCATTCCATAGAACAAGAACATTTCAGAGCTATAAAGAGGTATGTGATCTAGATTAAAGGGGGAGATGATCTGGATTAAATTCTCTTTTTTAAAGTGAGGAAGTTGAGGTTCAGATAACTGGGGAGTCACCCAAACTCACAGCTACAGAGATTAGAATTTAGCTCTCAGAGCCCTTGTTCCATGGCACCATTATTCCGTGTTTTGGTTTGTGCCTGTGTGCCTGACTAGGAAAAGGAAATTTGAAGAGGAAAATGACTTTCGAGTTCATCGCTTAAGTGAGAGGCTCAGGGGTCATTGAAAATATATTAGATTTTTCGGCATCACTAGGACGATTGTTAGTAACACTTGATGGATTGCTTTGGTGTCCAGGACTTATCTTTCTGGGTCTTGGGGAAGCAGGTCATGTAGGTTTTGGAAAATTTGGTGTTCACATGTGCAAAGAATGCTTTGCTGCAACTGAACTTTGCCATTGAATGTTATTAGTTTTGAAAGATGCTGCCAGGCCTCAGGGCCCAAGTTAAACTTGGAATTGGAGCTATGTCCTAATAGGTCAGAGGAGTAAAGTGCAGTCCAGATACAGTCGGTTGTGGTAGAAGACATGCCAATTCATTCAGCACATATTTATTGAATGCCTGTTCTTAGTCTGTGCTGGGCTCTTTTGTAGATTTTCCTAATGGAGGGAGACGGACCACGACAAATAAGTAAAACATACAGCGGTGATAAGAACTATGAAAAACGACAACAGCAACAACAAAAAAACCCCAGGAAGTTCCACAGATGGGGAGTGGGGTTCAGAGTAGGCCTCACAGAGAAAGGGATACATATCTATGAACCCTTAACATGAGCTCTGTCCTCTTAAATTTTTAAGTGCCCAGTACAGTATTGTTAACTATAGGCAGAATGTAGTTCAGTAGAACTTACTCATTTTGTGTAACTGAAACTCTACTCCTCTTCTTTCCACCCCCTGGCAATCATTCTACCCCATTTCTATGGGTTTGACAATTTTAGATGCCCCCTTTAAGTGGAATCCTGCAGCAGATGTCCTTCTGCATCTGGCTTATTTCACTTAGTGTAATGTCCTCCAGGTTCATTCACGTTGTTGCATACGGCAGAATTTCCTTCTTTTTGAAGGCCGATAACATTCCACTGTATTTATTCACTCATCTGTCAATGAACATTTAGGCTGTTTCCATATCTAGCTTATTCTGAATAACGCTGCAGTGAACACGGGAGTGCAGATATGTCTCTTTTTCAAATCCTGACTTTAGTTCTTTTGGATATAAACCTAGAAGTGAGATTGCTGGATCATAAGGTCGCTCTTTTTAATTTCTTGAAAAACTCCCATCCTGTTTTCCGTAGCAGCCGCACCGTTTCTCATACCCACCGACAGTGTCCAAGCATTCCAATTTCTCCGTGTCCTCACCAACACTTTTTTTTTTGGTAATAGCCCTCCTAACAGGTGCGAGGTGATGGCTTGTTGCAGGTTTGATGTGCATCTCCCTGATGACTGGTGACGCTGAACACCTTTTCATATACCTGTGGACCGTGTATGTGTCATCTTGGGAGAAATGTCTATGCCAGCCCTTTGCCTGTTTTTTAATTGAGTTGTTTGTGATTTTTTGCTATCGAGTTGTAGGAGGAGAGGGGGACATTTGGTCAGAGACTTGAAGGAGGTGAGAGAGCGATCCACCCTGCCACCTGCGGAAGGTTTGCTTCAGGCAGAAGGAAAAAGCAGCACAATGTTCTAGAGACAGGAGCCTGCCCAAGGAGACGGAGGAGTGGGAAAGAGGCCACTATGGCTGGACCCGTGGGTTAGGTAGAAGTTGAAGGACATGAGGTCAGAGTGGTACCAGAGAGCAGAGCCGAGGTGGGAGAAGTAGCCTGACACTGGGTGTATTTTGAAGGGGATATCACAACAAATCATCCAATGCAGTTTTACTTAACAAATACATGGTGCGTGCTTTCTACGTTCAAGGTAAATAGAGCACAGCTTCGAAGCACTCACTGTGACGATGGAGTGATAAGAAAAGCAGAGAAATAACTGCAATACGAGGCACTGTCAGATAAGCTCCAAAAGAGAGGAGCAAATTGCTAGGGTGAGTCTCTTGTTCCAGGTCAGGAATAGTGAAAGCTTTGCTTATTTGGCATTTGAGATGGGTTTTCAAGAATGGATAGGATTTCCAAAGTCTTCGTACTGTTCTGATAATCAAAATAATATGTGCTTATTATAAAAATGTCATAAATACAGAAAGATACACAAATAAAATACCCACCAATAGTCGGACACCAAGAGATAAATTTTGTCAAATTTTCTTTTCCCTTCCCCTCAATACACAAACACACACAGTATAAAGCTTGGATCAAACTATTTCACAGATTTATATTATTATTTTCCACTGAGCCAATTGTGAGCTTTTAAAAAAACTATGTGATTGCAGTGTTGTAACACCAAAGTCAAGGTTTAGATCCCCGTACAGGCCACCTACCAGAAACAAACAGAACTACATAATCTTTGAAATAATTTTATTTATTGCCTAGTATTGAATTATGTGACACCAGGAGTGATTTAATAATCTTCTGTTGTTGATAATTTATTGTTTTCATTTCTTTGCTATTACACAGCCCCATTCAAAATGCTTACCTCATCGAACATCCTTTTTCATAAACCTTTGTGCATATTTCTAATTCTTTTCTTATAATACATTATTGAGCTGGAATTGCTGGATCAAAGAATGTGTACATAAAGTTTTTGAATATACTGTATCTATTAATCAACTGCCTTTCAAAAGATTGTAGCAATTTATAGACTCAAAAGAAATCTGGAGGAAGACCTGTTTCACCATACCCAAATTAATAATGGTCATTATTACTTTAAAAGAAATTTCCAGTTTTAAAGGCTTAAAAGGAATCTCACTTTTATTCCTGCATCAGTTAGCTTTTGCTGCACAAGTCACCCCCAAAATAGTGGCTTATAAAAGCAACCATCTATTTATCTAATGATCCATGGGTCTGAAACTCACAAATCATTTGGGCTGGACTCAGCTGGTTTCAGCTGGAGTCACTCATGCAACTGCGATGAGCTACTATCAGCTATGAGGCTCTACTTTGGGGAGGTTTGCTCCTTATTGGCAGCCAAGGCAGGGAAATTTGTGACTGGATAATGTGCATCTCATCATCCATCAAGCTGGTCAGGGCTTTTTCACCTGGTTGGGAAGGGGTTCTGAGCACAGCAGGAGGGGACAAACCTAATGCACAAATGCTTTTCACATCTCTACTTGCATTGCATTTGTCACGTGGCTGAACTGTGTCAGTATGGGAGCGTGCTCCAATGTACATGGCAAGGAGGTGTGAATAGAGGGAGGGGAAGAACCTGTGGCCTTTTTGGCAATCTATTACAGCTACTGCAAACAAAACAGAATAAGACCAAACATTACTGAGCAATTAATTGTGTGCCAAACACTTTCTATGCATCATCTCCTTCAGTGTGTGGTAGGGATTGTTATCTCTGTTTTAGAGCTTGAGGGCTGTATTGGTTGGAGTTCAACCAGAGAAGCAGAACCAGTATGAGATATATCTTAAGAGATTTATTGCAAGGAATTGGCTGTATGCAATTGCGGGGGCTGTCTAGGCAAGTCTGAAATCTGTAGGGCAGGCTTTGGAAGGGCAGGCTGTAACTTCCAGGCATGGCTGAAAATGCAGCCCATAAGTGAAATTTCTTCTTCACCAGGGAAGCCTTAGGTCTGCTCTTGAGGTTTTTCAGCTGATTAAATCAGGCCTACCCAGATTATCTGGGATAATCTTCCTTCCTTAAGGTCAACTGATTATGTATTTTAATCACATCTACAAAATACCTTCACAGCAACACCTAGATTGGTATTTGATGGAATAACAGAGGACTGAAGCCTAGCCAAGTGGACACATCAAAAGACCATTACAAAGACTCAAGAGAGGTCAAATAACTTAACCCAAATTGCACAACTATGAAGGTGGTGGAGCTGGAACTAAAACGCAGCTCTGATTTTGGAGACCTGTGTTATCAATCAGTACACTTCCTTTTGGATTTGATTTGCATTTCTTCTATTATTAATGATGTTGGAATATTTTTCTACACATATTAGGCATTTAAGTATTTTTTTCCATTGTAACTTTTCCCTCTCTACTTTGGAGTGAAGGTAGCAATTTAACAAGTGGAGATGTGAGGTGCCCCGGGAAGAGGCAGAGCACATTTATAAACATACTGTTGGGAACTGAGGGGTTATAGGCAAAGGTGTTACTTTCCTGTTGCTGCTGTAACAACTTACCATGAACTCAGTGATCTGAAACAACACACATTTATTATTTTGTAGTTCTGGAGGTCAGAAGTCCAAAATCAGTCTCAATGGGCTAAAATCCAGGTGTCTACAGGGCTGTGCTCCTTCTGCCAGCTCTTGCCTTGTCTTTTCCTAGTCTTTTCCAGATCTTACAGGCTGCCCCAATTCCTTGTCTCACAGCCCTGCCTTACTATGACCTCTGCTTCCATTGTTACATCTTCTCTGACTCTCCTGTTTCACACTTATCAAAACCCTTGTGATTACATTGGACCCACCTGGGTAAGTCAGGCTAACCCTCCCCCCCCACCTCCATCTTAAGATTCTTAACTTAATCATATCTGCAAGATCACTGTTACAGATTGAATTGTGTCCCCTCAAAGTTTAATGTGTTGGAGGCTTGGCCCCCACTGTGACAGTGTTAAGAGGGTGGGAAATCCTATTATGGTAATTGAAAGGTGGGGTCTTGAAGAGGTGATGATTAGATTGTGAGAACCATGCTCAAGTGAATGGATTAACCCACTGATGGCTTAATTGTGGTCATGGGTGTGGTTCTGAGGGCTTTAAAAGGAGAGGGAGGGAGGCATTAGTGGTCTCTCTCCTTTCCCATTCTTGCTATGTGATGCCCTGCATTGCTTTAGAGTCACTCCACCAGATGTGTTCCCTGGACTTTGGACTTCCCAGCCTCTGAAACTGTAAGCATTAAATATCATTTCTTTACAAATTACCCAGTTTCAGGTATTTATATTGTAAATATAAATAGTACAACAGAAATGGACTAATATAGTTGCTTTTGTCATATAAAGTAACATTCACATGTTCCAGGTATCAGGTTGTGGACATCTTTGAGGCCCATTATTCTCACTATCACAAGGAGTTATGATGTGAGTGACCTATTAGGCCATGCGGTCCTTTATGGGAGGTGGCCACATAAGTCGAAAAAGGTGGATTAGGGCAGATAGGGAGAGTCTTGAGTATCTTCAGGAGTAATAAGAGCACTAAACTGGACGTCAGAAGACAGGGCTTCAAGTCCCTGCCCCACCTTTAGTTGTGTGCCTTGGTGAGTTTCTCTAACATTTCTAGGCCTCAACTTGCTGTTCAGAGTTTTTACCTTGACCTTAATCAGCAGTTTCTGTGGGCTATAGGACCTGGGGTCTGTGGAATTATCATAAGTCAATGAGTCCATGTACAGTACAGTGTAGACAAATCACAGTGCACTTCTTAATATGTGCTGTTTCTCAAGCATATGGAGATTCCGTAGTGGTGATTAAGAAACACCATTCATTTAAAAGTGTTACCGAATTCATAGCAGCTATCTGTCAGTCCACAACCTTTGCAAATAGACTACTGACATATAGGGATTCAGTGAATTTATTTTTCAAATGGGTTTGAAGCTAGTAGGATGGATCGATTTTTCCACTAATAAGATTCCTTTTGAATTGAGGAATGGAGAGACCTGCATTTTTTTTTTTTTTTTTTTAAGGAGGGGAGAGAAGTGGGTGGAGCTGTGTTCTAGGAAGGTGACTGTGGGTGGGGTGGTGTAGTAGTGAAAGGGAAGATAAATGGTCAGGGTCCCTTGGGGGTTTGGAGTCTTGCTGAGCATTTGATGTAAATATACAGGTGCACCCAGGTGTTCCTTGGTTATTGTCTAATGTAATTGTGCATGTGCACCCAGGTGTTTCTGGGTTGTCTGACTCACATTCAGGTGTCCTGGGTTATCAGACTTGAGTATAAAAGATGAATGGCTCTGATCCACAGTGTCCTCCTGCTTCTTGTCCCCCAGGGAGGCTGTTACTGCTGCTGGATCTGCTGGAGGCTGCCATAAGCTGCTGTAAGCTGCTACTGCTGAGGACTGAGCTTGTATCATCTGCTAATGGCTCCTGGGATCACTCCTAATTACCTAGCTCATGGACCTGCATGGAGGTGTCTGGTGACCCAGTCTGTACAATGGGTTTGAAGGGTGTGAGCCTTAGCAATACAATTGGCTATGTTGGCAGGATTCCAACAGTCGTCCTGGCCCGACAGGGGGCGTGGGGGATGGGCTGTGGACTGCACAGTGCTTCTCAGCCTTGCAGGCTCATTGAAATCATGTGGATCAACTGATGCCTGGGCCCCCTGCCCACGCATTCTGATGTAATTGGTCTGTGGTGCACCTGGGCATGGGAAGGTTTTAAAAACTCCCCAGGTGATTCTAATGTGCAGCCAAGTTAGAGAACCACTGGTGTAAGGTGGCATTGGACTCATCAAAATGTCAAATGGATCCCACAAGAAATGATAGGCTCTGAGCTTGTTCAGGTAAAAGGTAATGTGAGGGGGTTGGGAACAGAAAGGAGGGGATGATGGAGTCTCTGCAGAGGTGGAATCAGTAGCTCCTGGAAAGTGATTGCATTTGGGAACTGAAGTCAAAGTAACCTGAGGTTTCAACACTAATATTAATGGTCAATGGCAATGATAATATAAGAAAAGGAAAGATCCTTTAAAAATATTTAAAATATGTCACACCCTGTGTTAACACATCCACACATCATCTGTTTCTCCTTACAGCAATGCCTCCAGAGCCATAGGGGCTTCCTTTAATCATTAAAACAAGTGTTCTTTTAAAATACAGCCATTGAAATGCAACACATTAAGAAACATGTAAACACTGCAGCTGCTTAATTACAATTTGCACTGCTTGGTTTAGTACCTATGCCCTCCCAGGCATGGGGACCTTACAGGAGGGGGACAGGAATCTCGCCTCACTTTCATGGTTGGACAGAGTAGAGAATGGGGGCAGAGTAAGAGAAAACAGAACTCCTGGCTTGTGCACAGCTCCTGAGAGAATTGAAGCAAACTCTATCTACTAGTTCTCCCGGAAGAAAAGTTTCAGATGTTAGGAAGAAAGTTGGAAAATGAATTTGTGTTGTAAATTGGGAGGCAGAGGAATTGACAAATGCTTTCTAGTTAGGATACCAGCTATTGAAAGGAGGCACACAGGAGGGACTGCTGTATAGTAAACACTCTTTTGGTTCTAGAGAGACAGGTGAGTCAAAGTAGACTTGACCATGACCTTACAGTCCACGGAAGACAGACACAAATCCAATAACCACACAAATGAGATGTGTAAGTATAAACTAAGATTAACTCTCTTAAGAAAACTGGCTCAGTTTTAAAAGCATTTACCTGGGAACTGGCCAAGACTGAGGAAGAGGAATATCTAAAAATTATATGACAATTATTATTAATGGGGAGGGGCTTAGATGAACACTATAAGTATCTGATAAATAACTGGATAGTTAAGTAATCTAGTGTTTTTTTCATATCATGAGATGTGGCCCATTCATGGGTTGTAAAATCAACTTACTGGTTGCAACTGGTATTTGAAAAATAAAATGGAGTCGAGTCAAATATCAGAGTGCATTGCCCATTAGTGAAACTTTTAGTTATACATGTGTGTGAGTGTGATCTGAGTCCCCATGTAAAGTGTATTTTGTAAGGTGTCCTCATCCAAACGGAGAAGCATTAGATGAACTTCTGTGATGCAGGTGGTGGAGCTCCAAGTTTGAATCCCTACCTTGCCTCATTCTTCTGGAGTGACTTTGGGCACTGTACTTAACTTCTCCGAGCTTTCTCCTCTCCTAAAACACAAGAGCATCTCTCATGCCTTTATGACTGATTGCAAGCAGAGAATGAAGCAATGCACGGGCAGTGTCTAAAACGTACTGTCTTCCTTCCACCAGGCTTGCTCATGTCCAGAGGGCGCTCGCCTAGTGAAGTGAGCCCCCTGCACACTCACTTTCCTCACCCCTGTGTCTTTCTTAGATGGTGAGCACCCAGGAGCCTGCCCACCATTGAGCAGACCCCTTATGTACCCCATATCCCAACCCTTGGGCCCCTCTAGTTACAGGGCAGCAGTGGTGGACCCTGCCCACTGCCAGTGTCCGACCTCAAGTACCATATTCTACCTCAGGGCTTTCTCTGAAGTGGAGGGAACCACTGAGCCCACATGGAGGTGTAGCCCGGAGCTGGGGGCAGTTAATGTCCTTGGACAGACCCTCAACCGAGAGACACAAATGCCTCAGTCTCTTCGGATACTTCTGAGTCACATTCTACACGGTGCCTCAGAAATCTGCAGTGGGTTTGGGCTCTATTTCTCAAAATGGGAACGAGCTCGGTAATGCACCCTTAGCTGGCTTCTCCCCTCCTGGTCTCACCCTGCCTAGTCCCTCTCCTCCTTCCTGAGGTCGTTTCTCCATACACTGCTTCCCAGTGCTTGTTTCAGGCTCTGTATCCAGGGAACCAAACGAAGGCATGCCGGCACCCAGACAGGCTTGGCAAGACTTTTCTCAACAGCCCTGGCTTACAGAAATCGCATCCAACCCGCTGACTGTTATTTCTGTAGACACATGGAAACAGAAAAAGGTGGGGACAATGGAAGTCTCAGAAAATACACCCTTTTCCCCTTTGCAGCTTCCTCAGTATGAGCTTGAGCTCATGAGCTCAGCCTGGGTTGGTCCGTGCCTCACTTCTGTGTTCCTATGACTCACTGGGACAGTATTGATTTCATCAAAACAAATGCATGCAATTAATGATAGTGGTCATTTAGTGAGCAACTATTGTATCTATTAACTTTTAAATTTCTACTTTGATAAATTTTGATTTTTAAAATTTAAATTTGATGTTTTTAAAGAATGAAACACTACCATTTGCAGCAACATGGATGAACTTAGAGAAAATTATGTTAAGGGAAATAAGCCAGACACAGAAAGAGAAATACCATATTATCTGGCTAGGCTAAGCTAAGGCTGATGTTGTGTATCAGGTCTTAAAATTTTAGAACATTTTTATCATCCCCCAAAGAAACCCTGTACCTATTAGCAGTCATCCTCACTTGTCCCCAACATCTCCCCACCCCTCCCCTCCAACCTTGGCAACCGCTAATCTATTTTCTATCTCTGATTTGCCTATTCTGGACATTTCACAGAAATAGAATCATACAACAATATGTGGTCTTTTGTGCCTGGTGTCTTTCACTTAGCATGTTGTCAAGATTCATTCATGTTGTAGCGTGTATCAGTGCTTCAATCCTTCTTGTCAAAGATTTCATGGTATGAATATACCATGTATCTTTTTGATAGTCTCTGTTCACTGTAGTTTCCCTAACACCTAGAACAGCACCTGCCATAAATACTGTTGAATAAATGTATACATGAATAAATGAGTGATCAGTGACAGCTATCATAACAGGAATAAATTTTGGCCTACAAACTAACCTGTGAGAGAGGTATACATTTCTTTATTTTTCTATAACCAAGTTAAATTCCTATTTTGAGGCCTACCCTGCTCAATTCAGTGCCTTAGGCTTTTTTTTTTTTTTTTTTTTTTGGCCTAAGAAGATATGTGTCTCCAGAGTCATTACCTCTCACACTGGTGTCCTCTGGGGTAGCTTTATTCCCAAAGGCAGCAGGTTTGTGAGAGCCTCAGGTAGGATGCAGCTGGGTTGCCCCCTTTCCTGGTCACTGGTCCAAGGATTCCCCCTTGAAACTTCCATGCCCTCCAAGTACCAAGGGCTCCCTGCCAAGCTGGGCCCGGGGACATCTGTGAAGCTGTCCAAGATCCTCTTTGCCTGGATACAGCCTGTGTCTCCTTCTCTGGGGTCTTGCCCCTTTCCCAGGTATTGCAAGCTGACCCAGGACAATTGGATTGTTCACAATTCTTAGTTCTTCTTTGTAGATATGGACAGCCTGTGCTAGTAAAGTTTGCAAAGAAAGCAAGTCTCAGTTGAAAGTTGCCACGTGTGCATTTGCTTATTAGCAAACAGACACAGAAACATGTAATTTCATAAGCTTGATGAAGACTCAGCTCTCTCCTTTAAGGTGCTCCTGCAGCCTCTTGCACAAAGGGGTCTTTTTAGACAAATGTAACAATATTTTAGCAGCAGGAATCAGATCATCTATTCTGATTCAGCTGGAGAAACCTTCCAATTAGCCTATGGACAGAGTCTTAGGCCCAGGATGCCTTTCCAGAGAGCACAGGCTACCGGGCTGTCTAGATTTTCATATCCTATTCTTGCAAGAGCAGTAATGCCTGGACATGCCAATCTGTATATCAATCCATTTCACCGAGGAAAAATTGTTTCCAACATTGCATCATAACTGTTTATAAATTCTCTGAGGGCTGGTTGTAGCTTCTATTTTGGATTTAGATCAGTTTAAATGTTTACCAATGTCTGGAGTGTATATTCCTGATAAGTATATTTCAAATGTAAAACACACACACATCCCACTAAGTGGAATATTTCCAAGTAAATTACAGACAGTGTAACACACGGCCTTTCCCTCTATGAATTGAGGCACACAACTGGGTGACTACATAATTTATCATCTGCACTGGGATTATGTTAGGATGAAAGGGGGACTCATAATAATTCTGCAAGACAACAGGGACAAAATGGGACTGTCCCGTGCAAACAGGAATATGTAGTTGCCTTAGGTATTATTTCCCTTTACTCTCAGATCCCACAATTATGTGGGGGTTGGGCTGTTCTCATCCTCCGGGTTTGGCCCTAAAGAGAGAGAAGGGTGAGCAGGGGTCCACGACATCTCCCTGACTCTACTTCTCCCTTCCTTGACTGGCTTTTAAGAACACACAGAAGGTGGCGTGGAGCGTGACATTGGAACAGCACCTTGCTCGTGGGAGTGAGTGAGCCGTGAGGTGAGGCGGGACCTTCTAATCTTAACTTTCACCCGGTTCCCTCAGCAGGCACCTGCACGCCTACTGTGTGCCGGGCACTGCCATCAGCACTGCACATCTGTTGTCCGAGTAGGTTTCTCTGACGCTTTTTCTCCAGCTCCTGACTCTCCACTTTTCAGCTAACTGTAGTGGGAAGAGCAGAAGCTTGATCCAACATTCTCAGGAACACATCCAGCTTCCATCATCCTAACGGTGTGACCTTGGACAATTCCTTTGACCCTCCTGACCTCACTTGCCTTATCTGTACTGCAATGGTGGAAACCAGATATACTGCACGTGTCCCGCAGAAGTCTGGGGGCCCCCTTGTCTCTATTGTTGACCTTGTCCTGACCTCAGCACTGTCAACCTAAATAACAAACAGAAAGAGGTTCTCTAAAAGAAAATGCTGTTTATTCAGGAATAGGGCACTGCAATGGGAATATGCATGTCATAGTGAGTATTAAGGGAAGGAAAGGATGACAAAAGATTTTAAAAGAAAAATGATGGAGGATTGCATAACTGTTTTGGAGGAATGGTGGCTCCTGGCTTCCATCCGCACACGTGTGGTCACCCCGGCCACCTCCACCATGGTGAAGAATGAAGGGGTATTTGATGGTTTGCTGCAGTCTCACAGTCGTGCCCCCCCATTTGCTTTCCCAGCCGGGTATAATCCAAGTTGCCTAATTTACTTCTTCCTCTTTATCGATTCCACATTTTTCTGGGTTTTTCCTTCATTTTTTCCCCATAATGTTCTTGTACCTTATAAAATAGGCCCAAAGAAGCACATCTGCTCCATCCACCATGTGAGGACACGGCAAGAAGGCACCGTCTGTGAATCAGCAGACAGCCCTTCCCAGACAGAGGGTCTGCCAGAGCCTTTATCTTGGGCTTTCCAGGTTCCAGAAAAAGTGAGAACCCTGGCCAAATTTTCACAGGTGGCTCCAGTAGAGCTGCTGGTGACCCATCTTGCTTTCAGGAGGGCAACGAGACAAAAGTTCCCTCAGTTCTTACTGAAAACTCACCTCCTTCATGAAGCCTTCCCTGGCTTCCCCCAACACCACTCCTATTCGCTTCCCACATAGCTCCCAATTCATATGCCTCCTCTCCTGCCTTAGGTTTCACTACCTAACATTTGAGATCCTTAACTCTCTGTATCCCCCACTATAAGATCAGCTACAGGAGAACAGATTTTGATCTGTTGAGTTTGCTGTTAAAGTCCCAGCACCCGAAACACTTCAGAAGGTCTATTTGTTGAATGAATGAACGAAGGTGTGGGGGGTGGAGAGAGCCTCTATTGTCCAGCTCATCCTATGCACTGTCTGTCTGCAGGGCTAACCCCAGATTTCCCATCTGGGGACTTCCCATCTGGGGCCTTCTTAGCCTCTGAGTCTCCTGCTCCCTCTCCCTCCTCTCTCTCCTGCCCCCAGGCCTCTAGCTGTCCCATTACTAACTTTTGCACAGCAATTCAGATTTTTTAAATTTGCAGACCCTGCATGAGGAGGGCAGCCCAGAAGGGCCAAGGGTTCAGGAGTAAGCAAACATCAAAAAGTCCTTTTTTCCCCTGTTCTGTATAAAGTGCTTATCAGAGGCCTGAGCAGAAGCGCATGTAGACAACATGCCTGGCACACAGTAGGTGCTCAGGTGTCTGCTGAGGGGACCCAGGATGGAACTGGAGGGTCGGAGGTGCTGCCTCCCCTCACGCTCCCTCCCAGGATCGAGGTGCTGTTCAAATGGCGTGCTTCAGAATCTCAACACGCCCCACTCCACCTTCTTTGAGCTTTTAAAACCTAGCCAAGGAAGGGAGGGGAAGTGAGGTCAGAGAAGAATGGAGCTATACACAGATGTTGGGGATCCCTGCCCACACATCTTTTGCTCCAGAGCCAAACCCTGAGGTTTACTATCAAGTGGAAGTGGTTGATAGAGCTGCTGACACACACACAGAGGGTGAGGGCAACTTCGTTTTCTCCTACCGTCAGCACCTTTGCTCACATCTGCTTAGGTGGGCAGTGGCATACCTTAAGTGCTCACTCCTTTGTGCAGGGCCTGAGGAGCAAGTGGTCTAATACACTGGGAACATTTGGTTCTAACTGTATTTAACTTCAGCTTGCTGTGTGACCTTGAATAACATCTTCAGCCTCTCTGAGCCTTTGGATTATCCTCTGCAGAGATTGAATTAAAATTAAAATGTCCAGTAGTTTTCATAGTTCTCATGTCATGAGAAATAAGATGCCTTGGACATAAGGGGCTTTGTGTGCAATCTGCCTTAGCCCTTCCTCAAGCAGAGGTAAGAAACAGTTGCATGGGCCGGCCCCGTGGCGCACTCAGGAGAGTGCAGCACTTGGGAGCGCAGCGACGCTCCCACCGCGGGTTCGGATCCCATATAGGACTGGCCAGTGCACTCACTGGCTGAGTGCCGGTCACAAAAAAGACAAAAAAAAAAAAAAAAAAAAGAAACCATGATTTGGGCCGGCCCGTGGCTCACTCGGGAGAGTGCGGTGCTGATAACACCAAGGCCCCGGGTTCGGATCCCATATACGGATGGCCGGTTCGCTCATTGGCTGAGCGTGGTGCTGACACCAAGTCAAGGGTTAAGATCCCCTTACCGGTCATCTTTAAAAAAAAAAAAAAAAACAAAAGAAACAGTTGCATATCTGCTATGCCAGGTTCTTGATAGAGATGTGGACATCATGTGGTGAAGCTTCAGGCACTGCTGGCTTCCGGTGGATGTTTACATCTGAAAGTACAGACCAGTTGGGCTTGTCAGTCTTTATTTCTCCCCCATCAGCGGTAGGATCTGGAAACTCACGTGAGGAGCTGGACTTTGCCGTTGACTCCCTTCTCTACCCCCCAGCTAATCACCAATTTTGAGCAATTTCACCTCCTAAAGAGCCTCCAAGCCATCTACTTGTCTCTATTCCTCCTGACACCACCCTAGCCCAGGCCTGTATGCTCCCCGGTTTGCAGGGAAGCTAGAGTGATGTTTGGAGTTAGACCAGGATCGCTTCTCTCTCCTGCTTAAGCCCTTCCAAGCTTCCCCGCTGCTGTCATGCAATATCCAAACTCTTCACATAGCTCCCACTGCCCTCTGTGATCATCTCCAGCACCTTCTGCCCTCTGTTTTTATAACCCGGATACATCGAATTACTTGCCCCACCCTTTCCCACCTCCAGCCCTTTCCACATGCTATTCTGGAAAGAACCACCATTCCTGCCATCTTCACTTAGGTAACTCCCACTTAATATTTAGGGCTTTGTATTTGGGGGGCACTCTCTCCCCCAAATTTCCCTGACCCATCATTTCTGTCTGGCTTAGTCTGAGATTTCTCCTGTTCTAACTTTGATTAATTGTGGGCACCTGAAATGCTAGTTTGAGAAGGTTTTGAGGTGGAGGTTAGTGGAGAAGAGAGCGGTGGATGGTTACAGGTGTTTGCCGTGGAGGGAGGAGTGGGTGTGTGCAGCTGGCCCTTGCACCCCACATGTAGTCCTTCCCCTCTCCTATATCTAGCCCACTCCTCCTGCACAAAATCGTCTGGTTGCTTCTCCTCACACTGACCTCAACTTGTCCAAATGCCCCAAATGCCTTTGTGTGGAATTAGAGCCACACGAGTCCCGATTTGTTCCGTAATTGCATTAGGCATGATTTTTGTCTCCTGGCCTAGACTGAAAGCTCAGAGAAAACAGAAACTTTTTAATCTAATCCTCTATGTTCTCATCTAGCTGGTCTGGAAAACAGTTGCTGACGGATGTATGGCTGCTTGTAACCTTTGCTTTGGCTCCGCAGTACCCTGTAGATGCCA
Organism: Cynocephalus volans; assembly: GCF_027409185.1. Classification (NCBI taxonomy): domain Eukaryota; kingdom Metazoa; phylum Chordata; class Mammalia; order Dermoptera; family Cynocephalidae; genus Cynocephalus; species Cynocephalus volans. The sequence continues at coordinate 142,469,019 of NC_084466.1, read as the reverse complement.
CTTGTTCTTGAATCCAAACTCCCCCTATGGCCTCTAGTCCCTGAGCTGCTGCACTACCTCTGGGGGCTTCGTCCTGCTGCCTGCCTGTGCCACGCCTCCCTGCTACACATCATTCAGCTCTCAACTCCAATGTCATCTTCTCAAAGACCCTTTCCTGACCATCCGCCTACTCCTTTGTGACTGTCTAGAACCTTATGCTGCTTTATATTCTTTAAATCACACTCTCATTTCCTGAAATTATTAATGTGATTCCTTCAAAAAAATTTTCTCTCTCCCCTTAACCCCCTGCCTCCCCCAAATAAGCTCCCTGAATGCTGGGTTTAGTCTACCTTGTTCGCTCTGTACCCCTAGGATGCTGAGTGGAGGGATGAACAACCAAATGAATGAATGAATGAATGAATGAATGCCTAAGGAGGGCTGTCTCCTTTTAAGACTGATCCAGTAGGAGGCCCCTTTTCCCAGGCATTTGGGATTATGTTGCTGGGCTCTGCAAATTCAGGAGAATTGTAGATAATCTCTGGCTTTCCGGGAGAAAGCAGAGTGTTTACTGGAAAGAAAACAAAAATAATAAGAGAAAGGAAAGGCTGCTGGATTTGTGTGTGGACTGCGCCGCCTGAAAGGCAAATGGGCCTCTTCCCTGCTTCCCGGCTTCCCCAGCCTCCTGGGAAGAAAGGGGCCGTGAAAGGGCCCATTTCAGTGGCCATATTTGCCACAACAATGAGCCACGTTTCACAGCTGACTCACCAGAAAGGAACAAACACCCCTCTATCTATGGAGCTCTGAGCCTTGAACTTGAGAATCCCCTGAAGAATGTTAAGGGGGTTTAATGTTTCTCAGCAGAAACTGCTTTTGGAGAAAGGAAACAGGGAGGGAGGAAAGGATTTTACCATATCCTTTTGGTCTTAACAAACAAGGCCTGTTCCTCAGTAGAATGTTTTCTCTTCCTTCCTTCCTTTCTTTCTTTCTTTCTTTCTTTCTTTCTTTCTTTCTTTCTTTCTTTCTTTCTTTCTTTTTTTTTTTTTGCTGCGATTTTCATTCCCAAAGCCTGTTTTTCAGTTTATGCTCAAAAGTCTCTGTTTCTTCCAGGTCCAAATAGAGAGCTGCTTAACATACGATTGCTATTTGTTTCTAATAGTTTTTACTGTGATCGATTTGGAAAATGCCAAAACGCAGAGGAAGAAAATGCAAACAATCTGTGTTCCCACCATTCAGAGGCGACTCTCCAGGCTTTTACTTCTCTCTTATATAGTTACAAAAATTGTGAATACATTGTAGATACTGCTTTTCTATTTGATAATATACCATAAACAATCATGAATATTCTTACTTAAGAAAATTTCTTGCTTTCTTATTATAAAAGAATGCAGTTTTGTTATAGAAAATTAAGAAACAAAATAAAACAAAACCAGATAGCACAGAGAAATAAATTTAAAATACCTGTAGTTTCACCACTCAGACATAATCACTATACAATGTGTATCCAACAAATTTTTTAGAAATATATTCTTAAAAACATAATTATATTTAAAGACTCACTTTTAGGAAGATAAAAATAAGGCTACTTTGTACATTCACTGGGGCCAGGGAAATAGCTTCTTCTAATATGATCAGATAAAACAAGGTGAATTTTATACATTACATGATTATTTTGTACAAATATACGGCACATGCTATTGATCCAGTGAAACCTATTTGAATCCCCTCTCCCTTGCCTTTCTTTATTATGAAGCCTGCAAAGTGAAAAACAGTTCCCTTGCAGCTGAGGTGGCCATTTAATTTGTTCTGACCATGAGATAAAAGTGGATACCTGAGGAAACCTTCTCTTCTCAAATAAAAAGGCCATAACTTAAAAAGAGAATCCTTTTTCCCTTTACACTGCTCTTGTTTTTTTGTTTCTTGGGATGTGGACACAATGCCCAGAAAGCTGCAGTGATTTTGAAAACATGAGGACAAAATCCACAGCAGAGGACACTACAGCAGGAAAATAGGAGAAACTAGTGATGATGATTTTCATGACAACTTTACCAGCTATGAGCTGTCTAAACTCCAGAATTCTTGATGACTGAGAAAAATATGTCTTATACTTGTTTAAGCCACTATCTCAGTCATCAAGAATTCTGGAGTTTAGACAGCTCATAGCTGGTAAAGTTGTCATGAAAATCATCATCACTAGTTTCTCCTATTTTCCTGCTGTAGTGGCCTCTGCTGTGATTTTGAAAACATGAGGACAAAATCCACAAGTAAATGGATTCAAGATGAATGGCATTTTATCAAATCTAGCATTATTCATGTCTGTCCTTTATCTCACCATGCTCTATACCAAATTATCAACTCTCAAATCATAGCTTTTCTGATTTGGAGCATGTTCACAATAATGCCTAATCCAACAAGATACCTATTGAGGACATTTATTTCAGTGGATGTTCCTAACATCTGGCTGAGTTTCCACTCACTTATTTTTATGTAGGTTGTAAAGCTTTTCTGTCCTCAGACCCAATTTAGTGATCAATTCAACATCCCCAAGTTGAGCACTTAGCTTTATATGTAATAAACCACAGCACAGTGCCTTGTGAATGGTAGATGCTCAAAAAATATTAGTGGTTTGATTGTTTGATTTTAACTCTCTTGATTGCTTGGTTATGGAATGTGTAAGGATTTCTGAAACCACTGATTTTACATCTTTATAGAACCCACAAACACAAAATGTTGTTTGCTTTCTAAAATGCTAAGCAGAACTGTCGAAATGACACTAACTGTCATTCTTTGATTTATAGTATATTTTCAGCTTCTTGTCATTCGTCACTTAATATCTTAGTCTAGTGGTGAAATAACTCCTTTGAAAGAAAGGCTGTGTTTGGAAAGACCTAGAAATGATTAGTGAGCATGCTATGATTCTCTTTATGTTGTCTTGTCATGATTGCAAGTGGGGGGTGGTCAGTTAGTTGAACTGTGCTCTGTGCATCCCAGACCCTTATAATTGAGGGGCTGGTGTTCTTGCCTGTCTGGGCAGACCAAGGGTCAGCAGGGGGCCTCATGGCCAGGCAAGGAGGGAAGAGGGCAGCGTGGTTGCCCAATGAGCCTTCAAAATAAATTGATCCAGGCTGTTTGTGGTTACAAAAGGCACCAGGCACTTGCAATGTGGCTCTCCCGGTGAGCAATTGGGCAATGGTAGAGGGTGGGAGGGGGAACCTTGACCTCTGTCTGTCTATTGGCAACATCAAGAAGGGAGCCAACTGCTCAATGCATGTCTTCTGCTTATGTCTTCATTTTTCTGGCTCAAGCCATCTTCTCCAGCGATGGGGACCAGCATGATGAAGGAAAAAATCACTTAAGAGGCCAGTCTTGTTGGTTTCTGCTTTGTGAGGGCCAGAAGCCAAGGCCTCTTGGTGCCTGCAGGGGCCTAATGGGCTTTAGACCTCACAGCCAATTAGGTGAGTCAGGAGCAAAAGAGCCAGGACAGCCTGTGGCTGAGCTCCAGGAAGGGGAGGTCCCAGGGGAGGGTGGAGCAGGAGAGAAGGCTCTAGGGTGAGCCGGAAAGAAAACAACAGAGAAACCACTGAACTCTTTTATGTTCTTTCATCCCCCAAACTATTTTGCCTAAGAAGTCAAAGTTCAGGTTTAATAAACCCTCCTTTAGGCAAAACCCACATTAAACACCAAAAGTCATTTTCTGTGCTGAGTTATCAGGACAGGGCCCACAGGAAATAAAGGAGGAAGATGCTGTGTTGGTTAGAAAGGATCATAGATATTTGCATGTAAAGAGCCTTAGAGGTCATTTAGGCCACCATTACTGCCCATTACTGACACGGAAACACCCATGACAGAGAGAGTGGAATGCCCGGGGTCACACGGGTTCTTTACACCAGGCCTGGTGATTTTTCCTTACATTTCTTCTAAGCGTCCCTTTGTATTTCCAACAGAAAATGGATCCTGTCCCCTTTCTGCCTCTGTGTTCTGACTCCTGCACCTGGCAAGTCCCCTCTCCTTCCTCTCCCGCCCTCTGTGCCCTGATAAACCTCCTTTCAGGGGGAAACCCACCTGGTTATAGAAGAGCCCATGTCACACACTGAGAATGTAGTTAGTGCCCAGGCAATGTCAGCCTTCTCCCTTCTTCAGCATCTCCCTGCTCCTTGGGGAGAAAAAAAGTATCATCAGGAAGCAGTTAGAAACCCAAACTGGATGTTTTTATGTGCCAAACTACATTGCAAGCAATTTGAAGGCAAGAACTTTGCTTAGTCTCTTCTGTAAACACAGGGCCTAGCATGGGATCTGGCACATAGTAGGTGCTCAATACAAGCTTGTTGAAAAAAATGAATGAACACCGTGAGAAAAATGGTGTGATCCTCAGAGCAGTTGGGGGAGGCTCCCAGAGGAGGTGGAGCCTGGGCCAGGCTCCAGAAACATGGCTGCTTGAGATCCCTTTGTTTCGTCATTCAATTGGTTCAATAAATACTTATTGTGCCAGGCATTCTCCTAGGCAATAGAGACACTGCTGTGGGCAAATCAAAATAAAAAGTTCTTGCCATTAAGAAGGTGATATCCTAGTAGAGGTGGGTAGATAATGAACAATGAACTCTATAGTATTCTACAGTGATTCATGGTGATTCATGGAATGGAGGAAAACAAAGGAAAGTTAGAGGGACAGAGATGCTGGGTAGGGGGGGCGGTGGGGAGGGAGCTGACGTTTTATATGTAGAGGTCAGAGAGATCTTCACTTATGGAAGGCTCTATAACAGATCACAGTGCCAGGGGATCCTACTCAGGCTGCCCCTTGCCCATTGCTCCCTAGAACATTCTTTTCCCCGCATAAACATCCTGGCAGTGAAATCAGGCTGGCTAGCTGGAGCAGCTGGGAGGATGTAATTGTGGGGTTAAAATGCATGGGGGGTTACACTGGGCCCTGTGCTCTGTACCCTGAAGCTTTGAACCTCAGTCCCCGGCTTTCCATGACTTGACTCAGCAGTCCTCCCCCTAAGGACACCTCTCTCAGGAGCCAGTGGCTCTCAAGCAGTGTCATTAGAAAGCCTTATCTAACACTGGGCTCTGCTCTGGGATTCTGAAATTGTGGACAAATTTGTGCCTGTGTGTGGAGGGGGACCCTGGGTGGTGCCATGTTGTGATGCATTCCAGACTGGATGCTGAAATTCGTTTTGCAGCAGCAGCCACCCTGTTCTGGGAGGGATCCCTGGGAGACTTCTTTGTCAGGCAGTGAGGTTGGCACCCATGCCTGATCACCAGGGTGGCCCTAACTACGGCCAAGTCATCCTAAGGCACATGGTTCAAACTGAGTATTCTTATTAATGATGAGAAAGGCTATTTGCATCTTGCAGAAATGATTATCGTGTTATCTGGTCTGGGATTACTGCTGTTTGTACTCACATATACATAAAGAGGTGATTCTGGAGGCTGGAAAACTTGGGGTGATGAAGATATATGTGCCTTGGCTATCATTACATTTCAAAAGGAGTGGTAAAAATTCACCTATTTGATATTTATAAGGACACTCGGCTTCCTTGGGGCAGGAAATTCCTGAGTGCTTGCATATTTTACAGAAGGCTTTGATCTTTCTGATGAACAAGTTGATAAGAGAGAGGAAAGGTCAAGGTTGCCTTCCCAAAATGCAGTGACAAAACAGCTTCAAGGGGAAGGGAGGCTGGGGAGCACTATGTGTCCCGACCATGGTGCCTATGCTTTGAACACAGTCACTTGCCTGGAGGGAATCTAAGATGGCTTGCAACCCTCTTTTAGCACCTGTGTTGTCCTGCAGAGGAGGAAATGTAGACCTGACCTCTGGACTCCCTCTCGGGGCCACGGGGCTCAGCTCATTTTCTTCAGTGGAAAAACAGAGAGACATTTATCTGTACATACTAAAAGACTAAATCCCTACCTTGAGGACATGGGAAAAGGGCACTTTGAGTCCAATGGTTCCTGATGCAAAAAACCATCATGATTATTTTGTATGAAATGATTTAACTTCTTATTATTTTAAAAATTTCATTTAAAATTAAAAAAAAAATGAACAGCATGTTTTGCATTGAAGAAATGCTTTATACATTTCCAAATACTTTTATATTTATCGTTACTGAATCACTGTCCGGAGTTTTCTCAGTTGGGAGTTGTGGGAACTGAACAAGATTAGGGGAAACTGACAAACTTCACTATACGTGACAGCTCAGCTTGATCTGTAGTCGTGTGTTAAGAAGGATTCTGAGGCCACTTCTAAGCTCTGCCCGAAGGTGCTTCCTAACTGATTAGTCAGGTCTTCCTTGAGTGTAGAATGAAGGATCTAGGTACCCCAAACCTCCTGATGCCTATTATCTTTTCCACCCATAAGACTCCATGACTCTAGGGTAAGGAGCAAATCCAGCCTACCACCAGTGGTTGGTTTTTTTTTTTTTGGTAGCTTTTGTGCTTCATGTCAGAGTTGAATAGCTGTAATAGAGACTGTATGGGCCACAAAGTCTAAAATATTTACTATTTGGCCCTTTATGGAAAAAGTTTGCCAACCCTGTGTTAGGGCACTTCTAAGCACTTTTTAAGAAAACATACATCTAACATCTCCATAAAGGAGGAAGGAAGACCTCATTAGCTTTATTTTAAGAATAAAGTGAGGTACCACGAGGAGAAGTGCTTTGCTCCAGGTCGCAATGCCAGGTGTGACTGTATAGGTCCCCAAGACCCCCGATTCATTCCACTGCAACATGTGACTTCAAAAGAATGTTCTCGTTTGGTGCAGAAGAATTTATTCATTTATTTATTTATAATTTATTTTATTTATTGAATCAAAATCAATTATACATATTTTGGGGGTTGAACATTGAGATATGTTGATCAGATCAATATTACTAGCATATGTATTGTTACAAATTGTAATTATTCTTTATGCCCCTTGTCCAATCTCTCCCCTTCCCCCATTCCCTCCCCCTCCCCCCTCTAATTGCCCTAGATTTCTTCTCTCTTTCTGAAAGAATAATGGTTACTCTGTTAATTTATTGCCTAGATGATCTGTTCAATGCTGAGAGTTGTGATCAGGTCCCCCAATATTATCATAGAGCAGATGCTGCTTCTGCCACTCTGAAACGGGCTTTGTGGAAAGAGACATCCTCTTCTTTTCTTTGTCTCTGCTGGTGACTCTCCTTGTGTGAATGCACTCCAGTGGTTGGTGGACCATCTGCGTGATGCTTGTGGTGTTTAGTCACTTTCATGGCAGCCATGGTTATGGTGGAGGCTGCAGTGGGCCACCTACATGGAGGTGCTCTTTCTGGTATGCTCTTTGGCACTGGCGGTATGCCTGGTTGTGGGGTGTGTCTGGTCCCCTTCTCCATGTCTCTGGTCCCTGGACAGGCCCCAAGTCGCTGGTTCCATGTGCCAGGTTGTGGGACGTGTGTCCAGTCACCTTCTCCATGCCTCGGGTTACCAGGTGAGACCCAAGGAGCTGGCTTGGTGTGCCTGGTTGGGGGAGGGGGGTCCAGTCCCTTTCTCCATGCCCCAGGTCCCTGGGCAGGACCCGAGGTGCTGGCATGATGTGCCTGGTTGAGGGAGGGCGGTCTGGTCCCCTTCTCCATGCCCCGGGTCCCTGGGTGGGTCCTGAGCAGCTGGCACAGTGTGCCTGGTTGTGGGAGAGAGGTCCAGTCCCCTTCTCCATGGCTCGAGTCCCCAGGCGGGCCCTGAGGCACTGGTGTGGTGTGCCTGGCTGTGGGAGGAGGGTCTGGTCCCTGGCTCCATACCTTGGGTCACTGGGCAGGACCCAAGGTGCTAGCTAGGTGTGCCTGGTTGTGGGAGAGAGGTCTGGTCTCCTTCTCCATACCTCAGGTCCCAAGGCAGGCTCCGAGGTGCTGACATGGTGTGCCTGGTTATGGGAGAGAGGTCTGGTCCCCTTCTCCTTGCCTTGGGTCGCTGGGCAGGCCTCGAGGTGCTGGTGTGGTGTGCCTGGGTGTGGAAGGAGGGTCTGGTCCCCTTCCCCATGCCTTGGATCCCTGTGCTGGCCCCAAGGCACTGACACAGTTTGCCTGGAAGTGGGAGTGGGGTCCGGTCCCTAGATCCAAGCCACTGGTTCCCAGGAAGGCCCCAAGGTGCTGGTGGTGTGCCTGGGCTGGAACTAATTTTTTGTCCTTTGCTTCTAACAGGGGGGAACTTCCTGTGGGAACCAGTACTCGAGCTGTGTGGTTGAGCTAAATTGCTGCTTTGCTGCTGTTTCCCTAGGGAAGGCTTTTTGTGCAGCTCAGAGTTTAATTGTTGACCTTATAGGTACTTCTGGCTCTCCAGATACTCAGTGCATCTGGGTTGTGTAGAATCTCTGATCTGGGCCTGAGTTTTTTCATCAAACTGCACCCCATGCAATTCTGTATTCCTGACCATTCTCCTCTGAGTGGTCCTGCACTGATTGGGGGCAGGTTGTCTGTCCTTGCTGTGTCCCAGTGTTCTCCTGGTGTTCCCATCTCACCCACCGCCCACGCTCCAAACACTTCCCGTGGGATGGGCCCTGCGCCGGTCCCTTGCAATGACTCACCAGCCTCTGAATGGCTCCTTTTTCTGGTTGTTCTGGCTCCTCGCTCCTGTGTGGGTCCATGGGAATCCTATTAGTGGTTTTGCTGTCCTGGGGGCCGCCAAGGCCCTCTTCTCCCCTTAAAGCGACTGTGGCCCGAAATGCTCAGAGCAGCTTTTTCTTTCTCTCATCGTAGTTTCTCCCCTTTCATGAACTCCGTAGGTTCATGAGCTCTTCCCCAGAGCTCCAGCAGGCCTGGCTTGGCTGATGTTACATTTTTATAGTTGTAAATTGGTTGATTTGTGGGAGAGAATGACGTTGGGAACTGTTTATTCTGCCATCTTGACCAGAACCCCCTTGGTGCAGAAGAATTTTAAAAAATTTTTTCAGGGTAATAATTTCATACCAAGTCTTTAAATGTAGGCTGGGAGGTCAATGGAATTTTTTTCATGTGCAAGAAAGGGAGTGAGCATGGGAATCCCTGGTTATTGGTGGAGTTCAGGCACTTCAAGTGCTCACCAGTTTAGGTCCTCTGAGAAGCAGATGCTAAAAGAGAAGAAGATGTGCAAGAGATTTATTGCAGGGGTTGGGGGATCCTTGTGAAGGATAAAGGGGGAGGGAACAGAAGTAGGTAGGACCACGCCTCCTTGGACCATGGGGCAGGTCTGAGCCCTGTGAAGGGAGAGAGCAAAGGAGGGACTGGGTAGGAAGAGTCTCAGACCACAGGGCAGCTCTTAGAAAGTGCCTGCCAGGCTGATGGGAGAATGACTTGTTGGGAGAGGAGGAGTGACTCTCATGCACCCTTTGTGCCCAGCCACTGACCAGGAACAGCCTGGGGGAGTGTGGCCTGGGCTGGAACACCATGGGGCAGCCAAAGGGGCAGCATCAAGAGGCTGTCACACAACTATGCTCCTGCAGCAGGTTCTTTTGAAGTGGAATCGGATCAGTGCACCTCCGGGGCTGCCATGGCAGGTGTTATTCACTCACGCACCCTGGGCCAGCTCCGTGCGAGGCCTACAGGCTTCAGAGATCTGAGGAGCATCATTCCCATCCCCAAAGAGCTCAGGGTCTGGCTGGGAAGACCAGATCTGCACACCTGAACAAGCAAACATGCGTTAAGTAATGGCAAAGGCAGTGATAGAACGGGGTATGTGTGACGGAGCAGTCTGAGATTGTCGGGAATATTGTGTGCTGGTGGTTCAAAGAGGGCCCCCAGGAGGAAAGCTTGGGATGTTCCCATTTGGCATTATGATAGGTGTGTGTGTAGGATGTTCTGTGTCATTTCAGCCTTTCCCTCACCCACGGTTGGTCTCCACCCATTTGGCATTCTTTGAGTACCTACCAGGTACTAGGCTCCATGCCAGGTGCAGTGATTACGTGGGCCCCTAACCATAAATACTTTTACTATATTGGGAGGACTTAGAGACACTGATGAATCATTTAAAAGAAAACAAATCTATAGAAATATGTGTGGGTTTGTGTGGGACTCTTAATGACTAGAATCCTGCTATTCAGGCGAAGCATCAACAATGCACGAAGCCATTCATTTAGCAACCATATATTTGCTGAGCTCTGTAATGCATGATGCAGTAGTAGGAAGGAAATCTTTTATTTCCATTCATTATGAAAAAATAGGAAAAAAATTACATGTAGAAAAATAGGAAAAATATAGAATAACAAATCATACAAATCATACAACGGGCCCTGAATATACCCATCACCAGGCTTCAACAATTATCAACTCATGGCAAATTTTGTTTCATCTTTAGCCTTACCCACGTTCCCCCTCTTGCATTATTTTTGAGCAAATCCCCAGATGCCGTATAATTTCACTGGTGATATTTTGGTATGTGTCTCTGAAGGATAAAGATGCTGTTTTTCTTTTAAAACATATCCACAATGCTACTATCACACATTTCAACTTCCTGTGCCTCATTTTCTTATCCATGAAATGCATAATGGAATCTATTCTGCAGGGTTATTAGCTACATTTTATGTAAAGTTCTTAGCTCAGTACCTAGCCATAGTTTCCCATTAGGATCATAACACATATGAGAAGTTGTGAATCAGAAGGGCCTGGAACTCTGCATTTCCACAGTATAGCAAAGTGATTCAGGTGGGGCCAAGACCACATGTTGAGACACGTGGTTTTGGGATATACAAAGATTAATTGAAGCCATCTTTTAAAAACATAAATTGAATTATATCATTTTCAGTGACTTTCCAGAGCTTTTAGGACACACTCAAATGCCCCATCTCAACACCCAAGGCTCTTCAGAACCTAGAGCCAGTGATTCTCAAATTTTAGTGTGTATCAGAATTACTTGTGAATCCTGTTAAAATGTGGATTTCTGGGTTCTGTCCTTAGGGCTTACAGGTTGGTGCCTGGAAATCTGTGTGTTTATGAAATACCTGGAGACTTTGGAAGCAGGGATCCTTTTGATGACTCTAGACCCACTTTAATGATTCTAGACTAGGGGAGCAAGAGAGACAAACCCACAAGCCACTTAGAGAGCTGGCTCCCACAGTCTATTTAGAACTTTTGGTCACTGGGCAAGATCTAGTAAGTACTTGTGTGAAAGCACATATTTTTTCCACATTAGAGGGCAAAGAATGGTAGCCACAGGCTGAATTTATCTCGCAAATCTGTGTGAGCTTTTTGGCCTGAAAAGTATTTAATTTCTTTGAACAGTTGCCAAATTTAAAAACATTTTGGAGATTTCATACTTAAATCCATATTTAAATACATATTTCCAGACTCCCTTGAAATTAATAAGATTTTACCATACTGGGCCTACATTTTTTCATAGCAATATTTGGCTAGAGGTGGTAGATGCCCTTAGATGGGATGTATACCCTCCATTTGACCCCAGACCCCACTACTCCCCTTAATCACATCTAAGCTATTTTTCTGATTTATATTAGCTGCTGGTGCTGAGATACTTTTGAATTTGTGATATATTTAACAGTTTCCCCATTCAATTGACGTGTGTGTGTGTGTGTGTGTGTGTGTGTGTGTGTGAGATCTGTCCTCAGGCTGTGCAGATCAAACCCAAATCAGAAAGGGTTTTTTTTGGTCATGACATGTACATTGATGGGTATTATCATTGTATACCCCCATCAATGGAAGATTGTACAAATATTCTTCTCTGGATGAAAGACCCATCCCAGGAAAAGGTATTCAAAAAATGCTTACAGTGCGGTAATTTTCCTGGTCACAGGAGCCAGTTTCTCTATTCAAGTGCTGACATGCAGTAGGAAGACCACCACAAGCCAACTCTCTAAGAACAGACTTTTATACGACCTCAAGGAAATTAAAGCTAAAGCCCCTCATTCCCTTCTCTGAAGGCAACAGAACACACATGGCTAAAAGCGAAGAGACACACACATGAATATATGTGCACAGAGAAATGTGTTCTCACAGGTATGTATGAGTCTGCATGTAGATATGTGTGTGTGTTATATATTAACACATGCACGGATGATTTTGGTAGTGCTAGAAAAATCATGGAAAGGAGAATGGGAATAAGTGGAAGCTTATGAGAGACAGAAAAAAAATGAATCTAAGAACTTCCTTATGAGCGGCAGCATAAAATAATAGAAAAATCATGGATTTGGAGTTAGCTGGACTTGGGTTCAAGTCTCTGCTCTACCACATAGTCATTGTGTGAACTCGAGCAAGTTAGTTGGCCACTCTGAGCTCTACTCTTCCGTTCTCTGAAGTGGGTATAAATATTTCTAGCCTACAGGATTTTTGTAAAGAGAAACTGTGATCAAGAAAGCATCAATCCAGGTCCTGGCCCACAGTAGGTACAAATAGATACTGTGCTCTTACACCATGCTGGACCTACTGATATGTGCTTGCCATATTCTACATGCCAATGTCCAGTTCTTCTGGTGCTCAGACGTGGGAGCAGATTTAAAGGTACCCTTTAATTTTCTAGAATTGGATCTTATAGAGAGCCCAGGAAACTGAGGGACCTGGAAAAAGCTTGGGTCCACTTCCTACCCTCAAAGAGCTTTTCTAATCAAATTTTTCTGACAGTGCTTTGACTGATGTGTGCCAAATTCTGTGAATAATGGGCCCAAACAAATAAAAGGGCAATCAAATGAAGTGGGCATGATCTTGGTACGATAAATCAAGATCCAGGAGCCGTAAGACGCCTGGCTGGCTCCAGACCTCTGGTACTCCCACGCTCCTACTTGCAGATAAGAAGCACTTTGCACTGGAATCTCCACCTCAGAAGTGACCTGTGGCTGTGCCCTGTCACTTGTGCTCACCTGGCTTGCTTGGCCTCCTTTCTCTCCCTATGGAGAGCTTTTCCCTTCTACTCCTAGGAAGGTCCCTCTTCGGCAATGCTCTCTGTCAGGGCTGTGGACTTTGGTTGAGACTGGATGGGTGATAAGAATCTGGGAGGATTCTCCAGCTCTCAGTCACTACACTTGCTGTCCCTGGCTGACTTTTCCACATCATTCCACCCAGCACATGTGCTCAGATTGTTTATCAAGTGGCTTGGATTAAACTTTCCTGGCTATGGGTCACACTGGGAATGTGGCCAGCCTTTCAGTGGGAACTTCCCGATGTTCTCTCTGTTTTCTCTTTTGCTTTTTTACTCTCCCTAGCCATTTTGCCCTGCATCTTCAGGCTTTCATGTGTCCCAGTCCCCTCTGCATCCCCTGCTATGTATGGCGTCTTCTGCATCTAGGCCTACCCTGACCTGCAGTGCCCCCATCCAAAGTACCCTTTCTCCCACCTGAGCAACCGAGACATCTGGGATGCACGGCTGTCAGCCAGCTGTGAGCAAGAAAGCAAGCCGATCTAGCCTGTGTTTGGGAATCATATATCCAGCTGCCTTTGAACCATCAATGGCTGGCTTACTAGCTCTGAACCTTTAGATAAGATCTTTCTAACCTTACTGAGCCTTACATAAACATTTAAAAAATGCTAACCATAACAACTATTTGTTGACCTAATTGCCATTTTCTCCATCAATAATGATAAAACCCTTTTAAATTTCTTCCTTCTTCTTTTTTTTTCTCCTTGAACTAAGCATTCTGGAAGTCAAGACTAAATATGTAGGAGAAGAATAAAACCATGTTTTGTGTGTGAATGAAGAGCTGGAGAGGAAAGAACATAGGACTTTATTCTGACTTCAGTTCCTGGCTGGGCAGCTTTTGGCAAGTTACTCGAACTTTCTGATTCTCCATGACCTCATATTTGAAGTGGCCATAGAAATAATACCTTCTTCTTGCTAGGGTTGAGGGAAGGATTATGCGAGAGAGAATGTATATGACTGTGTTTTATGCACTATAACATTTTGTGCAAATGTCCGATTCAGCTCTTGCTGTATCATAACTTCTAGTTATTGAGAAGCCCTTTATGGCTAGTTCTCTCACCTGCTTTGTTTCCCTGCTATGGGGTTGTGAATTTGTGGATAAAATGGAATGGAAACTTATACATGAATGTCCATGGCAGCATTCTTCATAACAGCAGAAAGGTGGAAGTAAAGCAAATGTCCATCAATGGGTAAATGAATAAACAAATTGTGGTATATTCATACAATGGAATATAATTCAGCAATATGAAGAAATGAAGGGAATCTTTAAAACATCATGCCAGTGACCAGACCCCCCTCTCACAACCAGGCACACTGTGCTAGCACCTCGGGGACTGCCTGGGGACCTGAGGCATGGAGAAGGGGACTGGATCCCTCTCCCACAACCAGGCACACCATGCCAGCTCCTCGGGGCCCAGCCGGGGACCAGAGGCATGGAGAAGGGGACCAGACACATATCACAACCAGGCATACCACCAGTGCCAAGGAGCATGCCAAAAACATCACCTCCATGTGGGTGGCCCACCACAGCCATCACAATAACCATGGCTGCTGCAAAACCAGCTAGACACCACAACCCACACAGATGGTCCACCAACAACTGGAGTGCAATGACACAAGGAAAGTCACCAGCAGAGATAAAGAAAGGAAGAGGATGTCTCTTTCCACAAAGCCCGTTTCAGAGTGACAGAAAAAGCATCTGCTCTATGATAATACTGGGGGACCTGATCACATCTCTCAGCATTGGACAGATCATCTAGGCAACAAATTAACAGAGTAACCATTATTCTTTCAGAAGGAGAGAAGAAATCTAGGGTTATCAGTGGTGGGAGAAGGGAGGGGGGGGGATTGGGAGAGACTGGACAAGGAGCATAAAGAATAAGTACAATTTGTAACAATATATATGCTAGTAATATTGATTTGATCAACATATCTCAATGTTGAACTCCCAAAATATGTACAATCAATTTTGGTTCAACAAATAAAATAAATTAAAACCAAAAAACCAAAAAACCAAAAAAACCACATCATGCCAAAGGAAAGCAGCCAGTCACAAAGGCTACATGTTGCATGATTCTGTTTCTATGAAATGTCTAGAATGGGCAAATTCATAGGAGACACAAAGTTGCGCAGAGCTCGTGGAGGTTTTAGGTGGGGAAGAGAGACTGCTAATGGGAAGGGGTTTCTCTCTGGGGTTATGAAATTTTCTAAAAACGATTTTTGCTGATGGCTGCACAACTCTGAATATACTAGAAATCACTGACTTATATACTTTAGATGGTTAAATTGTATGGTTTGTGAATTATATCTCAATGAGGCTCCTTTTTTTAAAAAGAGGAGTGGAGCTACAACTTTGCTTTTTCTCTTTTTTTCCCCAGGAGGGGCCTTGCAGGGAGTTCACTTGGGGAATGTTTGGCTGCACTTGGCCCTCTGACTTGGGTCCACTTCCTGTCCACCACTGCTGGCTTTTTCCTTGCTCTCTTTGGACAGGCCCATACCCTTCATAACAAGTCCCTTCCAGGGGCCCCTGCCATTGGTTCCATTGCACCAAGAGCCTCTTTAATAAACTCCTACTCCTGTGCTATAACAGCGTTTCATGAGGGCAGGGAACTGTGTTAGGTCTGGTTCCCCTCTGTGCCCCCAGTAATCAACATGTCTTTTACATAGTACAGGCAGAACAAATAGTTGTTGAAGAATAGTTATTTACATAACAAAAAGGTTGCTCTTAAGTTTCTTTGAATACTGGACTGTAATATATCATTATCATTTAAGGGTTTGTTTATGTCTTCTCAGGTCCTGAAAGAGCCTGATAGGAGCTGGGGGAGTTCTCATGCATTTAGTCCTTGCAGCAACTTGGCCAGGAAGGGACTAATTGACAAATTCAAAGTCACAGTGCTAGCAAGATGTAGGGCCATTATTCATACCTTTCTAGCCTAACAGAGCAACGATAGCTTTGGAAGGGGAGGGTGGCTGGAAAGGATGAAGTAGAGAAGCCCAAAGTCACTACCCATTAAAGACAAATAGGAAATGGGTATAAAGCTTCCCCAACATGTGACAGCAAGTCACTAGGGTTTCCACGACCCGTTCAGGGTCACGGTCATTGAGCTGCACATCTGGTGTCAAGGTCGCTCCCTCCGCCCCCTACCCCTGGGGACCCCAGCACTGCTCAGCCTCACTCAAGCCTCGCTTCCCTCAGCAGTGAGAACTCTCTGGTTATTTAGAAGCAGCGAGGATGGAGCCTGGAGCTCCATGTAACTCAGGAGGCTTAGCCGCAGCCCCTGGCCCCAGCACCTCCACTGAGAAGGAGGTCATTGAGCTCAGAGCTTCACTCCCTGGTTAGAAAACCCCACCAAGCAACGCTGCCAAGAAGACACCACCCCCATCATTAAATTATAACAAGCCCTGAAACTCACTCCAGAAGCCTGGGTCTGCTTGTCCTTGCAGTCGGAAGGAAGCATGTGATTGGCTGGCCTAGCTCAGCCTAGCAGGCCTTATCTCTGCCTGGTTATTATTTGATTAAAGAGCCTTCTTCCTCCTAGGGTGTTTCAAAACCACACTGGAAAATTTGCTGCTGCCAGGGGACTTTTTCTGAGGTTACTGCCGAGTACCCAGAGTCCTTCAGCCTTTGGCCATGCAAATAGGCACCCAGGGGAGCTAGACCTTGCTTTTTATTCCTGCACAGCTGGGACTGTCTTCTCTAGTCTTGGTCTCCTTTGCTAACCAACGGATCTGAAATAATTTTTCAAATACCACAGAGTCAAGGATACAGGTATGTAAAAACTTTTTCGTGGGGGTTCTAATTTCTTAGGATGTCATGACTTTAGACATGGGGTAGAATGGAAGGCTGGGGAAGCAAAGTGGGACACATGAGAGACAGACACCATAGGAGAGAGGAAGTCAAAGAAAATAACCAGAATCTCGGAATTCTACGGAAAGGCAAGCTGAGGCCCTGGGACATGAGTTGTTTGCAGTTGGAAAGAGGTGCAAGCGAGCCTGTGTTATAACATTCACGTCTGCTTGCACTTGATCCCCACGAAATCCTTCCCAGGGTCCAGCTACTTTTCCAGCCTGCACGTAATCCTTCGCCCTGGCTCAGAACCTCAACGTCCTGAAAGAGCTTTGGCCACTTTATGAGAAATCCAATTGCTTTAGCATGAAATGTCATCAAATCTGATTTGAAAATGGGACATATCCTTTAAAAGCTCTGCTGAGTGGTACAAATTCTTGTCCCAATCCTCGTGATGTTGGCTACAGAGAAAGAAGAGTGGGGCATTTATGGCACCCCATTTATGGCAGTTTATTTCCCACTTGGTCCGAGATCTGTGTGTGATGTGCCATGTCCGTTTTCATTCTCACCATATTCTCAGCTCAGTGTTTTTCAAGCTTGAGCTGGGCAGACAGAGCTTTATGTGCAAGGACTTCCTCACTACAGATGGAAGCTGGGTTCCATGTGGAGCCAGCATGGATTTAATCCCCTGCCCCAAAGATGAAAGGACGGACCTCGTCTTCTCTACTGGTTAGGTTTGGCTGGAGGTGGCCGACAAGGGGAGGATAGAATGCAAAACCAAGGAAAACAATAACTTTATTCTAGTGTTGAATGGAAAAGAATGCTTTTATGGTACATCAGTCTGCTTAAAACTGCTTTTCCCCTCTATGCATTGTAGGTTGAGAAACCACCATGCCAGCTGCATTTCCTTTCTCTGGTCTTGGGGCTGTCTTTATTGACAAGTTTTTCTATCCATATTGTCTTAATTCTTGAGCATTTATATCTGGGTTGTCCCTACTTCGTTAGCTGTGGAGGGATGATACCCTGGTTTTGTCACATAAAGTTTCTCCACAGGATGGAGGATATTTTTCCTGCTGACTACTCTGAGGTTCCCTAGGGGGCTTTCTCTGCTGGGGTCCCATTGGATTTCCTGAGACTATTCAGAGTACAGGTTGACTCTGCACATCTGAAATGTGTGAGACCAGAAGAGTTTCAGATTTCTGACTTTTTCAGCCTTTGGAATATTTGCATTATACATACTGGTTGAGCATCCCAAATCTGAAAATCTCAAATCCAGAATACTCCAGTGAGTATTTCCTTTGAGCATCATGTCAGTGCTCAAAAAGTTTTGGATTTGGAGCATTTTGGGATCTCAGATTTTAGAATTCGGGATGCTCACCCTTTAACAGGTGTGAGAAGTTTGTCATACGCAATCCTGCTCCCCCCACAGTTTTAAGGGCAATGCCAAGGGCTGAAGGACAAGCCCAGGGCAGGGGATTATCCCTCCTGGACCTGATTCTTCTCTGCTCTTTTGGGATCATTTCCTCCCCTTGCCGTTGTCTGGATGGTCTGGGTCCTGCTTGCCTCTCTGTCCTCCCCCCTCTTCACCATCTCAGTCTCACCAAACGGGCGCTCTTTCAGTTCTTTGCACCTGCCATGTTCAAATCTTATTGCAATTTATCCTTCCTGCTTGAAGCACTCTCTGCCCTACCCTGCTCCCAGGTCTGGCCATGTTGAGAGATTAGTCAGGTAACTCTGAGTAAATCCACTTCCTCTGCTATGAGGTTAGGGCACCCTGAACTTCCCCTTATTGGACCACTCACCACACTGTCTTATGATCGCTATTTCCTGATCCATTGTCTGCACTGGACTGACAGCTCTGTAAAGGCAGGAACCATGTCTGTCTTGCTCACAGCCAGGCCCCCAAAGCCTGGCAGTAGACTCTTAGTGGTAGTAATGGCTAACACTGATGGAGAGCCTCCTACCTGCCCAGCACTCTTCTAAGTGCTTTACACTTATTCAGTCAATCCCCACAAAACGCTGGTGCAGCAACCAATTAAACAGATGAGCAAACTTGTAAGTTAAGGAAAAGGTACAAGGTAACACAGCAAATGGCGGGCTCCAGAGCCCATGCTTTTACTCCTATGTCACAGTCAGTGGGACGTGAATGACCGAGATCAGGCCAGCGGTAAGAACACAGCACCTCTCTCACACGCTTGGTTGGACCTGTTCACTTAGCTGAACCCACTGAGTGCCAGCTTCGTGCCAGGCTGTGTGCTAGGCTTTGAGGTCTGGTTGTAAGAGGGCACAGACCCTGAAGTTGGATGCTTCCAGGTCCGAGAGCTCCATCCTCTCTCAGGATCTGCTTTCTCCATCAGCCTCTTACCTGCCTTGATAGCCAGGTTTAACCACTTAGCCTAAAGACTGAGGGGGGCCCCAAATTGGGAAGAGGGGCCCTTGAAGGAAGAACCTAAGGAAACCAGCATTGTCCAGATGCTCACTGTACCTCAGGCACTGTGCCAAATGCTTGGCCTGGGCTTATCTCATGTGTCCTGCTTGAGAGGCAGAGGGGTTAGCATCATCCTATGTTTTGGATGAAAAAACTGAGGCTCAGAGAGCATAATAACTTGCCCAAGCTGGTGAGTGCAGAGCCGAGACTCATTGTCAGACTGTTCTATCCCTTTCCATAGAGCAGGGGCTTTCCCCAAGCCCCTAGCTTTGGGCTGGCTGCACCCTGGAGGCTGGCCCTCTCTAATAGTCCTGTCAGACAGATATTCCTGTCTGTCTGCCTCCCCAGGTGCTGAATAGGGATTCTCTCCTGTGTGGTCCTCAGCCTCGTCTTCCTTGCCTGGACCCCTGACCTGTCACCTGTTCTGACCGCTTGTGCCTGGCTCAGCAAGACCAGGTGCCCCTGGTTCTGAGCTTCCCTCAGCCCTAAGATGATGCTTCCTCTTCTCTTACAGAGAATGGTCTTGGGGCATCTGGTCCTAGAATGTCTCATTTGAAAAAGCATAAGCCAAGCCCCCAGCTTCAGGCAGTCTTGTAAGTCTATTAAATCTTTTGTTAGAAAAATAGTCCAGCATGGGGAAAAGGGTCATTCAGATCCAGAGCTGAATCTTGCTTTTCCCTTTTGTTCAAATTGTCTAAGCCCTAGTTTCTTCATCTGTAAAATGGGTGTAATGCTTCTCTCATGGGGTTACTTTGGGAACAGAGATTCTGTGGTCAATAAATGTAGGTCATGTATGAGGCACTAGAGATATAATGAAGGAAGCTGCCTGCCCTCATGGAAGTTCCAGGTGAATGTGGGTGACAGGGATTTAAAAAATCACACAAAATAGTGGGTCATTCCCATCTATGATGAGAAAAAGACCAAAGGACCTAATTTCGATGGGCATGGAAGCTAGTCAAGAAAAGACTCTTGGATGAACCAACAGCATTTGAGCACCTAACATCCTGCCTCAACGAGAATGCACCCAGTGCTCAGTACATGCCACCCTGGCCAAGCACCTGCGTCTGTCTGGGGCTCAGAGTCTGAGAGAATAAGATAAGGGAGTAGGACTGAATGATTCCCGAGACTGAGTTGTCCATCTCTAATGATTTCTGATTCTCTGGATCCAGGGCAATGCACAGTGTGGGACAGAGCCAGATGAAATGAGGGCCTCCAGGAAGGCAGGAAGATGAATTGCCTATTCTGTCTGCTAGAATCTCCTTTCTCTCAGCACCTTCTAATTCCTCCAGCTGGAGCCCAGCATCCTCACTCTCCTGGAGTCATTCCTATCAGCAGAAAACCTCTAAGCCCTTTCCCAGGAACTGTGTCCTTCCCGTGGACACAGTTTTCTGGTTCCTCCCTCCCCAAACACCTACATGTCCAGTCTGGGTGATTAACCCACCTGGGGCGGTGTTCACTGATGGTGAAATTCTGAGAACAGCAGGGCTGGGAGGGAGCAGGGAGCTGAGGATTTGGGGGGTGGGCCTGTGGTCTCTTCCTTGGCTGCCCATGAATGCGCTCAGTGGAGGCTGCCCACTCAGCCTGCCCCCAGGAGCACCATGTTCCTCTGTGCTGCACATAGTCTTCTGGCCAGGGCATTAGTGACAGCGCTTGTAAAGAGGTGGTTAACATTTTTTCCAGACAAAGCCAGAAACCCTGGGAGGTGATGGGAAGGCTAAGCCTGCAGAGTGCTGAAAGGAAGTGACTAGCTTCAGGCTCCTGAAAGAATGGTGATGCCGCATCTTTAACTCTCTCCCACCTTTCCTGTGGGGTTCCCTATTCCCTGTCCCCTCGGCCTCTGGAAGCAGATCAATTCTCCCCCCATCTCTTCTTCCCTACCTGGACCCTCACTCTTACCCTCAGTGGTGTGTCAGTCAATCCCTGACTACTGTACTGGCCACAGGGCCCACGAGGACCTCCCAGGGGCATCGGTGTTTCAGCCAGTGAGGCCTGAAGGGGGCAAGACACGGTGGAAAGACAGGCAGCAGGACTGAGACTTCAAAGCCAGAAACTCGTGGAAAGACAGGCAGCAGGACTGAGACTTCAAAGCCAGAGACTCTTCTCTGCATGAATTCAGGATTTGAATACTCCCAGTTTGGTGGGAGAGTTATAGAGGAGTGGATGTTGACAAAGGAACAGAGGTGCAACACAACAAAACACTAGTCCCAGAGCATTTCCAAAGAGGCTTTGAATAGCAAGTTATGCCCCAAGGTGAATTCCCCCCAACGGGTCATGAGAGGAAAGTGACAGGATCTGCGATGGAGGGCTCCCCTCACCCTTCAGAACCCACAGCCTTGCTAATCGTCCGTGGCAGGAGCATTCTCCAGCTGCTAGCCACATTTCATAGGGATCAGGGAGCTCCTGGGGGTGATGCTGAGCTGGTGCTGATGAAAACATCCATCCGTCGTCACTCCTGGGCTCTCCAGCAGCAGCGGGCAGGAGCCCTTCCCCACCCCACTCCTTGGCCTCAGTGCGCTCCTTAGTGAGTTTTGCTTCCAGCTCCCACCCAGTGCCCTGTGGGGCTGGCAGGAAGTGGAAGTATGTGTTGGGCTTCAATATCCCTCCAGAAATCAGGTTGGCAAAACCAAAACAAAACACCCAAAATGAGTCTTGAAAAAAAGTGACATCAATTTCCCTGTGGACTTTCTCTGCAGAGAAGGGGTGGTTGCTGCTGTGGAATTTAATCCCGAGTGCTGCTGGTAATGATGCCGAATTTTTCTGGAGTCAGTTCCAAAAAGTGACTATGAGGAACAAGAGCCTGAGGAAAATGGGAAACCTTGGGACTAAGAGTTTTTCTAGGACTTGGCAATGGGAAAACCAGGGGACCAAGCAGCAGAAGTAGGCAAAAGACTGGTTTTTCCCCACCCCCAGCCCAGCTCCCACCCAGACCTCAGCAGGGACCATGGGAGAGGAGCTGGGCTTTTGCTGAGCAGTCCTCAGGCACCTCTTGGGGCACCAGCAGTCCTGACCCCCAGGAAGTTCCCCTTGGGGTACATTTTAACTATCTCATGAGATGGTGTCAGCGTGAACCTGCTGGATAGCATGGGGGTGGGTCTCTCCCCACTCCACCAGGCAGAACAACATGCACTATTGGATAACAGCAAATGTGCCCTCCACTCCGCAGCTGGCATGGGTCTGTGAAGCAGCACTTGTGTCCCTGGTGCTTGCCACACCACCCCCCTTACCCCACATCTAATTAGCTCCCTGACTCTGCACAGCAAGACACAGTCACTGCTCTCAAGGAACTCACAGCCCAGTGGAAGAGACGGGTAATTAAGTAGGCAATTTAGTGTAGTATTACAGAGTGGAAAGTGCACCTGTAGAGCAGGGCCACGTATTCACAGGACAGCTCCTGTCTCTCCCATTCTATGCCCGCTCTTCTCCCTTCCCTTGCCCTGGAATATCTCATTCAAGCTGGGTCTCAGACTAAAGCTCATTCTGCTCCAGCCAACTCCAGTGGTTCCTTAACATGGTACCCACATTCCCAACTGCAGATGGGTGCTGGTCTGTAAAGGTTTTTCCAGTCAAGGGTGACATAAGAACTAAAGACAAAACTGCAAGTCTTTAGTTCAGCTCTATGTATTCAACCTGAGGAACTTCCCTCTGTTCTGGGAGTCTATCTTTTCTGCTTGTTGGAATGTTAAAGCATTCTTTCTTTTATCAAGTGATGGTACTTGTGGATTGGCAATTTATGTTAGTTTAATTTTAATATTATGGCTTGGCAGAATAAAAAAGTTAGCATCCCTTTGCTTACTGTGCTGTGTTAGCTCAGAGTCTGGGAACATTGTCCAACAAGCTTCTTGTCATTGAGGCTAACACTCATGTCCAAACCCGAGCAGGAGCCCTTGGCGTATCTTTCTCAGTTTCTAATTTCCCAGTTTGTAGCAGAGGGGCAGTGTTGATATACTCAAATTCCACTCACTTCTCCAGGACACTTAGCAGGCTGCGGCAGCCAAATCCTTAAATAGAAACTACTGTTTTCTTGGCGTATCAGGCTCCTGTATGTTTAATGCCTTGCGTATCCGCTTTCTGGGCCAAACTCATGAAAATCTAAAGGGGAATTATCCGTCTCAGAAAGCAGTTACAATGGAAAAAAAAAAGCCATTAGTACTCAGAGTTATCAGGGTGTTTAATTTTTCATTGATATTTCAAGATAAAAGTTGATCTTCGGGTTGTGTTAACCCAGGTCGCCAGCTGCCTTTAGACACAGCTTGCTCAGAGACTGCTGTAAAAGATGCCAGGACTCTCTCTTGAGGTCACCACATTTTAGCTGTCCTCCATCCAGCTGCTCAGGTTAGGGGATCTTGGGGTCATAGGATCTACTCTGGTTAAATAAAGTCCCATGTTTCTTCTGGTTGTCCTAACATTTTAGAAATGGTCCAGAGCATTGAAATCCCCCCGACAAAGCTTCATGGATAGGAGAAACTGTCCATCAGGCAAGCCAAATCCCAATTATACAAGACGTAAGGATCGTGTTCTTAGACAGTAGTTGAATGTCTCTGTGTTAAAAGTTGTTTAAAATAAGCAAGTCATGCTAAAACAGTTTTGTTTGCAGTTTGGCTTTGCCATGTGATGACAACTGCAAAAGACTCTCCTGCCTGGACTGAGTGCTTCTCAAGGTCACAAATCATGCACTCCTTATGCGTGATATTGGTGGACATCCTTTTATCCCTCTGCCCATCTCTCCTTCAAACCCAACACTTCTCTTGGCACTTAGGAGACAAAAAAAAAAAAAAGAAAAAAAGAAAAAAAAATTTGTTGGTGACAATGACAATGCAAATAACTAATACATTTTAGAGAGAATCAGTTTCTACCTTGACTCAGATGATCACTTAGTTATTAACACTTTAAACTTGCTTATTTAGTTATTAAAAGAAAACTTTCTCTGACTTGATAATTCTATTTGGTTTGCAACCTTATGAAAAGGGAGGGGGGTGGGGCGCATGAAGCTGGTGGCAGCAAAGGCCTCCAGGTGAGCACTCTGTTCCGAGTCTTGGTCTCCTAGTCCTCTGGAGCCTGCCCTGGCTGCTTACTCAGGGGCTGGTGCAGACTGAAGAGCAGCAGGCATGGTCCACTTGAACTTATGTAATCGCACTTGGTTTACTTGGGCTCTTACACCAACACGATCTTTCTCACTAACTGCATGCCTCCTGTAGCAGGGAGACCTCTGACTGGTCAGCAGCTGAGGTCATGGCAAGAACATTGGAGAAGGCTTCAGGGGATGTTTCTCATCTTGCTGTGTGGCCTTGGGTAAATCTCTTTACCTCTCTGGGTTTTGGTTTCCTTGTCTGTAGAATGCGTTATATTAAATCTGAATCTCTAAACCTTGGCACTGTGGACATTATGGTCAGATAATTCTTTATTGTGGGGGCTGTCCTGTGCATTGTAGGCTGTTTAACAGTATCCTGGTCTCTACCCACAAGATGCTAGTAGTACCCCTCCCCTTATTTGTGACAACCAAAAATATCTCCAGACATTTTCAAATATCCTCTTTAGGGGTGGGGGTGGGGGGGGAAATCAACCCGCATCTAGAACTATTGGATCAGATGATACTCACCTCTCTCTGAGAAACCACACTGAGGGTTGTTCATACATCCCAGTTTATTGAGCTTCTACTGTGTGCGAGGCACTGTATTAGACTTTGCAGCTTAAGTATCTGTTTACAGATATTCTATTGAGAAAGTACCATCTACTTCATGAACATCTGTGTTAGTGCTAGGGTGGTATCTGCAAAGGCATGGAAATAGAGTAGAAAAAAGAGAGAATCCCTGTTTAGATTTTTACTCTCACTAGCCATGTAACTTCAGTTTCCTCATCTGTAAAGAATCAGTTTTACACATGGTTGTCAGGATTATTAAGTGTCTAATATGATCTAGTTGCTCAGTGTATAGGAAAGCAACTAGATCATATTAGATTCAATAATTAAACGTGATCCTCTTTTCTCTCCCTCACCACTGAGGGAATGAGATCTGTGAAAACAAAGCAGTGTGCTGAGAGAGGCCCGCTCCTCCAAGGCTCCAGCCCACATTAGCCTGTTACTTGTGCACAACCAAGCACTACAGAAACCAACTCCTTTGTCCCGGGGTCTCTCACCTTCTCAAAGTTCAGCTCTTGCCTTCTAGCCCAGACCCAAGGGACTAGTGAGTTGATCTTTTGCTTGAATGCTCATTGTCAGTCTCAAGAGCCAATCTAAATTACTAAACAACTGAGCACAAGAAATGTGATATTCACCTTCCCAATGAAATTATAAGAAATGTCACTGGGGTGGCTAGCACCTGTGATTCATGTGTTTTTTACTTCTGGCCGATAACTTATAATTTTACTTGAAAAGGAAGGACTGAAGTGCTCTGGATCAATGGGTTGAAAGAGGATGAGTTTTAACAGAGTGACTATGCACAGGTTTTGCTTCAATATTGACTATTTTGGGCCTGCTTAAGATAGAAGTTTATGTAGGTGTGTTAGGGTGTTGGCATACGAAATCATGCATAATTACAATATGAACAGAGCATTGGTTAAAATGGAGTAAATTATTTGAATTAAACTCTAGACTTAAGCGACGGTTATAGTTCAGTCAGGAGGTTGAATCAGTAGAGTCATAATTCCTATCAGAACCCTATCCCCTGCTTTGCCTTTTAAAAAAAATGTATCAGTTTATCTACCTGTTGTCATACTTATTCAAAGAGGGTTCACCATGTACACAGCACATATTTTAATGCTTTTCTTTT
Organism: Cynocephalus volans; assembly: GCF_027409185.1. NCBI lineage: Eukaryota > Metazoa > Chordata > Mammalia > Dermoptera > Cynocephalidae > Cynocephalus > Cynocephalus volans. Next base: position 142,443,218 of record NC_084466.1, on the reverse strand, counting down.
ACTCCTCCTCCCTTTTTCAGCCCCTTCTTAGCATAGAATATATAGAATGATGACTTAAAGGAGGGATTGGCAAACTATGGTCCCTGGGCCAGCTCCTGCTCACCATCTGTTTAGTAAATAAAGTTTTAATGGCATGCAGTCACATTGACTTGCTTGTGTATTGTCCATGGATGCTTTCAGACTACAACAAGATTGAGTAGTTGTGACAGAGACCCTACAGCCTGCAAAGCCTAAAATATTTACTATATGGCCCTTTACAGAAAAAGTGGTGCTGACTCCTGAATTAGAGTATGAGTGTTAGAATCAAACATACTTGAGTTCAAATCAGGTCTTGGTGTCTTGCTAGCTGTGACACTGGAAAAGTTGCACAACCTCTCTGTGAAACCTAATCTGTAACATGGGGATAATAGATAAAGACCTACCTTGGAGGGTTGTTGTAAGAATTCAGTGAGACAGTATTTGTAAAAACCTACACCCTGTTCCTGGCACAGAGTAAATAATCAATACATGGTAGCTATGATGATGATTATTCATTCCTTTATCCAAGAAATGTATATCTAGTGCTTTCTCTGTGCTAGGCCTGGGGGGACATAGAAAGTTCCTGCTCTTATGGAGCTCACATTCTAATGGGGAAGACAGACAATGATCAAGAAAATAAAAAAACAGGTTATTTTCAGATAGTGGTAAGTGCCATAAATAAAATAAAATAGGATGATATAGAAGGAAGTGACAAGGCAGGGGACAGAAAGTTGTTAACTGAGCTAAGAGCTAAAATAAAAATGAATCAGCCATGCAAATATCTAGAGAAGGAATGTTCCTGGCAGAAGGGACCGTGAACACAGAGTCTTGAGCCAGGATGAGCTTCCGATGCTCCAGGAACAGAGAGATGACCTTGGGACTGGGACAGAGTGAGGGAGGGAAGAATGGAGGCGGACAAGGGAGGAGAGGTAGGCAGGGGCAAAAGCATGTGGGAGCTTGCAGGCCCTGGGAAGATGTTTGGCTCAGAGGCAGGGTTGCAGTCTGAGACCACAATGGGACAGAAATGCACCTGGGTCCTTGGCCTCACTCTGTGATTATTTCTCTAAGTATTATTATTCATTTTCTTTGGTCTCCGGCATTGGTCACTGTTAGAAACAGAAATGAGTAGGGCCCTAGTGAGTCCTGGTCAACGTGTCAGCTCTTGACTATGGCAAGCCCATCACACTGCCCTGGCTGGACACTGCCACCTCCCCTGGGCTTTTCTCCTCTTAGTGCCTCCGACTCACCCCACAGATCTTCTGGCCAATGCCATTGCCTCTAGGAAATCATTTCGTATCAGGAGCTTTTAATGCTTCTCCAGGTAGAGCACTTAAGGTGAAAGTCAGTTAATGTAATCTTAAAACTCTCAAATAAATTTCCAGCAACATAAGACCACTTGATAAGAATTTTGTCCCTAGGGTCATTCAGAATTCACAGCTCAGTTCCCATAATTAGCATTTCTTTTATGTCTGACTCATGGAACAGGCGTGAAGAGCCCCAGTGGTAGTATTTCGCCTGCTTGAAGTTTAAAAGAAGGCCTTAGATATGATCAGTTACTCAGACTGCCTCCAGAGTTGTCAACAATGGCCATACGGTATTTCACGGTTGCAAAGCACTGCTGCACACTCAGCTCATTTAGAGGTAAAAGTATACCTTTGGTTTCCCTCCTTTATCCTCTTGGATGACTCCTCTTCCCCTCTTCTTGTTCTCCTGTTCATCTTTCTCTTTGTTATCTTTATCATCATCAAAACCCTTTATTGGAAGTACTTAGCTCACTATCAGTAATTAAAACTTCCCTTACAATGTGCAGGTATGTGTTTCTGTCTTGCCTTGCTTTAGGCATTGTTAAAAGAACAAGATCCAAATGTGGCTATCTTCCAAGCCATGCTTTCACAAACTAATTCTTTTTTTTTAACTAGCAAAAATTGTATATATTTATGGTATACAATGGGATGTTTCGATATGTATATACATTATGGAATAATTGAACCAAGGTAATTAACATATTCATCACCTCACATACTTAACATTTTTCTATGGTGAGAACATTTAAAATCTCTCTCTTAGCAATTTCCTAGAGTACCATACATTATTCTAAACTATAGTCACTATACTGTACAATAGATCTCTAGAACTTTCTCCCCCTGGCTAACTGAAACTTTGTATCCTTTGATCAACTTCTCCTCACTGCCCGCCCTCTCCCCCAGCTCTTGGTAACCATCATTCTGCTCTCTATTTCTATGAGTTCAACGTTTTTAGAGTTCACATACAAGTAGGATTATGCAGTATATGTCTTTCTGTGCCGGGCTCATTTCACTTAGCATAATGTCCTCCAGATTCATCCATGTTGTCACAAATAATATAATTTTCTTCTTTTTTAAGGCTGAATAGTATTCCATTGTGTGTGTGTGTGTGTGTGTGTGTGTGTGTGTGTGTGTGTGTATACACGACATTTTCTTAAGTCATTCATCCATTGATGGATAGATACATAGGTGGATTCTATATCTTGGCTACTGTGAATAATACTACAACAAACAGGGGGGTGCTGCTATCTCTTTGACATACTGATTTTATTTCCTTTGGATATACAGCTGAAGTGGGATTGCTGAATCATGAATTTTCTGAGGAACCTTCCCATTGTTTCATAATGGCTGTACTGCAAACATTGATTCTTAATCTGAAGTCCACGAATGACTTTGGAGAGGGGTTATGAGCCTGCTGAAATTGAATGCAAACTTTTGCATGTATAACTTTTCCTAGCAAAGAGTCTGGAGTTTCATTAGATTCCCAAAGTGTTTCCTGATGTCAAAAAGTTAGGGACTACTGCTTTAAAGACTTACTGACTCACAAAATACAATTATATTGTATAATATTGAATATACTAATTATCCTGATTTGAACATCGCATATTGCACACAGGTATTGGTATTCAACTGTGTATCCCACAGATACGTACAATCAATTATGTTTCAATTAAAAAAAAAAAGACCTACCAACTCAATCAGTAGTATGGTTGTCAAAAGAAAACTCTATGCAAATTTATAACTGGAAAAGGATAACATGCTGAGGTTGAAGCTGGGAAAGCCTGTGATTCTAAAATACCCCATTTATCAATTATGATCTGTGAAAGCAGGTAGGACTGATGCCTGGATCAAATGAAAACTTTCTTTTAGAGGACTAGACATTTTCCTAGGAACTCTTATGATAACTGCAAACACTATACAGTACCCACTATGTATCAAGCACTGTCTCAGTGCCTTTCATATTTTAACTCTTAATCCTCACAACCCTGTGAAGGAACTACTATTATTAGCCTTGTTTTACAGATGAGGAAAATGAGGTACAGAGAGATAAAACCATAAGCTGAGTTTACATTCAACATTCCAAGACCCTTAACAACTGTGGTTAATGTAGTTTGTCGAGTTATAATTAATGGTTCAGAATAATTATCATTTTGCGTGTATCTAAGTGGCTGCTATGTTGTAATCTTGAAGCACATGCCTAATTAATAACTGGATTCCTATATGTGCCACCTGTGGTTTCGCGAATAAGAACAGTTTACCAGGTCACATGCAGAGGAGAGACAGTTGACTGCTCTTCTTAATTAGAATTTGGCAAAGAGTCACTATGGCTCATAAAATGGGGTTACTAACCAAACAGGTAATTTTATTTTTATGACTATTATCACTATCAGAAAATATTCATGCTGTGTACATAAGACATGCCAAAACTGCAGAGTTTAAAGTCAACTAAACCTTACCTTTGGGAAGTTAAAATTTTATTCATTCCAAGATTTGATCAATTTATGGGGCTTTAGATACAATTTGCTCTTTACCTAGGTTATGAGGTGTTGTAAAAAAAATTCATGGAAATATCAGTATTATCTTTTAATTCTATTTTCCCATGAAATTTCTGAAGTACCTTCATATATTTACCCAACAATTAATGAGCAGGTGATCTATAAATATAGATGGACTCTCCTCTAAGACCATTACTTATAAATAACCTTAAGAAAAACCATCATTATTTACATTAAGATTTATTAATCCCATTCACTACCTGTAGTGGTTACTAGGAATTCTACAATTCAAGGATGTGTGCTTAATTTACATATGTGTCCAGTGATTTATGAAAGTGATACAGGAACACCAGACCAGAACTGAGAGCTTCTGGAAAAAGTAACTATAACATAATTGATAAAGGGAGAAAATATTTTGCCACTTTGTAAGCAGAGTGGGATGCATAACCAGAATGGACTGAGGTATATAATTCACCCCAAGTGAAGTACCAGGCTCCATGAACCATCAAACCAGTAGTACATAACAAGAGGAAATTGCACCTTGTGATCCTGGATTATGGAAAGCCTATTCTCTAATACCTTACCTTCATGTTGGAGATCATTTTTGTAATGAACTTTATATATTTTATGGAGTAATATGATGATGATTGCCAGTTAGAAAAGGTTTGGTTAAAACCATAGTCAACTGTGTTATGTTACCTACGTTTTGCTATATATCAGGTAACTTCAATAAATGGAAACTGGGTTGAGAAAAATTCTTTACTTTGGAAATCTTTTCTTTTGGAAAATCTGTAAGTTAAAAGCTAAAGACTGTTACCCAGAGTATGTTTAGAACACCTAAGAGAATAAATTTCCCCAAAGAAAATCTTGAGCTTTTATATGTCCTTGAAAGTAATAAAACTAAAATTTTTTAGAAGTATTCTACAAATGAGCCTTAGTTGAACTTAGATTGATCTTCCTGCCAATTAGACATAATGAGTGAAGTTCTGGCTTACTTTGAACTTATTAGAAAAAGAATAATCTAAATGCAAAGTGGTTCTTCTTTTCCTCTTCATGAAAATTCTTTTTATTTATTTATTTTTTTGACAAAGACTGATTCCAAGGGAGAAAAGATAAAAATACATCTGTCTCTGGCCATGTCTAACTTTCTTTTCTTTTTTAAAACATTTTTATTGAATCAGGATTATACATATTTTGGGGGTTCGACATTGACATATGTTGATCGGATCAATATTACTAGCATATATATTGTTACAAATCATACTTATTCTTTATGCTCCTTGTCCAATCTCTCACTATCCCCCTCTCCCTCCTTCAACCTTGTCTAGCTTTCCTTTTCAAGTATTTTCAAATTCCTTTTCTCAAGTGTATTGGGCATATGTGTGTTGACCTCCCAGTCTCTGCTTTGCCTTGTTCTCAATTGTGACATTGTAGTCCATTCTAGTCCATTCTCGTCCAGTGGACCACCCTCCAGCTGTGTTGCTGGTCACCACTGAAGGTCTGGGACCCGATTCTCCATTATAGTTATGTTGTTCCCTCTACTCTGACCCAGGGAGTTGGGGAGGGGGAGAGCTGGAAAATCTGTGACTACATCTCTTCGAGCTTGGGTACATGCATGCCCCAAGACCCATAAAGTCCTGAGCCCCCAAAACTCTATGGTTCACACATCCCTCCTTGAATATTTCTGTCCTTAGAGCTATCCTTGTCCAGACCTGTTGACAGTTTTAATAGCCATTCACAAAGTCCTTTACTAAGTAGTTGATCATGTCTTGTATTTAGTTATTCAACAAATAGATACTGAGCATCCGTTTTGTGCAAGGCACTGCTAGGTGCTAGAAACTCAGAGGAAGAGAAGTCAAGAATGACATTAAGAGGAAACAGTAGATGTTAAATGACTAATTCTACAATTAAGTATTTAATTATGATTGTGATAAGTCCCCTGGGGAGAAGCATAAGAAAGGTTCTTATGCTTAGTCTGGAGAGTCAATAAAGGTTTTCATGAGGAAGTGAGATTTGAGCTGTGTTATGAAGCATGAATTGGAGAGAAGGGGGGTGTGGGGGAGACCATTGCAGGCAGAGAGAGGAAGGATCACGGGCAAGAAAAGGCAGAACCTATCTTTCTTGAGAAAGTGAAAACCAGGGTGGCTGAAGTCAGAGAGAGAAAGGATGAATGGAAGGAGACGAGGGAGGTCAGATTAGCAAGGATGGACCATGCTGGGCATTAGAGGCCACGTTAAAGACTTTACTTTTTGTCCTAAAATCTGTTAAGAAATAATTGAAAGGATTTAGTCAGTTGGAGTAAGAATGAGGTGGAAAGATGGGATGTTTGACGTGGTCAGTGTTGCATTTTCAAATGTTCACTCTGGCTGATGTGTGGGCGATGTTCAGAAGGGTAGTGGGTAGCGGCAGGTGACACGAGGAGTCCAGGCAGGAGTTGCTGTGGCTCCGGGTGAAATGCTGGTGCTTTGGATTAGGGTAGTGCAGGTCGAGAGGGAGATAAGTGGATGCTGGGCTTAGAGCTATTGAGAAGGTAACTCTGCCAGGAGTTCGTGTTGGATTGGATGTGAGAAGTTGAGAACGACTCCTAGGTTCCTGGTCTGCTAAGGAGAGAGTCTGGACTGAGGATAAAGGAAGGCCCTGAGCCAGCAAAGATGTCAAGAAAAACCATCTAGGTAGGAAGAAAGAAAAGCAGGAGGGCTGGGGTTGTGAAAGCCGAGAGAAGGCCTTGCTGCTCACACCCAGAGCTTGGACTTGCTCAACAAGTCATTAATACCCAATAATCTGACATCAGGTTCTGCAACAGCAGAAAAGCTCTGGAAGAGTCTGGGCACGCACATCTAGTCCACAATTGGGATCTCTTTTCCAGAGGACATGACACTTTGTTTCTATATCACTCCTGCCAGCGTCTCTGCTCCATAAACCATCTTGGACAATATCTTCCAAGAACCAGCACTGATTTTTCAGGGGAGTGTAAGCAATATTTAGGAACAAAATGTTTTCCTAAGAGACATGTTGTCTTCAGAGATGCAATTCTGAGCGCAACAAAGACAAGCTTTTATGATGTCGCGTAGGGTAGCCTGGCTTGTTAGAGGCTCCTAAATCTCATCATTCCAGGTTGGGATCTTTGCTTTATCTCAGCCCAAACAGAAATGTCACTGAGGTTGTTCTGATAGTCATTAGGGCTATCCACAACTGTTTAGGTATTTGGTTTGGGGCACATTATAGGATTACACTGCTTTACCCATTTGCTTTACATGACTTACTTTAGCTAGTGAGTTGTGAATAGAAGTGATATGTGGATTAAGAGTCACTTCACAGTTCACTACACTCTCTTTTCCCAGTCCTGGCAATCATGAAGGCACGTGTCATCATATTGCCCCCCTCGGCCTCAGTCCCTTAGCAACCACTTTGAGCAGAACCCCTATAATAAACTGTTGTGGCAGGCAAGAAATAAACTTTGTTGTCTTGAGACTCATGTTTGTTGCTGTATCAGATCCTAGTTCATCCTGACTGCTACAGACACTCTTTCCAGAACAAAGTAACTTTAAGGGTTTATATGAGTTTCAAAGGTTTTAGGACAAATTCTTTGTCAGAATTCAAGTTCAAACGGATAGGATTTCCATTTTTGCCCCCAAAGTCTTTGCAAGAAGTATGTTTTCCAAGTGCAGTCTCTTGGCAGCCTACTTCTGAGATGAGGAATCCAAAGAACTACGGCCACTTCCATAGCAAATCCTAACAATAGTTATATTATATTACTACTAGTTAGTAAATCTTACCATGTGGCAGGCATGTGCTAATTATCTTGTATACATTATTTTACCTCAAAATAACCCAATAAGTAAGTGGACATTAGCAAATCTATTTTCAAAATGAGATAACTGGGGCTCAGAGAGGTTAAGTAACTTGCTCACACAACTAGTAAGAGGCAGACCCAAGATTGGAAACTGGGTTGTCTGGCTCCATTGCCCTTGTAGAACTCTCAGAAATTCTGCTAGAAAGACTCAGGGTTATTCCACTGATGTCTCAACTAGCAGCTCTGTTCTTAAGCCAACCCATCTGAGTATTGGTACCCTAAACTCTTCCATATAGCAGGACTTACCATTAAGATATGTTTTTTCAGGCCTAAGAGCTGGTGGCCCAGCCCTAACTGCCAGGCTCAAACCTAGGCTGGTTTAATAACATTTCACGTACTTGGGATAGAATCAGACAGATCTGAATTCAAATTGGGGTTCTGCCACTTGCCAGATTCACCCGATTGCTCTCTGTGCCTCAGTTTTCCCTTTTGAAAATGGGGGTGATAACAGTTCCTAGCCCATGAAGCTGCTGGGAGGATGGGCTTCTCATTTGCCTGTTTGCCCTCAGATCCATTGCCCATCTGTCCTTGTACTACTCTATATCTTGGGGGGATCTCCCTGCCAACTTATTCCTCAGGCTCCTTTCACCTTGGTTCAGCCAATAGGAGGAGCTGGCAGGTGGTAGGAGGGCAAAAAGACGGTAAAAGCTAGGGTATGTCCCTCTTTCTCAGGTGGCATCTCCAGCGGTGGTGGCTCTGTAGTTTGGGCCCCTTCTGGACAGTCCCCCTCCCATTAGTCCCAGTTGTCACCCGGGCAGCTCTGTCTCCTGGCTCTGTTAACACCTCACTTTGTCACTCCGGCTCTAGGAAGGGTAGTGATCTTGCTGTTGCTAATCTCTGGCTTTCTTCACCATCTCCTTTCAGGTCTTCCAAGACCTTTCTTTTTTTGTGGGGGGCAGCTGGCAAGTATGGGGATCCAAATCCTTGACTTTGGCATTATAACACTGCACTCTAACTGGCCAGCCTCCAGGACCTTTATAAGTAGTTCTCTGTATTAAAGTCCCACTACTGAGCTGTCCAGCATGGGCTCCATTTCCCTGACTACAACATGACTGATGCAGAGGATTGCTTGAGATAATGCCTATAAGGTATGTAGAATAGTGCTTGGCACATAGTAAGTGCTCAATAAAGGGAAGCTTGCAAAATGCACTTACTTTCTTCCTATCTAGATTCTCTGCTGCCAGTTTCCCCCCGGCAGGCACCTGCACACATCGTAGCTCCTGAATCACTGCCCACTTCTCCTCCTTCCAGTTTGTCCAAGTCCATACACCTGGGCTTCTGTTTTGATTCATACTTCTCAAATCTTACAAGGTAAAGGGTATGTGAATGCCTCTATTACATTTATGACACATGTCAGAATTTTATTTTTAACCTTTCACCTGCTTTATCTGTCCCCTTCTGGCTTTCCAACCCCTCCCAGTGCCTCCCTCTGCCACTTTTCCACTTACCCACTCCAGCCACACTGACCTTGGTTCAGTTCTCACTCTCTGCCATGCTCCCTCTCCGGGCTTTGGCATAGAGTTTCCTCATCTTGGAAAGGTCTTCTCTGGGCTCTTTCATGGCCACACCCTTCCCACACCCCAAACCAGGGTGGCTGCCAGAAGCCTTCCGTGACCACCCAATGTCGGTTACCTCTGTTATTCTCTCTGACAGATGCTCTTTGGATTCTTCATTGCACTTTTCTTATCTTGTTTACTTGTTTATTACCTTTCTCCATCCCTACATGCCATAGGCCATTAGACTACCTGTTCCATGAGGGCAGGATCCATGTGTGACCTCTCCATCTGTGTATCTTTAACACTTTGCAAGATGCCTGACACAAAACAGGCTCTCCGTCACTGTGTTGTGAATGAATGAATGTTGGATTAATCTGTCTTTAAACAGCTCATGTCAATGTTCCCTAGATGTCCAATAGTGATCATTTTTGGGACACCCTTCTCTCACCCAGCTTAGCTGGATGTTGTGTTGTGCAGAAGCCAAGCAGAGGCACTGGCTCAGTTCAGGCTGGTCTCCTTCACTCTTACTCCTTGCCCTTGCCCTGGATGGTACATGAAGCTCCATTTCCTGCCTGACATGCTCAGCCCACTGGGACCTTCTCTGAGACTTCAGACTATCACTCTTCAAAATCCTGTCATCTTCACCCTCCCTCAAAGACCGGTCACCTCCAAGTTCCTGCTTCAGAGCAATCTCACATCTGAACCACAATTGGACCCCTCAGCCCTGTCCCCTTCTCAGTGCTGGGCCATCCTGGCCCCTCTCCCCTTCTTAGACAATGTCCCCTGCTCACATAATCGAGCTTGACTCCGTGAGAAAAACGACGGCCCATTTGGGTTTTGTTTTCTTGGCTACCAATTCCAGTTGAGCAGCTGCTCACTTGTTGGCTTTCAGTCACAAAAAGGCTGTTAATTGTCATTACTCAGCTTCTTTCAAGGACTGAGGGAATCTCATGATTTCAACCTCAGAGCCTGTCTATGCTCCTGAGAGAAGGAAAACATACCTTTCATTCTTTGGCAATGAGCTAACAGTTGTTAAAGAAGAAAAAAAATACAAGTGAATTTCTTTTCTTAATTACCCTGCTCTACTAGTTATACTATCTAGTGTCCCAGTTCCCCTCTAGAGATGGTGCCCTGCCCTGAGGCACAGCAAGTGACTGCAAGCCTGGAATTTTATCTTGTTCCTGCCCTGCTTCCCTCCTGGAGGGTAGAGACTTGTCATATACCCCATTCAGTATGAGATGCCAGGACAGATCTCCCAGAAGCCTGACTGCCTCCTGGTTGGCTCCAGTGTATTCAATGACCATCTTGAGAGACTGTTGCTCTAACCTGCCTGTCACATGGACCCTCCCCATGCCAGTGGATGTCTGAGTTGGACCTGGGCTTGGTGCACTTTTTGGGCACTGTGTCTAACTATAGCTGGCTTTGGTATCTGAGGAAGTTTCCTCACCTTCCGTTCTATTTGGCTGTACCCTCCCTGCTCTCCCCGCTAATCCCAAATATTTTAGCTTGGGAGCAATAGCTCGGGACTAAGCAAATGGTTGTCTGTGGCTGTGGGCTGGGCCTACATTTCTTGGTGCAGCATTTTGGAGGGGTTGGCTTTCTCTAGAAGAAGCCAGAGTGTTCATTATTTGCTACTCTAAATTATTCAACTTTGAATTATGATTACAGCAACCAATGTACATGTAGTGGGTAATGCAATTAGCAGTTGAAGTGTGGTGTGTAGTTATAGACATTGCTGACCAGCACTATGCTTACTGTTTCACTCATACTTCGATGTTTCCCATTTGAAGCTTAATCTACTGATTAACTCACTGATAAAGTAGTTTTCAGTCTTATGATGCCACAAATTTGGTAAAAGTAAGTCAGAGGGTTTCCCTTCTCTTCTGGCCCAAGGTCCTTTCCAAATGGCAGAGTCTGAGACACTTCCATCCTTCAGCACGAGACTGGCAGAGACTACTTCTAAAATGTCTTTCTTTTTTCATGTTTGAGTCATTCTAGCAGTGAGATTTGGGCTCAAAATTAAATATGACTCAGGAATGCATTTACCTGAGAGTAATAGAAGACAAGATTCTAGTGGCTTAAACAGGTAGAGGTGTGTGATTGGTGGTATTGGGTTTGAACATTAAATTACACAGAAAATGGGGGGTGGGTTGGAGGTGAATGAAAAAGCAGCAGTGCCAACTGTGTCTGTTCCCTTTTACTAGGAAAGAAAAGCTTCTCCAGAAATCTTCACATTTGCCTTTCTCTTAGGTTGCATTGCCCAGAATTGGGTCATATGACCATCTTGCCTGCAGGTACTATTGCAGTATTTTGGAACAAGTTGGTCATAGTTGGCTTAGATACCCTGATTTATTCTTTTCTCAGTACTCAGGGCAGCAGATCACCCTGAACAAAATCAATAGGTAGGAATAGATATTGGACAGGCAGGTCTTGGTGCCTGCCCCAAATCAACTAAGTGAATTCTAGAAGCCACAGGCCAATGAACTTGATGCTGATTTTTGAAACTTTTTGGAAACAATGATTAAACAGGAGTAGTGTAAGTATTCTAGACTGTAAGCTCTAAGGGAGTTGGCATCGTGCTGTCTTGTTCAATGCTGTATCTACAACAGGGTGCCTGGCATGAAGTTGATGTTCTATAAATATTTATTGAATAAATGAATAAACAAAAGGAGGCTGAAGAAAAGTAGATGATGAGAACCGCATGGGTCTAGTAAGAATAAGTCCTGCCAAACCAACTATTTCCTTTAAAAGTTTTGGGTAGAATAATTGTTATATTTTAGCTCAGGGAATGCCATAGGTCCTTTATCATTGGACTTTGTTAAGTCAGTTGACAATATTCTCATAATACTCTTGCAGAGAAGTGCTAATTTTGCTGTATGTAGGTGGATCTGTAGCAACTTGAACACAAGTACCCAAGTAAGTTTTGGTCAATAAATCTAGGTTGGTCTGGAGGGAAGCCTGTTGAACAGGGACTAGTAGGAAGGCAGAGTGAATTATTGTCAGGAATGTGGGACTTAATATAAAACCTAGGTTCAAATCCCTTCTCTTCTACCTTCTATCTGGGTGATTTTGGAAATTTATTTAATTTCTCTGAGCCTCATTTTTTAAAAATCTGTAAATTGAAGATCATAATATCTGGTAAGATCATCATGGGAATGAGTCAAGTTCAGATGTTAGCAGGTATGTCAATATGTAGGATGGCACGAAAGAGATTTTAAAAAAATCCTGAAAAACTGGAAAAGGGACAAAACAAAATGAAATGCAATGTGCACAGAGAGAGATGTTTATTACTTTCACAAATGCAGGATGGGGAAGGCCTGGCTTTCCTGAGGCTTCTCTGCTGGTACCGTGGATGGGACCAGCTTTTTATAGGATCTAATCAGACACCCCTTATGGAGGTAACATCTAACCTCTTACAATACCACCCTGAAAACAAAAGGAAACTAGTTTGTGCTATGGAAAGGATGGCTTATTAAATATGGAGAGTTTATAGTGATGTTACTTTTCTCATTCCTGATTTGGTAATGTATGCCTTCTCTCTCTCTTCCTTGTCAGTCTGGCTAGAGGCTTATCAGTTTTATTGATCTTCTCAAAGAACCAACTTTCAGTTTCAATAATTTTCTCTAGTATTTTTGTTTTTTACTTTTTCTGTTTTCATTGATTTCTGTCCTTATCTTTCTTATTTTCTGGTTTCGTTTTGCTTAATTTGGCTTTAGTTTGTTCTTCTTTCTTAAAGCTGAATCAGAGATCAATAATTTGAGATCTTTCTTCTTTTCTACCTGTAAGTGCTTTAGTGCTATACATTTCTCTCTAACTGCTATTTTATTTGCATTCCTCCAATTATGATGTGTTATGTTTCCAGTATCATTCACTTCAAAGTATTTTCTAATTTCTATTTTTATTTCTCCTTTAAGCCATGGTTTTTTAGAAGTTTCCCAACATTTGGGGATTTTTCAGGTACCTTTAAGTTATTGATTTCTAATTTCCATGTGGTCAGAGGATATGTTTTATATGATTTGAATCTTTATAAATGTATTCAGGCTTGTTTTATGGCCCAGAATATGGTCTATTTTAGTAAATGTTCTGTGTTGACTTGAAAAGAATGTATATTTTCCTGTTACTGAGTGGAGTGTTCTATAAAAGTTGGTTGATAGTTTCCTGCAAGCTTTTTACATCTTTACTGACTTTCAGCCTACTTATTCCACCAGTTATTAAGAGAGGGGTGTTGAAATTGCTGAGTATAATTGTAGATTCTTCCATTTTGTCTTGCAATTCTGTTAGTTTTTAATTCATGTATTTTGAAGGTCTGTATGACACACATAAATGTTTAGAATTTTTATCCTTTTGATGGATTGACCTCTTTATTATTATAAAATGATCCTCTATATTTCTGGTAATATTCTTTGTATTGAAATCTACTTTGTCTAATATCAATATAACCACCTATATTTCTTTTGGTTAGTATCAGCACAGCACATCGTTTTCTAATCTTTTACCTTTAACTTATTTGTCTATTTATTTGGTGAATGGCCAGTAAGGGGATCCGAACCCTTGAGCTTGGTGCTGTCAGCACTATGCTCTAACCAACTGAGTTAACTGGCCAGTCCTGTCTTTATATTTAAAGTGGGTTTTTAGTCGATGTCATATAGTTGGTTCTTGCTTCTCTTCTTCAATCTGACAAGCTCTGCCTTTTAATTAGGATGGTTACTGTTATGATTGGGTTTAAATCTACTATCTTTGTATGTGTTTTCTCTTTATCCCATTTATTCTTTCTCTTTTTCTCATTTACTACCTTCTTTTGGTTTCACTCAGCATTTTTTTTTATTATTCTGCTTAATCTTGTTTGTTGATGTATAAGCTATAACTCTTTGTTTTGTTTTTATAGTAGTTGCTTAGGAGTTAAAGTATGCCTCTTTAACTTATTATAGTTTACCTGCAAGTATACCATGCCATTTTGTGCTTGGTGTAAGAATCTTACGATAGAATACTTTCTCATTCCTGGACTTTGTGCTGCTGTCACACATTTTTATTTCTACTTTTGTTCTAACCCCCCCCCCCCAAATATTATTTTTATACTAAGTAGTCAGTTATCTTTAAAAGAGTTTTAAAATAATAAAAAATTACCTACATATTTATGCTTTTTGAAACTCTTTATTCCTTTGTGTATATTCAGATTTCCATCTAGTAGCATTTTCTTTTTGCCTGAAGGACTTTCTTTAGTTAGTCTGCTGATGATAAATTCTTTCAGCTTTTGTGTGTCAGAACATGTCTTTTTTTTTTTTTTTTGTCTTGTTTTGAAGTATATCTATTTAGAGAAAGAATTCTAGAGTGACAGTTTTTCCAGTAAGTACTTTAAGATACTGCTCCACTGTCTTCTGGTCTGCAAATTTCTGATGAGAAGTCTGCTGTCATTCTTATCTCTGTTTTGTACAGAAATGTCTTTTCTTTTCTCTGACTGCTTTTAAGATTTTCTCTTTATCACTGGTTTTGGGCAATAGTATAGTATTCTTCATATCTCCACTTAGTTTGTTGAGCTTCCTGAATTTGTAAGTTTATAGATTTTATAACATTTGGAAGTTTACATTATCATTTCTTCAATTATTTTTTTCTGTCCTCCCTGATTTGTTCTCATCTCATATTTCTCCTTTTTAAAGGGAATTTAATTGCATGTACACTAAGCTCACTGATACTCTGTTCATTTTTATTTTCAGTCTTTTTCTTTCTTCAGTGTTTTTAGATAGTTTCTTTTTTCTTTCTTTCTTTTTTGTTTTTTGGCAGCTGGCTGGTGCAGGGATCCAAAGCCTTGACCTTGATGTTACAAGGTTGTGCTCTAGCCAACAGAGCTAACAGGCCAGCCCCCCATTTTAGACAGTTTCTATCACAATGTTTTAAAATTCCTTACTCTTTTTTTCCCCAGTAATGTCCAATCTGCTGTTAATCCTATACAAGTGTGTGTGTGTTAAAAAATCTCAGACAATGGTTTCATAATCTTGAGATTTTTTTAAAAAGAATTTCCATGTCTCTACTTAACATGCTCAATCTCTTTCCTCTATTTTCTTGAACCTGTTGAATATAGTCAAAATTACTTTCTTACTGTCCTTGTCTACTAATTCTACCATCTCTGTCACTTCTAGGACTCTTTCAATGGATTGTTTTTTTTTTTCCCCCTCCTCACTATGGGTAATTTTTTTGTGCTTCTTTTTGCATGCCTGAACATTTTGACTAGATGCCAGACATTGAGAATTTTACCTTGTTGGGTGCTGGATATTTTTGATTTCCTATAAGTTTTCTTGTGCTTTGTAATGGGACACTTTGTTTTTGGAAACAGTTTGATCCTTTTGGGGTGGGCTTTTAAGATTTGTTAGGTAGAACCTGAACAATATTTACTCTAGGGCTAAATTTGCCCACTACCAAAACAAGACCATTTGAGTCATGAATTATGAGGTTTTCCAGTCTGGGTGCCAGGATCAGGCACTATTCCTGGTCCTGTACGATCACTGGACACCATTCCACTCTGGCTTGGGGGAACAGGACTAATTGCCTACCCTGTGCAAGCTTTGGTGATTGTTCTCTCTTCTCTTTCTATGTGATTCTTTCCCTGGCTGTGGGTAGCTTCTTCACACACATGAGCTAATTAGCTAAGGATGGAGGAAGGTCTTCTGCAGATCTCCACAGATGCTTCTTTCTCTGTGTAGCTTTCTTCTCTCTGTTATCCTACTCCCAGCTCCAGCTGCTTTGGCCCTAGTCTTCCAGTTTGACCTCCTGAACTCAGGGAGTCTGCCTAGCTCTTCCTAGATTTCCCCTTTCGGTACTGCAGCATGGCAACTCTCTCTAGGCAGTAAATCAAGGCAATCATAGGACTTACCTGATTTGTTTCCCCTCCCTTAGGGACCACTGTCCTGAGCTGCTACATGATGTCCATTGTTTGAAAGCCACGTTTTATATTTGCCTATTTGTTTTTGTTTTTAGTTGTTTTAGGCAGGAGAGTAAATTCAGTTCTGTTGCTCCATCTTGGCTGGCTAGACTGGATTACTATAAATTATTGTGGCTCTGTTGATAAAACAGATTGCTGAGGGTGTCACCTGTTTCCAAAACAATTCTCATTAAGTAACCTGAAACACCTGGCATTGCAATTCACATCTCCTACAAGTACATTAACCCTTGTGCAATGGGTGTTACAGAAGAGTTGCCTACAAATGAACTTTATGTAAGACAATCTAATTTTTCTCTCTGACTTTCATTTCATCCCTGCGGTGCTCTCTACTTCATTTCTTAATACTCTTTAGCAATGACTTCAAACTCTAAGACTTTCGTCTATTTTCTCCCCTCTTTCTTTTCTTTGTCAGGCACCAGTAACCTGCACACAAAATTTCATAATGTTTTGGGATTAGAATTCATCTTATTCTAGTCATACAGTCCCTGAGTACTTAGGTGTGTGCTTGTTGCTAAGGTATGTGTGGGGTTGAATAAAGACCAGGTCTTTGACCTCAAGAAGCTCAAAATCTTTCTTTCTTTTTTTAAAATATGAATATCCACTCCTACTGTTTTGGGTTGTTCCAGAAGAGAAGAACATTTGCATCTTGGGATGGATTTATAAACAGAAGTAGAAAGTTAAAGAGAAGGAATTGTTTTTCTTGTTGTTCCTGAGCTTCAGCAGGCATTTACTGAGTGCTTACTATTGCAACACATTTTGGTGTTAACTAGAAGACTGAGGCAAGTCACTAGCATGATGAGTTGGTAATCTTGTGGAAGACTGACACAAACTGATAAAGACCCAAGGTGTGGTACCATAGTAAATCTGTGAGATTTTACAGAAGGGTGTGGTTATTGAAGGCTGGAGAGACTAGGGAAGGCAGAATTAGGAGTGTAAGTGTCCATGGCTTATGTAGGGACAACAAGAGAGGTAGAAGTAAAGGGCTCCTGCTGGAGAAAAGAGGGAAAAGTAGAGTACTCTCTGTGGAGGCCTTATGTGCCAGCCTCAAGTATATGGATTAGGGGAGCCGTGGACTGTCTTTGATTGGGGGTGGACATGCATGAAGATTCGTTTTGAATGGAGGATAAGGGTTAGTGTGTGCAAGAGGGACAAGGAGTGGTGGCAGAGGCCTGAGGCCTGGGACTATTTCTTAATCACATCTGTATGTCCAGATTCTAGTTCATACTTACTGCTTGTTAATTGAGTGCATGTAAAAGGTTATGTTTTTCCGTCTAAATTGCAAATGCTCTTAACAACCGTTGGCCTTGTCAACGGTATGACAAATATTGTGAAAGAACCTCTTCCTGCCCAGTGTTATTTTGTTTGAAGGGCTAAAGGTAGGGAAATTTGGATTAAGACTCCTTCAAACCTTTGTTATTTATTATTTTTAATCGTAAATTGACATATCATAGTCGTAGATATTTATGGAGTACAAAGCCATGTTATGATTTATGAATACAATGTGGAATAACTCAAGCTAATTAACATATCCATCACCTCAAATACCTATCATTTTTTGCGGTGGGAACATTTGAAATGTACTCTCAGTGATTTTGAAATGTACAATACATTATTATTTACTATATTCACCACTCTGTGCAATATATTTCAAAAGAAAAAAACTTGTTTCTCCTGTGTAATTGAGGCTTTGGATGCTTTGCCTCTCTTTTCATTCCTCATTTTCCTCCTTAAAGGAAAAGGCACTCAGCCTGTCTTAGAGAAATGACACAACACGGTCATTTGCAATTCCTGCCTCCCCCATCCTTAATAAATTCTGCAGAGTTTTACAAATCTCATAAAAAAGACTTACCACACATATACACATAAAACCAGACGGTCTGTGCACATACTATGAACAAAGCCCGACTGGGACACAAGCTCCCAGATGAGCAGCATTCGCCCAATGGGCACTTAGGACCACACGCACGTGCGCGCACACACTCCACTCTTACATCCACGCCGCGTGCCCAGACTTCGGGGCCCCCGCCCCGCCCCCGCGTGCTCACTCTCGCGCGCCGCTTGCGTCATCAGGGCGCGACGCTGCCGCAGACACTGGCTGAGGCTTCAAGTGCGGGCAGATGCCGCAGCTGGAGCCGGAGCTGCCCGGTGCTAGCAGCCAGGGCGGTGCGGGCTTCGGGAGGCTGCCCGGGCCGGGAGCGCCGGGACAGGTGCGTCGTGGCCCTTCTCTCTGGACCTGGCGCGACTCTTGCAAGTTGCCGGGGCGGTCCGGGTCTTCATCTCCCCACTCCACCGAGCTCCGGGGTTTCTCCTGAGAAAGGGGCCGGGCTCGTGCTGGGGTGGAGGTCGGGGTTGTTCCCCCTCGGAGGCTAGGCTGCAGCGTGGGTTCCCTGGGGGAGGAGGGAGCCCTTCCGGACTCAGTCCCTTAATCCCCGAGGGCGTGCGGCCAGCCAGCCCCGGGAGGCACTGAGGCAGCGAGGATGCTCCGAGACCAGCTGGTGCTGGGCATGAGACAGTGACAGCAGCCACCATTGATTGGACGGAGCGCTCACTGTGTGTCGCAGAGTGTGCTAGGCGCTTTGTACGTATTATTGAGTCCTCCCAGAAACCCAGGAGGTAGGTTCTATCATATTATGCCCGTTTTCGAGATGGGGAAACCGAGGCATAGAAGTTAACTATTTTGTCCAGATTCACACAGATGGTAAACAGTGGGGGATTTAAACCCCAGATCTGCCTCCGTCCCTTTCGGATTTCACAGTCGGCTCCCCTCAGCCCACTCTGCCTGTTGGTTGCCTCCGGATTTTTTTTTTTTTTTTTTTTTTGACGTTTTGACGTTTTGACCCTGGAGAGAAGAGGTGGGGAGCGAGTGTGGACTTCCTATTGGCTCACATCTCTTTTTCTTCCCCCCATCCCTTCATCACTTCGTTTTCTAAGGCAGCAGCGGGCTCCCCCTGTTGTATGGGCATTCTGCACCCGAAACCAATAGCTGAGTGCTGAAGTTTTATAACACAGAACTTTCATCCCAGGTGCATTGCTTTCTCTCCCTCCATTTATTATGTTAGATTGTTACTTATGTTAAATTGTTGAGGACATACTCGTTATGCGTGGGTAACATTTATCTCAGCAAACCCATATGGGGATTGTGTAGAAATCAGAATACGCCCTCCAAGGAACACTGTTAACTTGGACTTGATCTTTCAGGATTTTAAAGGAATGATTTAAGGCCAGGTGAGAAACAGCCAAAAGCTGAAATAATTTGAGGATACATATTATTGTTAGAAAGTATTTATATTTTAGGTTAATATCTATTGTAGAAGTTCACGCTTAGCATTTTCCCTTAGGGTAGGAAAAGGCTGATGGAAAAGGATGAAAACTTATAAATCAGATATTTCAAAGTAGTGTATTAAAAGTGCAAATATCATTTCTTTTGAGGCGTCACAAGAAAATTAAGAACTTAATTCAGTTTAAGTGGGAAACTTTAGAGGTGTCCTAACTGGCTTTATTTTACATTGTATAAGTATGTATGAGTGAAAATTACCAGTACATAACTTTAAAAAGTTATCTACTTGTGTGCATACATGTAACATGGAAACACATGTTAAACACATTCATTCTCCCAGGAACTACTCAATTATTAACAAAAATGAAATAATTCTTTGTCACATACCTAAAATAAGCTCTTATTTATACTTGCAAGTGACTCTTCATAGCTGTTTCATTCAGAAAGTCTAAGGATACAAATGTATCCTTGTGTATTCTGGAAGTCTTAGGATACAAATGTTAGTTTTTGTTTTTGTTTTTTTTTCATCAGGGCAGCCTGAGTTCATATAAACACATCATCAAAGTCAGTTTTTACACTCTGACTCAACTAGTAGAAGTTCATTAGTAGGTCATTTGATATCCTATTATGGATATCAAAATAATGTAGAAGTCAGAATTTCGAGTTCTGGTATTTATTTTTTGGATTCCTCTCTAACTTAAATGGTATATATTTTTATAGCACATGATTTGGGAGTTACACTTTGTGACATGGATGAATCTGCACTGACCCTTGGCACAATAGATGTTTCTTATCTGCCGAATTCATCAGAATACAGTGTTGGTCGATGTAAGCATGCAAGTGAGGAATGGGTAAGTTTAAGATGAGAGTTAAGAGCATTCAACCAAAAATGTTCATTTCAATGTCATTTATGAAGGTGAAACACTGGCAGCAACCTAATATCAGGTAGAGGTTAGTAGCTTCAGAAATTGCCTCCAACTTTTAGAAGACATATTTATGAAGTCTAATAATATTTAAAAAAATTTTATGGTATTAAGAGGGAAGAAAAAATTAGGTAGAAAATTTAAGTACAGTGATTATGTTAAAAAGCAAAACACTTTGCATAGGGACAAAACCCTAGCAGTTGTTTGGGGTGGTGAAATTTTAAATAACTTTTTTTCTTCCTATCACTATCTTCCTTCTGTAAGTTGTATTTAATAAGCATGAATTTTGTAATGGAAGTAAACTTAAAAAAAATTAAAACTACAAAATTATGGTATGAATCTAATCCAAAGGGCATGCATTTTCTTGTATTGTTTTCCCTATTTCAACATAACGTGGTATGTTTTAAATATTATCTCAAATGCTACCTGCTTTATATAAAAAAAGGGGTTTTTTTTGCTTATTTTTGAGAATGTTAAATCTGTGAGATTTGAGCAACTAATGAGCTCAAAGTTAAGAGAAAAAGTTGTAGAACAGAAGAGTAGGGTTTGACCCTAATGGAACAGCAAAGCTGTAATTTAAAATTCTAGCCTTTAACCTCTTCTTGATAAGAAAAAGGAACGTTATACAAGTTTACCTTGTTTTTTATTTAAAGTAAACTATTTTAAGCTGTAGTATAACAACTTGCTCACTGTGTAAGGCCTTTATAGTTCTACTGTGGGAGTATGTGTTTTAAAGGGAGTAAGGTTAATTGTTAGCATAGGATTCAGGAATCTGAATTTATTTATCTTGCTCTGTCACAAGTCCGTTTGACCATTTACCACTTAAATTTTTAAACCTTTGAATGCTGCCTTGAGTGTGCAGCAGTTATTACCAGCTATTACTCACTATTCTTAGGTACTCAACTTTTGCTTATGTGCCAAGCTTTTTTGACAAGTGTTGATTATGGAGGGAGTACTTAAATTAAAATCACTATGTGAGACATACATAATTATACTACCAGAAGAAAAACATGTTGTAAGTTTCTCTTCTGTCTGAAATAGTTTTAGAGATCAAGTGGACAAGTGTAATTCTTTTGCCATTTAGACACTATTTTTTCCTTAATATTTGTTAGGATGAGTGTGGTTTTAGACCTACTGTCTTCAGATCTGCAACCTTAAAATGGAAAGAAAGCCTCATGAGCCGGAAAAGGCCATTCGTTGGAAGATGTTGTTATTCCTGCACTCCCCAGAGCTGGGTAAGAATGTTATTACTTGTTGACCTTTAATAAACAGAGTGAAATATGTGACATAGATTTCCAACTTTGTGTGAATTTATATTAGTGGACTTAATTCATTTTCAGATCTGAGGCCCATGTTTATAAACCAAATATTCCAAGTAAAGAAGTTGACTAAATTTTCTTTTCCATTCATTTATTTAGTAAATATTGGTCCTGTAATTGATACTAGATATTATTCTGGCTTTTTTGTAGTTTTAGTATGATTTTAGGAGGACAGTAGATCTTACTTTCAGTTAACTCTTCTGAAGAGTTGGTGGGACCCTTCATGTAACTTCTAGGTGTTGAACTTTAGCACTTAACGTTTAAATCCTAGCAAGATGAGAGAGAGAAAATGGACAGAATAAGAAGGTAAAGCTGTGACTTTGCTCTTAGCTTTTGCTAAATTGAAATTTAGTTTTGGGATTTGTCTGTTGACTTTGTGATAGTGAAGGATGGTCACTAAAATGTTAGGATAAGGATTTAAGGAAGTGTGTGTAGGTTTATTGTTTTATTTTGATGAAAAAAACACAGTGTACTATTTGAGAAGTGTTGATTGGGTGAGAGGTATGCTTCTGATGGCAGTTGGCATTAGAAGCATACAAGTTAGGAACAAGTTAGCACAGGAACACAGAATTCATGTGCCTGTGTTCTAAGGCAGTAGAGTTACCTTGTAAAAGGTATATCTTTTTGTTATACCTTTGTTATACCTGAATATTAGGGTCTCTCTGGGATGGGCCAGTTATTTGGATGTACTTAATCCTGCCATTTAACTACCTGCCATTTATAAAGGGTGCTTATAACCTGCGTGAATAGCTAATTGCTGTGTGAATTTTTTACTAAGGGTCAGTTTGGCAGGAAATAGAATTCTGAGTCTGGTATAAAGGGATTTACTAACATGGGAGAGGTTTGTGTGGAACCCAGGCAGTTTATGTTAAATGTTCAGGTCTTCTTAGGAATGTCTCATTATAAATATTGCTTCTTTTAAACCACAAGTTCTTTGTTACAAGAATTTGGTAGTATTGAAGGATCATGGGAATTTCTAGTTTAGGAGTAAGATCAGTTCAGAGTAGGCCAGTGGAAATAAAACATTTAAATGGAAGGTCATATGGCTTTTCTTTTTAGATCTAGCATCTTACCTAATTCTAACTTTGAATGCTTAAAAGACCAAAACAATATCTTAACTACAATGTGTTCTTGAGTCAGGACAGAGTATAGGATATTGCTTGGTGGTGGTGATGGTTTGGGGTGGGGATAGATAGGTGGTGTAACAGATAACTGATTTTTGCTAAATATAGTACCTGATAGAGCTGAGCTTGATCTTTAATTTCTTCCCTGGCATGTTCATTTAAAATAACTTACTTGAAAATATTTTTATATAACTTTGTGATATTTGCTGTCCTTTTTCTGAAATCCTTTTTTCCTTTTCTCTAGAGATTTTATTTAAATATTTTTACATCCTTTATTGAGGGTACATTATTCTTTTTTAGCATCTATTTGTGGAACATCTACCTTTTTTGCCCATATTGATAAAGCCATAGACTTTCTCTTTTCAGCAGAGCTATCTCTGGATTATCTTTCAGGATCCCCTGTAAAGAGAGTGACCTGTAGATGTACATTTTCTCATAAAGTGGACCGTCACTTAAGGGGAATAGAAAGACCACACTGTTTGGAGCAATATATTAGATTAAATCCGAAACCCCAGCCGACCTCAATTTTTTCACCTATAAAATGGGGATAACAATTTTTATGTGTCAAGATTATTGGGAAATTTAACAATAACTGCACGGTACTTAGTGTAGTATTTTGGGAACACTCAAATATATTGACGTTTCTGTCAATGACTTATGCTAGTGCTGCCTCAACTCTTTTGGGGTGCAGGTGTGGAGCTGGGTAGGAAGGGAAGAGGTACTACTTCGTTTGGTTTTAAGGTTTTAAGGATTAATTTTGAGTTTGTGATTTTCTTTGAAGCCTAAAAAGTACTTTTCAGTAAAACATTTTTTCTTCATCACTTAGATTTTTGAAGCAATGCCTAACTTTATGCCTGAATTTTATAAGTCATCGAGAACGAGTAATATGAACTCTTTACCATCTATTCAGTTATATATTTATGTCTATATTCATTTTGTTTTATATAGGATAAGTTTTTCAACCCCAGTATTCCATCTTTGGGTTTGCGGAATGTTATTTATATCAATGAAACTCACACAAGGTAAAAAGAAAATTCCTATACTTCTAATAAATATCAAAAGAAAAACTCTGTAACGCTTGATATACTTTAAGATGAATCTCTTTATGTTTTTGAGAGTTAATAGAATATGAGCTTCTTCATCTAAAAATTGAAAGCAGCCACCAGAGAGACCTATTACTATTACCACTGCTGTACTTATACATATTTTCATTGGAGTGTAGATGTCACTTATAGTGTATTTTAACTTATTCATGCTTGTATATTGATTTTGCATATGCAGTGTACCAAAATGTGGAAAATATTTGAGGAGAGGTGTAGGATTAAGTGTTTTGTAATCTAGTATGACTATTTTATACTTACAGAAGTGTAAATAATTAAAATCTGCCTAATGTATAGGGTATTAGAAGGTATTTTTCTCTATTTAGTAAATGTTCTTTGGTTTATTATTTACCTAAGACTTTTCTAAATTCCAGGCATATGGGGATGGGATACTATGTACTAGAGTGAGAGAAAAAGGTCTTTGTTTTGTATGAATCCAGGCTAAGGGATAAGGAAGGAGGGTTGGAACATTGTGTGAACGTCTGTGAGGCGAGAAGTGCTACCAGTCCCTAGAATTCTAAGAGTAGATGCCTGGAGTAGATAAGCAGGAGGCTTAGGTGATGAGAACTTTGTTACACTTTCCTCTGTGTAACCGAGACAGAAAAAAGAGAAAGAAAGAATTCACTCAAAGTACCATCAATGAGGCCTGGAGGGACTGCCACCCATCAGGGGAGCAGCAGCCCCTATCCAAAATCAGCCTTTCTTTTTATTGGCAAGAAAAGGAAGTTTCACAAGAAAAATCAGTTGGTTTAATAATCAAAGAAGGACATAAAAACAGGCAGTGTAAAACTTGTAACAGCAGTAAATTAACAATGTGACATTCCAGAATGTAATTTGTAAAAAGCTAGGATAATTCACCAGCAAACAGCTTGTCCTTAGTAAACATTTTCTTTTCCACATACTTCCTACAGCAATTTCCTTAGCATATTTAAACAGCATTCAAGCAGTTTCCTTAACATATCTCAAGAACAGTCAGTAGGTTAAATAGTCAGTAGTCATTCAAGCCGGAATCAAACCAGCAACCTAAAACAGTCAAAGTACACAGTCCCATCCCTAAACAGTGATTAGAATTGATTAGGTGGCTTTTGCCAACCTTATCTGTGGACTTTTGTCCTCTACTCAAGAACCTTTTGGCTCAGGCTCATTCATTCATAACCTAAAAATCCTATTCTAAGATCAAAGGAGAATCAAGATTTGTAACCCACTGAAATTCAATGAAATTGAAATTCTATGAAAAATTGATTCAAGAAGTCAAATACTTAAATTTGAAGCCTTTCTGATGTTACTTCTCATAATTTGATGATGAGATCACATACAAGAATGATAATACCTGCCTATACAGGAAAGCTTTTTTTTAAAAAAATAGAACAATGGTTAAAGTCAAGGGATATGTTTTTTTCCTATTCCCAGGCTACTCTTCTCTCTCTCTCTTTTAAGTTTAAAGGGTAGCGAAGAGACTCTGGTCCACTGAGTTTTTTCTTTTTCTTAGTGGATGTAATTAAGATCCTAAGAAAAGGAGTCTTATAGTTATGTAAGTAGGCATTTTATGTGTAAAGCCAAAAGATTTGTTTATTGCCCTCGATTAGAGGCAGTTAAGACAAATAGCATTTTCTATATTGACTAGGCAATATGAAACTATTCAGTGAAATACGCTGCCTGTGCAGGTACTTAGTCCTTCTAAGTGTTATATGAAGCAAAGCCTGAACATCTTTACACATAAACTCCTGCTCCCCTCCCACCCCTCCGTGCTTTCAGTCGATTGCAGAGGGATTTCTTAGGGAGCTTGGACGTTGTACATTCCAGTAATAATTCTGAAAATGTTCACTGAAGAAAGAGTTTAGAATTAACACTTGACGTTTTGGGCCACGTTTTCAGAACATTGAGACAAAGGAAAGGTGAAGGAGAGATGAAGAAACACATAACTCATAAACAGTTCTCTCTCAAACTACTTCTCAGTTAAGAACTTTTGGGATCTTCTTGGAGTTAATGAATTTATATTTGAAATCTACTGTCTCTATCATTGTGAAAGAAATGGTAATTTGGCATTATATAATCATTACAACTGGGTTCAAATCATTACATAATGAAAGTTTGTAGCATTCTTAGTCTGAAATCCATCTTTCCATCCCCCAGTCTGAACACCACACAGTCACTGTCATTGGCAGGAATATGTCCTATCCCTTAGGTTTGTTAAAAGTGTGAAGAAAAAAATAAAAAAAGTAAGAACCTCAGGCCTTGTGTGCCCAGAGTATAAATATTCAGATCAGAGACCACTTATGCTTGACTTTTCTCAGCTGTTCAGCCTTGTCAATTCACTTGTCTGATTACTTTAGAAGAAATATAATAATAATAATAATAATAATAATAATAATAATAATAATAATAATAATAAATTAGCTCTTCATGGTAGGAAAAGACTTCTAATTTTTTCTTTTTATAGCCCAGAGCCATAACTATAAGCTATATAGCATATGTGAGAATACTTCAAAAAGTTCATGGAAAGATTTGTATTGTCTTTTAATTCTATCTTTCCATAAACTTTTGATGTATCTATGTGTGTGTATGTATGTGTTTAATTTATATGTAGCATATTTGCCTTTTTAATATTAATAAAGTTAGATGTTTTAATTTCTTTTGTTTTTACATTGTTATTATTAAGCAAAGTAACACTATTTAAGTATTAATACACAAATTCCAAGTTTTAATTTTAGCTGAGAGTATATGAAATTATGAGTAAAATTGGCTGCACATGTACCCTGAACTACTAAGGAGAATTTGCTATAGGAGAACTCTAAATCTCAGGAATGGATGACATTAATCTTCGTTTTTATGGGCGGAAAATCACTGTAAAATTGAAGCAACTTGTTGTAGGTATGCCTAGAGTACTTCTCTGCTAAATCATTTTCACATTGCAGGCACCGAGGATGGCTTGCAAGACGCCTCTCTTATGTTCTTTTTGTTCATGAGCGAGATGTCCATAAGGGCATGTTTGCCACCAATGTGACTGAAAATGTACTGAACAGCAGTAGGTAAGGGTGGGGACGCTGGAGAGGCAGGGATGGGTGGTAAGAGCGGGAGTGGGGAAGTAACCTTTGCTAACCTTTAGTTTCTTGGGGACTCAAGAAGTATTTGTATTTCCAAACATTGAATCTTTAACTCCAAAGGAATTGGGGAAATGCAGGAGAATGGATGGTTTTGGTGAACAGTGCCATGTAGGAATAGCAGTCTTGTTTTATGGATTAGTAATTGAATGGGTTTCTACAACATGAAAGTCAAGTCAGAGTTCAGAGATGTGTGTATTTCCAGAGATCTCTGTTAAATTTTCTGTACTATGAATGCTGGAGACATTGCATTTCCTATTTTATAGCCAGAAGAGAAATGAGTTCGATGTTTTTGTCAAACAATTATTGAGTACCTTGGTACAAATTCCTGTACTAGAAAGTCATCGTTAGAAATGTTAAGAGAGTAAGATACTATCCTTGCTCTCAGAGGAGCTGGCTTATGAATAGGAGAGACTTACTTGAACTCAGATGGAATGGGGAAATAAATATTCTGGAATGTAGGAGTTTGGGTCAAGGTTGTTCTGTTCTACATCATTGGTGTGCCCCATTTTAGAGTCTACCAGGGTTTGGGGAGTGGGAGACAGGGTGGATTTAAAGGCTGCTTTGAATTCACAAGGGTCCTTTGTAGACCCCATTTTGTGGTTGTTAGGCTTGAACAGTACTGGCACATAGTAGGTACTCAAGAAATTTGCATTGAATGAATGAGCGAATAGTTGATAATGGAGATGTAATAATCATGTTAATTACTTTTGAAAACATTGCTGGACAGAAAGCAGTAAATGCTATTCAAGGAAAAGACATGGGGTTCATTGGTGTCCTGTGGAACAGGTCTTTTTGTATTAATGAATGATAGGGCTATGTGGAGTTTCACGGTACGTCACTAGTCTAAAATCAGTAGCAGCAGTGGGAGAAAACATTATTTGAAATGCTTTTGTATTATTGTATATTATATTTTCTAGTTAAAACCTTCAAGTATGTTTTATTCCATCCAGATGACTTGACTAGTAACTAGGAGGTTAGGAATGGTTTAAAAAGGTTTTACCTCATGCTTTCTCCCCTAAGTCAAGTGGAATATTTATAAAACTGGATTAAACTTTTCCTTTTACCTCACTGCTTATTGCTCTGTGCTGTTTTGATCTTAAGCTGCTGTACGTTTCTAAAATGACTGATTTGATTTGAAAAAACATTTATAAATATTTATGTTCCTCTTTGATCCCTCCCAGAGAGTTTTTTACATCTAGTTCTACTAATGGGGTCACAGTATAAATCAGTTGTAAATTAGGTGTTCAAAAGAAAAATCTCACATTACTTTGGCAGTGGGCTTTTGCGTACCTCTGAATTATATGCCTAAAGCGATAACCTTTCTTTTTCTCTCTTCTGCTAGAGTACAATTTTGTGTCCCTCACAGCATAACTGGAACATTAAATTCACACAGTTATCACCAGTGAATGTGAATTAAATTCTTAAGTCTGCCTTTCAGATTCGTCAGAGATTCATTGACTTAGGAATATAATATCCTTAATATTTAATAGACAGCTGGAAAGAGCACTTCTGACTTGAGCTTATTCTCATGTTACCACATATTAAAGAGAATGTACATTTTGTTTTATGATTTACTGGTGTAGCTGTGATTTAGAAAATACTGGATACAGAGTGTGGTGCAAAACCAGTTACATCATCTGTCTTTTCATTTTCAAATCAGAGTACAAGAGGCAATTGCAGAAGTGGCTGCTGAGTTAAACCCTGATGGTTCTGTCCAGCAGCAATCAAAAGCCATCAACAAGGTGAAAAAGAAAGCCAAAAGGATCCTCCAAGAAATGGTTGCCACTGTCTCACCGGCAATAATCAGGTATTAAAAGGCAAGGCAAAAAGCTTTCAAGAGCCAACTGGTTTTGAGCAAATAGGTCTGAATCATTAGGGTTTCCTAGCACAATGCTTTTTATCTAAAAGATGTTTTAACATATTCTGATATTAAATTCAACTCTTCTTTATATTCTTATTTACATTTCATGTGTAGTAGCATTGTGGTAGGCTTTAAGGTGCCTTAATCTCTGCTAGTTCATAGGGGCTATTGTATTACTGCTGACATGCTCTCCTAAACCAGTTGTGCATCAGGTTTCACATATCCACGTCTTCAAGGGAGTGGTTTGTGTGCATCAGAGGGATCTTTCTGCTCACTAAATATTTGCTTGGTCATTTGCCTCTGAAGTATAAAGTGTTATTTGAGTGAAATGTGATTTTAGTCTATCACAAATAGATACTTCTGTAAATAGTGTGTATATATATAAAGTTAGCTCTCTAATTCCACAATTCAGATACACATGCATGGGTGCACAAAGACACACACACACACGTACACACACGTGCATGCACAAAATCATTTACAAATACTCTTAGATTATAGGTTCAGAAATTTAAGTAGACAAAAGTCAATTATATATGTATATATATGTATATTTAAATATATGTGTTTACTTAAAAATTTTTTTCTATTTTTCAGATTGACTGGGTGGGTGCTGCTAAAATTGTTCAACAGCTTCTTTTGGAACATTCAAATTCACAAGGGTCAACTTGAAATGGTTAAAGCTGCAACTGAGGCAAGAATTTCTGTGAATCTATCATTCTGTCTTCCCCACATTTGTAGGGTGATTTTATAGTTCTTTTGGACGTGTTTTCTTGTCTACTGTTGTGTATCTCAACCCACTTGGAAGATTTCTCCCATTTGTGATAACTGCAGCAGCTGTGTATTTGGGGAGGAGAAGAGGGATAAAGGAGGACCTAACCAGCAATATGCAGGATTCCTTTTGTGAATTACTTTGCAGCAACTTTGAAAATCAAGCAGAACAATCCCTATTTTATAGATGAGAGAATAGAAGTACAGATAGATTAAGAAATTGCCCCAAGTCACAGATAGTAAGTGATTTGCCCAGGATTTCAAACCCCAAACCAAGCCTGACTCCAAACCTTACTCTTTTTACATAATAAGGGCTGCCTCTCAGAAGAGGCATAGGGTCAAAGCTTGAACTCTTGATTACTCTTCTGCTCCCATCTCACTTCTGTTGTTATAGTTGTTCTTGTTTTTAGCTAGATAAGTATTAAATTGAAAGAAGTTCATATTGTTGGAAAATGTTTTTAAAGAGTGAGTCACTGATTAGCCAGAGTTCGATTGACTCTAAGCAACTATGCAGTTGCAAAGTGTGATTGAACTTCACATTTGAATTTTAAATTTGGCATCTTTCCCTTTTCTAGATGAATTTGCCGCTTATATTTCTTCCAGTTCATAGATCCCACATTGACTATCTGCTGCTCACTTTCATTCTCTTCTGCCATAACATCAAAGCGCCATACATTGCTTCAGGCAATAATCTCAATATCCCGATCTTCAGGTGGGTTCAGCTTATTTTGAAATTAAAGTATGAGAAAAACTGTGCTTTGAATTTTTTTATTATACCTTTGATACATGTTATTGTAAAGATACCATTAGCCTTTTTTTTTTTTTTTTTTTTTTTTGTCCTTTTTCGTGACCGGTACTCAGCCAGTGAGTGCACCGGCCATTCCTATATAGGATCCGAACCCGCGGCGGGAGAGTCGCTGCACTCCCAGCGCCGCACTCTCCCGAGTGCGCCACGGGCTCGGCCCACCATTAGCCTTTTTTTGATTATAAAAGTAACGTGTGTTTACTGAGTAAAATTTGGAGCACAAAAAAGCATTAAAACTATCACCATTGTTTATGTATTTCATATGGGATACTTAGTGAGCTGTGAACACCTAAACTTTATGGGCAATATTTATCAAATGGATTAAAGGCAGTCAGAAAGGCAAAATGGCAAATTACTGTATGAGGCTTGGCACTATGGAGGCACAGTAAGCAGAGGGTGGGGGTGGTGGTGGTGGTGGTATAAAGGTAAATAAAAATAACCAGGCCTGTTACTTTGACCTCACAATTTAGTAGAGCTAGAAACATGCAAAAAGTACAATATAACATGAAAGATGTGCTTTAGAAGTTTTCAGGAGAATACCATGTATTCCATTCAGAGGAAGTAGTGTGTATAAAGGTGGAGAGATTCAAGAGCATGGTATGGTTGAGAAGTGATGAACAGTTAAGTAAGCTTAGAATATAGGATGCATTAGGAAGGGTCAGAGGCTGGAGGTGGTAGCTGCATAGGTAGTGAAAGCTAGATCAGAGCGATTTTAAGCCAAGAGTTTACAGTCTATTCTGTGCTTGAGAAATGACATGTTCAGATTTGCATTTTGAAAGGTCATTCTGCATAAGAAGGAATTAGGTCCATTCTGATTCTATCACAATAGTACAGGCAAAAGATAATGAAGGCTTATCTTAAAAGTGTAGTATTGCTCTTGGAGAAGATGGCTTAGATTTGAAAGTATTGTATAAATTGAATTTACAAGACTGAGTGCTAATCCAGATGTGCTCAACAGAAGCAGAGAGGAGGGAGGAAGACTCCCAGATGTTTACCACCTAGGAAACTGATCAACAAGGAATTGGTGAGGAATAGGTTGAATTGGTTTGGGAAATTGCTCTGAGTAGGGAGTGAATAAGAGGAGGGTGATTTGGAAAGAGACTGGAAGGGAAGTGGGCTGGCAGGTTATGCAGGGCGGGCCTCACAAAATGGCATCATTGTCTTAGTGTGCTGTGAAGTCTAGTCCAAGACCTCACAGTCCAACGGGCCCCTTCCTAACCCCTAGGCTCAGAGTTCTGTAGCTAACCAGACTTATTATTTCTGCAGTTGATGATGCTCTTCCAGCTGTGCTTTTGACAAGAGTGAACAAGATACATAGTCCTTGCCTTCAAGTGTCTTATAATCTAATGGGAAACGTAGACAAATAAATAGTTAGCTGTAATCCAGTGTGATATGACCCTGCAGGGTAGACATACTTTTCCAGGGGTTAGAATATCTATGTTTACTACCCAGGGCACCTCTTCCTAGTATCAAGTCAAGCTGAAGTAGAAAGTCATTAGAAAGTTGCTGGTAGACACAGACTTAAGTGAAGAAAACTATTCCATTGGGGCTGTAGGGAAGCCTTGCCTGTCTTGTAATTAGAATAACTGATATACTCATTCCCTCCACGTGTGGTTCTCAGCTAGGATCTCTTGGTAGCACTTCATAAGTACTGATAATTTTACATAATCCAATTTTCCTTTTCATGAACTTTATGCCAGTTATTGCTTAGCTCAGTCTTCCTTCAGACACAGCAGACTGTGTATAATCCAGCCTGTTCATTTACAGCTTTCTTTTATTACGTGCCAATCTACACATTCACAAATCACCTCTCAGGGTGTGTTATTTTTGTGGATGGCTCATCTCATTTATTATGAATTTGTTCTGCAGAGTTTTACCCTCAAAGAGTGATATTAAGCTTTGGCAACATCTTACTGTAGCCTCCTTATACTGATCGTAGAGGATACAAAAAGTACACATTAATATTGGTCTGTTTGAAAAGAATGGGAGGTGGCTGTGAGTTTGGAAAAGCTGACTTAGAAAATTTCAACTTCACTTAAAAATTCATCAGCGTTGTAGAAAGAGACATGAGGTTGTGACAATAATTGTTTTTTTTCTATGTATGCATTCAAATGAAGCAATATTTTGTTTTGTGTTTTGGAAAGATGGTTATGTTGGTTGCGGTTTGATAAATTTATCCTTCTCTCATAAGGGACCCTTTCTAAGTAATAATGATTTGAGAAAATGTCCTCTGAGGAGCTTTTGTAACATCACACTCATTTGGTAGTAAATATGCCATGAGCAAATTTCAGGATGTCTAAGGGTCAGTGTTTTGAGACCCTGGACAGGGATTTTAAATTTAGAAGTGTTCCATAATCTTCT
The DNA here is from genome assembly GCF_027409185.1 of Cynocephalus volans. Lineage (NCBI taxonomy): Eukaryota > Metazoa > Chordata > Mammalia > Dermoptera > Cynocephalidae > Cynocephalus > Cynocephalus volans. The sequence continues at coordinate 142,410,473 of NC_084466.1, read as the reverse complement.
TTAAAAATGTGCTATCACCATTGTGGGGTGGTATATCATGCAGACTCCTTCCGGCTTGGAACAGATGTAATAGAGCTTCATTACACACAGTGGTGTTCCAAACGCTGACGAATAATGTAAATGACGGAAACATGTCAGTAAAATGGAAAAGGAAAAAATGTCTGCATTTTGACTTTAGCAGCTCAAAAGCACATGTAGCTTTTATCCAAATGGCAAATGCTTTGAATTTAGTATTCTTTTAAAGTTTTTCTCTGTAAATGATTATGTGTTTTTGAATTTATAGTACCTTGATCCATAAACTTGGGGGCTTTTTTATTCGACGGAGGCTAGATGAAACACCAGATGGACGGAAAGATATTCTCTATAGAGCTTTGCTCACTGGGGTATGTATGATCTCTAATTATCTTTAAAGCCATTATGTTAGTTATTACAGTGGAAGGAAAAAGAGACTTGATTGAGTTGAGGTTTTTGAAAAACTGCTACCTGAGTAGTTTTAGTGATTTTTGCTTGAGTGTGAGGTTGATTTTTTGTTATCACTAAAATGTACCATTGGAGGAGCTGCCTTGCTGTTACCGGTGTGAGTAAAATATGTTTTCAGTAGTGAAGTTACTGAAATAATTTTTTTTTTAGTTTTAATTTTTCTGAGCTCATTCTAAGTCGGGTGGCCTTGAATTCATGTCTTCCTTTCTCCTTATATCCCAGCATATAGTTGAACTCCTTCATCAGCAGCAATTCTTGGAGATTTTTCTGGAAGGCACACGATCTAGGAGTGGAAAAACCTCCTGTGCTCGGGCTGGACTTTTGTCAGTTGTGGTCGATACTCTGTCTACCAATACCATCCCGGACATCTTGATAATACCTGTTGGAATCTCATATGATCGTATTATTGAAGGTCACTACAATGGCGAGCAACTGGTAAAGGAGCTGCTACGTAAAAGTCTCGCTTTTCAAGGCCTGCTTTTAGATTTAGCTTTTAGAATTTATAGTTGCTTATAGAATTAACTAAGAATATTTCTTTTGGTATTCTCTAATTTTAAAGCACTGTATGAAACATGGATGGGTGGGCATGGTGAGTAGTTTTCATCTCCTATGTCAACTTGATTGGCATTGCTAGTATGATGTTCTCCTGCACTAGGAGGATGTGACATGATTAGATTTGTAAGTGCTGACCTTGGTCTTGGAATTGGGAAATGGGAGAATACTTGCTACTGAGTTGCCATCTCTATTGTGGGAGGTTATCTGTAGTTCATTATTCCCAGGGCTTATTGTTTATGTGCAAATTTTAAGTTAAGCCTGAAGAACTGGTGGAGTCATGTCAGCAAAATTACTACAAAGTGATTTGAGAAGTGGCAGTAATTTTTCCAAAAACTTTTATTGAAATATAATGGTTACAAAAGAATGTACAAATCATAAGCATGTAGCTTGAGTGATCACAAAGTGAATACACATATGTAATCAGCAGCCAGGTCAAGGAATAATATTATCAGGATCCGAGAAACCCCCCTTGTGTCCCTCCTATCACTGTCCCCTCAAGGATAGCCACTTTTCTTGACATTTTACAGAACAGATTAGTTTTGCCTATTTTTGAACTTTATATAAATGGGATAATATAGTGTGTGGTCTTTTGCATCTGGTTTCCTTTGTTCAAACAGGTATTTGTGAGATTCATCCAAGTTGTTGCATGTAGTTATAGTTAGTTCATTCTCATAACTGCATAGTATTCCAATGTATGAATATACCACAGTCTATTTGTTCTACTGTTGAAAAGTTTGGCTGTGATGATTCCTGTAGATTTCTCTTGATGACCGTATGTGTTCATTTTATTGGATATGTACCTAGGAGTGGAACTGATGGGTCATAAGGTATATGTTCAGCTTTAGAAGATACTGCCAAATGCTTTACCAAAATGGTTTTACTGCCTTACCACTCAGCAGTATGAGAGTTCCAACAGAATTTAGTTTTGTTCTTATTTAATGTGGAAGTCTCAGGCAAGGTACTTCTTTCAGGCTTACTTCCTGATATTTGACAGTCTGAGGCTTTAACTATTAAGTGATTGATCAGGATTATTGTCTGTATGGTATTCTTCCTGTGTTTTCTGAGTCTGTCCTCAACGTGTGTCTCACAAGGTCATATCTGAGTCTTTGTGTCCATTCTATGGCCTATCATTGTGCCTTATGTAAAATAAATGCTCAGTAAATGTTTACTAACTGAATAATCAGCTCCAAGGCCACAGTGAAGATGGATTTGGCATTCAGTTGTTTAACCTTAAGTATTTAGACTCTGATGATCATCAGATCTCAGATAAGTGGCCTCTGTGATGTCTTATTTTTATCTGAGAACTGAAGAACGGTTTTTCAGGCTATTAATGTCATTTTGTCTTTCACTAGTTTGTAGTTGTGTTCCTGTGAATTACGTGAACATTGTCCTAAATGAACTAACTAATGTTAAATGTTTTGTTTTTCATTGACTGAATTACCTCTCCCAATGACGTGATTACATCTTTTAAGCATCTTTGAATACTAAACATTTTCTCACAGGTCTCAGTTAATGAATACTTATTTTCCTTCTTCATTTACTGTTGTCTTTTTCAAGATGAACCTCTAGTTTCCATTAGAAAAAATTATTCTTTGGATAACAGAATGTTTATGTATGTGTTAGCTTTATTTCTTACCGTGTTATTTTTTCATATTGGAACTTAGGGCAAACCTAAGAAGAATGAGAGCCTTTGGAGTGTAACAAGAGGTGTTATTAGAATGTTACGAAAAAATTACGGGTGTGTCAGAGTGGATTTTGCACAACCATTTTCCTTAAAGGTGAGTGTTGAAATGAAGGTCTGTTAAAAAGAAGACCTGGGCTTATAGTCCTGGCGGTAACACCATCTCTTTGCCTGACTTGGGGCCTTAGTTTCTCTCCTGTAAAATGAAGACTATGATGAGACTGGTATTTCCTAAATTTTTCCACCAAAGTGTCTCTATCCAAAAGTAAATCTTTGCCTATTGGCAAAGGAGAGTGAGTGTCTATCTTTGGAAAGTATCAGGCTCAACATTTATTGCTATTTTTAAAAAATTTATGAGAATCTTGCGTGTTGCTTTATAACATATATTGGTATTTATAACATATGTTAGTATATGTTTATACATAAACATATAACATATGTTTAAAATTGCCTTTAGGGGAAATTTTTCAAAACACCTTCCCTGAAAGCTGAGTAAAATTGACAGTTAGGGTGATGCTGTGTCCTGTTGAGTGAAATCCACGTATCCCAAAGAATAGTGCATCCTCATTGAGACGTCTGAGACTGGCAGGTCCCTGAGTCCTTGCTATCTTAAATTCCCAAGTTTTCAAATAAGTGAAGGAGAAAGGATGGGTTAGGAAGTAGGGAATCCAGGAATAAGGAGGAGAGGGCCTGCCTCTCCTTTGTTCTACTTCTTGGCTTAACTTTAATAGATTCTAACTGCTGTGCTAGATGCTTTCTGCCCTTAAATGCTTTTAGCTTTTAGGAACCTGTCATTTCTTTCCACTTTTTCTTTATATTTTCTTCTTTAAACTTGCTTAGTTTCTCTATCTTGTTATGATTTGCTTTTAGGTTGAGATTCTTTTGAATATCATGTGACCCTCGGGTTGCCAGGTTTCCTTTAAAAAGTATGGGTAGGTTGATTCACTGTTAATGATATTGGAAATGTCAAATAATTTCATGAAGATGTGAGAAAAGTTAAAATTTTTCCTTTAACTTTTAAATGATTTTGTTTAAGCATCATTCTGTGCTTTTTATCTTCAGTTCTTAAACATCACGCTTAACAATATTGTATGAGTCATCTTGGAATTCTGAAGATAGTTTAGGAAATAGCAAGTATTTCCCATGCCCTGTAGCATGGCCCATGGACCATTTTATAAACAACTCCCTTTTAACCTTTGTAAGATCAAATTATATTTTATATGTTCATGTGAAAGTGAGACAGCGTAAATGATCATGTTGTGAGTTTTTTTTTTTTTTTTTTTTAAATTTTTTAGGAATATTTAGAAAGCCAAAGTCAGAAACCTGTGTCTGCTCCACTTTCTCTGGAGCAAGCATTATTACCAGCTATAATTCCTTCAAGGTAAGATTTGTGGAAATTTTTTATACTAACTAAACTATCAAATATCACTTATTTCTTGCATTGCATAGAAAAGAGGTTCACTTAATATTAAGAATGTGCATCTTCTTGCTCACTTTCTTACTCAAGTAACTTTTCTCTTGGTCCTATTTTGATTTGTGAATCATGTAGTTCTCATTTGATTTATGCTTTTAAATGTTTGACCTGAATTCTTTTTGGTAGTAGCTTAGGTTATGCATTTTGTACATAAAAAAGTTTTGCTATTTGAATTTTCCAGAATTCAAATCGTATTATAACATAGAGAAATTGAATATGAAGCCCCTTCTTTAATATGTGGAAATTCTGAATTTTTGAAAATGTTTTAAAATGAGGCCTTTTGCTTTATACATTCTTTTTGCCAGTGCATTTTGGAAGTGATGGACCAACAGACTAGTTAGGTATTTAAACATATTTTATCTAGGAGAGTGTATTAAACATAAGAAAGTATATTATGGAGGAAAACAACCCATGGAAATAATCTTTTTGTGGTTTAAACTTAAAATATGTAGGAACTTAAAGTATCTAAAACATTTATAGATTAGTCCCATATAGTTTGCCTTGTAAAAGAGTGGGGTTAGAAGGTTGACTTTTTAAAAAACACTTTTCAGACCCAGTGATGCTGCTGATGACGGTACCGACACATCCATTAATGAGTCCAGAAATGCAGCAGATGACGAATCCTTCCGAAGAAGGTTGATTGCAAATCTGGCCGAACATATTCTATTTAGTAAGTAGAATACCAAACTCTTTAATTCTACAGTTCAGGTTTGGCCTTGTGCGGTGTAAACCGCATAGATTTTGGAATCTGCTGAGGTTAGTTTCTACTTCTGGATTTATTACATAATTCACAGGTGGTGACAGGTAAGTTATTAGAAAGAAGGCGAGTTATTAGAAAGAAGGCGAGTTATTAGAAAGAAGGTAAGTTATTTGAGATAACAGGAGGAAAACATCTCCCATGGTATTTGATGAAAATTGTAGGTGCTCATGTGGTAGTTATTGTGCTTTTAAAAAAGTAGTATTGTCAGAATGATTTGGTGCTTCTTTTGCTCATGAGTGTGTGTTTTTTGGAACTAATTTGTGGTACGACACCTAGGTTTACAGTTGTATGTCCCTTTCTCCTCTGACCCATGAGTATTTTTATTCAGCAAATATTGAGTGGCTGCTATGTGTAAAACTGTTTTGCTGTGAGGAATACAAATAGAATAATTAATGGTTCTGCACTCAAAGAGCTTATGCTCTTCTCAGTGGGGTGGTTGCACACGTAATTCAAGTGGGTGTGAATCCAGAGCAGAGTATGAATTGAGTGCAGAACTAGCCTTCCTGAAGTTCCAGTTTGCAGTGTTGTGTAGCACCGTGGTCCCTTGGTGTTCAGCTGGGTGGGTTTTCCTTGCCATTCCTTGGTCAGACTTTTAGCACTTCCTGGAGACGCTATTGTGAAAGCTTCCTTCCACCCTGGCTACTCCTATTTCTACTTGATACTGGGCCAGAGGATTCTTTCTTAAGTACATCTGATTGTGTCTCTCCCCTGTTAAAATCTGGATGCAAAAAATAATACATCCTTATTACTGAAAAGTTGGAAAATAAAAATGAAATAGATAACAAAAACCCACTACCCAAGTAGCCAGTGACATTGCTGTCTAATCTCTAAAAATATTTTTTACAATTTTGTATTGTGCTTTTTCTATTTATAGCACAAACATTAATTTATGTTTTTAAAGGCCCTTTATAAATATTCTTTTTAATGGCTATAAATGTACTTGGTACTTTTTTTTTGAACTCTGGAGACAACTTCAGTTGTGAGTGAAATATTTATGAATTCATTGTCATCTCAAAAACTCACAAATAATGTCTTTATTTCAGATTATTCCATGGATATTCTTATAGTTGATTTGTATGATCATAATTTTCTACACCTTCCAAGTGTTGGGTTATGCACTATAGATAATTCTCAAACATCCCTTTCCTCCCCACCGCTGGGCCAGGTTGAGAAGAGGAAATGCAAATATATTGAGCACCCACTACTATGGGTCCTGGGCCAGGCCAATCATTTCCTTTTCATGAAGCCCAGTGAGCTAGGCAGTGTTCTTATTTTACCAATGAGGAAACTGAAGCTCAGGAATTTAAGCAGTTTGCCCCAAGTCATGAAATTAGTGTAAAAGTTAGGATTTGAGCCCAGATTTTTCTGACTTCAAATTCACTTTTTCCCCCTACTACACCTTCATAAACATGGTGAATACTGCAAGCAGAGTGAAGTAGAGTTGCAGTTACAGTAGACTGTAGCCAGGAACAAGTAAAGAAACATTACAGTGGGATATCCTGTAAATTCGTATAGGCTCAGACTTTGGGCCTTGGTATTTCAATAAAGGTGTCTCTGGGTTACTCAATAACTAAATTCCATTAGCCTGGATTGAAGGTGGACCTACCTTAAACTATTTTATGGTAAGTAGGGATCTCTAATGAGGTTCCATTGTACCAGAACACTGTGTAATGTTATAACTTTTTTTTGGTAAATTATAGTTATGGGAAATGTGGTAGAGGACTTTTATAGTTTTAAATATTTCTGTTTAAAATTTAGGTACTTTTAAAAAGTTTCAGCTGTATTAAAAAAAAAGTGGAACTAAAGCTTTGTGTTTCCTTCCAGCTGCTAGCAAATCCTGTGCCATTATGTCAACACACATTGTGGCTTGTCTGCTCCTCTACAGACACAGGCAGGTATGTTTGCCATGTCACCTGCAGTTATATAGAAAGCATGGGAATGCTTTTCAGCTGTTCAAATACTTCTTCAGGGATAGATTTGGCCCATCCCTGGCTACTACTGTGAGATAAACAGTAAAATAAGCTATGGACGATGCCCAAAGGAGCTTATAAACCTGGTGGAGGAAGAAATCTATGTTAAAAAAAAAAAAATCAGACTGCTTAATATATGTAGAAATGAGACATTCTTTGATTAATATGGTTAATGTAAATAAGGTATATTTCATTGACATGTTGGATGTGTTTTGACAGTGATTTGTGTTTTAGAACTCACCCTCTGACCTCCCACAATACACTCATCTAAGCTTTATGGTGGGAGAGACTGTGTCTGTCTTATTCACAGTCATGGTCTCAACACCAAATGTAGGTCCAGGTATAGGCAACCAAATATTTGTCACATAAGTCTTTAAAATGAGGGAAATTCTTACAAAAAAATAAGCACTTCTTACTTTCAGATGTCTTTTCCTTCCCTTTGTGATCTCATTCGCTCATATCAAGTGTTGTGGCAAGAGTGTGCTCTGACATGTAGGATACCTTGACGTTCCTGAGGGACCAGCTTTTTAAGTGGTTTTCTGAGTTGTTTTGCACTGGTGTTCTGGCCCTTTTTCTATATGTGCCAATGGCAAGCTGCAGGAAAGCCAAGGGAGGAAGAAAATCCTTGGAATGTTAGGCTTTTGCTGCTGTCATGAGACCATTTCTGTCTCTTTCTCTAGGGAATTGATCTCTCCACGTTGGTGGAAGACTTCTTTGTGATGAAAGAGGAAGTCCTGGCTCGTGATTTTGACCTGGGGTTCTCGGGAAATTCAGAAGATGTAGTTATGCATGCCATACAGCTGCTGGGAAATTGCATTACAATAACCCACACTAGCAGAAATGATGAGTTTTTTATTACCCCCAGCACAACTGTCCCAGCAGTCTTTGAACTCAACTTCTACAGCAATGGGGTACTCCATGTCTTTATCATGGAGGCCATCATAGGTATGTCAGGCCATGAAATATTTTCATGGAGATTATAAGGGCCTAAAATGCATAGTGGTGTCTACTTTAACGTGGGTAGTAGCACCTTGTTTGAGGGAATGCGTTGCTACATTTTTAGTCTTCTAATGAAAATGTGATCTGCTATATTACTGTTTATAACTACTGAGTTATAAATATAGTAGTTACTGAGTTACTGTATACATAGTATGGCAGGGGAGAGCTAAGGTGTCTTGCTATCCAGGAGCCGAAAACCTAAATGAGACGAGACATATCCAGGGCAGTGAAGTGAGTGGAGCAGCTCATTTGTGATTAAGAGAAAACAGAGCGGAAGGAGAACAGAAGGGACTGAGCCTTTGGGAAGGCCTTTGATGGAGTTGGGATCATGTGGAATCATAAAAAGCACATCTTAGGGGATTTACTTAAATTTCTCCAGCAAATACAGGGCATTATTTTTGATACAGTAACAGTCCATTAAGGTAATCCAAATTAAATGAGCCAGTTGAAGTTTTCCTTGGAGACCTAGAGCTGGAGACTTCATTGTTGCTTTTATCTCCTTAGCCTGCAGCCTTTATGCAGTTCTGAACAAGAGGGGCTCGGGAGGGACTGCCGGTGCCCCCGCCAACTTGATCAGCCAGGAGCAGCTGGTACGGAAGGCTGCCAGCCTGTGCTATCTGCTCTCCAATGAAGGCACCATCTCACTCGTGAGTGAAGACTCCTCAGTGTTGCTTGTTCTCTTTCTTGAGCATTTGCATGAAAACACAAACCACCTTTGTTTTCCTCTTAGAGAATTTTTGGCCCGTTACTGAAGCTTCATATTCCACTCCTGAGTTTCAGTGACCACTGAACCAATATGTTGTTTGCTGTCTTGGTTTGCTGTCTGGCTCACTGCCCCAGCGAATCCTTCATGCATCTGAGGCATGATAGGACAGATTGCTGTATGTTCTCAGGCAGCCAGATCCAAATTTACTGAGCATTTATTGTACATAAGGCACCGGGTCAATGGCTGGTAAATTATTAACACCTACCTGTGGGTGATGGAACCACAGATGATAAGAGTTAAAAATAACCTTAAAAATCATCTAGTCAATCCCCTCTCAATTTATAGATGAGAAAACTAAGGCCAGCAGTACTAATGAGTATTTATATTATATCCAAGCACTTTGGCACATCTGTAAGAGGCATGTGTATTAAGCAATAGAGAGATTTTTTCTCCTCTCAAAATTGTCCACAAGTACAGTGCGTATTTTATTTGAACTCTAATATTCTCTTCACTTATATGAATGTGTCTCAGAATGTTTACGAATACATGTATTATGAGCACAGTCCTGTTCCTCATCGTTCTTAATGTGTGGTATATTGGTGGTCCTATTGGGGAATCTGTTTTGCAGGACGGGGTGGGGAGAGTCAAGGCTGCTAAGATTGACCTTGTCCTTTCCCTAGGTCTTTTTTGAGTTATTCAAATGTTGTATTTCCTCAGTCACTACTTTTGTGTACAATATTTATTGTAAGATAGCTTCTGCACAGAAATTATAAAGAAAAAGAAACAGGTGGTGGGGGCCTGACAAGCAGCCCCGTCAGAGGGTTAGCTGCACTTTGGGGGAGGGGGAGAACTGAGCTCAGGATTGCCCTCTGCAGGTGGTGCCATGCTGGGCACTCTGCTAGTCAGGGGAAAGGGCTTTGTCCACAACCAGGCATCTGTCAAGAGTGTGGGTACTGGAAAGCAGAGGGCTTGCCCAGTGGAGTAAGGTGGTGAAAGAATGGAAGTATTTGGGAGCTGTATTGTGCAGCGTTTATGTCTTTAAAAAAATAAGTATAGAGCAACAACATTTACATTTTTAATGACTGTTCTTTTCAGCCCTGCCAGACATTTTACCAAGTTTGCCATGAAACAGTAGGAAGGTTTATCCAGTATGGCATTCTTACAGTGGCAGAGGTAAGAAGAAGAACTTTCCTTTGTCTTTATTTAATTACTTGCTCTTCATTTCCTTATCTTTTTTACCAATTATTTAAACCAATATTTCTACCAATTATTTTAACCAATAATTACATCTGAAGTATAGTCATGTCCAGATGAAGAGAAGAGAAAAGTAAGAATGGGGAGAATAACTGTCTTTTGGGGTTGTTTAATATTTCGGTTCTTTCTATGAAAGTGGTACTGTCTAGGACATATCTTGCCTTGATTTCGTGACATCCAGAAGTTTGTGTTGTAAGGTGAGATGTGATACATATCTGTGTGCTTGCAGCCTGAACACAGGCCTTTTTTTCTTTTGAGATTTTATTTTAATTTTGATAGATTTAGAGTAAAGGACATGGCCTGGGAAAGTAGATATCCATTTAGAAGATGTTAAGGTGTTTTTATGTGATCTGTTTGGTAGGCCCCCCTGTTTCTGTCCTCCACCACTGTCTCCTGAATGATTTAGAGTTTGCAGAGGAAAGTAGATTGACATCAGTAATGGCTAAATAGGGAAGAGTTGGGAAGGGACTGAGAAGGGGACTGCCTGTCTGGGCTCTTGCTGGGCAGTTATGTGTGTGCCTGTGTATATGTATTTACTGTCGATTGTCTCCCTGGCATAGCACGAAGACCAGGAAGATATAAGTCCGGGTGTTGCTGAGCAGCAGTGGGACAAGAAACTTCCTGAACCTTTGTCTTGGAGAAGTGATGAGGAAGATGAAGACAGTGATTTTGGAGAGGAGCAGCGGGATTGCTACCTGAAGGTACTTTGGTGAAGAATTCTGGTGGACATCATAGAGATAGGTGGAGGTTTATGGTGCACCTAGATAAACTAGGACTCTAGTGACTTACTCATATCTAAAGTACTCACTGACCAGCCCTGTTACCTTCTTCCTAGTAAAGACACTCAAACTGTTTAAGTTGAGTTAAAGCCTTAAATTGTTCAGTTTGAGTATCAGTGAATAGAAAAGCAAATAGGAGCCTGAAAAGTCAGAAGGATGAATGATGTAGGTGCTACTTTCAGCGCCCTCTCATGAAATGCACAGGTTTAGCTGTTCACCCACACCCGCAGCCATCACTCATGAGGCAGTCTTTTTGTGCAGTCATCACCAAAGCCAGGCAGTGCCATGCCAGGGATAGGAGAGAACTCAGCATCGAGCTGTCATTGGCCTGGTTGCTCTTTGTGTGTTATTCTCAGTCTTGCCATCCCTCCTTTCGTACATTGAGCTCTTTGCCTCCAATTAAAACAAATCCTATTACAGGAGAAAATTTGGATTTTTAAAAGGTTGTCCCTGATTTAGAAAAATCAATTTTGCTTAATCTATAATTTTAGAAATTAGTAAAATAATGACCCATCTTTTCTGAATATGCTAAGCGTATTGCAGTGGGATAGCACTCATAGTTTACACATACACACAGTCAGCCACTCAGGAGGTGCAGCTTCTGGAGATTCCAAATGACGTTTAGAAATTCTTTCTTTTTCCATTTGGGTACATTAGTTTCAAGACTAGGGAGTGATCTTGCTTCCACACTCCAGCAGGGCTTAGCTAAGCCTGCATGTTTTGGGTAGGTATAGTGAGAGCCTCCCTGCCATGAAACACCCATTCACTGTGGCTGTCGTTCCCCAGGACAGGGTGCTAGACTGTGGGCAAAGGCCATGTAGGGGAGGCAGAAAATAGAAGCTGAGGAAGGACTGAGATGATCTTGTTGGTGTTGCCCTGTGGTCTTTTTGCATACTTCAGGGAATGTTGAGCCCAGGCTTAAAACCCTGGAGGGCCCAGCCTCAGAACCAGCTGTTTCCAGTGGTGACACGATGCCATTACTATGTCATTCAATTATGAAAAGTTCTTCTAGGGACTGTTCAATGAACACAAGTCTCAGATACTGTCAGAGTGACTGTTTACAGTAAAGAATCCATTTTAAAACCAGCAGTTGTTTCCAACAGAGATTGTGGGCAGAGAAGTAGGACATTTTCCAAAGTGCTGGTGTGAGAGGCTGTCTTCTCAAGCCATAGTTCTCCAAGGAAAGGTCTCTGTCTGCTTGCTTTATTTCTCCTGTCCCTTCTCATAACTTCATGTCCTGCTCTTGCACTCTCAGGTGAGCCAGTCCAAGGAGCACCAGCAGTTCATCACCTTCTTACAGAGTCTCCTGGGGCCTTTGCTGGAGGCCTACAGCTCCGCTGCTGTCTTTGTTCACAACTTCAGTGGTCCCGTTCCAGAACCTGAGTATCTGCAAAAGTTGCACAAATACCTAATAACCAGAACAGAAAGAAATGTCGCAGTGTATGGTATGTTAAGTCACTACTTTGACTTCTTTTGAAAACTATGTTTGTTTTTTTTTTCTTATTACAGAAATCTGCTAATTGTAGAAAATTGAAAAAATGCAAAATTATCCTGACCCCTAACTCCATAGACTATTACTATTATCTGCTTTGGTATGTAATTCAAGTTGAATGATACAGTTATATATTGTTATGTCTGGCTTTTTTCACTTAACGTTATTGTGTGATTCATCCATTTTGCTCATAGTAGTTTGTTCTTATTGTGTAGTGTTTCACTGTATAAATATGTACCACATCTTATTTATTCACTCTACTGTTGATGGATATTTGAGTTGTTTGCTGTTCAGAGCTACTTTGAATAGTGCTGCTGCCATAAACATGTTTGAATATGTCTTTGAGTGAACATCTGTGCTCATGTGTGCCATATATGTAGGAATAGAATTGCCTGGTCATGGGCTATGGACATATTTGGCTTTAGCAGATACCACCAGCATCTTAAGTGGTTGTACCAACTTGCACCCCAACTAACAGTGTGTGTTTCAGCTGCTCCCTGGCCAGCAATTGCTGTTGTCTGGCATATCATCTTTCTATAAAAGGTGTGATTGGGGTGGGAGTAGCATTTTATACAGTTACAGTTTAGAACTGGGCCAGAAGGGATCTAGAAGTAATCAAATTCATTCACCTCACATTATGGATGAGGAAACTATCCAAGGTCACATAGCTAGTTAATGGGCAAACCTGGGTTTAGAAGTTTTGTTTTCTGACCTCTAGGCTTGTGCTCTCTTGGTGTCACTGATGTGGGACATTGTTTCATTTGATTCCCACAAAATCCCTGCAAGACAGATGTTTTAGGTATTTCCCCTTCTCTCTCCTTTCCTCCTCCTCTCCCTCTTTCCCTCCCCCTCTCCCTCCATCTTTCTTTCTCTCTCTCTCACCTCCCCCTTTCTCTCCCCCTCCCTTTCTTTTTGACCTTAATGGATAATGAGGTAGGTTTAAAGAAACAGCGCATCATTCGAGACGTTGCAGCTTGCCAGTAGCAGAAGTGGAGCTTGACCCAGTCTGCTGACTTGCTCTAATCCTCTTTATAGCCTTCCCTGCCTTCTCACTGTGGATACTGGGATTTTCATGTTTTGCTGGATCTAAACATTTGACAGGGTCTTATTCTTTCTCTACAGCCGAGAGTGCCACATACTGTCTTGTGAAGAATGCTGTGAAAATGTTTAAGGATATTGGGGTAGGTGTCCACCATTTATGGTATAAAAGCTCGTGTTAACTTCTGCTCTCTGTAGATCAAGTCTGTTTGAGCTACCCTGTGGTGGGGTGAGTCCCGAGAGAAGCCATTTCTGCTGGGTTGATCCTGAAGGCATTTCTGGGAATGTGGGGAGGGGGATAGCAGTGTGCTGAGGTTGAGGCCCGTCAGTATAGATTTATTTGACTATTCCAGAATTGTGCTGGTTTTATACTCACTCCCAAGCTGTTTATATAAAACAGGTGTCAGGATGTTTCAATATGCTACCACAGTTTTGGCTGTTAATTATTCCATATGATTTTCAGTTATTTTCTTGTATTTTTACCAGTATTATTAGAAGTATCCTGAGGTATCCTTTACCTTCATGTATCATACAGAACATGAGTTCCATGGAGTTACTAGTGTTCTTTTGTAAGGGATTATTTGTGACCTTATTCTAACATAAGTTTTAAAGTGTAGTACACTGGTTGAACTCTTGCACCCATAACCTCCCACCTCATACTCACACCCACCCACCTATACATTGACTTAAAGCCAGGAAATGGGATATGGTTTTTTGTGCCTTTACTGCCTTTTAGGTCAGAGTTGGTGAATTTTTTGGTCTTTAATTTAATGTAAATTTTCTCTTTAGGTTTTCAAAGAGACCAAGCAGAAGAGAGTATCTGTTTTAGAACTAAGCAGCACTTTTCTACCTCAATGCAACCGGCAGAAACTCTTAGAATATATTCTGAGTTTTGTGGTGCTGTAGGTAACTCCTGGCACCTCTGGGAAGTGAAGGGCGTGAGATGAGTCACTCATAGGCTCCAGCCTCTGACTTGAGAGTTGAAAGTGCCGTCACGTGGTCAGGCCTGCCCCATCCCAAGGTGGTCTCCCGGAAGTCAAGTGCCTTCTCCCCTCCACGGATCTGTGATCTTCCCAACCCTGAGATGACACAGCAGCCTACAGATAACACTCGGGGGACCCTCAGCTTCCATTTGCAACTCATAATCAGTAGATTACAAGATGAATTTCAATAAATTATTTTGGAGTTTATTAAAGATTTCCATTTTAAGTACAACTATACAGACTAATTACTGTGATGGACACAGAAATGTAGTTGTATTCTAGAACTGAATCTTGTATGTGTATACTATACTTAATGTCGTTGGGTAAATTATTGGTATATTTTCTGATTAATGGTTAATGCTTCCCTTAAAAATAATTGAGTCATTCATTCACTGTTTTTCTGTTCTATCTTTGTCGGTAGTAGCTAAATTTTAAATGAGAGCACCTTTCATCCCAAAGTGCTTTCCTAATGAATGGGCTGATATGCATCCTACCCAGGTATCACTGTGCTGTCCTTTGCAGTCAGATTTAGAAAGTGTTTTAAGAGCTATGTGAAAATAGGCAATATTAGTTTAGGTCAGGAATTGAGATACTGTGATCAAACAGCAAACATCAGGAAGTTAATTTGACTGGCAAAATCAAGGTAAACTTGGCCAGAAAACTGGCATTGAAAACTTTTGCTCAGATAAAAAAGTGCCATTGATTTTTACATGACCAGCAAGTATTTGGAAACTAGTCCTGTTTTATGTCTGTAATCCCTTTCACTCCTCAGGTGGTACCTGCCTCTCAGCGGTACAGCTGTATCTTGGAAATCCTCCAACCAAATAGCCCCTGTCCTAACATGATTAGCTTGGTCTGACAGACTCTGTTAGCGTATGGTGCTCGGGCTGCAGACTGCTAATCCAGGGTTTTCCTGTCCTGATCGTACACTGCACCCTGTCTAAGTGACTGGTACCCACTTGAGTTGTGCGGTATACAACCTGTGCAACATGTGGTGGCCCTACTGACTGGTACATGGTGGAGGCGTTTATGGATTTTCAGCTTTGAGTAAAAACCATGGTTCTCTAAAAATTTATATGGATTGTATGCCTAAATCCCAATGCCACATAGTGGCAAATAATTATGAAAAATTGTTCAAAATAGATAGGTGCCTTTTTTGTGAGCAGGGAGCATAATTGTTAATTTGGATAATTATGGTGATTTCGTAAAAATCATGTAAAGTTAAAACATTTTCTAACAGTTTACTGTCACTTATCTCCATGATATTATGAAATTAGAAATTTGTCCTGGTGAGTGTTGCATAGATTCTTTGAATGTAGTGTCGAAGTACTGAGAATTAAGTTTGTACTTTTATAGGCTTGGATTTTAAACATTAGTAGCATCTCATAAATAATGTATGTGTTTTGGGAGAGTAAAGGATACCGATTGGTATTTCATGTTGTATGAAATGTCTTGTTTGAAACTCATAGCAGTAATGCTACGCTGTTGTGATCCTCTTTTACTCTCATCAAATTCTGCATTTAAAATATATTTTTTCTTTGTCTTTATAGGAACTCACATACCATTAAGTCATTGTCAGTTGTAGCAGCTCTGTTGTGGAGTGAGATATTCACCTTTTAGCATTCCATTTTACTAACTAGGGTAGAAGAACACTTCTTTTCTTGACTACATTTGGGGAAGTTTGGGGGAGTCCTGCTTATTCCCTTGGGTGTTCCTTATCTGGGGAATCAGATATTTTACTAGTGTGTCTTTTTTTCATCCAATAAATTGCAGACCCAAGATTACTCAAACTCTCTGTTAATTAGGGGGAAAGCCAAGGTTGGGACGGACTTCCCAGTAGATACTGCTGCCCTGCCTGTCTCTTCTGCAAAGAGCTGCTACTTTGCCAGCCTGAGCAGAAAAACTATGGCTTCTTTTGCTTTATTTTCCCTTTTGGTTGGTTGGCTTTCTAGGAATTCAGTCAGATGCTTTGGAGAATGCAATGTATGATTTGCTAGCTCTCTCACCACTTAACTCACTGTGAGGATAAATATGCATGCTTTTTGTAATTAACTGGTGCTTTGAAAACCTTTTTTAGGAAAGAAAAATCTCAACCAAAGTTATACTTATCCAGACAAGCTGACTTGTTGCGTTAATTTTAGCACAACCCATTCTTCAGTGCCTCATTATTGGGGAAAAATATCACATTTAAGGCTTCCATATAGCTCTGTTTTGCTATAACATATATTCTCAACAGTGGATGGCTTCCATGTAGGGTTAAACATACTCTAGGTGCTTTTATATAATTTATTACAGTTTACTCTATTGCATTTCTGTACAACGAAATGCATGCCCTCCCGGGGAAGACTGTGAGTCCAGTTAAAAAAACAAACAAACACAAAAACCAATAAGCAATATAAAACTGCACTCTGTTTTTTAAAATGTGAATGTCTTGAGTAATTCAGAAGAGAGGAAGGAATTTTGCTCTCTTAAAATTTCAAGGAAAACAAAGGCAAAAACTAGTGTGAAGTGTGTAGAACTAGTAACCTAGAAAGCATCGAGTCTTCCTTCTCTGATCTATTAAGTCTCACAAAGTCCAGGAGGATGAGTGGAGAAAATATATCTGGGTTTGCAATGAATGTAAGCTCAGATTGTAGAATTTCTGGTAACTTGGAGGGGGAAAAGCATTTTCCGTAGAGCTCCATGTAACAGGAATGCTCTGTGAAATGTTCATCAGTGTTTTGTACAAAAGTGTTGCTGCTAAACGAAGTTCACACGTGGAAACTTAGAATGTGCTTGAGCGCAGTCACGGCTCCGTGTCTGGTATTGAAACGCCTGTTACAGCATTTCCCAAACCGTTTTGACCCCAGGACCTTTTTCCCCTTTGGGACACCTATGGACCTCTCACTAGTATCCCATGAAAAACATTTTGGGAAACAGCATTATGTAGTTCTTTAAGGAGACAAAACAGTAAGGAACAGATGGCACTGAAGCAGACTTTGTATGCATTTTGTACCATAGAATGTTGAATTGATGGATGTATACTTCCTCCTCTGGAGAGAACGAGCACAGAAAACTGTAATATAAGTGGTTAGAGCTCTTTCCTTTGATGGAAAGATCAGCAATCAATGATCCTGGCTTTTTCACTGAAAGGAGCAGAATTAATACAAGGATTAATTGGGGCAGGTAATTAAGGTTTTAATTCAGATCTAGAAGAAAACTTTGCACAATTGAATGCAGGTATTTATTCACAAATAGTTCTAGTGTTTAGAAGTGACAGGACCTATCATTGAGGTTTATAAGACTTACTGTGGGATATAAATCTGTTTTTTAAAACACTTTTTAGGAATCTGAAACTTGCCATCTGGCATTTTAGTTTAATACAAACTAATGATAGCATTTGAAAGAGATTCTTTATTACTGAACATCGAAGCTCTGAAATGTCTTGAAAGGTGTTAAACTATTTGCCTGTTGTACAAAGAAATGTTAGATTGTTGTAAAAAGAATTGCTATAAAGAACTGTAAAATAACACTACATTATCTGGTGTTGAAACTTACCTGGAAATGTTGATTGATTTTTATGCCTGTCAATGTATTGTAAGAAGCACAGAATTGTAGTTTTGTTTTAATAAACCCCAAAATGAACATATTCTTGATGTCTTAGATTTGTAGTTAAAATTTCCCTACATAATTCATTATATAAACAGTTGTTCTTGTTTGACTTTACATAGAACTTTATTAAATGCTTAAAGACATAATCTTACATAAGTTTATGGACCTACAGATCATGATTTTATCATTGACTCACATCTCTTCAAATTTGACCAAGCATTTGGAGATGTAGATCTGCATCTTAGCTACTGCTCTCCTTTTGTTTAGTAAGTATTCACATCACAGAGATGTTCTTTGGTTTTATGTAAAGATTTCTTTTTAAGCTTTGTGCTACTCTGTCATATTTTATACATTTAAGTTTATAAAAATGTGTGCTGAAATGTTAGGTTTTTCCCACTAGTTTCTAATAGCCACTCAAACAATATCAGTTTACTTATTGGCAAATAGAAAAGCATTTCTTCGGTCAGAGCACAGGTGTGTTTTGTGGTGGATCCTTTGAAAGCGCTCACATTCAGTCTGCCCTTCGGAGGGTGCCCTCTGGAGATGGTGACAAACACGTGCCTGATGGTGGCGGCTATATCTTTTGGATGCAGGACGTGGCTGTGAAGAGATCGACACCCGAGGCTATCCCGTCCGTTCTCCAGCCAGCACTTTGTGCTTTAATCCTTCAGTGTTCCTCTGGGATGTTGTTGCCGTGACTCCATCCTCACTCCTTGGCACATCCACTCTTTGCTCAGCATTAGCAACTCTCTTGCCGGCCGTTGCCTTCCCTTTAGTATAGCTAAATTCTGACTTTAACAGCCACTCTGTCTCTTTTGGTGGATATTAATTTAGAAGGCTAATGTCTTGATGTTTAGCCTTCTAACTACTTTTAGTCCTATTCATTCCCTTTTTTTGCCCCCTTGTGGTCTCCACACACCCGGCTGGTACAACTCTAACATGCCTCCCTGACAAATGCAAAGGCTTTTTTTTCACTGTTGCCCATGGCGTCTGGTTTCGATACCACTGTTGAGAGCCTTCCTGCTCTCTTAGTTCCCACAGCCCTCCCATCTCCTCTTCTGTCTGCACTCGTAAGTCCCTTCTTTGTTGTCCTTCTAGTTTTCAAACAACCTGCAAGATGTGAATACTTACTAAACGAAAGGAGAGCAGTAGCTAAGATGCAGATCTACATCTCCAAATGCTTGGTCAAATTTGAAGAGATGTGTGTCAGTGATAAAATCATGAACTGTAGGTGCATAAATTTATGTAAGATTATATCTTTAAACATTTAATAAAGTTCTTCCTTGCCTTCCCTCGCTTACCAGACAGTCCTGGTGGTATTTAATTCCAATTTTATGTAGAATTTGTATTTTTTATGTGAAAGCACCTAATTTTTACATGTTGGTACAACAAACTGTAGATCAAGTAAATTGCCTCTATGGGCCATTTTTATCTTGCCAGCTGTCAATTCATGTCTGTTGGCCTGGGAAAAATCTGCATGGAAGGACCAGTTTAAGGTTCCCTTTCCAGGAGCCAGAAGGCAATCTGCAGAAGAGAAAAGGTTAACCTTGGTCTTCTGACTTAAGCAGGAATGGAGGCTTGAGGCAAGTCTTTGATGAGGACCCTTGGGTGATGTTTAACCAGGCAACGGGCATCTGAGTCAGCCTTTGACGTCTTGACTATTGCCATGTCTGTGTCAAAGACAGTTTATGTTGAGACAAGCCAGTGTTGGCTGCTGACAGAGGGCATGTTCCTGGTGTAAAAGCTACCTATGAACTGAACAGATGAATGAACAAACCTAATTTCTGGCCTTGTTGGAAATATCTTGCTACCTTCATCTTGCAGGTTGGTTGAAAACTAGAAGGAAAAGAAAGCACAGACATACTTTGGGCCCCACCCCAGAACCCAGCAATCAGTTTTAACAAGCCCCCATGTGATTCTGATGCACATGAGGTTTGGGAATCCTTGCTCTAGACATGTTGCCTCGACAGAAATGGGCATTTCACAGTTCTGCACAGTGTACTCAGGAAGTGAAAACAAGGGAGAGTAGATGGGTAACAATCACCCTTTCCAGAATGGTTTTTCTTCTCAGAAGTATTAAAGCCATCAGGTTAACTTGGTAGATATGGGCTTTCAGATAGCAGTGCTTGAACTCTCTAGGCACGTTGAGATGCTTCTATGCTGGGAAATGGTGGCCTCAATCTGTGTCCTTGCTTAGACATCTCTGTAGATGCTAACATGGGTCCTGTGTTGGTGCATGACTTGCACCACAAAGCCTGGCATCTGGGTGCTTCTCAACTCTCAAACTCTGAAAAGGAAGGCGTGCCCAATTTTAGTTCTGCATGTGAGCTTAATATAGCCCTTTGAATCAGTTCTTGTTATTACTAATAAAAGGAATATAGCAGAAAGAACATGGGGTTTGGAGATCAGTAAATCTAGGATTGAGTTCTGGCTTCTTATGCACATGCAGAAAGACTTTGAGCTGGTCACGTCCCTTCAGTGAGTGTGGATATTCTCTGTATTGCACAGGGCCAACCTCACAATGGAATTTTGAAGATGAAATTAGGTGTAATGAATGTGGAAGTATTGTGTAAGCTTGAAAGTGTTTGGTTGTATTCTTTTATGTGATGGTCAGTTAGGTGTGACCACAGAAGACACACAGGAGAGGCTCATGAAACCAAAGTTTATTATACTCACAGGTCCCAGAGACAGGAGGTATGGGCATGCTGCACAGGGCCACATGGGAAAGATACCATGGTGGTCAGGAGGCAGAAGGCAGGAGCGAGGGATAGGTTAGGTCAGAGCCTTTACTGGGGTTTCGGTAGTAAAGGCGAGATAGGACAGGGTGAACAGTTTTGGATTGGCTTATTTGGATAATTTTGTTGGGCTCTAAATTATAGAAGTAATCCCTGTTTGGTACCTGTTGCTGAGAGGATTAAGGCAGAGGAATATTGCCTCCTGGGGTGCCTGGGCCAGGTATGGGATTCTGGTGCAAAGACATGCTCTAGGCTGTCTCTAAGAACTGGCTAGCCCCAGGAGAGGAGGGGCAGTGTCTATACCACCAGAAAGGTTTTTTTAAGATGTCAAAGAATCATAGGGGAGAAAATTTAGCTCTGGAATGGAAATCAGGGGTCACCTGGTATAGTATTCAGCCTCCAGGTTTTACAGAAGAGAAAATTGTCCATGCTTATCAGCACCGTACTCTCCCGAGTGAGCCACGGGCCAGCCCGCCCGAAAATTGTCCATGCTTACACAGCACATTGATAGATTTAGACCAGAAGCAATATCATTTGACTCAGTCTAGTGAACAGCAGCCACATGGACCGTGAACAAGTCAGGAAAATGATCAAGTTCTTATCCAGTGAAGAAGAGATCACCCCTGAGTTTGATGTGGAGCTTGACAAGTTACATAATGATGTAAAACTGGAAATTGGCTCCAGCAAAACAAAGTACTAGACACACTCACATCTAGGGCTTATTTGTGCTTCTGTAGTGAGGCGCTGTGATAAGCACTTTATCCACATCATCTCAGTCCTCTGGGGTGGATACTATTAGCTTCATTTTACAAATGATGAAACTGAGGCTCAGTAGGGAAGTAGTAGCCGAAGACTTCTGCCAAGGCAGAGTTCAAATATGCTCCTATGACATGCTTCCTTCCTGGGGTTTGCAAACTCTGCTCTTACTCTGGGACAAGTGACAGAACAAGGAACAGCAGGGTGGAAAGCAGCACTTCTCAGGATGGGGGGGGGGGGGAAAGAACGTATGCAGAGGACTTTGCAGAAGCCCTCAGACTGGGCTGCTTGAACAGAGCTGAGCAGGAGGAGAGACTTTGAGGCTGAAAATGGCTGGAATGTGCTACCATTTATTGCATTTCTGTCTGGTGCAGAGCAGAACTCAGCGATGATTAGCATACAATAATATCGTTACTATCATATGTGCCAGGCACCATGCTGATCACTTGATGATGGTCCTAAACAACCCTAATTGAAATTGAGTGGAAGCAATCACTCCAGGTCATGCTGCTGGAGGCATGTGGCTGGTTTTCACACTTGTTCTTCAACACTGTGTTTTGCAAATGCTCGGTGGAGACACTCTGCATCCCAGGTGGGTCTGTGTCTGGAAGAGAGAACAGATAACATCGAAACAGAACCTGGAGATGGCATTTATTTGGTAGGTGTTTTGAGCACAAAGCAGACTTCAGTTGGGCTCACTTGGAAGTTCCCATTGTGTTCACTGGGCTGGAAAACTCACTTGTCTCTTGTGGCCGAGGGAGAGGTGGCAGTTTCACCCTGTCTTCCCATACTGTGCAGGCTGCGGTCCTGGCCCCTTTGTGCGCAGTCAGGAAATATCCCCTCCCGTCCAAGGCACAGAATGAATCACTTCCAAACCTGCAACCTTGAGACAGTAATGGTGTTAAAGGGGCTACACTATGTAATGCTTTAAGGCTCTAAACTGCAAATCCCTTTTAACAGAAAGTTTTTTCCACCTCTGGATGAGACATTTTTACAGATTCTGTTTTGTAGGAGCCTTTCAGCCTCATGACTTTTCCCCCACAGAATTTCCCTCTCAGTGCAGGCAAAAAGCAGGAAAATTAATTTGGAAAGTGTGTCTGAAATGGGCAATGGAACACATTCATTGTCTTGGGTCAGGATGAAACCTAGTTTTTATTGACAACAACTTTGCATTTAGGTCTTTCTCTATGAAAATTCATTGAGTTTCTTTAATCTCTTGAAGCAGTAGGGTCAGCTTTAGTGGTATGTCTGTGGTTGCTGTTTTAGTTCTATTTTATTAACAATAAAACCTTGTCAGTGCCCAGGAAATAGTTTTACGTAAAGGTGAAATGTGGAGGTTGAAAGGGTAAACATCAGAAAGGCGTTTGGGTCTCATGGCACTTTGAGGGGCCAGGATGTCGTGGACACTAAAAGTGGGGTTACTGTGGCAAAACCAAGTGCACAAAGACAGGAGACACCACACACCAGATGAATTCCCAAGAAGCTGTAAGGAAATCCACTTTAAAATTACAAAATAATTTTAAAGGATGAAATGCTTTGCTATGTAAAGTAACCTGGCAAGGTCTTTAGTAATATGAAGTTCACCAAGTCTGCCAAGGAGAGTTAGTAGTCGATTGTATGACTCGGGCAGTCACTTGATTTCTCCCTTTTGTAAATTAGGGCTGATAATAATGACCTCACATCTACCCCAGGAGTGTTGGGAAAACCACCTGAGCCAGTGGGAGGGGCTTTGAAAGTGTAATCTATTCTCTAAGTGTAAAGATGGGCTTCTGTCTTTGAACTGGGTTCCCTGAGGTGAGGCCACTTCCACAGCTTTCTTCCGGTGCAGGGCCCCTAAGCACTGGCTCGCCAGGGACTCCAGCAGGTGGAGTCCGGCACAGGAGTCTGAGAAAGTGGCTTCTGGCTAAGTGCCTTCGTATGTGCCTGCTGCTCAGGCGTCACTGCTTTGTGATTCAGGGCCAGAATCTGGCTAAGGCTACCTGGATTCGAATCCCCGTTCCCGACAGCCGCCACCTAATAGAGGATAAAATGAAGTAATGACCATGCATGAAGCGTCTGGCACAGGTCTGGAGCATAGTAAATGCTTTATAAGTGTTAGTTCTGCTAAGGGTTTGGACCCTTTCCAGACGACTCAGTAAACTTTCTGCAGGAGCCTCGGCTTTTTCTACCTGCTCCTGCCCACTCGCGCCCTCGGTCCGCGTTTGACGGATGCTCTTCAAGCCCCCTGTGTAAACATGGGTAACCGTGCACGGTACTAGTGCCTTGAGGTTCACCAGATTTTCGGGTGCTAATTTGCTCGAATCGGCCCCCCGCCCCACACCAGGGTGCAGGGTGCAGGGTGCGGCCACGCCGCGCATTCCAGCGCTGTCCACTAGGTGGCGCTGGCACCTCATCAAGCTTTGCCAGAGCCAGGACTGAAAACCAAGTACCGTCCCCGCCCCGACCTGGGACCAAGGTGCTACCTCCTAGGACGTTCCTCGAGATGCAGCTTATCACTGACTGCCAGAAATGAGACCTCAGATGGATCGTCCAGTGCAGGAAAGGGAAGGAAAGAGACAGAGTGGGGACGGGAGCTGGGCATGGGGCAGAGTGGGCGTGGCGCGGGCAGGCTGGGGCCTCGTCTCCCCCTTTCTCCATCTCCCCCCCGCTGCCCCCCTGGGACAGGGATGCGGATTGATGCAGCCTGAGGCCCTGTCCCCTCTGCCTCTGTCTCTCATCTGTGGCCCGTCGCCCTGTGCTGTGGTCACTCTGTCGCTCTGTCCTGGATTTGTTTGTTCATTAGCTCCTCTCCTGTCTCACGTCCACCTGTGCCTCGTGGTCTGTCTTCCATAAGCCTTTCTGCTGCTCTATTAACAACCCTCAGAGCCCCTAAAGTCCACTTCCCTTTTCCTTGCCATCGGTGTTCACCACACTCAAGGATTCCCCAGGCACACCCCTCCTGCCCCCCTCCGTGCCTCTGCTCCTGCAGTTTCTTTTTCAGCCCCTGTGCATGTTCAAATCTTATGTCACCCGTGTCACCTGAAAGTGATGGCTTCCTCTTTGCAAGCCTCATCGCATCTCTCCTATGGCACTGGGCCCTTTCATGCACTTATTCATCACAGTGTTCTCTGAGCACCTACCACGTGTGGCCCGGTGCTGGGGACATGATGGTGAACCATACCAGCAACTTGGCCCTCATGGAGCATATGTTCTAGTCAGTGAGATAGGCCTGAAAGAAGTACAGGAGTGTAAATAAAATAAGTACAGACTCCTGCATGATAGGTGCAGTGGATGAAACCAATGGGGTTCTATGGGAGAGGGTAACGGAGGGGTGTGGGCTGGGGGAGGCTTCTCAGAGCAAGGTGACATTTCAGCTGAGCCTCAAGGCTGGGACAGAGCGGTTTTGCAGAGGGCTGGTGGGGGTAGAGTGGGTCATTCCCAGCAGAGAGAATAGCTTGAGTCTGGAAGAGACCAGACTGGCAGAGAACTGAAAGAAGCTTGCAACCCGGTGTCGAGCTGAGAGGGGCGCCAGAGCACAAGGCAGGGAAGCTACTGAAGGGAAATAGTCACAGTTGCAGCTTTTAAAGAGCATTTTTGCTGATCTGTGTACAATGGCCTGGGGAGAAGGGGAAGAAAGGAACCACAGTCCAGAAAGAGGTGCTGGTGGCTTGGGTAGGGAGATGGTGAAGTGGGTGGGTTGGGGTATGTTCTGGAGACTGATGGGCAGGTCTTCTCTGATGTGAAGGGACGGGTGACTGTCATGTTGGATACCAGCTCCAAAGGCTTGGGGTGGCTGGGGACGGCTGCCTGCTGTAGTGCTGTGAGGACAGGGTCCTGAGGCTGAGAGGCAGAGTGACCTGACCAAGCGGCCAGCTCTGGCACAGGAAGGACAGTGTGGGACGGGCTATTTGATTTGACATTTGATGAATGGGCTTTAAACTCCTCAAGTGCAGGAGCTGTGCTTGATTCACTATAGTGTCCCTACAAAGCAGTTCCTGGGACATGGGGAAGTGGCCTCTCTTTGACAAAACAGGCATAAAGATTTGATGCTGTTGGGAATGTGGGTGCTGATGGGGGTCATCCTGGCTGCACACCACCTGCTGTCTTGGGAGCACTTAGTGACGCCGGTGGTGGCTGCAGAGTGGGGGTGGGTGGGGAGGAGGCTGGGTCATTGCTTTTCTCCTTTGCTGTCCACTGCACTGTGTCCAGGGGACGCGAAGCCCACTCGGTCCTCACAGCTGTTGCTTAAGCAGTGAGCTTGGGGTCCCTCTTACTCCTCTTTATGGCCCACGGGGATGCCTCCTCCCTTTGAAAAGTGGAATGTTACGATTTCAGAAGTCCCACTTCTTGCATGAAGGGAGAGTGGGAGCCTCCTGTGCACCCAGAAATGCCTCCTTAATACTCAAATCACCATGTGGGAACGTCACTTCGACACTTTGCCAGCTGCAAGACTTCCATATGTAGTCTCATCATCCATTTATAGTGTAAATTTCACACGTAAGTAAAAATGCCATAACAGAGCAATGCCTGGGGAAGGGCGGTAGGAAGGATGCGGGGAACGCTGGGGCTGGAGGCAAGCGTCCTACACTTGGCGGTTTTGCCCTGAGCTGGCGCCTGTCTGGGACCTTGAACCCTGCCCTCAGTGCCAAGGGGAGAAGCCCTGAAGCAGAGACACCGGGTGGAGCCCGCTGTAACCAGCGGCCGTTCCCTCCACTAGAGGGCGCCAGCACCTTCCATGCGGCCTGACGTGCTGGGGCTGGCTTGAGAGGAGGCTGAGAGTGAGGTTTGGGGGTGTCTCAGGGACCTCAGAAATACTCTGTGCCTGGAATCTACTGCCCCGCACCCCTGAACCTCTTTCTCCCTCTGCCGCTCAAATGTGGCTGCAGTTTCCTTGGGCATCTCACAGACCAGCTCTGGCCCCACCATTGCAGCATGAGCCCTGGGGAGTGGGACCTCTGCCCAGAGGGACTCCCTGAGCTGGCCTCAGGGGTAGGCCTACCCAGGAGCCTGTGGGTCCCTATGGCCTCCTCCCTGGAGGGTGAGCTTCCTGGGGGAGGAGAATTTGTCTTGGGCATATTTGTTCTTTTCCCTGTCCCCCAGGGCCCTGAGCGTAGGAGGAGCTCACCAAAGCCCCTGGGCCAGTGTGCCTACTGGGCGTTGGCCCTGGTTAGCTGCTGGACAAATTGGGGGCCGGCACCTCGAGAAACACAGAGTGGGTGAGAGGCTTCAGCTGGTCCTGCCGAGTGGGGCTCAGAAGACCACTGAAAGGTGGGGGTACTGGGTGAGGGGCTGGGGGGAAACAGGGTAGGATAAGGAGGGCAGCGAGCTGGGGAAGCAAGCAGGAGGATTCAGACAGGCTGAGAGGAGTCACATTCAGAGAAGGGCTTGGCCACCTGAAGTACCACTGTTCCAGAACCAGGAAACCAACCCATGAGGCCAACCCTGCTCCGGGCTTCCAAAGCCCTCTCCTCTAGGCTTTTCTGGGCCAGAGAACTGAGGGGGAATGTTTTCCATATTCCACTCTGGCCTTTAGCTGTGGTACCACCTGCCAAGCTCTCTGGAGAAGCCAGGGGGATCCGACAGCTGTGACCCTCTGTCCAGACACTGCTCAGCCACAGCCTTGGCCAGGCCTTTCCTCTGGGACCCACGCCGAGGACCCAGAGCTGCCGGGGCTTGTGTGTCTCATGAGCTCCATGAAGGTCTTCACAGCTGCAGGTGCAGGTGTTATTTTCTGCAGAGGTTGCAGCGGGCAGGATTGGCAGCACTAACATCTCGGAACATTGCTAACCAGGGCGTGGGGCCACACAAAGCTCCTGTGTGGGGTTTCAGCCTTACTAGCATGGTGACAGTCATGCGGGACCCGTTGTAAAACCATGCTGGTCAGGCTGCACTTTCTTCTCCAGGATGGTCAAGCTTCTGTTCCAGCAGCCAGAGGACTTACTGCTGGTCTCCAGCAGCCATTTCTCCTGTCTGTAAATAATTCCTTGTTGGGTTAGTTATGCAATGGGCTTGTCTGAAATGTTAATATATTTGTTTTTAAATGCCATTGGTGTATGATTTCCATCATAACGAGAGCCTTAGTGATGAAAATTGTCTACAGCCCGAGGACTTTGTGAAGAGCTGCTGTGGAAGGTGAGGGAATCTAACGGAGAGGGGAGGCTGGTGGGTCAGATGGGGTGATGCCTATGAAGCTGAGGGCTGCTAGGACCACCAGGGAGCTGCTTTGGGCCGGGGGTTTGGACAGTTCCCATCAGTGCAGGTCTCAATGCCAATCAATGAAGATGTATAGAGGGGGTTGTGTCACAAAGGTGGGTTTGAAACCAGTAGGCAGTGGGCAATGGCCAGATTTCCATCTATTTTGTATCATAGTGTGCCATAAGTAAGCGTGATTTATAGAGAAGGGGAGGCCCAGAGATGTTGAGATTCTCGCCCAGGGTCACACAGCATAGCAGAGACAGAGTGAGGCTCAGAAAGCAGATTTCTGCATCATAACTTTCAGAATTTTCTCCAAAGTGGGACACTGAAGGGCTGGGGGTCCAGAGTTCATTCATTCAGTGGGTCTCATAATCTTTACTGATGCTAGCTGCCAAGTGCAGCTCAGAAGCTAGAAGAGGATCCCCAGGCAATGTGCAAAGCCCAGGCAAACTGTCAGGGTGATCCAGAGGAGAGACCTCCTTCACCCGGGTGAGGCATCAAGCAAGCCTTCCCGAGGAAGCAGAAGACAGCTGGGTCCTGTTGGAGTCCATTAATTTGATGATTTGTTGAGAATATCTTAAGGGAAACAGAGAGTAAACTCTAATAAACAAACAAATAAATATCAGAAACAACATTGGTGGAGCTCTTACTAGACATTGTCCATGCAGAGCAGGAATCCTTACCCCTGAGGAGGCTGAGGCTCAGGGAGAGTCAGGAATGGTCCAGAGGGTCCCAGCCTGTCAGCAGTGGAGCTGGGAGTCTGCTGGGCAAAGGTCTTTTTCTTCTTTTTTTCCCTTCTAATTCTTGTTCATTGTGCAAAATTCCAAACATATACAAAAGTGGAGAGAATAGTACAAAGTCCCAAGCTTCCATCATCCAGCTTCAGCAATTTCCAATTAAGGCCAATTTTGTTCCGTCTCCCCCACCATCAAACCATTTCAAAGCAAATCTCTGATGTCAGGTCATCTCATCCATAAATATTTCAGCAGGCAGCTCTAAAGCATAATGACTCTTTGACAAAAGCATAATCACAGCCCCATTATCACACCTAGAAACATCAACAGTGATTCCAGTCAGTGTTCAATGTTCAGTTGGCTCAATTTTGTTTTTTAACAATTGGTTCGTTGAGTCAGGATCCAAGTAAGATCCACACATTGTGTTGCAGTGAAGTCTTCTAAGTTTCTTTTGTGCTGTAGTTTCTCTCTCCCTCTTTTTTTCCTGGCAATATATTTAAGAAATTTGGTCATCTCTTCTGTGGTTTCCCATACCTGGCAGTTGCTGTTTTCATCCCTGGGGTCCTGTTTAACATGTTCCTCTGTCCCCTGTATTTCCTATAACCTGGAACTTGAATCTGGAGGCTTGATCAGACTTAAGTTCGAATTTTTGTGGCACCAACATTCTTTTTTTTTTTTTAATTTAATTTTATTTTGTCAATACACAATGTGGTTGATTATTGTGGCCCATTACCGAAACCTCCCGACCCTCTCCCTGCTCCCTTCCAACAACCTCCTCTCTGTTCGCTTGTCATATCAGCTTCAAGGAATTGTAATTGTTGTGTCTTCTTCCCTCCCCTACCACCCCGTGTTTGTGTATTTATTTATTTATTTTTAGCTCCCACAAATAAGTGAGAACACATGATATTTCTCTTTCTGTGCCTGATTTGTTTCACTTAATATAATTCTCTCTAGGTCCACCCATGTCATTGCAAATGGCAGTATTTCATTCTTTTTTATAGCAGAGTAGTATTGCATTGTGTAGATATACCACATTTTCCGTACCCACTCATCTGATGATGGACATTTGGGCTGGTTCCAACTCTTGGCTATTGTAAAGAGTGCTGCGATAAACATTGGGGAACAGGTATACCTTCGACTTGATGATTTCCATTCCTCTGGGTATATTCCCAGCAGTGGGATAGCTGATTCATATGGTAGATCTATCTGCAATTGTTTGAGGAACCTCCATACCATTTTCCTTAGAGGCTGCATGATTTTGCAATCCCACCAACAATGTATGAGAGTTCCTTTTTCTCTGGAACCTCGACAGCATTTATCATTCACAGTGTTTTGGATATTAGCCATCCTAACTGGGGTGAGACGGTATCTCAGTGTGGTTTTGACTCGCATTTCCCAAATGCTGAGTGATGTTGAGCATTTTTTCATGTGTCTGTTGGCCATTTGTATATTTTCCTTTGAAAAATGCCTATTTAGCTCTTTTGCCCATTTTTAAATTGGGTTACTTGTTTTTTTGCTGTAAAGTTGTTTCAGTTCCTTGTATATTCTGGATATTAATCCTTTGTCAGATGTATATTTTGCAAATATTTTCTCCCACTCTGTTGGTTGTCTTTTAACTTTGTTAATTGTTTCTTTTGCTGTGTGGAAGCTTTTTAGTTTGATATAATCCCATTTGTTTATTTTTCCTTTGGTTGCCCGTGCTTTTGGGGTCATATTCATGAAGTCTGTGTCCAGTCCTACTTCCTGAAGTGTTTCTCCTATGATTTCTTTAAAAATTTTTATTGTTTCAGGATGTATATTTAATTCTTTAATCCATTTTGAGTTGATTTTAGTATATGGTGAGAGGTATGGGTCTAGTTTCAT
Source organism: Cynocephalus volans (assembly GCF_027409185.1). NCBI lineage: Eukaryota > Metazoa > Chordata > Mammalia > Dermoptera > Cynocephalidae > Cynocephalus > Cynocephalus volans. The sequence continues at coordinate 142,380,449 of NC_084466.1, read as the reverse complement.
TCTCCTGCATATGGATATCCAGTTATCCCAGCACCATTTGTTGAAGAGGCAGTCTCTTCCCCAGTGTATGGGCTTGGTGCCTTTGTCAAAGATCAGATGGCTGTAGGTGTGAGGGTTGATTTCTGGATTCTCTATTCAATTTCATTGATCAGTGTGTCTGTTTTTATGCCAGTACCATGCTGTTTTGGTTATTATAGCTTTGTAGTATTGTTTAAAGTCAGGTAGTGTTATGCCTCCAGCTTTATTTATTTATTTGCTCAGCATTGCTTTGGCTATGCGTGGTCTTTTATTGTTCCATATAAATGTCTGGATAGTTTTTTCCATTTCTGAGAAAAATGTCTTTGGAATTTTGATGGGGATTGCATTGAATTTGTCTATCACTTTGGGTAGCATGGACATTTTCACAATGTTGTGTCTTCCAATCCAAGAGAATGGGATATCTTTCCATCTTCTTGTGTCCTCTTTAATTTCTGTCAGCAGTGATTTATAGTTCTCATTATAGAGATTTTTCACATCCTCGGTTAACTCTATTCCCAAGTATTTTATTTTTTTGGTGGCTATCGTAAATTGGCAAGCTTTCTTGATTTCTCTTTTTGCATGTTCACTATTGGAGAATTGAAATGCTACTGATTTTTGTGTGTTGATTTTGTATCCTGCTACTTTGCTGAAATCATTTATCAACTCCAAGAGTTTTTATGTAGAGGCTTTAGGCTGTTTGATATATAGGATCATGTCATCTGCAAACAGGGACAGTTTGACTTCATCTTTCCCAATCTGGATGCCCTTTATTTCCTTCTTGTCTCTGATTGCTCTGGCTAGTACTTCCAACACTATGTTGAATAGGAGTGTTGAGAGTGGGTATCCTTGTCTAGTTCCTGTTCTTTCATCCCATTCAGGATGAAATCAGCATTGGGTTTATCATATATGGCTTTAATTATGTTGAGATACTTTCCATCTACACCCAACTTGTAGAGTCTTTATCATAAATGAGTGTTGAATTTTATCAAATGATTTTTCAGCATCTATAGAGATGATCATATGGTTCTTGTGTTTGATTTTATTGATATGGAGTATCACATTTATTGATTTGCATATGCTGAACCAACCTTGCATCCCAGGGATGAATCCTACTCGATCATGGTGTACAATTTTGCATATGTGTTGCTGTATTCTGTTAGCTAGTATTTTATTGAGTATTTTTGCATCTATATTCATGAAGGATATTGGCCTATAGCTTTCTTTTTTTGTTGTATCTTTACCTGGTTTTGGTATCAGGGTGATGTTTGCTTCATAGAATGAATTTGAGAGAATTGCCTCTGTTTCAATCTTTTGGAATAGTTTGTAAAGAATCGGTGTCAATTCCTCTTTGAATGTTTGGTAGAATTCTGCTGTGAATCCATCTGGTCCTGGTCTTTTCTTTGCTGGGAGCCTTCTGATAACAGCTTCAATCTCTTTTATTCTTATTGGTCTGTTCAGATTTTCTACATCATCTTGGCTCAGTTTGGGTAGTTTGTGTTTGTCCAGAAATTTATCCATTTCCTCCAGATTTTCAAATTTGTTGGCATATGGTTGTTTACAGTAGTCTCTAATGATTCCTTGTATTTCAGAGGTATCAGTTGTAATATCACCTTTTTCATTTCTAATTTTTGTTATTTGGGTCTTCTCTTCTCTTTTTTTAGTTAGCCATGCTAATGGTTTGTCAATTTTATTTATCTTTTAAAAAACCAACTTTTTGATTCATTGATCTTTTTTTTGTATCATGTTTTGGGTTTCAATTTCATTGAGTTCTACTCTGATCTTAATGATTTCTTTCTGTCTGCTAACTTTGGGTTTGGATTGTTCTTGTTTTTCTAGTTCTTTAAGGTGAAGTATTAGGTTGTTCACTTGCCATCTTTCCATTCTTCTGAAGTAAGCATTCAATGCGATAAATTTCCCCCTTAGTACTGCTTTTGCAGAATCTCACAGGTTTTGGTATGATGTATCATTGTTTTCATTAGTTTCAAGAATTTTTTTGATTTCCTGTTTGATTTCTTCTTGGACCCATATGTCATTATGTAGAATACTGTTTAATTTCCATGTGTTTGTATAGTTTCCAGAATTTCGTTTGTTATTGATTTCTAATTTTAATCCATTGTGGTCTGAAAAACTACATGGGATAATTCCAATTTTTTTGAATTTGTTGAGACTTGATTTGTGACCTAACATGTGATCTATCCTGGAGAACGATTCACGTGCTGATGAGAAGAATGAATATTCTGAGGTTGTTGGATGGAATGTTCTGTAGGTATCTGCCAAGTCCAATTGGTCTAGAGTGTTGTTTAGATCTTGTGTTTCTCTGCTGATTCTTTGCCTAGATGATCTGTCCAATATTGATAGTGGGGTGTTCAGGTCCCCTGCTATTATGGTATTAGTGTCTATTTCCTTCTTTAGGTCTAATAGAATTTACATTATAAATCTGGCTGCTCTGACATTGGGTGCGTATATATTTATGATTGTTATGTCTTCTTGATGGATCAATCATTTTATCATTATGTATTGGCCCTCATTATCTCTTTTTATGGTTTTTAGTTTAAAGTTTATTTTATGAGATATAAGAATAGCTACTCCAGCTTGTTTTTCATTTCTGTTTGCATGGTAAATCTTTTTCCATCCTTTCACTCTTAGTCTATGTGAGTATTTAAAGGTGAGATGGGTTTCTTGAAGGCAGCATATAGTTGGGTCCTCCTTTTTAATCCAGTCAGTCAGCCTGTGTCTTTTGATTGGTGGATTTAAGCTTTTTACATTAACAGTTGTTATTGAAAAGTGTTGATTTACTCCTAGCATTTTATTGATTTTTGTTTGGATGTCTTAAGTGTGTTTTGTTCCTTTCTTTCTGATTTACTGTTTGTCTTCTGTATTTGTTGGTTTCTTGGGTTGTAGATAAACTTTTTTTTTCTTTTCATTGTTGGCATTTTTATTTTACTAGTGGGTTTTGATTTTAGTTTTTATGGCAGTGGTTGTTATATTTCAGGTACCAAACCCAGTACTCCCTTGAGAATTTCTCGTAAGGGTGGTCGTGTGGTAGTGAACTCCTGCAGTTTTTGTTTGTCTGAGAAAAATGTCATTTGCCCTTCATTTCAGAAGGAGAGTCTTGTGGGGTAGAGTATTCTTGGCTGGCAATCTCTGTCTTTTAGTATTTTGAATATATCATCCCATTCCCTTTTGGTTTTTAGGGTTTGTGATGAAAAGTCTGATGTTAGTCTGATTGGGGCTCTCTTATAGGTGACTTGATCCTTCTATCTTGCAACTTTTAAGATTCTCTCTTTGTCTTTGAATTTTGCCAATTTTACTATAACATGTGTTGGAGAAGACCTTATTGGGTTGAATACATTTGGGGATCTTTAAGCTTCCTGAATCTGAAGATCTGTGTCTTTTCCTATACCTGGGAAGTTTTCTGCCACTATTTTGTTGAATATGTTTTCAATGCAATCTCCTTTTTCCTCCCCTTCTGGAATACCCATGACTCGGATATTTGAGCACTTATGGTTGTCTGACATCTCTCTTATATTTTCTTCAATGTTTTTAATTCTTTTTTCTTTTTTTTGTCTGCCTGTGTTATTTCAAACAGCCCATCTTCAAGTTCAGAAGTTCTCTCTTCTGCTTCTGCAAGCCTGCTGGTTAAACTCTCTGTTGTGCTTTTTATTTCATTGAATGAATTCTTCAGTGTGGCAAGCTAGCTACATTCTTTTTCAGGGCATTAATTTCCTTGTACATTTCTTCTTTCAGGTCCTGTATACTTTTCCTCATTTCATTGTGTTATCTAGCTGAGTTTACTTGTATCTCATTTAATTTCCTTAGAATTATCACTTGAAATTCCTTGTCAGACATTTCAAGGGCTTCTTGTTCTATAGGATCTAGAGCTTGAGAGTTATTACCCTTTGGTGGTGTACTTTCTTGATTTTTCATATTTCTGGTATCTTTCCTTTGATGTTTAGTCATTGTGGGAAGGGATTTCACGGTCCACTGGTTCGACACTATTGTCTGGCTAGGATCCTGCCAGGGTTGCCAATTTGGTATGGCTGCCTCAGTGTCTGCTCGGTCACCTGCTGGCAACCAGGGCACATGGTCATCATGGGTCTTGGGCCTCTCTGGGGAGGCACCTCTCTGGTTGGTATGCACTCAGCCAGGCTGGGGATGGGTTCTGGTGGCGGCGAGACCTTCTGCTAGGTCATGCGCTGGCCCCACAGTGCGTGTGGTCTCCACGGGACTTGGGCCTCTCCGGGGGAGGGCTCCTCTCTGGTCGGCACACACTCTGCTGGGCTGGGGATGGGGTCCAGTGGCGGCGAGGCCTACCTGCTTGGTCCTGAGATGGCGACGTGGGGTGTGTGGTCTCAGTGGATCCTCGGCCTCTCTGAAGAGGCACCTCTCTGGTTGGCACACACTCGGCCGGGCTCACACCAGCATTCTTAAAGCACAAGTCAAAAGGCAGCCTGCTGAGCAGTGTGTGTGTGTGTGCGTGCATGTGTGTGCCCGTGTGTGTACCTGTGTGTGTGCATATGCATGTGCCTATGGGCTACTCTCTTTTGCCTTTGGCCACTTTCCAGAAGCCACTGCTTTCCACTTGCCACGGCCACAGACTCCTTTGAAGGTCACTAAACTGCTTCAAGGCTACTTGTTAAGGGGCAGGCAAGCAGCAAATGGAAAGTGTCCCCTTTGTCCAAGCTAGTCCACTGGGATGCTGCCTGGAAGAAGCCTTCAGTGGGGACAGAATTCCTTTTGACATCTGCACTTCAGGGTCTTCCTGCTGCCTCCTTCTGTTGCTCATACTTTGATTTTGGGGTCTTTCCTGTCAGGAGCCTTGAGAGGTCTGAGGATCCAGCCTTTTCCTCCCCTCCCTCCTGCCATTTGTCATCTGTTATAGATGACTTAGGTCACAGCAGAGAACTTAGATGTGGACCTCTGCTTCTATCTGAAGATCTGATGGGGCGGGCTGAGGTGGAAACTGCAATGACAACAATTCAACCAAGTGCCACCCAGAGGTCACCATGGATGCCCTGGAAATAGGAGGAGGACTGGGGTGGGGTGGGGTTCTCAGAGTCTGGGCCTGCTCTCTGCTTCTCCAGCTGGGGGGAAACCACTGTCCAAGCCAGAGACTGCACCTGGAGGTGTCAGCTGTGAAGTGGAGAAAGAGGCTGTGGGCCAACTTCTAAGATAGCTGCCCTGGCACCTGACACGTTTGCTCTGAGCCATCTGTCAGTGTACAGGTGTCTACTTGTACAGAATGTCTTGTCTGTGCTGGGGGAAGGAGGGGCTTTTCACATGCTCTTGAAGTAGTGTCCGAGCAACTGGGAGGCATCCCTGGAGCCCTCTCCTCTATTCCTCACATGCAACCCATGGCCCAGAGTGTCCACTCAACCTCCAAAGCACATTTCAGATCTGCCCTGCCCCACGCGGCCTTCGTCATCTCCCTATGTCCTCCGCTGGCCTCCTGCTTTCACTCTTCCTGGCATTAATCCTTCTCTCGCACTGCAGCCAGAGTCCCATTTTTGAAACATAAATCTCATCATACCCATCCCCTGCCTAAAAGCCTGCAGTGAGTTGAATAAGCGTCCTTCCAAAATTCATGCTTACCTGGAACCTTGGAATGTGACCTTATGTGGAAATAAGAGTCTTTGCAGATGTAAGTCAGTTAAGGTGAGGCCATACTGGATTAGGGTGGGTCTTAAAGCCAATGACTGATGTCTTTATAAGAAGAGGATAGGACACAGAGAGGCACAGAGAGAGGATGCACATGAAGACAGAGGCAGAGGTTGAGTGATGCATCTGTAAACCAAAGAATGCCAGGGATTGTCGGAAACCACTAGAAGTTGGGACGAGGTGTGGAAGGACCCTCCCTGAGAGCCTTTGGAGGGAGCGTGGCTCTACCAACAACTTGATTTCAGACTTTTACCCTCCAGAATTGTGAAGGAATACATTTCTGTCATTTTGTGCCATGCAGTTTGTGTACTTCATTATGGCAGCCCTAGGAATCCATTTCAAACCCATAATAAATGGCATTCAGCACTGCACCCAGAATAAAATATAGAACCGTTCACATGACCCACCAGCCTGGCATGGTCTGGTCCCTTTGTCCTGTTGCCCTGAGACTGCTGGGGCTCAGAGGAGTTGGAGCGGTCCCACCTCCCTCTCAACGTGGCTTCTCACGCCTTCACGAAGTCTACAGGTCTCTTCTCTTCCCCTGAGCTCCAGCAGTACCAGGTTGGCAGTCTTTGTGTTCTAATACTTGTAGACTGATTGGTTGGGGGGGAGGAGGAGTGACAGCGGGGACTGTTTATTGTGCCATCTTGATGACACCATCTGCATCACCCCTTTTAAAGTTGCTTTGTGGAATGTGGACCATGTGGGAGACAAGCGAGGCAGCAAGGACCAGGCACGGGGCTTCACTCGGCAGCCAGGGGTGGCAGGGCTGCTCTGAGGTGGTGATGAGAAGAGGAGCATTTGAGATGTGTCCTTGAGCTCGAGCCCACAGCTCTTGCAGAAGGATGGCAGGAGCAGGGGAGGAGAGGACTCCAGGCTGATTGCCAGGTGCTCTGGATGAGCAAGTGGGTGGGGATGGGGACTCCAAGATCCTTGTCACCCAGAGATGCTGTATTTCTCTCAGTGGGGGAGACTACAGTGCCACAGCAGATGGGGTGAATCACAAAAAGTATCAGCTGAGTCTCAGGCACTCAAGTCATCCCTGGCTCTTTATTGCCTCAATCAAGCTTAACTAAGAACTAACCAGAACAAAGCCAGGCTTTAAGGCCCTACTTGGATGGTGTGCATGGTCTAATGAGTAACCAGACAAGGTAAATGAGGTCCCATGCCTCCATACTGCCTGCACTGCCATGCCCCCCCCCCACCCCCAAGTCTGTCTCAGGTTCCCAGACATCAAAGCCTTGAAAGATCAGCAGAGGCAGAAGTGGAGGCTGCAGAAAGACAGTAGTGACCTATCCAGCCTTGGCAAAGTTGTTGGAAAAGTTAGAAATTTTTTAAAAGTTTAGCTTTCACATAAAGTACAACTGTCACCTTTGAAATCTTTAAGTAAAAGCTGGGTTGGATCTAGTTATTTAAATGCCAGGCTGCCAGGGAGCATGAGGTGAGGTTCTCTGCTTGGTTTCTGCTGTTTTTCTAAGATAAAAGACTGCAGAGTAGGCAGGAACAGCCCAAGGAGACCTGGAGTCCGTCCTGCACTGCCACAGGGAGGAGGCCCGTGGTTGACCCTGGGCAAGTCACGAGCCCTCTCAGGGCCTTGGTGAACCCATCTGTAAACTGTCATTGGAGTAGATGCTCCCTAAGGCCCTTCTCACCTTGACACCTAGTGTCTTGCCTGTGCCGTAAATTTTCACTACTGGGTGATGTCATTCACCACGGTTGTGGCCCAAAAGATGTGGCTCTTGGAAAACCCGACCACATGCTCTCTGTTTGGGAACCATAAGTCCTAGCACAGACAGCTGAAAGGCCTTTCCTGCCCAAACTCAGGGCAATGTGTTAGGTCACAAAACAGATCTCAACAAACTAAAAAGAACTGAAATCATATCAACTACCTTGTCTGACCACAATGGAATAAAACTAGAAATCAACAACAAAAGGGACACTAGAAACCATGCACATACATGGAAATTAAACAACATGCTCCTAAACAATGAAGGGTCAAAGAAGAAATCAAAAAGGAAATTAAAAATTTCCTGGAGACAAATGAAAATGAAAACACAACAATATCAGAACCTATGGGATACAGCAAAAGCAGTTTTAAGAGGGTAGTTTACAGCAATAAAGGCCTACATCAAAAAAGAAGAAAGACTTTAAAGAACATAATATTATACCTGAACGAGCTAATCAAACCCCAAATCAGTAGAAGGAGAAAAATAACAAAGATCAGGGCAGAAATAAATGAAATAGAAATTTTTTAAAAAATTACAAAAGGTCAATGAAACAAAGAGTTGGTTTTTCGAAAAGATAATTAACAAACCTTTAGCTAGACTAATGAAGAGAAAAAAAGAGTCAAATAAATAAAATCAGAAATGGGAAAGGAGACATTACAATTGATACCAGAGAAATACAAAGGATCATAAGAGACTACTACAAACAAATGTATGTGAACAAACTGGAAAACCGAGAAGAAATGGATAAGTTCCTGGACAAATGCATTCTTCCAAGGTTGAATCATGAAGAACTAGAAAGTCTAAACAGACCAATATCAAGTAATAAGATTGAAGCAGTAATAAAAAGTCTCCCAACAAAGAAAACTCCAGGACCAGGTGACTTAATTGCTGAATTCTACCAAATGTTTAAAGAAGAACTAAAACCAATTCTTCACAAACCTTCCAAAAAATTGAAGAGAACATTTCCAAACTCATTCTATGAGCCTAACATTAACCTTATACCAAAATTAGAAAAAGATACAACAAAAAAGGAAACTACAGACCAATATCCCTAATGAACACAGATGTGAAGATCCCCAGCAAAATACTAGCAATCAGAATCCAACAACACATTAAAAAGATCATTCACCATGATCAAGTGGGGATCATCCCAGGGAGGCAAGGATGGTTCAACACACGCAAATCAATAAACATGATGTATCACATCAACAGAATGAAGGATAAAACCATGTGATCATTTCAATAGATGCAGAAAAAACACTTGATGAAATTCAAAATCCCTTCATGACAAAAACACTCAACAAATTAGGTAGTAGAAGGAAAGTACCTCAACCCGAAGGCCATGTATGACAAACCCACAGCTAATTTCATACTGAATGGACAAAAATTGGAGGTTTTTCCTCTAAGATCTGGAACAAGACAAGGATGCCCACTTTCCCCACTCTTATTCAACATAGTACTAGAAGTTCTAGCCAACCCAATTAGGCAAGAGGAAGGAATAAAGGGCATCTAAGTCAGAAAGGAGGAAGTCAAACTATTCCTATTTGCTGATGACATGATCCTATTCATAGAAAATCCTAAAGACTCCACCAAAAAATTACTAGAACTAATAAATGAATTCAGTATAGTGGTGGGATACAAAATCAACACACAAAAATCCATAGCCTATCTATACACCAATAATTAAATCAAGCTGAAGAAGAAAGTAATCCCATTCACAATAACTACCAAAAAAATGAAATACCTAATAGTAAATTTAGCCAAGGAGGTGAAAGAACTCTACAATGAAAACTATAAAATATTGGTGAAAAAAATTGAAGAGGACACAAATAAATGAAAAGATACCCCACGGTCATGTGTTGGAAGAATTACATGATCAAAATATCCATATTACCGAAAGCAATCTATGCATCCAACTCAATACCTGCAAAATACCAATGGCATTCTTCACAAAAATAGAAAAAGCAATCTTAAAATTTGTATGGAGCCACAATAGACTCTGTATAGCCAAAATAATCTTGAACAAAAATAACAAAGGTAGAGGCATCACATTTTCTGACTTCAAAATATACTAGAAAGCTGTAGTGACCAAAACAGCATGGTACTGGCATTAAAAACAGAAAAATTGACCAAATGGTATAGAATAAAGTGCCCAGAAATAAACCCACATTCTTACAGCCAACTGATTTTCAACAAAGGTGCTAAGAATGTACAGTGGGGAAAGGACAGCCTCTTCAATAAATGGTGCTGGGAAAGTTAGATATCCATATGCAGAAGATTGAAACTAGACACCTATCTCTCATCATACAGAAAAATCAACTCCAGATGGATTAGAGACCTACATTAAGGACCTGAAACTATGAAACTACTATAAGAAAACACAGGGGACACTGTGCACAAAATGGGCAGCACTTTTTTGAGCGAGACTACGAAGGCACAGGCAACTAAAGCAAAAATACACAAATGGCATTACCTCAATCTAAAAAGCTTCTGCACAGCAAGGCACACTATCAACAAAGTAAAGAGACCACCTACAGAATGGGAGAAAGTTTACGCAAAATACACATCAGACAGGAGGCTAATATCTAGAATATATAAAGAACTCAAACAACTCAACAGCAAAAAAACAAAGAACCCAATTTAAAAATGGGCAAAGGACCCAAACAGACATTTCTCAAAAGAAGACATACAGATGGCCAACAAGCAATGTGAAAAAATATTCATCATCATTAGTCATCAGGCAAATGCAAAACCTACACTCCCATGTTCATTGCAGCTCTATTTACAATAGCCAAAATATGGAACCAACCTAAGCATCCATCAGCAGATGACTGGATGAAGAAAATGTGGTATACATACACAACAGAATACTACTTGGCCATAAAAAAGAATGAAATTCTGCCATTTATAGCAACATGGATGAGTCTGGAGAAAATTACGTTAAGTGAAATAAGCCAGACAAAGAAACAAAAACACCACATGTTCTCACTCATAACTGGCTGCTAGAAAGGAAGGAAGGGAGAGAGGGGGGGAGGAGGGAAGAAGGAAGAAATGAAAGAAAGAAAGAAAAGACCACAACAACACGTTGAACTTTCAGAAGCACAGAACAAACCTAAGGATACAAGAGATGTGGGGGAGGGGGCGGTTGGGAAGTGAGAGGTTGGGCAAAGAGCTTAAAGAAATATCATGATTTGTAAGAATGGATATGCTAATAATAAATAATAAATAAATAAATAAATAGAAGTGTTTCAACATTAAACAAATGAACAAACAAAAACCACTCCAGTTAGAACACCTATCATCAACAGTACAGAAAATAAATGCTGGAGAGGATGCAGAGAAAAAGGAACCCTCCTACATTGCTGGTGGGAGTGTAAATTGGTAGAGCCACTGTGGAAAACAGTACAGAGGTTCCTCAGAGAACTGAAGATAGATCTACCCGACGATCCAGCTTCCCCACTACTGTGTATATACCCAAGGGAAATGAAATCAATATATCCAAAGACACCTTCGCTCCTGTGTTCGTCGCAACAATATACACAATAGCCGAGAGATGGAATCGACCTAAATGCTCATCATGGATGAATGGATAAAAAAGCTGTGTGTGCATATATACTGTGGAATACTATTCAGCTATAAAAAGAAGTGACAGCCTATCATTTGTACAACATGGATGGAACTGGAAACCATCATGTTAAGTAATGTCAGGAACAGAAAGATAAATATCATTTCTCATTCATGTGTGGAACCTAAAAAAACAACAAAAAAGTGGTTCTCATAGAAGTAGAGGGTGGAGTAATGGTTGCCAGAGGTCTGGAGGGGAGGGGGTTGGGTGGACTAAGGGGTACAGAGCTATGCTACCTACCCAAGTGGATCATTGTTCAGTATATGCAGGTCTTGAAACAACACACTGAACCCCCTAAATATGTACAAGTAAATGTTAAAGTAAAAAAATAAATAAAAGGGGCAACATTTTTTAAAGATGAAAGCCACCCCAGTTCTGCCGGTTCCCTGCTTAAAACTGTCAATGGCTTTCTGTAGCACTTGGAAAAAATCCTGGCTCCTTGCAGGGCCCACAGGCAGTGCCCTTGTGTGTGGGGCCCTGCCCACCCCTACGGCCCTTCTGCACCCGCCGCCCCTCCCCTCCCCAGCCTTGTCCTCTGTTCTGCTGCCCGGGGCTCGCCCAGCTAAGCTTGTCCCTGCTTTTTGTGTCCCCTATGCCGGAAGGCTCTCTCCCCTCCCTTCCCCTGGCTGTGCCTCCTCACCCTTCAGGTCTCAGCTTAAGTGTAGCTCCTTGGGGACATCCTCTGTGACCATCCATGTCATGTAGGTCTCTTGTCACCCCCTCCCTCCACACCACACGGAAGCTCAGGGGTTGCAAACTCTATGGCTAGATCTGACTGCAGCCTGATTTTGTGAATAAAGCTTACTGGAACACGGCCACAGCCATTCCTTTACCTGGTGACTGGCTGCTTTTGGGTGCCAGAGGCAGAGCTGAGTAGTTGCGACAGAGACCTAAAATATTGACTATCTGGCTCTCTTTAGAAAAAGCTTGCCAGCACCTGTTCTAGATTAACCTCTTGTTTTCTTTCTTCATGCCATTTTTCACATGCAGTACTTATTTTACATATTTTTATGTTTCCTTTTTTTTTTTCTTGACTATCTTCCCATAAAAACATAAATTCCCTGAGGGTAGGGTCTTCTATGACATATTCCCAGCTGTATCTGTCTGAGCTGGGGGTGGGCACGTAGAAGAAACTCAATTATTATCTGTTGACCAAAAAAGAAAATTCGTGAGATTGTCCATCAGTTTCCTAGGACTGAGAGAGGAATTACTGGTCACGTCGGTGCATTTGGACTATCTTTGTTTTGTGTGTTTGTCCCCAACACACGTTTGCACTCCGTGGACCAGACCGATGACTGTTGACCGCATATTTATATCACTTCTTGCTCGTGTGGTCACAGCTGGGCACAGTCTCTTCTATTTCTTGCTCAACATCATTGGCTTCCTGCATTCTTTTTGGAGCATGAACGAATTGGTTATCATAAAAAGTGGATAAAACTTTCCCCTTGAGGGGTGGATGGGGTGGAGGATGGATAACAGGCTGGTTTCTGGAAGAAGAAAGCCTGAGCGGGGCATTTGTTCTAGTCTTGCTGCCACGAACTTGTTATGAATGGCCTCAATTTCTTCTGGAGGTAGGTAGATTATAAATTATAATTAACCCTCCCTGGGCCTTAGCTTCTTCATCTGGAAAATGTTTTCCGAAGAGTACAGAATTACCACTGCAAGTGTCCTGGGGCTCTTGTTAAAGTCAGAGTCTGCGCATGAGGCCGAGTGATTCTGACTCACAGAGGGACCCACTGAACCAAATTCCCTCCCGTAGCTCATATTCCTGATGCTCATGCCTGGTTCAAGTTCTTCCACAAGCATTTGTGTCTTTGGGCAGGAAGCCCCAGTCTCAGACTGATTGTTGTTAATGTTGCTGTTTCCTCTTCCCTTTAGCCCTTCCTTCCATCCCCCAGCAGGTGTCCTGACTTCCTCCCTGTCCCTCCCTGTGATAGCAGAAGGGAAAGGGAAAGAACTCCCTTGCTGGCTCTTGAGTTTCCGTAGCCAGATCTACTGAAGGAGAATTATCTTGAAAGAAACAAGATGCATGAGAGCAAGACCCTCCTCCCATCCCTATCTATAACCAGAAGAAAATTCTCAGGGCTGCAGACAAGCAAGCGAGTTGGAGAGGATGCAGGTGAGATGTAGACAGGAGAGACCCTGCCCGAGAGGGGCTTGGATTCCTCCTCCCCAGGTGAGCCCTGGAGAAATGGCAACCTTGTCAGACGTGCCTGCGGGAGCTGAGGGCAGAGCAGGCAGCAGGACCTCAGAGAAGAAATGGCTTTCTAACGAGTCTGGGTAAAGAGAGCCCTGGACAGCCTTGGTTTATTCACAACCCAAAACAAAAAAGGCACAACAGATTATTCCAGAGGGGTCATGGGGCCAAAAGGAGACTCAGGGGCAGGAACGGGGATGATGCGGCAGTGACCTGCATGGGCATAGGACATCAAAGTCCAGATGTCCTTTTCTTCTCCCTGCATTCACCAAACCTCAGCATTTCATTGGCTTTCTGGAACCTTCTGGAAAATTGCAGAGAAAAAGGAGGGTGGGACTGTAGTAGCTGGTGCAATTCCACTACCCTGATCAGACAAAAAGATATTTTCACCCTTGGTTGATGTTGTTTGTATGTGATAGAGAGCAGAGGAAATTTGAGGCTGGGCTTGAAAATGGGGATAAAAGGGAGTATGGGATTTTGAACTGATAAGAAAATTGGTTTGGAATAAAAACACAGGGTGGAGAAGGAGCAAGAATGAAAGGGAAAGAGAGAAAATAAAAGAGAGAGGCAGAGAATGAGAGAAAGAGAGAGAGAGAGATTGAGAAATCAATCCCCTAGCCACCAGCAGCCCAGCTGGTGGGCACCAGATGGGAAAATGATGATCTACAGATCAGATCCTGTTAACAAGCTTGATGACAACCATGAGAAGCCACCTGCAACTGGCTCTGCAGAAAATCTGGCACCAGAGCATGGCGCTTTGGGTAATCCATCTTGGGAACCACTGAGCCATGAACTTGTTAAACGCTATCCGTTGGAGACCTGCTCAGCTCACGCTCAACTGCAAATGGTGTTGGAATCTCTGCAACTAGAAGGCCAGATGGCGCAAATGGTGGTGGACGAGGGTCCCATTGCAGCAAACATGCTTTGCAGCAGATGCCTGGGTTTGCATCTCCCAGGTTATCTGAACTCATGTTTCTGGCATTCCCTGGGAAGTCAAGAGGCATCTGTTTATTCTGTGTGTGCCATTTCCTTCCTTTCAACATCCACCTTCCTCTGACCAGCATCTGCCCTTCTGCTCCGATGGAGCTGGGAGCTTCTGCTTACCTTCACCTACCAGGATCAGGCTGGTCCTGGTTAGGAATTGAGGCTAAAGTGATGGGACAGGTAGACAGGGTAGCATAGCGAATGGAGAGCTCTGAGCTCAGATGGACTTGGACCCCAGTCCTGGCTCCACTACTATCTGTGGGCAAGTAACTCATACCATGTTAAAGTTCAGTTCTTTCCTCTGTCAAATGGGGCTACCTACCTCATTGAATGGTTTTGAGGCTTAAATGGGATAATGCAAACAGAGTACTTAGTGCAGAATCTGGCATCTTGTACCCAGTACCTACTCAATGAGGGTAGCTTCAAGAGTGCAACCAACCATGCAGGTCTTGCATAACCCTTGTCTTAGTAATAGCCCCTGAAGCACTGGCACAGAACAGAGGGGACCAGGAGCCCAGTGCTCAGCTATCCGGGTGGAGCCATAATTCTTCTGGATCTGGGTGATCTTATCTTTTAGGCCTGTTTTCCCTGTGCTTCCTGGAATGTACTCCCTTCTTCTGCCCAGCGCAGGCCTTGCAGAGTCCCAGCTGCATGCAGTGGTGGACACTGACTCTTCCCAGGCAGAAATGCATTAGAGGTTTCCATTTCCTGACCCTGCCTGTTGGAGATAGCCTGTTTCTAATTACTGTACCTACCCATAATCAGATGAGAGCAAATGGAGAAAATGGCTTTGATTGGAGCCACTGGCACTGCTGGATTGGCTTTGAAGCTTTTAACCTCATTTTTAATAATGAACATTTTGGTGCTGAACTTTTGAAAACACATTCATCCACCATCCTTTCCTCAAAAATGGTCTTCACGTGAGAGGCAGTGTGTGGCAGGAAGGTTGGAGTTCAGGTCCCCGATTATGCTTCAAAACTCAGCTCTTCCCTCTGTGCCTCAGTTTCCTCATCTGTAAAAGCAGGGCTTAGATCCTACAACCTCTGGGATCCCTTTTGCTGCTTTATTGAAGTTGAACACTTGTAGGAAAAAATTAAATCACCGAGATCTGTAGTAAGCAGCTGAGAGTATCGGTGACCAGTCAATGCCCTTTGGTTTTTAAAATTACTTCTCTGAGAATAGACCTTTAGTGAGTGACAATGCTCTGTGACCCTTTAGCAGGGAGAGTTGTTGAGAAATGACTCCCTGGGTTGACACAGTTTTCATAAGAATATTTTTTCATTCCAAGGGTGTTCTGGATTAGATGTATGTAAGACCTGTGCACCATGCACAAATCCCACACATGCCGGGATGGCTCACTTCACGAAGACCATGAGACAGAGACCGTTGCAATCAGGCAAGAGGAGTTTCATTCCAGCATGCTGGGGTCACTTAGTCTCCTGGACAGAAGCGACCACGAGCTTACAACACAAGCACCTTTTATACAGTTTGTCTGGATAGACTTTTGTGACAGGATGAGTTGTTGGTTATCTGTGGCACCTTTAGATTTACAGGTAGGCTTTAGCAGGCTGGCACCCTGATAAGGAACAGCCCATTTCTCAATTGTTTATCTTCCCTGGGGCCTGGCTGGGTGGCCTTTAGATAAGGAACTAGTCAGTTCCTGGAACTGGGTGGGGGTCACTCCCTTCCTGGAATTTTTAGTGTGCTCTGGCCTGCCTGCTCTACAAGGCCCCTTAGAAGCTGCTTTACTTAAAATGATTTTAGTAAGCATTTGTTACAAAAGCAAACTGTGTATATTAAAGTTATATTTTTCTTGTAGTCATATCTAAGTGGTCCTGACCTTGGCTTCTCTTTAGCATTATCTTGGAAGGCCACTGGGGTGGGGTTGTGGTGATGGAGGGGGCTGGGCAGGAGATACAGAATAGAGTATGCAGGAGCCAGACTGGATTGGGTTTTCTGGGCATGGTCAGGAATCAACATCTGACATTTCACAGTAAGCACTGGCAAAGCATTGCCGCCCCCTCTGCTTCCTCTCAGTCCTGGATTCTCTCTGGTTGACACCTAAGCCTGGCCTGCCCTAGCACTTCAGAAATTTGAGGTAGAGCCTTGAAAGTTGGGATGGGCAGCCTCTCTCTCTGCAAAATTAGGATGTGGGTAAAGTTTGTCTTAGGGGTGGCTCAGATGCTCACTGCATTCATCCATTCCTTTCTTAGGAAGACATATCTATCAGCAGGTATAGGAGAGACAGTGCTATGGTAACAAATAGGCTCCAAACCTTGGTGGCTTAACCTAGCACATGTGGGTCTAGCAACCTTCTAGGGCAGCTGCCCGCCATGTAGTGACTCAGTGATCCAGGCTGCTTTGATCTTGTGGTGCCACTATTTCTTCACAAGGCTTCTAGGTCACTGTGGCAAGAGATGGGGGGATGGAAGGTGAAGCTTCACTCTGCAGTGCTGGCCACAGCCCCTTGGCCAGGACTGGTCACACAGTCTTACTTAAATGCAAGAGGACTGGGAAGGGCAGGGGAGCAGGTGGACTGTTGGTGAGCATGGTAGCTTCTGCCACAACATCCGGTATCAGTGATTCCCAAAATCTAGTTCAGTTTCTTACCTTAAGAGAAACTGGCATTAGAAGAAACACTTTGTGCTCGTCACTATATCTTGGTTCAATGTCACCAAACTCTATGAGGTAAGTACTGATATTATTGCCATTTACTATGAAGAAATGGAGACTTGGAGAATGTGTTATTTGGGACTTGTGGTTGCAAGTGTTCAGGTCTAATTGGCCTAGGCAAATAAAGGGGAATTTATTTACATAAGTAGAAATTCTAGGGCTCCAGGCACAGCTGGATCTAGGGTCTTAATGATGCCATCAAAACTCAGTTTCCTTCCCTTGTTTCTGCTTTTCGCTGTGTTGGTGAGCTTTCTAAGTGGCCTTAGAAAGGCCTTCTCAGTTACAAGTACAGTAACAGGTGATCTTTTCCTTCTCAGGGCTCCCAGCTCAGATCCCAGCACTGAATCTCTTGGTCTAATATGAGGCATGGGCCATGCTGATTCAACTGCTGTGACATATGCTGATAGACCTCCTGGGCTACTTACCCACCTGTAGAGGAGGGGTCAAGCAGTTGGGTACATTCAGTCTGAAGGAAAATCACGGTTCTGTTACCTGGAGAAGAGAAGATGGAAGCTGCATAGGCAAAGAAACCAAGAATGCAGGCACCTGCCTCAGTGAGTTTAAATAATGTGCACAAATTTTTACACTCACTAAGTGGAAGTGGCAGTATTTGAACCAGATTCTATTTGACTCCAAAGCCCATGGTTCTCCCAGTTGCTGCTGTAGCAGTGTGAGAGCACTTCTGCCATGTGACCTCCTGGGCACAGTCAGTCTGGTGCAGCTGGAGTCCCACTGGTGACAGGGACTCCCCTCTCTGCCATGAACCTGTTCTGTTTTTGCAGAGTGCTCATGTGTAGTGACATGTGCCACCTTCTTCCGAAGGGGAATGAATTGCAGTCCAGAGTCTCCCTTCCCCAGGGATGACTGCAGTAGAATCCTGGCTCTAGCCCTGGCCTGCGAGGAGGGTCTCTGCTGCTGAAGGCATTTTGGGCATCAGTGTGGAGGGCACAGGATGAGGGATGTGCTTCTTGATGGCTTCAGGTTAACAGCTCGTCAGTGACTGCTGACTGTGCCTCGGGGAAGGAAGCTCTGGGACTGGCTTGAAGTCCAGACTAGGGTCAGGAGGGCTGCTTCAGGCAGGACAGGTAGATGGAAATGAAGGGCGTTTCTCCTCAGTCACACATGCCCCGGGGGCATCTCATCCAACTTGACTCGGGGTGGCTTTGTCCATATGTCTATGGGATGCACTGTCTTCCTCATGGAAACTCCCTCTCCCCTCTTCCCAGATTTAAAATCCCTTCAGGGCAGAGACTGATTTCTATTTCTAACAAGCTTTATGGGTTGCTTTAGAGATGCCATTTCTGAAAGCCCCTTGAGCAGACAGACCTGGAGGAGGTGAAAAGTAGGTGTCAGACCCTCTGCGTGTGTGTCTTTACCAGGACCACACGTGTAGGTATGTATGTTTGCATGTGTGTTGTATGTGTGTGTGCATGTGTGTCTGTGTGTCTCTCTGTGTGTGCATGTGTATATGCGCGCATGTGTATGTCTCTGTTTCTGTGTGTGCATGTGTATATATGTATGTACGTTTGTGTCTCTGTGTGTATATGCATGTGTATCTGTGTGTGTGTATGCGTGTGTGTATGTGTGTGTGTGTGTGCATGTGTATATGTGTGTATGTATATGTATGTATGTGTGTTTACATGAGAAGCATACTTTTTTGCCTGGTGGTGGTCTTGCTGAATAAGAGACATATAAAAAATGTCTGCCCTTTCATGTGATAATGCAAGGCTGATAACATTTTTGCTTTTCCTTTTAAAAGGAAGGATAGAAAAATATGGCCAAAGATATTTTCCTGGTTTTTCATGGCTGATGGCCCTGCCGGCTACAGTCACCTCAGGCCTTTGAGCTGTGCAGGAGCCACGGCTGCTTTGAGGTGACAGAGGAAGGGGTCAATGGCTGGTCATTTGCTGGCTGGGAGCTGGGAGCCTAAAACCTGTCCTCTGGCATGCTGGTCTCACCTGTCCAGTCACCAGGGCCCCCCTGCTTCCATGCAGCACTCACCTCCCGCTTCCCTTTCACATGCTTTTGATTAAGATGGAAAAAAAACAAAACAGTGACCAACTCTGGAATTTTACCAAGCATAGATTTTTTTTTTTTTTTTTTTTTTTGCCTCTTACTGAAGTCAGTTTCCTCCTTTGTGAAAAGAAGGGGTTGGGCTGGGTAATCTCACAGATCCCCTCTGCTTTTAAGTTGATTACAATCCCCTTGTTCCCTCCGCACCCTCAATCTTCCCATACTCATTTCTGGAATTTGGTGAAGGGCTGTGTCAGTACTTAAAGAAGTTTCCAGTGTTAATCCTCTACAGTCTTACAAATTAGTCGGGGAACAGCAAGTGGGAAGGAGGAGGTAGGTCTGGGGAGGTCCCAGGAAGGCCGCTTCCCAAAGGACAGATTGTGTTCTTGTGCATTTGGGGGAGATGTTGAAGGAATCCCATTAAACCCTGATCCTCCTGAGAATCAGCAGGGACCCCCAGAGAGTCTAAGTTGGTCTGGGGTTCCACTCCAAAATGTGCATTTCTAATAATACCTCAAACTAACTCTGATGCAGATAGCCCAAGAACCAAACGTCAAGAGAGGTAGCCATGGACCGAGGCTACTCAGCCTCGGTACCATTGACATGTGCACTGGCTAGTTCTTAGGTGTGGGGCGTCCATTGCACTGCAGGGTGTCCAGCAGCATCCCTGGTCTCCACCCAGTAGCTGCAGTAGCACCTTCCCCAGTTGGTACAATCAAAAATGTCTCCAGACACTGTCACTTGCCTTTTGGGGGGTAAAATCAGCCCTGTTTGAGAACTGCTGCCATAGACAGGGCTTCTACTTGGGCCCTGTAATCGTACATTTTGCTCAACACAGATGGGTTTCTAGAAGGGAGGATACTTCTTGTCACAGCTGAGGGGAAGATGCCTTCCAGCTGAAGCCAAACTGTGCTAGACACAGCCAACCCTGTGGTTGGGGGTGTCTTTGATCCTGGTGACAGCCTGTGAAAGGGAGGTGGGTGCCTCTTGGAGAATCTCTCTGTTGGGACCTGCCATAGCACTACTAAACTTGCACAATTGTGGTGCAGGAGATATAACACTCTGACCCTGAGAGCGCATTTGTACACAACAAGCTCCTTGGGCACATTGGAAAGTAACCATCCCGCTACCGAGTGTTGACTGAGCACTTGCTCTATGCTTGGCACTATGCTGAGTGCTTTGCAAACATCATCATTTTTGATATTTCCAGCAACCCTATGATGTGGCTTCTCTTATTATCCCTAGCAGACAAATGAGAAGAGTGAGCTCAATAATGTTTCCAAATGGTTGCCCTGGGATTTAAACTTGGACAATCTGACTCCAGAGACCACGTTATAAACCACTGTGTGGTATACATATGCACGTTTCTTCCCATTTCCTGAAAAATACGCCTGTCTTGCTTAAACACCAGGGAAATACGACTTTAGGTGAAAACACATTATAATAAAAATCAAGGGATGCCTTTTGGATTAAACCTTGCTGACTAGGGACCAGGAACAGCAGCCTGGAAGCATTCTGCTCCCTGGGGAGCAGAAAAGGAATGAAGTTCCACCCAGTGTGAGTGATGAGGTGTCTCATTTTGTCCACGTTCCTGCCTGTTTGGGGAGTTTTGGAGTGTGAGAGAGTGACAAGGGGCAGCATGGGAGGTGGAGGGGGAGGTGACGTGCGAGAGGACATTGAGTGGGGCTTAGGACATCTGCATACCTCTGTCATCACCAGTGAGAGGTTTTAGGCAGTGTTCTTTAGCTGTGAAACTTTACAAACAGCACCAGCAACCCCCTGTGGGATAATGAGAACTTTGGGTTGGATGGTGCTGCAAAGGGTCCTGCTGTGCTTGCTTTATCGCCTGAAGACTAGCAAGTAGGGGAGACTGAAGCCATCATTTAGAATGGTTATTACTTCCACTAATGAGCATATTGCAATCTTACTTAAAAACCCCTTAATTCATATGTGGACTGGAAATAGGAAAAAGCAGGGAGATGTGGAATGTCAGCGAACTGGGAATGCCTCATAAGGGTGCTGCCGAACTGTGGCTGGTGTGTCAGGCTTATTTTCCTATGGCTGAAGATGCGCTTCAGCAGATCACGTTAGAGAAACAGGACAGCGGGCTGAGCAGATCCTGGGTGGTGCTGTGGGACAGTTACAACATGTTACAAGAGAGGAAAGAGGCATCAAGGGCAAGCTGGTGGCAAAGAAAAGTGGCGTGTTTGGTGGCATGTGGAAGTGATTTGCCTTGTCAATATGGAAGGAGAGTGTGGTCAAAGCAGAAACAGGTGCATATATATAGCAGCCCTGGTGCTGAAGGGCTCACGCTGACAGGATGGCGATCGTGAAAAATAAAAAAAAATTCCAAGTGGTGTGTCAATTGGGACTTTTACTGCAAGTGACAGAAACCCAGCCTCAACTAATTTAAGCAAAACATGAAACAAAAAATGAGTGTGAACATGTGTGTGTGTGTGTGCGCAGGGGGAGAGGTGTATTTATTAATATAATGGAGAATTTTGGAGGTCTATCTGGAAGCTCAAATGATGTCAAAAGGACTTTGTTTCTCTTAGTCTTTTGGCAGCACTTTCTTCAACTGGCCACTCCCATGGGCAGGTGGTCCCCAAGCATGTCCAGGTTCAAGGCCAGTAGAAAGAGAGGGCTTCTCTTTCTCAATCGTCCTAGTTATGGTCCCCAATTTGAGTCTCATTGGCCAGTCCTGGGTTCTACACTTCCCCCAAACTAGGGGTTTAGGTCAGGCCCACCCAAAGTACATGACTTGAGAGTAATGGACGGGCCTCTCTCAGAGGGGCAGACACCTCACGGGCTCACTGGGGGTTCAGATGGGCGACTTGGGTTGTTTCACTTTGTGTGGAACAGTGATCTACAGCCAAGAGCTTGCTGATCACACAAAGTAGTCCAGCCCCCGGATTTCCCTTCTGTTCTGTAATAAGTTGGGTCTACCAATTTGATTTCAATGACAGTCACGTCCTAACTGGTGATTTTTGATTAAAAAAAAATAAAATCCAGGGTTGAATTTGATGATAAATATCACATACTAAGTTGTAGAGATGAGCATAAAGCAGCATTTTTTTCTTCTTTTTAAACATGTACATTTTTTAAAGGGAGTCCGGGTCTTAGTGTCTTTTTAAAGTTTTTCATTACCCAACCCAGTGGTGGCTTTCCCGATTTCTTGTAACACCAGCTGATTCACACAAACCTCAGGACCAGGAGCTCATCCATCCTCCAGTGCTGCACTTGCTTCCCTGCAGTGAGGCCACCAGATGAAAAGGTGCATAAACTTTTCACTTACCTAACGGTGGCCACGACCATGTCTATGGTGACAACTGATGTGCAATCCCAGAAGTTTCAGGTTGAACAGGTTCAGTATAGCACATCTGCTTGCCTTCTTTCTTTTCTTTTTTTTTTTGGTGGAAGATGGTACTGAGATCAAACCCTGGACCTTGGTGTTTTCAGCACCGAGCTCTAGCCAGCTGAGCTAACCGGGCAGCCCTCCTGCCTGCTTTTTGTTTTACAACCCTGGACTATCTTCTTATGATCTGATCTTTGTTTCGGTATGCAAGCTCCTCCCAAACTCCAACCAGATCTTCCCATGAGGCATTTTAGTAAGAACATATTTTGCTCTACCCTAAATTTCCATTTTTCTTTTTGGGTTATGACTTTTTTCCTCATAAGATCATTCACAAGAGGGCGTAAATGGGGAGACTGGGGGAGGTGCCTGCTTAGTCTAGTCTTGGCTGGACACTTCCTTTTTGGCTCAAAATGGATTAAAGACTTCTAAATACAGGAAAGACCTGAAACCATGAATCTACTAGAGGGAAACAGGGGAAAAGCTTCCTGATGTTGGTTTGGACAATGATTTTTTTGGGATATGACACGAAAGCACAGGCAGCAAAAGCAAAAATAGATAAGTGGGATTATACCAAATTAAAAAGCTTCTGCATAGCAAAAGAAACAATCAGGAAGTGATAAGGCAACCTATGGAATGAGAGGAAATATTTGCAAACCATATATTTGATAAGGGATTAATATCCAAACAAAACAAAACAACAAAAAAGGTTAGACACAGAGTTACCATGCGACCCAGCAATTCCGCTTCTTGATATATACTCAACAGAAATAAAGACAAGTCCACACACTTGTACGTAAATGTTCACAGCAACATTATTTATAATAGCCCAAAGTGGAAACAATTCAAATGCCCATCAGCTATGAATGGGTAAACAGAATATGGTCTGTAGAGGATTTTGATTAAGAAGTTATTAATGAAATATGACACATACAGTTCAGAGGATCAAAGTCCTTAGTTTGGAAGGCCAAAGCCTGTAGTTAGGGGGCTGAAGCCCAACCCTTTAGGAAAAAATGTAGGAATGCTGAGACCGAGAAAGACCAGAACATGGTCTTTATTTTAGATTTTATTTATTTATTTATTACGAATATTCATGAGATACAAAGCTGATTGTCCTCCCTCCTGTCCATGATGTGGGGGCCAGATTCATATTGGGGGCATATCCATTACCAGAAATTACTTTTGTACCCTTTGTCTCCTCCCATTTATCCCCCAGCTTCCCTCCCCTTCCCCCTCTTCCCTCAACTCCAATTTGTAGCCCTAGGAATGTTCCCTACCTCTGTTGGATCACAGCACTACTGTGGTCTTTCTTTCCTGCCTTCCTTTCTCTCTTAGCTCTCACATATGAGAGAGCATATGTGGCATTTATCCCTCTGCACTTTGCTTGTTTCACTCAACATAAGTTTCTCCAGGTTCATCCCTGTTGTTGCAAATGGGAGTATTCATTTTTTTTATGGCAGAGTAGTATTCCATAGTGTATATATAAATATACCACAGTTTCCTTGTCCAATCATCCGTCAATGGACATTTAGGTTGGTTTGATATCTTGGCTATTGTAAACAGAGGTGCAATAAACATGGGAGTGCAGGTATCTCTTCGACATGATGATTTCCATTCCTCTAGATATATACCCAGAAGAGGGATTGCTGGATCATATGGAAGAACTAGCTGTAGTTTAAGACTGGCCCGAAATCACGAATCTTACTTGTTGGAAAGGCTCATCTGGCAAAGACCAGGAGACAGAGATCGCTGCAATCAAGCAAGAGGTTTTTTTATTCCAGCATGGTGGGGTCGTTCCATCTTCAGGACAGAAGTGGCCCCGAGCTCTTAACATGAGCACTTTTTATACAGTTTGGTAGGCAGACTTTGGCAACAGGATGAGTTGTATACAGCTTATTGGTCACCTGAGGTGACTTTTAAATTCATTGGTGGCTTTCAGTGGGGTGGTTTACAGACAAGGAACTGGGGAATTGCCCAACAGCCCACCCCATGTGTGGTTAGGCCCTTCCCGGAACTGGGTGAACTTTGGGCAGTTTGGGAAGTCCTTTATCTGCCCTTACCAGAAAGTCGCACCTGCAGGGGCTTGTAAAACCTTGCGCAAGCTAATTACAGAAGCAGAAAAGCTAGTCAGTTAATATTTAAGGGTGGAGGAAGGGGTTCAAGTCCACATTCCCCCCTTTTTCTTGTGGGTATTTCAATCATGAAATACTGATTCCTGTTGGTTTAATTCCTGATATTGTTGCCTGAACATCATAATTTGAACAGTACTAACACATTCTCTAACAAAAGCTAGCAAGTGATTTAAAATGCAGGGACCAAAGGTCAGAAGCAACACCAAAATGACTAGTGGTCCTAGTAGGGTAGACACGAGGGTTGTGAGCCATGGAGAGGAGTTGAACCATGACTCAAACCATCCCTGATTTTATTCTCTTTCTTTTTTTCTTTTGGCTAGGCCTTCCCTGATTTTGGCCATGGAGTCTTTAATTACCTGTGAGTGATCAATGTAAAAACAACATTCTTCTTTTAGTGCAGCACAGAGTCCCCCCTGCTGAAGGAACAAGAGGTCTAGTCCCCTTCTATTTTGTAGGACCACCTCAGAAAGAGAGGTGAGGGACTCTTGTAATTTAGTAATTGAATTTTCTATTTCTTTAATATCAGCATCTATGGCTGCCTATAAACTTTGGTAATTTTGATGTTGAATAGCCAGAGTGACGCTCCCGTAGCTGCCTCAGCTGCTCCCAATCCTAAGCCTAAGAGGACAGAGAGCGTGATACTTAGGGGCTCCCTTCTGGTTCGGTAGTTCCCGTTATTTTCATCCCAGTATGATAATAGTTCTTCATAGGGATGGTAAACAAGCCGAGGCAACAACCGAACCAAGACACAGAAATCCTGGGTCTCGTCTAGGGTCTGTAAGCTAACACAGGGCATGACCCCAGTAGCGCAGGCCCACCATCCTTCTAGAGGGGGCAACAGATATGTGTCACCAGACCACTCGGTCAAGTTAAGAGTCTGGTTGCACAGCTGGCTGTGTGAGGAGGGGATTTTTCCCACACATGTTCCTTGCCCCGCAACAGCTGACAGAATGAGTTTGACCTGTCGTTGCTGCCAACGACAGTTGGAGACATCAGTTGTAGTATTAATTTCATTTCTGAAGGCTATTCCTTCATAATATGGGGAACAACATTATAACAAAGCCAGCAGGATTGGGTAGCATTGGGGTTGGTACTATTTAAGACCTTGAAGGCTTCAGAAATTAAGTGGAATAACCCAGGTTGTTCTTGTGGCCTAGGTTCAGGGGGCTGAGTTATTCTCTTTGGTGCCTTTGTCTTGGACCCTTTAGTGGGGGCTGAGGACTCTGGTTGGGTACCCAGGGGTGCTGGGGTAGTCTTTGGTTTTACTCCTGGAACTAGGTATTTATTTGGGCCTATGGCAGTATACTTCGTTTCTACTTTGAGCTTGATGGTGAACAACAGCCCATCATCATACCTCTCTTTATAAAATCTTAACCCCCACATAATTCCCTTTTCCCACCCAGTGGCCTTTTTTCCTGAATCCATAAAGGACACTCAGAGGGGGTGACACCACCCATTACAGGCAGGGTTATCTTTCCACTTAGAGTGGCTGCTTCCCAATCGGCCTGTCCACCTTGCAGCAGGGGGAGAGGGGTGGGTATAATTAGCAGTTACCTTTATATAGTCCCAGGAGGACGAGGGATTCCAATATGTGTCTCCTGTGGTCTCACAGCCCCAGCCTTTACAGAAATAATCTGCTTTGCCTCCACACTGATGGTTTAGTGCTCTGTCACGGTGGAACCCAGGTCACACATAGAAGGTGAGGGCACTCAGCATTCTTCTCCAATCTTTAGTAGAGCAGCCCCCCCCCCCACGGTTCGAGCCCAAAGCACCCCGTTGGGGAGGAGGTAGAAGGGGGTTTGTGAGTATCAAAGTATCCTTCTAAATCCCAGTTGGCTGGGGCTCCCATGGCTAATTTGCACACATCTGGAAACAGGTCAGGCCACCATTTTCCCGTGGTGACCTTGGATAGGTTCCAGACTTCATCTCTCACCCTATTTATAACATACCAAGTTAACTTTTGGTGGATATGTGGGCTGGAAGTGCTGAGGCTCCCGGGAAAGACTGTCAGGTACAGAAGGGGAAAAAATAAAATTTTTATCTTACAATATTTAAGGTGTTTGAACCCCCCAGTCCAAACGATTTTGAGCTTCAAAGGGTGTTCCTTGGAACTTTGGGCTCTCCAAGTGGCATCTTTTGATCCTTGGTACTCTGGTGGTGCAGGCTTTACGTGCGAGGTGTGGATCCAGGCAGTGATCCTGTCTACCTTCACAGCCATTGGTGTTGTCAGGAGCACCAGGTAAGGTCCCTTCCAGCGGGATTCCAGAGTCTGAGAGTGATGTTGTCTTACGTAGACTGTGTCCCCGACCTGGAACTGGTGAGAAACTTCAGGAGTCCCAGGCTCATAGGCGGCCGCCAGCTGTGACCAGACTTCTTTCTGCACCACTTGTAGTCCTTTTAACCTGGCATATAAGTCACTGTTACTGTGGCAAGTGGGTTCAAAGGCATCCCCCAGTAAAGTCAAGGGGGCAGGGGTACCATAGAGAATTTCAAAGGGGGTCAGGTTGAACCAGGAGGGGGTGTTCCTAGCTCTAAACAGGGCCAAGGGAAGGAGCACCACCCAGTCCATGCCAGTCTCCATGGTTAATTTAGTCAGGGTCTCTTTTAGAGTTCTGTTCATCCTTTCTACCTGTCCTGAACTCTGGGGTCTGTAGATACAATGTAATTTCCAATTGACCCCTAGGTATCTGGCCACTCCCTGGCTTACCTTGGTAATGAAGGCGGGCCCCTTGTCGGACCCAATTACCTTGGGCACCCTGAAGCGTGGGAAGATTTCTTCCAGGATTTTCTTGACCACGACGGTAGCAGTCTCCTGTTTCGTTGGGAATGCTTCTATCCATCCAGAGAAGGTGTCTACAAAAACTAGGAGATACTTGTAACCATATTCACCTGGCTTGATCTCTGTAAAGTCTACTTCCCAATATACCCCAGGTCTGTTTCCCCTGGGTCTTTTGCCAGGTCCTGTGGTATTCTTACAAGCATTTACCTTTTGACATGGCACACACTTATAAACTATCTGTTCTGCTAATTGTTTTAGCCCTATGATGTGATATTTTGTCCTTAGGGCAGTCTGGACCAATTTATTTACTCCCAGATGAGTCCATTGGTGCATTTGTTTAATCATGGCGCGTGCTTGTTCTTGTGGCAAGATAGGCTTGCCTGACACTGCATGCCAGCGCCCTTTTTCCTGATTGAAGTGGTTATTAGAGTCCCTTGAGATCTCTGCTACATCTTCAGCAGAGTATTTAAACTTGGGCTCCTCTAGCTTTGGGATGTTAACTAGCAGAAGAGAAGTGGACCTGTTGGCTGCCGCCCTTGCTTCAGAATCGGCCAAGTTGTTTCCCCTGGCGATGGGGGAATCCCCTTTCTGGTGGCCCAGGCAGTGTATAATACTCACTTTTAGCGGTCAGTAAAGGGCCTCTAGCAGCGCTACAATCTCTGCCTTGTGTTTTATTTCTTTTCCTCCAGAGGTTAGCAGACCCCGCTGTTGATAGATAGTGCCTTGCACATGGGCAGTGGCAAAGGCATACCTGCTGTCCGTATAGATATTGATTCTTTTGCCCTGTCCTAATTCAAGGGCTTTTGTGAGGGTGATGAGTTCTGCTTCTGGGCAGACGTTCCTGCAGGTAAGGTCTGTGCCCATATCAGGTTCTGGCCATCTACTATAGCGACCCCTGCCTTCCGTGCTCCTTCTTCCAGGAAACTGCTGCCGTCAGTGAACCAGGTGGCTACGGCATCTGTCAGAGACTGATCTGACAAGTCTTTCTGCCATCCATGTGCCTCAGCAAGCACTTGTTGGCAGTCATGGATAGGAGGGTCAAGGTCAGGGTCTGGGAGCAACTTGGCTGGATTTAAGCTCACTGGGGGAGCAAAAGTAACCCGGTCTGAGTTCAGTAACAGAGTCTGATAGTGAGTCATGCGAGCATTTGTGAGCCAGCAGTCGGGGGGGGCTGGCAGACAATACTCTCTAAGGCATGAGGTGCCGAAATTTCCAAATTCTGTCCCATAGTCAACTTGTCAGCATCTTTTACCAGAACTGTGACTACCGCTATGATCCTTAGACAAACTGGCTGCCCCGAGGCTACAGGGTCTAATTTTTTTTTAGACAGATATGCTACAGGCCTTTTCCAGGGGCCCAGTTTTTGAGTTAGGACCCCCTTTGCAACCCTCTTATTTTCTGCCACATACAAGTGGAAGGGCTTGGTTACGTTGGGGAGCCCTAGGGCCAGAGCGAACATCAAGGCTGTCTTGATGTTGTCAAAAGCCTGTTGCTCCTCCTTTCCCCACTTGAAGGGCTGACTGTTTTTAGTGAGGGGATATAACGGGGCTGCCATCTCAGCAAAACCAGGTATCCACAGGCGGCAGAACCCAGCAGTACCTAAAAATTCTCTGACTTGTCTTGGATTAACGGGTGGCGGAATGTGAAACACTGTCTCTTTCCTGGCCTCAGACAACCATCTTTTCCCGTCTTTAAGGAGGTACCCCAGGTACCTGACCTGTCACTTGCAGATCTGAGCCTTTTTGGTGGAGGCTTGATAGCCCAGCTCCCCCAACTCTGTGAGGAGATGCTTTGTTCCTTCCAGACACAGTTCCTTGTTGGCCGCCGCCAGGAGGAGGTCATCTACATACTGCAACAGAGTTACCTGGGGGTTAGAGGCCCGGAACATAGCCAAGTCTTGGTGGAGGGCCTTGTCAAAGATGGTGGGCGAGTTTTTGAATCCTTGAGGCAGGCGGGTCCACGTGAGTTGCCCTGCTAGGCCAGTCTCCGGATCTTTCCATTCGAAGGCAAAGTAATCTTGACTTTTTACAGCCAACGGTAAACAGAAGAAGGCATCTTTGAGATCCAGTACCGAATACCAGGTACTGTCTGGGGGTAAAGAGCTTAAAAGATTACAGGAGTTAGGAGTTGTGGAGTGGAGGTTGGCCACCCACTTGTTTACCTCTCGGAGGTCTTGGACTGGTCAGTAGTCATTAGTCCTAGGTTTTCGGACCGGTAGCAAGGGAGTGTTCCAGGCTGATTGGCACTTCCATAGGATCCCCAGCTGGAGGAAACGGGCAATGTGGGGTCGGATGCCTTCGTGTGCCTCTCGGGACATTGGGTATTGTCGGACAGCCATAGGACTGGCCTGAGCCTTCAGCTCTACGTGGTCGGGGGGGCCGGTTCTTAGCCTTCCCTATCCCTGCAGTTTCTGCCCACGCCTGGGGGTAGTTTTCTAACCACCAGTCCATCTGTCCAGTCTCCCACCCTTGTTTTTCAAACAATTGGTATTCATCTTCCAACTTGAGAGTTAGTACCTGGCGAGGCTTTCCTTGTTGGTTTAACACCCGAGGTCCCTCAGGGTCAAAATGAATTTGAGCACCCATTTTGGTGAGAAGGTCTCTTCCCAGTAGTGGGTAGGGGCACTCAGGAATGACAATGAATGAGTGGGATACCCGGCCCACGCCTAGGTCCACTGTTCTTCAGGTAGTCCATGAGTACTGTCTGTTCCCTGTAGCCCCTTGTACCCATGACTTTTTTTTTTAAGAAGGGGTCCATCTGCCTGTTGTAACACTGAATGTTCAGCCCCAGTATCTACCATGAACTGAGTAGGCTTCCCCTCCACTGTTAGGGTTACCCTGGGTTCGGGGAGGGGGTCCGAACCCCATCCCCTCTAATCACTGTCTTCCTGCAGGGCCAAGACTTTGGGGGCCTGAGGCTTTTTCTTTTTCTTGGCGCTTTTCTCTCTTTATTTCTTCCTCTGACTCTCTATTATGATAAACCTTTTCAGCCACCTGCACTAATTCCCTTAATGACTTATCTTGTAACCCTTCAAGCTTCTGCAGTCCTTCCTGATGTCCCTACTAGACTGGTCAATAAACACAACTGTCACTGTAGCCTTGTGCTCCTCACTACTAGGATCATACAGGGTAAACTGACGGAATGCCTCCATGAGTCTCTCCAAAAATGCTGACGGAGACTCATTGGGCCCCTGCATTACCTCTCTTACCTTAGTCAAATTGGTGGGGCGTTTTGCTGCCCCTCGAAGACCTGCCATTAGAGCCTGGTGATAGACCTTCAGGTGCTCCCTACCTTCTGCCGAGTTGAAATCCCAGTTTGGTCTGGTCAACAGGAATCCTGCATCTATGACATCAGGGAGGAGGGTAGGTCGCCCATCGGCTCCTGGAACATTCTTTCAAGCCTCCAGGAGGATTCGTTGTTTCTCCTCGGTGGTGAACAGGACCTGGAGGAGCTGCTGGCAGTCTTCCCAGGTGGGCTGATGTGTAAAGAGGAGGGATTCTACAAGGTTAGTGAGGCCCTGGGGATTTCCAGAGAAAGGGGGATTCTGAGATTTCCAGTTGTAAAGATTGGAAGAGGAGAAAGAAAGGCCAGTACTGTAAGGGCTGGTTGCCCTCTTCACCAGGGGGGCCATAAGCCTGCAGAGGGAGGGTGGGAACAGCTTCCGGAAGGGCTCCTCGCCTACTACGCGTCCCCTGCGCAGGTCCCTCCCTTGCTCCTTGTGGGTCCTCCGGCGGAGCTGACGGGCGGCTGCCTGAGCACAGAGGGAGGGAGGATAAGGAGGAGGAGGGTCTAGAAGAAGCAAGTCTAATTCGGTGGGAGGTAGGATCTCCGGTTTCTTTCCCATCTCTTTAAGAGCAAACACAGCCTATGGACCTGTTAGGGGAACAAAGGGATGGACCCACGGAGGAGGGTCCATGACCAGATCTTCCCAGACCTGGGACCTGGTCTGGGTGACTCTTAGAATTGAAAACAAAATTTTTTCTCTTTACTGCCGTGATCGTCGGCGGAGAGAAGAAGCCTGCGGCGGGCCACCCGAGTTGGAAAGTTGGCCACTCCGAAGAACAGAATGTTACCCATTTATCCTTTTTAACCTGTACAAACAGATTATGAGCCCTGGCCTTCACGTCAGTCCAGTATTTCAGAGTCACATTTAAAGGGGTCAAGACAGTCTGCCCCATGTCGCCCCAGAAAGTCATCAGTCCCAACACACATGCAACCAGACGAACAAAAACCAACCTGATGCGCCCCTGCCACGGGCGCCACAACCTGATTATCAGAGAACTCGGGAGGGGTCTCCTTCCTAGAGATCTCTCGTGGAGCCGAACCCGTTCGTCTCCAACATAGGAATCTGAAGCGTCCTCCAGGATTCCTGTGGCCGTGGCATACTGGTATGTCTACCTGCCGCTATGGACCACCACAGACCGGTGACTCAGTCTCGGAGCCTCCAAAAAGCCGAAACCAGATTACAGTAGACAACAAAGACACAAAGACAGACACAGCAGACAGACAACCACAGTACCTGCTCGAGCGATCCTCCATTCTCTAGTCTCTGGTCCCAGAGAGAGAGCCGCTTCCCGGCCAACGCACCAAAATGTAAGACTGGCCCGAAAGCGCGAATCTTACTTGTTGGGAAGGCTCATCTGGCGAAGACCAGGAGACAGAGATCGCTGCAATCAAGCAAGAGGTTTTTTTATTCCAGCATGGTGGGGTCGCTCCGTCTTCAGGACAGAAGCGGCCCTGACCTCTTAACATGAGCACTTTTTATACAGTTTGGTAGCCAGACTTTGGCAACAGGATGAGTTGTATACAGCTTATTGGTCACCTGAGGTGACTTTTAAATTCATTGGTGGCTTTCAATGGGATGGTATACAGATGAGGAACTGGGGAATTGCCCAACAGCCCACCCCTTGTGTGGTTAGGCCCTTCCCGGAACTGGGTGAACTTTGGGCGGTTTGGGAAGTCCTTTATCTGCCCTTACCAGAAAGTCCCACCCGCAGGGGCTTGTAAAACCTTGCGCAAGCTAATTACAGAAGCAGAAAAGCTAGTCAGTTAATATTTAAGGGTGGGGGAAGGGGTTCAGGTCCACAGTGTGTTATGTATTGAGAGGTGGGGGGGAGAAATAGAGAGAAAATTGACTAGCTGAATGTCAGGGTGAGGGTGTTTAATCTGCAGAATTCTCTGATGGGTGTAGAAATTAGCTGAAGAAAAAATTCAGTGGTACATTTACTTCGGAAATAATAATGACAGGATATCCTTTCATTCCCCCCCAAGCTAGTCACTTTTGATCATGTGTTAGGTCTCTAATAGTTCTTTACACTAATTCAGGAAAATTTTTGCTATTGAGCAGAAAGATTTAATATTCTCAATTTCAGGGAGAGATGTGCACATCTAACTTGAATTGGACAGGGTCATTCCATGAGACCATGTGTGCCATGGGAAACCTTTTGATTATGAGGCACTGGGAAAGCACCTCATAGCTCAGAATGGAATGACAATGAGAGTCTAGAGGAAGTACAATTTCTCTCTTGCTTAAGAATAAAAAATGTTATAATTTATAAGAACAATTCAGAATGCTTTGTGAATCTCAGGTGTTGCCTGGTGTTATGATTTGTGAGAGCTTCCTTCTGCCTGAGCTGTCTTTGACTCTAGTGAGGGCCATAGCTAGAAGGGTACCTGAGAGATTGGTGTAGGAAGACCAGAAGGAGCTTCTTTCAAACAGCAGCTATGTCCTTAGCTAACCAAGAGGATAATGTCTGAGCCAGAGTTGGCTATTAGTAGTAACTTGGTGTTACGGACTGGTCCCAGCCACCTCAACACCCTTAGGTCCCAGCATTGCATCTGACACATAGTAGGCACTTAATATTGTTTTCTTCATTGTTAAGTGTCAACTAGGATGCAATGGGCAACACAAATAGAAACACAGCCTTACAGAAATAGTAAGGGAAATGTTAATCTAATAATCACACGCAGATGCAATTACAAATTATAAAATATCTTAAAAGGAAGAATATGCAGGGACATGAGGAAATATTGATGACTGGCCACATAAAACTCCCATAACCTTTACTCTGGCATATTATAGGTCTCTATAAGGGGATGTGTTTAGACAGAAGAGAAATTAGGTCATCCTAGCTGGCCCCAGGCTCAGATGGTCAGGACTAAGTTACTGAATGGAAAACTGCTTATCCCAGGGTGTCTCTTTATTGAAGGAGCAAAAGGCAAATGGATAGCGCTTCTCTTGGAACCCTGTTGCAGGTGGAACACAGTTGTCCTGTGCCACCAATTAGCGACAATGCATCAGGGAGTCCCCTCTGTGCTGCCACCATGTGGTAAAGCTGGGAGCATTCTCCTTCCCTTGCATTGGGTTTCAAAATGCTCCTTAGGTGGGTGGGTATACGCCATGTGCTCCAACTGGCCCATCAGGGAACCCAGGGTGTCCTTTTCCATCACTTGATACCTTTATGGTTTTTGGTATGTGCTTGTTGTAAGGAGCTTTGATTCCATATTCAGCAGCCTGCCAGATATGTCTCCACTCAGATACTCCACAGGAAGACAGTATGAGTACTAAACATGTTCAAAAGTGGGCTCACTACCTCTCCCCACCACCTTACCAGCTGTGTCTTCTGTACTCTCTGACCTTGCCAATGGCATCTGGCAGTCCCAAGGCCGGAAATGCAAGTGCCTTTCGTGCCACCACCCTCTTCCTCTCTTCCCAGGGCTAACCCATCACACTCTTGGTCACCACCTCTCTATATATTCCATTGAATTTATCCTCTCTTTTCCATCCCCACTGCTGCTATGTTAGTAATTTTATCCCATATTAGTGCAATTATTTCCTGCCTGGTCTTCTTGTCTTCCATCTGATGTCCCTCTAATTCATCTGCCACCTTGTCACCAGATCATTCTAAAATGCTAATATGACCATGTTAACACATCCACTTAAAACCTTTTGGTGGCTTCCTTCTGGTTAGGGATCAAGGCCAAACTCTGCAGCGTGGATTTACGGTTCTCCACTGCCTAGCCCTGTGGGTGTCTCTAGCACGTTGCTTGCCACCCCTCCAGCCCTCGTCCTGAAGCTTCCCTGAAGGGCTTCTTGCTCAGGCTGCCCTCTCCTGGACTGCCTACCTGTGCCACTCATCTTTTAGATTTGGCTCAAGAGTCACCTCCTCTGTGAAACCTTTCCTGACTTCTTCTCCCAGACCCCATCCAGGATAAAACTCACCACTTCCTCTTTGTGGGATTATATTGCAGTGCTGTCAAAAGCAGAGGTTTTGGAGGTGGATAACCCCAGTCCACACCTTGGCATCACCTGTTATTCTCTGAGTGATCCAGGGCAGGTACTATATCTTTCTAGACCTCAGCCTCTCCCTCTTTGAAATATGAAGATTACAGTGCCTTGCTCATAGCATTCTTCTCAGGATTAAATGAAATAATCTATGTAAAGCACCTGGCACATGGGAAACCCTCAGTAAATGTTTCCCCTGATGTGAACCCCCAACATATTCTGAGCAAGTTTCCACCCTAGAAAGGTAACACCTTAGTGTGTTCTTATTTCTTTGTGCATCCACTGCTAAATTCAGCCTGATGAAGACAGGTTGATGTTTGTTTCCTCGGTTACTAGAACAGTGCTGGGGAAATAGTAGACACTTAACCATCTTACAGCTTCCTGTTGTGTCTCAGAGAATCTCAGGAAATCAATTAAGTCATTGACGGATGGTATGATTGAGAGTAGATCTTCTAAGTGGTGATCTGGGCCTCAAGACCAAGGGAGATGAAAGCACAGTGAGTCCTGGGCACTCCCAAATTCTCAGTTCTGCAGGTGATATGCTGGCAGTCATCTTGTTTCTTCTGGCTTATGGGAAAACATTTCAAATAATATAATTATAAACTTTAAAAAGCCAAAAATTTTAAAAAATTAAACTATTCATTCCAGAAACATATATTGAGTATGTAGACTATTGTTTTATTAAAACGTCACTATTTAATTTGCTGTTTGTTGGGGTAATTGTTCTTGTCCCTAGCACAAACTTTCCTGAATATAACAGTGGTTGGCCTGTTTGGTTGAAAATGGGCTCCCTTCCAGAAACTTCACCAGTTATCTGCTTCATTTAGCTGTAAATAAAATGTAAACAAAATGACCCCACCATCTATTTACTTTGGGATGGAGCTATAAATTTAATCAGAAAAAGACAAGATACTTCATTGTCTGGAAACTATGGTTGTATACCATCTGGAAATGTCATCCGCATCTTTGAGTTTGGAGGAATATATATTAAAGGTAAAGCACTCAGCTCAAATGCACGTCTTACAGAAAACCATAAGTAGAGTTTTCCTGATTAATCTTTAAGTTCCAGTTTGTCCTAGAAATTCAAAATGCCTTTACAGCACTCACTATTAATTGATTGACTGATAAAAACATAAACAATTTTAATGAAATATTTACTGTGCTTTTTCTTTGCATGAAGAAAATTTTATTATTTAGCTTGTGATATCATAAGATACTACTCTAATAGTGATTTGACCCTTTCTAACACTCAGGTGTTTGTTATTTGAATGGCATTTATTTCATTGGAGGAGTTTGGTTTATGAATGAATATAGACCACTGAATTGCTAAGAGGTTCCTACTGTTTTGATTTTACAAAGCATTGGAATTAATAAAAAATCAATCTCTCTTTTGGTCAAAATATTACCAGTTTCTTAGGATCTCTGTTGTGTGAGTTTTTGTCTTAATCGTAGATATCTGGGGTTGTAGGATCATAGAATGTTAGCTCAGTATAACACCCTGAGATCATCCCTAAATGGAAGCTTCTGGAAAGATTCACAGTCTACTTTGGTCTTCAGTGTTCAAAGTTGAAGGCACTTGGGCCTTACTGCCATTGGCCCAAGAAGTCATATGCATTCTTTTCTCTTTCCTTTGCCTCTTCTTCACTTCCCTTCCATAAACAATACCAAAGGAATTGCTGGTCATCTCTCACTCAGTTTTGTCAACAAGCCTTGACCGGGAGCCACAGTCATGAATCCTCTGAAGACGCACTGTTTTGCTCAGGTTTCTCTAATAAATAATGCACTGCTGTGCGGTGAGCCGAAGCAAATGAGTTATCTACTGATATAAAGCTGATGACAGGGAGCTAGTTTTGTTTTATTGAGTTATCTGTACTGTGTGGCATAATCAGTTGTGTTGAAATACTTCCCATTTCTGTGCCTGCCTTTATTAGTTTAAAATTTGGATCTTTTTTTTATTGCTGTTGGTGCTTGGAATGGGTTTCAACATGATATGCAATTATCTCTCTGTCATGTTCGTTTTGGTTTAATTGCCTATTCTGTATCATAACGGGTAAGTCAGCAGTAGACTATGTCCCTTTGTTTGAGAGCACTGCATTAAGGTATCTCACATAACTTTATAAATTATTTGTAATTCCAGGCAACACTGGAACTACAAACTTCAGAAACAAATTTCATCCTTATTCCCCCTGAAACTACTTAGAAACCTAACATCTCTCCACATGACCAGAGAGAGAGCTGCTGTTTGGTTCAATTTTTTTCTTTTTCCCCATTTATACTACTGCTTTGCTGTATCATGTAATTTTGATTTCTGTTTCTGCATTTCTATCTTCTAAATACAGCAGATCCTTGGCATTTGCAGACTTCCAAACTCGTGGAATTGACTCTTTTTCTAGAGGCCCTGAGGTTATTCGTAGTTTTGTAGAGACAGGAATTATAATTTCACCTCCTATATGCTGGTGTGCTGGAGAGGACCTTTGCTAACAAAGGTGCTTGACCCACCCAACCCTCAGAATGGAATCACTTTTTCATAATAGAAGGTTCTAGCTGCAGCTGGGTAACTACTTTCTTAATCCTTACTCATCCTCAGGCATATTTTTATGGACTAAATTATGGATTATAGGGGTATGTGTGACTTTGGAGTTTGTGATGGTTTAGGATACCACTTCTCAAAATTACTTCTGATTCA
Organism: Cynocephalus volans; assembly: GCF_027409185.1. Taxonomy (NCBI): domain Eukaryota; kingdom Metazoa; phylum Chordata; class Mammalia; order Dermoptera; family Cynocephalidae; genus Cynocephalus; species Cynocephalus volans. Next base: position 142,343,320 of record NC_084466.1, on the reverse strand, counting down.
TTTGCTCTGTGGTGGGGCCTGAGCATGTGTATTTTTATAAGCTCCCCAGGCAATTTTCATATGCAACCAGGGACGAAAGTCAATGGACAAGGATATACCCAAATCCTTCACAAACCTCCAACTCCAGTTGTTTTTTAAAAAAAATTTTTACTGAATCAAAATTGATTATACATATTTTTGGGGTTTAACGTTGAGATATGTTGATCAAATCAATATTACTAGCATATATATTGTTATAAATCATACTTATTCTTTATGCCTCTTGTCCAATCTCACCCCAACCCCCTCTCCCTCCCTCCCCCTCTAATTACCTAGATTTCTTCTCTCCTTCTGAAAGAGTAATGGTTACTCTGTTGATTTGTTGCCTAGATGATCTGCCCAATGCTGAGAGGTGTGATCAGGTCCCCCAATATTATCATAGAGCAGATGCTTCTTCTGACACTCAGGAATGGGCTTTGTGGACAGACATCCTCTTCCTTTCTTTATCTTTCCTGGTGATTCTCCTTGTGTCATTGCACTCCAGTGGCTGATGGACCATCTGCATGGGGGTTGTGACATCTAGCCACTTTCGCAGCAGCCATGGTTATTGTGGTGGTTGTGATGGGCCACCCACACGGAGGTGATATTTTTGGCATGCTCCTTGGCACTTGAGGTGTGCCTGGTTGTGGGGGGTATCCAGTCTCTGGTTCCATCCCTTAGGTCCACAGGCAAGCCCTGAGGTTCTGGCAGTGTGCCTGGTTGTGGGAGGGGTCCTGGTCCCCAGGTGCACCCGAGGTGCTGGCAGTCTGAGTGTGGTGTATGTGATCCGGAACTAATTTTTTTGTGTCCTTTGCTTACTTCTAAAGTGAGGGAACTTCCTGTTTGGACCAGTACTTGGGCTGTGTGGTTGAGCTAAATTGCTGCTTTGCTGCTGCTTCCCTAAAGAAGGCTTTTTGTGTAGCTCAGGTTATAATGGTTGACTTTATAGGTACTTTGGGCTCTCTAGAGACTTGTTGCACCTGGTTTGTGTAGAAACTCTGATCTGGGCCTGAGTCTTTTCATCAAACTGCACCCCATGTAATTCTATATTCCTGACCAGTCTCCTCTGAGTGGTACTATGCTGATTGTGGTGCAGATCAGCTGTCCTTGCTGTGCCCCAGTATGCCCCTGGTGGGCCCATCTCTCCCACTGCCCATGCTGCAAACACTTCCCATGGGACAGGCCATATACCAGTCCCTTACAATGACTCACTGGCCTCTGAGTGGCTCCATTTTTTCAGTTGTTGTGGCTCCTTGCTCCTATGTGGGTCCACAGGAAACTTATTAGTGGTCTTGCTGGCCTGGGGGCCACCGAGGCCCTCTTCTCCCCTGCTGCCTCCAAGCAACTCCATCCGAAGGGCACAGCTGCAGCTTTTGCCAGCTCCTGCTCCGTGTGCTCAGCAGCTCTAGCCTTAAAGCGGCCGTGGCAGGAAATGGTCAGGGTGGTTTTTTTCTTTCTCTCATTGTGGCTTCTCCTGTCTACATGCACTCCATAGGTCTCTCCTCCTCTTCCCCTGAGCTCTATGGCCCCAGCTTGGCTGTTGTTGCTTTTTTTGTATAGTTGTAAATTGGTTGATTTCTGGGAGAGAGTGATGCTGGGGACTGTCTATTCCTCCATCTTGACCAGAACCCTCCAACTCCAGTTTAGCAGACTTGAATGATTTCACATTACTATCAAGATAAAGACCAACCCTTTCAATGTCCTTAAACCAAAGTCTGTTCCGGTGCCACTTTTATTTTCTTTTCATGTATCTCAACCACTTGTAGTACTATGCTCCTTCCTTCTGTAATCTTTGGATGTGCTGGTTCCTGTGCCTGGAAAGCTGTTTTCACCTCTCTCTCCCTGCTGACCTCCTCTGTATCCTTCAGAACTTCACACTACTACCATTTCCTCAGGGAAGCCTTCCCTGACCCCTGACTAGGTGAAATCCCACCATTACTCACTCCCACACTTCTTATAGCACCTACAGTTGTCACTTCACCTTGAATTAGGTAATTCTTGGCTTAGTGCTCATTTCTCCAACAATGTTGTAAGCTCCATGAGGGCAGAGACCATGTCTTCTCTCCTCTAAAGTCCTCTTCCCCACAGGATGTTTGCATATGGTTGGTATTTAAGATAGTCATTGAATGAATGGATAAAAGGTTTGTAACATTCTGCATCAGTCATGTTGACTACTCCAGCATAAAAAAGGATTTTCATTGAGTTAGAAATAAATCAAGTTTGTTAATTGCTGATTAAATATCGTGCAGAACATTGTTCTAAGCCAGGGTTTATCAACTTTGGCACGATTGACGTTTTGGGTTGGATGATTCTCTGTGGGAGGGGGGCTGTCCTGTGCGTTGGAGGATGTTGAGCCATTATCTCTGACTTCTAGCACTCTCTCCCCTAGTTATAACAGACAGAAATGTCTCCAGGCTTTACCAAATGTCCCTTGGGATCAAAATCAACCTTGGTTGTTGTAGGCAACCTAGGGAGAGAGAAAAGATGAGAAGTTACTATGACTACCTATGGCAGCTTGACTTTGGTGGTGGGACTGCACAGCGGTTATCTGTTACTTTTGTCTGAACTGCTGGGGAACAAGGAGTTGATCATTGCTCATCAAAGACTAACTCTTGGGGTGGGGGGAAGAGAGAGAAAAATTTGAATATTTCGAGTTCTAGCTGGAGGTCTTGTCTTCTATGAGCCCCAGATAATTCAGGATTTAAGATAAAAAAAAGATTGGTGGAAATCGATTCAGTTTCGTGAGCCACCAGAGGCCTCAGGCAGAGATCTGCAGGCAGCAGTAGGTGCAGGAGGAGAGGGGCTTCCCGTGACCCCCCCCTCACCCCCCAGAGCCCTCCCACATCAGGGTCTGTTTTGTGTCTTTTGGGGAATGTTTGGTTCCTTGAAGGTTTTCTGCTTGATTTGTTACCAAACTTGGCCAATCATGACAATGGCAAGGAGAGCCTTTTAAAAGTGGAGATGGCCAGCCCCATCCTGTAGCCATTCTGAAGGGTCAGGACAGGAATCTGAGATGGGAAGGGGCTTTCTCAGAGCTACTGATGGTTCTCTAGGCTTGGGAGACGCTGACCTGAGCTATGGCCACTGCCTGCAGAGACCCGGAGTCAGTCCTTGACCAATTAAGCCAATTAGCATCCGTAAGAAATGAGGTGTTGAGCTCTATGCTGAAGAGTCAGGGTTTGGCGTGCATGTGCGTAAGGGCTACCTAAAGGCTGTGGGATGTACAAAGGTAATTGACTCTTGAGGTGGGAAGGGGCAGCAAGGGGAAGAACTGAGTGGTGGGTTTATGGAACTAGGAGCAGATGATCTATCTGTCTGATGAAAGGAAGAAATGAAGAGAATATTTAGATTGGGGACAATGCCTGTAGCACTGGAGAACTCAGATCCTTCATTACCCAAACCCATTCAAATTATTTTGGCTGCCAGGAGGGGTTCCCATTCTCAATCTCTCTCTTGCTCTCTCTGTCTCTGTCAATAAAATAGTACTTTCAATATTTTCTTAATATTTTCATTTGAGGGAAAGAAAAAGAAGATGTGAGAAGGATGAGTGAGGTGTTTTGCTAGAGAAAAAATTTCCCTGTCCTTTGAAAACTTGGAAAAGTCTAGGAAACACTCACCAAATGGCATTGCACTGGCGTTGGACCACTTGGGGATAATGGTGGTGTGTGCAGGGGCATGACAGGTGCTCTGCGTGTGCCCCACTTTGCCCAGGAGCTTCAATGGGGTCCAAAGATGGGACAGGCGTGGTGGGGGTGAGAACACCTTTTCTTGGTGAACTCTCGCATTTATGCTCTAAAGACGTCTTCGTACATTCCAAGTAACACCTACATTCTGTGTAACAAGTTCAATTTGTACAAGAATCTGTTTAAAAGATGTCACCACACACATCAGGAAAAATATATCCTTGCAGGGAAGGAGTTAGTCATGTCTCATATTGCAGGCAATTTGGAGGAATGGGATTTGGATTACAGGCATGAGTGCAATACAAATGTAATTGTTTGGAGGTAATTGGAAGAAAAATGAAGTGCGCTTGTACTGGGAGTTCAAGGACATCAAAGAGTCTTTGTAAAATGGAGTTCTGGGTGAAAGCTCTCTTGGAAATTACAGTCTGAGTTTTGAGCTGTCACTCCAGGGACTGGGTCCTTTATTCTAGGTGAACTCTCAGCTCTCCAAGGGGACAATAGCTATTCTAAAAATCCCTCACCATTCAAGAATTTCTTCTTGTAGTTCTATGTAAATGGGCATGTTATTTCTTAGCACTTTATTGTACCGTGGCACATAATCCTGTGGACTTTGTTTATGACATTGTTGGTGCTTGAGGTTTCAGCAATGACAATATTTAGTTGGTTGGTACAGAGATGTTGAAATTGGCTTTAGAAAGATTTAGCTATTTCCCCCTTCTGTTAGCTCCGGTTTTTGGCATTACTGACTCAGGTGTCAATTATTGTCTGTTGATACGGCATTGAACATATGTTTGCATAATATGTAAGAAGTTTAACTTGGAAGGGAAGTACCTGAGGAGCTCAAACCAGGCCCTGGGATCTGGATACCTGGGAGTGTGAGAAGCTACCTGAATAAGCAGTGGTTAGAACTAAGGGCCTTAATCCACACTGCCTGGGTTCCAATCCAGCTCCATCACGTACTAGCTCTGGTGCATTAACAGCTTCCCCAAATCCGTGCCCTTTACAACGTGTCTTTACTCTTCTTATTAACAGGTACAGTCTCTTTCCCCACACTTGAATCTGGACTGGCCTTCCTATGTGCTCCAGTTAACAGAATGCAGAGAAAGGGGTATTGTGTCAATGCCAAGGCTGTGCCTCAGGAGTTCTTACATACTCCTGCCTTCTCTCTGGACACTGTGTCTGCCTGGTGAACAGTGTGAGAGACCATGTGCAGGCTCATGGAGGTACCTCAGCCAACAGGCACCAGCATCCAGAAACAGAGACGCCCAGGCAGCCTGCAGCTGATGGCAAAAGCAGAAGGAACCCAGCCAGAGCAGAAAAAAAATGCATAGCTGAGCCTGGACAAATTTCCAAAAAGTTTTGTAACTCAGCAGTGGCTCATGGACACATTGCTTAACCTTTCTGTGTCTGTTCCCTGCATCCTGTAAAATGAGTGTAATCCTGTCATCTCTGATCTTGCTGTGAAGCTCTCAGCCCAGTGCCTTGTGTATAGTAAGTGGCAATAGATATCAGTCATCATCCTTCGAGACAGATTGACAGTAAGGCTCAGCCTGAGCTTATTTGGGGATGTGCTGGTAACTGGTCTATAGCTGTAGCGAGCTTTAGCCTCTAACTGTGTTGCTGTGTGAGGGAAAGAAAATATGGGTGGATGGGTGGACATCAAGGCTTTTTCTTCCAGTTCCAGGGAAATAGGAAATCAGAAAGAGGCAGTTATTATTTTTGGAGGGAAGTCTGCACTGGTTCCCGAGGTGGGGGGCCTCCTAAGCCACAGGAGTAGGGACAGGGAGGAGTTCCATATCTGGGCTGTTTGCACTCTGCAGCTCAGACTCTGCTGTTGCTTGCTGTACAGAATCTGAGCTTTCAGCACTAAGTAAAGCAATAATTTATTTTATGGAATTGAATGCTTCAAAGGAAAGGAACATCAGGTTGGTGTTTATTCTGTGTTAGATGGGGACAGTACTGGCAGATCTCACTCTATCAGGTTTCAGCAGACCCAGAAACACACAAAAAAATCTGCCCAGACCCAACCCTTAGAACTTTCCAGGGCCTGGGAAGGGCTGAGTGGTTGAGCACTGGAGGCAAGAGAAGAGAGGAAGAGAAGTCAGGTGGTGAAGGACAACCACATTGAGCATCAAAAGGACATGTGGATATCTAGTGGAAGGCTGCTTGTGGCCCTTCCTCATAGGCCCCAGCTACAAGTCACAACTAATCTTCTTCCAAGATACAGCTCAGTCTTTCCTTCATGAGGAAATATACCTCCAGAGAAATGAGCTCATGTCATCTGCTTTGTAGAGTTATTGTTTGCCAATTGTGGAGGAGCTTGTTTGCACACTAGGCTCTATGTTTGGTACTTACTGGGACATCAAATACCAGAAAGACTTAGTTCCTATCCTTGGGAAGTTTTTACTTCTGCAGTGGTCTGCTACTCTGACTGTATTTTAGAATCACCTGGGAGCTTAAACAAAGTGATGTCTGGGCTTCACAGCAATCTGATTAAACCAGAATCTCTGGGGTGGAACAGGAGTATTGGTATGTTTCAAATATTCTCCAGCTTTTCCTAATATGCAGTTGGGGTTGAGAATTGTTGACATGAATGGCAGGTACTTTTCTCATCTCAAATAATAAAAAAAGGTAGGGTGGTTCCAGAGTTATTTAACTCATGGCTCAACTATTTCAAGAACTCATATTCTTTTCATATTTCTTCTCTGCCATCTTCACCATGTTGGATTTTGGCTTCAGCCTCATGGTCACAATGTGGCTGCTGTGGTGCCGAGTATCACTGCCTCATCAGTTGCATCTTGAGGCAGAAAAAGGATGACTTCTTCACATATTTCTTTTAAAGAGTGGATAAAGCCTTTTCCAGAAGTTCCCCAGTAGATTTTCCTTGTCACTCATTGTCCAGAATTGTACCACATGATCAATTATTACATCACATAAATCAATCTCCGGCAAGGCAAATAAAACCACTATCTTTGGCCAAGATCAAGTCGTGACTCATCCTCCTGGGGCTAGAGAGGCAGTCACTCACTCTGAACATGTGGCCAACCAGAGAGTGATCCATGGACAATACTGGGACTTTGCCAGCAAGAAATGAGGGGGTAGGAATGGCTGATGGATTATATCTGGCAAGACAGGATGGGCTGTGCTGCAACAAGGAAATCCCAGCATTTCAGTCACTGAGCACAACAAAAGTTTACTTCACACTCTCAGGTTAGATAGAGTCTGTCCTCCATCTGGTGGCTTGGATCCGTGCTCCCATGTTCCTCCAATCTTATGAGGTCCACATTTCACCATGTGGCCTCAAAGGTTGCTAAGGCAGAGGGAGATAGAGATGGCAGAGGATTTATTTTAACTACTCAACCCAGAAGTGCGTTTTACGTCTTACTTTACATCTCTCTGCTCGTTGTTCGCTGACTACAAACAGTCAACTGGCCCTGACCTAACTCCAAGAGAGACTGCAAAGTGTGGTGAACTCATGGAGAAGCTCATGAGCACTGACTGTCTTTGTCATAGAAGGCAATTAAGTAAGAAGTAGAGGCGGAAAATGTAACTCGAGTTCAGGGGAAGCGAAGGGGGTTGAATTGAAACCTGCACGTGGTGTTGTGTCCCGCTTTTGCTTCCAATCTCGTTGGACTCCCATTGTCTCTCCTACAGAGATGGAAATACCAGCCACCACTTGCACTGATGCATTAGGGAGATTTTTGTTTATAGCTTTAAAAAAAAATTGTAAAGAGCCTCTGAGCACCTCGGGGGCAGGAAATATGAAAATGTTTGGTGTCATTATCATGCTGTTTGATGGCCCCAAAAGCTCCAGTCATTATTCAGCTGTGTGTCTGCATCCTGACATGGCAATAAGAGATAATACCACATTCAGAGAGAAAAATCATGCTCCGCAGCCTTGACCAGCTTCTTCCTTCTAAAGACCCCTTTCTCAACAAAATTAGTCATTTTCCCCTGAGTCCTTGAATTACTGTCAGAGAGCCATTATACTGACCCATCTGCTTTTCCAGAAGCAGGTGGGTCAGGTTTGTTGATGAATGCAAGTGTGTTTGTACATTTGTGGTGTTGTGAATTGAATCTTGGGGGTTCAGAGCTTTTGGTATAAACATCTTGTCATTAAAAGAGACTATATTATTTCCCAGAGCAAAAAGTATGACATCCTCTCCTTGGTACCTAATGCAGTCCTGGGTTTACAATAAGAGCTCTGTAAATCCAGTTTGATAGGAAGTATGTGTACTATTTTGTCTCTAAGGCTGGGATGTGCTCAATTCATAGGGAACTTTTGCTAATGTACAAATAAAGTCAATTTTACTTTGTCAACGTCTGGGTTATCTATTTCATAATCTCTTCTAGGTAAAGTATTTATCTCAGTATGGCATCTTTCCCTTGGGTGGACATCACTAAATACCAGTTTACAGATGCTTAGAAACTACTAACTAGTTTTAAAACAATGTTCCTTCATTTAGCCGAAGGTCATTAATCTGGCAACATCAACCATCAAAATGCAGCTAAGACGCAAGAAGTAAGCAATAAAAACCATTTGAGCAAATGGAAGGCATAAGAAAACTTTTTTAAAAAATTATTTTTAAATCATTTTTTGCATAAGAAAACTCCTGAGTTAAGTTTCCCCATATCAGGGTTCATCAGATTCTTATTCAGAGCCCAGTGACTTCTCTATTGTACCAAGATTTCTAAAGAAAAAGAACATCTGGTCTCACAGAATGTCATAGCAACAGTCAACACAAGCTTGGTTAAAGACATTATGATTTTCATGTTTGAAAGGCAGTCATTTAAAACAATCCTACAGCTCTATGTTGAGTAACATGGAAACACGTCTACTAAATGTCGCCAAGGACAAGGTAGTTAGCAAGTGGAGTTGTCCCTAGGTTAGACAAAGAGATAGCAGGTGTGTGCTGGGTGCTTATTGTAGCAGTGAGTTAGACAGAACTGGCCCCTGCCTTCATGGAGCTTGTAGTCTGGTGGGAGAAAGAGAAGAATCAATAGTAATCACATCACAGGGGGAAAAGTCCTGTGACTGCTGCCATAAGAGCACGTGGGAGGACCACCTATCCCAACCTGGGGGAGTCAGGGAGGGCTTCCTGGAGGAAATGACAGCCAATAATTATTCTATTGTATTGTATCGTGCTGCAGGTACTTTACTGTGCTGTGTATCATATCACATCCAACCACACACGACATCATTAATTACATACTACTACTACTAATGTTGTCTACGGTAGGACCAAGAAAAGAGGTTGAAGGCGGGTGTTTGGAGGGAGAAGAAAATTCTTTTAGGCAAAGAGATCTGCAGAGGAAAGGCTTGAGAGAGGCCATGACTGGAGGAATAAAACAAAGCTCAGCGTGGCTTGCAGTGTTTTATAAAAGTAATGCTAGTACTTTTGAGTATTAAAATTTGAGTGTTATTTACTTTCTCTTTATGCATATCTATTTTGAATATGTATAATGAGCACATTTTATTTTATTGGAAAAATTCCTATAAATTTATTTTTGTTTTGAAAAATAGTAAAGGGCACATTTTGTTGTCCGGAACATTTACTTAGCTGGCTCAGAATGTGCGTTTAGAAAATGGTATGCAAATCTTACTGAAGCACCATGAACCAAATAGGAGGAAATATGAAGTTATCCAAGGCTTTAGCTTGCCAGAGGAGAATGGTTCTCTGCACTGTGTATTTTTTGCATCACCCACAGGACTGTTCTTTTTAATGGCAGGAAAGACCCTGGAAAGGACCAATTGCATAGCTTCATTTTGCTTTTTCTCTCTCATGAAAATACTAGATCTGAATTGTTTTTCAGAAATCTTTTCTTCCCCTTTGGTGGAAGAAGACCAGTTCTAGAAATTCAGGGGAGGCCGCTCAGTTCCCAAGAACAAATGTTAGTAAACATCCTTCATCTTCCTCCTGACAGTGAGAAGAGCTCCACGCCCTTGATCACTAAAGGTTGGCCAGGCTGGTCATATCCTGCCCAGATGACGGTGAGGTGGGGACTTGGGTGAGCCACGGAAATTGATGGAAAGTGGCTTTATGTATGTGTCCTGTGGTCTTAGCTGTAATCGTGGACTCATCCAAAAGAAGCAGCCAGGAGGCAGAATGTTATTTGCGGCTACAGTTTCTTCACCTCATGTGTGAGTACAACTCACTTGAATCGATTTTTCCCATACTCTTGTTTTGTGATATATTCTAAGATCCATTGAAAATGATCACTATGGTGTTATTAAGTACTGTGATTGGGAAATTATAAGGTGCTATGGGAGTATCCAAGAAGGAAACCTAATCCAGACCAGCGGTGGTCAGGGAAGGCTCCTCCCTGGGGGAGCAGTTGGCTACAACGAGGTATAAATGATGAGTAAGAGTTAGCCAGGCCAAGGGGAGCAGGGAAAGGCTTCTGGAAGGAGCTGCAAGGGGTCAGGTAGGGTCCAGCAGGCGCCACAGTTCAGGGTATGTTAAGCAGAAGACAGAAGGCTTAGGAAACATCCTTTACACTACATTCAGGAGTTCGGATTTTTCCTGAGGCCAGTGGGACACAACCCCATTGCATTCTAGAACATCAGTTCTGTTGCAGGAGGAGAAGGGAGTGGAGGAGGCTCTTAGAAGGCTGGGAACAAATGGAGAGAGAGACAATGTAGCCTAGCCTGGGAGATGGAGGCACAAGTCATTCCAAAAAAAGAAAGAGCCCACCTTCATTTGTTTGGTCCTTTCTCCCCAGGAATTGCAATTAATTCAAATAGGCCAGATTTACTTTGAGTGGCTTAGAAAAATGTGGATAGGAATCAAGTCACCTTTTCTAGACACCGCAGGACACTGCAGATTAAGTGCATGGCTGGTGGTGGCTGAACAGCTCTAGGGCCTGGGCTGATGGTGACCGCATTAGAATTGTGATATTTATGTACAGAAAAACTGGTACAATACATCTGACTAAGTTTGATTGCGCCTTCTCCTGGGTTCCCTCTCTGCGCTGTAGGGTGACCGCGGTGGGCCCTGGAATCTACTTGTGCCCCAAGCATTGCCTCTAGGCCAAATAAACAAATGCTTAGTACACAGGTATGAATTTTCAAATGCAGGTGATATTGGCAGTACACACTCATTTATAAGTGTGATGAACAGAGTAGTTTTCTCTGTGGATTTTCTCAGTCCAACAATGCTAAAAATATAATTACCATCAGGTGGGCTCTGAGAAGTCTTTTGTCATTAAAAACATCCTCATACTTAAAGGTTGAGAGCCACTGTTCTTCAGGGAGGCCTCAGATGTAGCCTCAGGTCCCATATGATACCATCTGGCCCTGACTAATTACCTGGGTTCAGAGTTGGAGCCAACCCAAACAGGTAGTTTTAAGTGAACTCCCATGAAGAACAGAAACGCGATGGGTGGATTTAACCGAGGCGGAAATGTTTTATTTCTTTGATTCCTCTCACTCTCCTTTTCTTAGTTAGCACTGGCATTTCCTCTCCTTGTAAACTGCGGTCCTTACAGGTAGCATACGTGAGTTCACCTAACTAGGACTTCAAGTAGAATTGCAGACATCCAGATACAATTTCACAGTAAGCACCTAAAATCTCCTTATTTGATGATGATACCAACTGTAGCTAATGCAAAAACAATGTGAGTAACAAGAAGCTTGACATTTACGGAGCCTTTGGAAATGAGATGGTGCCTTTGCCAAGCCTGGCGGTCTGTTCTGCAGGGAATAAATTTGCAGATTAAGTGCAGATAGAACTTCAGGGAAGCAAGACAGGTGGGGAGGAGAAAGTGAATACAGCTTCATTTGGGAGCAAAACTGCAGGACTCTGCACATCCTCAGCAGTGCTTTTCAATAGCAGCTGATTGTTAGAATCACCTTGGGAATTTCTTAGATATGACGCCCATGTCCCACCTAGACCAGACTCAGTTGGAATCTTTTAAAGCTCCCAGTGCAGCCACCTTGATGGGTATTAGCATCTCCTGGAGGGTTTGTTAAAACACACATTGAGGGGCCCCACTCTCAGAGTATCCGATTCAGCAGGGCTGGGTGGTGCCTGAGAATATGCATTCCTAACAAGTTTGTAGGTGATGCTGATGCTGCTTGCTGTTCCAAAGACCACACTTTGAGATCCGCTGCTCTAATCACTTAGGACATAGGTGCAGACAAGTTTGAGCCTATAATCCCACCCATGGGGGCCTCAGATGTTTCTTGCCACTGCACTTGGAAGAACTTTGAACATAGATCAAATTAGTAGTATGTTTTCTTTGGATAGCCTTAGCTCCAGAAACAATTTTATAGACGTCACAAATGATTTGATCAACAATCCTTCACTGCTTATGTTAGATGGGGTAAAAAGATTGTCATAATTATTTTCCTACACGAACTCCATTCATTGGAGTTGCATAAATTTATCTCACACTGCTTATGTGCAAAAGTATAATGTTGGCTATTATGTTGGGATGGCTGTTATTTGGTCATGGGTATTTCTTGTCCTTTCAGCCTTCACCTGTGTGCAAGCTGCTTTTAGGGGATGGGATTGTGGGATTGACTCAGGGCCACAACTGTCACAGTGCATACTGCTTAATACAGCTGGGTGAGTCAGGCAAGGACCAGGCTAGATCTACTCCCTACATGGGGACAGGAACCAGAGGCATTTTCTGGAAGAAATTTCAATAAATAAGAGGTGGTCTCTCTAATGGTCAGTACCAGGAAGAGCCATTCCAGAGTGTTGGGGGTAGAGCAGGATAATGGGGAATTCAGGAGGAGGTGAGGAATGGAGACCTAGGCAGATGGCTCCAGGGAAGGTCTGTCATTGGGCTGAAACAGCTACTGGAACTCTAGGAGATGACTCACAAGAGTAGGACAGAGCTTCAGTCCTTTGGGGATGGAGGGCCAAGGCAGGGATTGAAGTGGGAGAATGAGACAAGGTTCTCTAAATGAGGAACTGTGTCTTTGGAATAAGACAGAGGCCCAGTTACTCCAACAATGACTTGACGTTGGAGCCAGAGTACCTGGAAGGTGGGTAATATGATGCCAGAGTTGCCCAAGTGCTTCCTGCCTGAAAGCAGTGCTCATTTCAAGAGAACAGGCAAGGCAGAGCCTGCTGATAGAGGTCAGTGGGCATCAGCTCTAGAGAGAGGTGTTCTACAGAGGTCTGATATCAGCAAGGTCTGACACATTGAGGGTAAAACTTTCCACGATGGAACATCTATGCATTTCTCTTATTTAAACACCAGTCAGTTGAGCTATATTAAAATGTTTGCATGAAACACTGGAATGAGCATCATGTCACTGCCTGAATAGTCCTTAGTGGCTCATACTAGAACGTACTTGAAGAGGTGCTCAGCACACATTTCTAATCTCATATCCTGCAGTCAAATAGATGTGTTCTGCACAGAGGGAATAGATTATAGCAATTCCCTGAGGATTTTCACGTAGAGAAGGGTTTAGTAGATGAGGGCAGCTATTCTATTTTGTTTACATAAAAGGCTTTCCCAGATTTCTTCCTCTGGAAACAGACCTTGCCCTTCTGCCTAGAGGCATGGTCCTGTGTGCCAGGTATGACTAATGAAAATCAACAGTGATTGATATAAGGGATGGGCAGGTAATCCTTGCAGAATCAATTGGACTCCTTCCTTGGGACTATTAATGAGTACAGGGAAGAAAGTGCTCATTCCTACGGTGGGTTTGCTAAGTTGACTTTGCTGGCAGCCATGTTCCCACCAGTTAGAAACTGCCTGCCATGAGCAAAAAGACCCAGCTGACACACCAGGCAATGCAGAGATGAACAGGGATCAAAACAGGTTACGCATGACTGGTACGTGCTTAGCGGTGTTGAGTGTCTGGTTCCTGTTGAAGCTTTCCGTCCAGTTTTGTGAATTGTATTCCTGCCATGAGCACTAATAAATTCTCCTATATTTGACTGAGCTTGATTAGCAATTGAAATCCCCAATGAATACAATGTGTTGATTGGGGATCGCAGAGGACGGGGAAGTTGTCCAGAGGACTAAAAAAAATGAAGATCAAAAAACGATGCAGTATTAGTCTGTTTTCTGTTGTTTATAACATAAAGCCTGAAGCTGAGTAATTTATAAAGAAATAGAATTTATTTCTTCCAGTTTGGGAGGCTGGGAAGTCCATGGTCCAGGGGACACATCTGGTGAGGGCCTTCATCTGGGTGGGAACTCTACAGAGTCCTGCGGTGACCAGGGTATCACATGGAGAGAGAATCGGCGGAGCAAGAGAACTAAAATTCTCACTCGCTCTCTCCTTATACAGCCATCAGAACCACGCCCATTACTCCATAAATGGATCAATCCATTCACAAGGGCACAGTCCTCACAATCTAATCATCTCTTAAAGGCCCCATCTTTCAAATACCGTAATTGGATTTCCTGCCCTCCTAACACTGTAACAATGGAGATCAAGTTTCCAACACATGAACTTTTGGGGGACACATGTGACCCACACCAGATGCCAATGAGCTCTTTTGGGAGGGTGAACCTGTGAGCAGGCTGTCTCTTGAAGGGGCGTACGACCCCACGGTGCTGAATTTGAAACCTAGAGAATGGAGTTCTGGACCTACTCTGCCACGGGCTGTTTATGTGACTTTCAGTTTTTTTATCTGTGAAATGAGGAGGGTTAAAATGTTTGCTTTCCTTTACGCTGTGGCCTGATATTGCCGCTCCAGTCATTCCTTTCCGTGTCTCTGCCTCTAATATCTGGCCTTCCAGTTCATCTTTACTCTGTTGCTGCCACCGTTTAAATGGCCCAGGCCATGTCACAGCTCTACTTACAAACCTGTGGTGGCTCTCCATCAGCTTCAGAGTTTCTATCCCATCACTGAAGGATCTCTCATTCTGGAGTCAGCCGCCCTCTCCTCAGCCTCATGGAATTACACAATCGCACAGACCTCAGTTCATGTAGTCTAACTGCTTTACTCTGATGGAAAAGCGAGACCCAAGAGGTCGTGACTTATACAAACCAGGATCATGCTCCATCTTCATTATATCCTTCTGCATATGCCCTGAGCCACCCGTTTAAGAGAGCCTGCCCTCGCCTCATGGGTCCTGTCCCCTCGTGTCCCTGGGCCATTGCTCCCACTCCCTTGCCTGCACACCCTCTTTTCACACTCAAACCTTCGGAAGCAGAATGTATTCCCGAGGCTCATCTTAAGAGCAACCTTCTATGTCTCAGTCTTCCTCAGTTTGGATGAACTGCTCTCTCCTCCATGTCACTGCCATTGTGCTCTGTGCCACTCCAGGAGTCCCTAATTCATTTTTCTTTTGGTTATAGGTTTGTTTCTTTTTCTTTAGCACAAGGAGCGCCCTTGAGGGCAGAGGTCTTTTGGCAGCCATTTCTGAAATCTTCTGGGTGTCTAGCACAGTGTACCCACTCAAGAAACAGTGGCTGGGAACATCCACAAGGTGTTGCGAAGGCATCCTAAGCAGGTCCCTGTCAAAGCACCTCATTATTGCCCTGAATGCAACTCCCACAAGAGTCCTCTTTAAAGTGTGGGGTGGTTGGAATGAACTCTTCAAAGAATGCTAATATTTTGGCTTATTTAGCTTTGTGCAGGCCAATAATACTTTTGAAATCTATTGAACCTTGGAAAGTACAGTGTGTTGAAATTAGGTGATTTAATTAGCTTTACAGGCTAATGAAATGTATTCTGGTGACACATAGTTTATCTTTTGGAGAAGCAGCTGGTTGGGGGTATGAAGTGGGGTGAGGGATGATTTGTGTTGGAAGCCTAGACACTCACAAGGTTACATTATAGATATTAGAAAACAGGGACAACGCTTAAGATGTTTCACGCTATCTTTTCTACCATGTGAGCCAGGATTGTGCTGGAAGCAGTTATATTTTCCTTGAAGTTAGGCCATTATTCCTAAAAGCTGGTGGAGCTGCATTCCTTGTTTTGGAAGTTTGCGAGAGATGGGGCGGGACAGCTGGTGTCTTGGCCACCAGGGTTTTTCTGGGGCCCCCTGCCTGGGACAGCCGGCACTGCTGGTGCTTCTAGACCCCTGCACTTTGAGGTTGGCATTTGGAGCACGTCCTGTCGCTGCAGAAGGGAGTATTAGTGAGACAGAAAGCTACGTGCCACGTGAGAGCGCGTGTGTCTGTCCCTCACGTCCACCACCCTTGTCCACCATCCTTGACTTCCTCTCCTGCCATCTCCTCATCAAGCCCCCTCCTCCCCGAGGGAGGTGATCTGCAGGGGAGGGGAGAATCTCTGTGTTTGCATTCCATGTTGGGGCTCTCCAGGGTTGCCCGCCATGGAAAGTGAAGTGGAGACAGGTGAGATGTAGTGAGATGAATTTCACCATCTGGAGGTCAGAGAACATGCGGTGGGAGAACGAAAGAGCAGGAAGAACAAGGGGTGGGAGTGGGGTGGGGACAGGCGAGAGGCTGTCGGCCAGGAAGACACATCAGGATATTTCTAACTTCGCATAGCCAAGGCCCCAAAGCGTCAACATGTGATTATTTCTGTTTTCCATCATTAAACAAGGCAACGCAGAGAAATTTCCATTTAAAATAAGATTAGTCAACGACATGACCTATTTTGGTCTTGCAAATGATTCCTAGTTAGTGAAGGTCAAGGGAATTCCACAAAGGCGCCTTGGAGAATGGAGGGCTGAATGAGATGGCAAAGGATATTTTTATTTCTCTTTTGAAATAAGTAGTTTAACTCTTAATTTTTCCAGGTCTGCCTTGCTAAAGCACCTCACCAACCTGCTTTTCTTGCTGTCTTTCATGATGCACACCTAGTTCAAACCTCTGCTCAAATAGGAATCCTGAAAACTGAAACTTGTACATAGGAGCTGGTCAGCCTCCAAGGACATGGGCACGTGTAATCCTGGCACTGGCTGTGCACGGGGGAGGAGGAGTGTTTTCTTCCATTAAGGATAGGAGAAGGGGGCTTATACTCTAGCAACACGGATTCCTGTAAGACATTTAAAATTCAAATTTAGCTCATTTTACAAAAGAGGTGTTCTAAAAATCCAATTAGAAACTCAGGGAACTGCAGATTACCTAGTTCAATCTTCTCTATGAAATTTGTAACAAAAATAGGCCATCCTCTGTCACACTCAGCTCCTCCTCTGGTCCTCATTCCCAGAGGCAATTAACTGTCTTTAGTTCCTCCCTGGTTTCTACCCGTTTACTGTCATTCTACCCGGTTTACTGTCGTATTTGTAAGTATTATGCATACGTATTTTGATTTTTGATTTTTCAGTGTTAGATATTATCTGTGGACTTCCTACTGAAGATGATGGTGATTCAACTCTCTTACCAGCCATTTCCATCTCTCAGTAGTTAAGATTTTAAATTCAACATCCAATATTTATAGTCACAACTGATAACTCATATAATTATATGCATAAGTACATACACACGTAGGTACACACACATACATGTAGACACACAGGTGTTGTGTGTCTGTCACCATTTGTAGCAGTTCCCTTTACCATTTCCTAGTTCCTACATCTTCCCTTTGCTGTTCTTTTTTTTTGTTTGGGTGAAGATCATCCTCCTGTGGCTTCCTGAGAAAAGGTGCGTGGCTTGGTAAAACTACCTTTGCAAACATGTATGTGTGGACCTGAACCCCTTCTCCCACCCTTAAATATTAACTGACTAGCTTTTCTGCTTCTGTAATTAGCTTGTGCAAGGTTTTACAAGCCCCTGCGGGTGGGACTTTCTGGTAAGGGCAGATAAAGGACTTCCCAAACCGCCCAAAGTTCACCCAGTTCCGGGAAGGGCCTAACCACACAAGGGGTGGGCTGCTGGGCAATTCCCCAGTTCCTCGTCTGTATTCCACCCCACTGAAAGCCACCAATGAATTTAAAAGTCACCTCAGGTGACCAGTAAGCTGTATACAACTCATCCTGTTGCCAAAGTCTGCCTACCAAACTGTATAAAAAGTGCTCGTGTTAAGAGCTCGGGGCTGCTTCTGTCCTGAAGATGGAGCGACCCCAGCATGCTGGAATAAAAAAACCTCTTGCTTGATTGCAGCGATCTCTGTCTCCTGGTCTTTGCGAGATGAGCCTTCCCAACAAGTAAGATTCACGCTTTCGGGCCAGTCTTACATATGATCAAAAATGCATTGTCCTACCCTTCACATTTCATTAAGAGTTTGGCTTGGTGTAGAATTTTGGGTAATAAATACTCTTCCTCAGGACTTTAAGGGCATTCCCCTCCCCTCTTATTCCTTCCAGTATTGCCATTGAGAAATGTGATGAGATTCTGATTCCCAATCCTGTTGCTGCTGACCTGCTTTTCCACTCTGGAAGCATTTAGGGTCCACACTTTATTCTCCATGTTCTGAAACATCACAATGATGTGTCTTGGTGTGAGTCTTTTTTCTTTCTTTGAACTTCACTTGGTGGGCCTTTTTAGTCTGGGACTCAAAACGTTTGGTTCCAGACACATTTTCTTTAAGTAATGTTTTTTGGTAAGTTTCTCCCTTCCTGTATTCCTCCTTTCTCTTTCTGGAGTTCCCATTCATTGGTTTTCCTGGGTCTTTATGCTGATTTTCTTCTGTTTTTTCACACTCTTACTTCTCTTTTTTTGGTTTTACTTTATCGGAGGTATCCTCAACTTCATTTTCCAGACCTTCATTGAATTTTTAATTTCTGCTATCATATTTTTAAATTCTCAATAATTTTTCCATATCTGCATGTTCCTTTTTTTTTTTTTTTTTAAATGTCATGTTCTAGGGCCAGCCCGTGGCTCACTTGGGAGAGTGTGGTGCTGACAACAAGTCAAGAGTTAAGATCCCCTTACTGGTCATCTTTTTTTAAAAAAATAAAATAATAAATAAACAAATAAATAAATAAAATCATGTTCTTGTTTTATGGTTGCAGTGCCTTTTTTAAAAAAAAATCACTCTGGGGGAGTTTCAAGATGGCGGCGGCTGCGGCGGCTGCCGCGGTGTAGCTGAGGTGGAAAAGGTGGCCACTGGGCCTCAGGCAGCCGGGAAACTTGTGGACCTCCTCTGGCCATCTCTTAAGGGAGGACTGCTGCTGCTGGCCGGTCGTGGGGGCTCAACGCCACTTTGCCCCCGGCAGGAGAGGCTGTCTCATTTACAGGCAACAGCTTTGAAGTGTGGAGCAGGAAAAGAACTGATTCTTAGCTGCAAAAGTGAGTCTTGAAACAGGGAACACGGCGCCAGGGCTGCTGTGGATGCAGCCAGGATCCCGGAGGCTGGGGCCGCACTGAAGGCGGCCAGCTGCCCTATTCAGGATTCGAGGTTTCAGGCCGGCATTAAAGAAGATTCCTGGGAGCGCCCGAGCGGCGCCGCGACTGAACAGCCCGAGGTGGCAGCGCCGAGAACACGGAAGGCAACAAACCAGAGACAGAGCGAGCGCCCGACCTGGCACAGCACTGTGAGTGATCCCTGGCACAGCTCTGTTCGGGGGGTGGATGCCCACGCGGCACCCGCCTGCACCACCAGGCCACTCACTGCCCCGGTGCTGCCTCCATTTTCCCAGATGCGGGCAGCTCCGCCCTGCTCGGCCATCACTGAGCCCATTTGCTTGGCCTGGCGTGGGGCTTTCTGGATCCTGCGGGCCGACCTCCTCTCCCACTCCCTCCGCGGTTCTCTGGCAGGGCTGGGGGTGTGGGGCGTCCCGACCAGTTTTGGGAGGGCTAGGAAGTACGGGCGGGCCGACTGTCACTCCACCACACCCTGGACTCCGGCCCCGGTAAACTTCCTGTTACTGGGAGGCAGATACCATCTCTGCGACCACCAGTTTGGAAAAAAGCCTAACGAATTTCTGGTTGGGAATAGTGTGGTAGGAGAGTTCCCAGGTCCGCTTGAACCTGCCGGAGAGCAGGCTGCAGGCGGGCACTAGACTCGGTTTATACCGGGGGGATACAAAGGTGAACAAGACCCGAGAAAGATCTACACAGTGCTACAAAGGCACCCAGAGAGACCGGTCGTCTGTGCCTAGCAGAAACCTGGTAGACTTCCTGGGCGAGGCGGTGCTGAGCAGGGTCTTGAAGGCCCAGCTGATAGACGAGGGGTGCAGAAGACACGCCCCAGCCCAGCACAGTGTGCACAGAGTGGGGAGACGTGCGGCCAGGGAGGCGGAGACTCGACAGAAACCACACACCCAGTGGGGTCACCACTGCACGATCTAACAGCCTGGGCCAGAGCACACGGAACGGGGAGAAGTCCTGTACAGAAAGTGAAAGCTCAACAGAGATCACACACCCTGTGGTACGTGATCCACCAGCCCAGCAGAGTCCAAGCTGACCAGAAAGGTGGCTCCCCAGAGAAGCCCAAGACCCGAGGCAACCACACACGCAAGACACTAGAGGCCAACTGAGCAGTCACGGCGGGAGCCATACGAAATTGGCAACCACAGCAACATCCTAGTTAGTCATTAGTCTTAAACCGGTGGACTGTGAAACCCCCTGCAACAATGAATAAACACCAAAAAAAGACACCAGAAATACAAAAAATCAAGAAAGTACACCACCAAAAGTTAATAAATCTCATACTCTAGATCCTACAGAACAAGAAGCCCTTGAAATAACTGACAAGGAATTTCGAGTGATAATTCTAAGGAAACTGAATGAGATACAAGAAAACTCAGCTAGACATCATGATGAAATGAGGAAAAGTATACAGGATCTGAAAGAGGAAATATACAAGGAAATCAATGTCCTGAAAAAAAATGT
Organism: Cynocephalus volans; assembly: GCF_027409185.1. Classification (NCBI taxonomy): domain Eukaryota; kingdom Metazoa; phylum Chordata; class Mammalia; order Dermoptera; family Cynocephalidae; genus Cynocephalus; species Cynocephalus volans. The sequence goes on along the minus strand of NC_084466.1, from coordinate 142,322,956 downwards.
AGCAGAACTTGCTGAACTGAAGAAGTTATTCAGCGAAATAGAAAACACAACGGAGAGTTTAACCAGCAGGCTTGTCGAAGTTGAAGAGAGAACCTCTGAACTTGAAGATGGGCTGTTTGAAATAACACAAGCAGACAAAAAGAAAGAAAAAAGAATCAAGGACATGGAAGAAAATCTGAGAGAGATATCAGACAACCTCAAGCGCTCAAATATCCGAGTCATGGGTATTCCAGAAGGGGAGGAAAATGGAGATTCCATTGAAAACATATTCAACAAAATAGTGGCAGAAAACTTCCCAGGTATAGGAAAAATCACAGATCTTCAGATCCAGGAAGCTCAACGATCTCCAAACGTATTCAACCCAAAAAGGCCTTCTCCAAGACATGTCATAGTCAAATTGGCAAAACTCAGAGACAAAGAGAGAATCTTAAAAGCTGCAAGAGAGAAGCATCAAATCACCTATAAGGGAGCCCCAATCAGGTTAACATCAGACTTTTCATCACAAACCCTAAAAGCTAGAAAGGAATGGGATGATATTTTCAAAATACTAAAAGACAAAGATTGCCAGCCAAGAATACTCTACCCTGCAAGGCTATCCTTCCGAAATGAGGGGCAAATAGTATATTTCTCAGACAAACAAAAACTGCGGGAGTTCACTACCACAAGACCACCCTTACAAGAAATCCTCAAGGGAGTACTGGGTTTGGTTCCTGAAAAATAACTACCACTGCCATAAAAACCTAAGAAAAATCTAAACCCGCTAGTACAATAAAAATGGCATTCATGAAGAGAAAACAAGCTAACAAAAACACTATCTACAACCTAAGGAACCAACAAACAAAGAAACCAAACAGTAAATCAGAAAGCAAGGAACAAAAGACACCTAAGACAACCAAACAACCAATAAAATGCTAGGAATAAATCAACACCTTTCAATAACAACTCTTAATGTTAAAGGCTTAAATTCCCCAATTAAAAGACACAGACTGGCTGACTGGATCAAAAAGCAGGACCCAACTATATGCTGCCTACAAGAGACCCACCTCACCCATAAAGATTCACACAGACTAAGAGTGAAAGGATGGAAAAAGATTTACCATGCAAACAGAAAAGAAAAACGAGCTGGAGTGGCTATTCTTATATCTGACAAAATAGACTTTAAACTAAAAATCATAAAAAGAGACAATGAGGGACACTACTTAATGATAAAAGGACTGATCCATCAAGAAGACATAACAATCATAAATATGTACGCACCCAATGTTGGAGCAGCCAGATTTATAAAACAAACTCTATTAGACCTAAAGAAGGAAATAGACACTAATACCATAATAGCAGGGGACCTGAACACTCCACTGTCAATATTAGACAGATCATCTAGGCAAGGAATCAGTCAAGAAACACAAGATCTAAACAAGACTCTAGACCAATTGGAATTGGCAGATATCTACAGAACATTCCACCCAACAACCTCAGAATATTCATTCTTCTCATCAGCACATGGATCATTCTCCAGGATAGATCACATATTAGGTCACAAATCAAGTCTCAATAAATTCAAAAAAATTGGAATTATCCCATGTATCTTCTCAGACCACAATGGATTAAAACTAGAAATTAATAACAAACAAAACTCTGGAAACTATACAAACACATGGAAATTAAACAGCATTCTACTTAATGACATATGGGTCCAAGAAGAAATCAAGCAGGTAATCAAAAAGTTTATTGAAACTAATGAAAACAATGATACATCATACCAAAACCTGTGGGATACTGCAAAAGCAGTATTGAGGGGAAAATTTATTGCATTAAATGCTCACTTCAGAAGAATGGAAAGATGGCAAGTGAACAACCTAACACTTCACCTTAAAGAACTAGAAAAACAAGAACAATCCAATCCTAAAGTTAGCAGACGGAAAGAAATCATTAAGATCAGAGCAGAACTGAATGAAATTGAAAACCAAAAAACAATTCAAAAGATCAACGAATCAAAAAGTTGGTTTTTTGAAAAGATAAATAAAATTGACAAACCATTAGCATGGCTAACAAAAAAAAGAAGAGAGAAGACTCAAATAACAAAAATTAGAAATGAAAAAGGCGATATTACAACTGATTCATCTGAAATACAAGGAATCATTCGAGACTACTATAAACAACTATACGCCAACAAATTTGAAAATCTGGAGGAAATGGATAAATTTCTGGACACACACAAGCTCCCAAAACTGAACCGTGAAGACGTAGAAAATCTGAACAGACCAATAACAATAAAGGAGATTGAAGCTGTTATCAGAAGGCTCCCAACAAAGAAAAGCCCAGGACCAGATGGATTCACAGCAGAATTTTACCAAACATTCAAAGAGGAATTGACACTGGTTCTTTACAAACTATTCCAAAAGATTGAAACGGACGCAAATCTCCCAAACTCATTCTATGAAGCAAACATCATCCTGATACCAAAACCAGGTAAAGATATAACCAAAAAAGAAAACTACAGGCCGATATCCTTGATGAATATAGATGCAAAAATCCTCACTAAAATACTAGCAAACAGGATACAGCAACACATACAAAAAATTATTCATCACGATCAAGTGGGATTCATCCCAGGGATGCAAGGTTGGTTCAACATACGCAAATCAATAAATGTGATACACCATATTAATAAACTCAAACACAAGGACCATATGATCATCTCTATAGATGCTGAAAAAGCATTTGATAAAGTTCAGCACTCATTCATGACAAAGACCCTCTATAAGTTAGGTATAGAGGGAAAGTATCTCAACATAATTAAAGCCATATATGCCAAACCCACTGCCAATATCATCCTGAATGGGGAAAAGCTGAAAGCTTTTCCTTTAAGAACAGGCACTAGACAAGGATGCCCACTCTCACCACTCCTATTCAACATAGTGTTGGAAGTACTAGCCAGAGCAATCAGAGAAGAGAAGGAAATAAAGGGCATCCAGATTGGAAAAGATGAAGTCAAACTGTCCCTGTTTGCAGATGACATGATCCTATATATCGAACAGCCTAAAACCTCTACAAAAAAACTGTTGGAATTGATAAATGATTTCAGCACAGTAGCAGGATACAAAATCAACACACAAAAATCAGTAGCATTTCTTTTCTCCAATAGTGAACATGCAGAAGGAGAAATCAAGAAAGCCTGCCCATTTACAATAGCCACCAAAAAAATAAAATACTTAGGAATTGAGTTAACCAAGGAGGTGAAAAATCTCTATAATGAGAACTACAAACCACTGCTGAGAGAAATTAGAGAGGATACAAGAAGATGGAAAGATATTCCATGCTCTTGGATTGGAAGAATCAACATAGTGAAAATGTCCATACTACCCAAAGTGATATACAAATTCAATGCAATCCCCATCAAAATTCCAAAGACATTTTTCTCAGAAATGGAAAAAACTATTCAGACATTTATATGGAACAATAAAAGACCACGAATAGCTAAAGCAATGCTCAGCAAAAAAAATAAAGCTGGAGGCATAACACTACCTGACTTTAAGCTATACTACAAAGCTATAATAACCAAAACAGTATGGTACTGGCATAAAAACAGACACACTGACCAATGGAATAGAATAGAGAATCCAGAAATCAACCCACACACTTACTGCCATCTGATCTTTGACGAAGGCACGAAGCCTATTCACTGGGGAAGGGACTGCCTCTTCAGCAAGTGGTGCTGGGATAACTGGATATCGATATGCAGGAGAATGAAACTAGATCCATACCTCTCACCGTATACTAAAATCAACTCAAAATGGATTAAGGATTTAAATATACACCCTGAGACAATAAAACTTCTTAAAGAAAACATTGGGGAAACACTTCAGGAAATAGGACTGGGCACAGACTTCATGAATACGACCCCAAAAGCACGGGCAACCAAAGGAAAAATAAACAAATGGGATTATATCAAACTAAAAAGCTTCTGCACAGCAAAAGAAACAATTAAAAGAGTTAAAAGACACCCAACAGAGTGGGAGAAAATATTTGCAAAATATACATCTGACAAAGGATTAATATCCAGAATATATAAGGAACTCAAACAACTTTACAAGAAGAAAACAAGCAACCCAATTAAAAAATGGGCAAAAGAGCTAAGTAGGCATTTCTCTAAGGAAGATATCCAAATGGCCAACAGACATATGAAAAAATGCTCAACATCTCTCAGCATCCGGGAAATGCAAATCAAAACCACATTGAGATACCATCTAACCCCAGTTAGGATGGCTAAAATCCAAAAGACTATGAACAATAAATGCTGGCGAGGCTGCGGAGAAAAAGGAACTCTCATACATTGTTGGTGGGACTGCAAAATGGTGCAGCCTCTATGGAAAATGGTATGGAGGTTCCTTAAACAATTGCAAATAGATCTACCATACGACCCAGCCATCCCACTGTTGGGAATATACCCAGAGGAATGGAAATCATCAAGTCGAAGGTATACCTGTTCCCCAATGTTCATCGCAGCACTCTTTACAATAGCCAAGAGTTGGAACCAGCCCAAATGCCCATCATCAGATGAGTGGATACGGAAAATGTGGTACATCTACACAATGGAATACTACTCAGCTATAAAAACGAATGAAATTCTGCCATTTGCAACAACATGGATGGACCTTGAGAGAATTATATTAAGTGAAACAAGTCAGGCACAGAAAGAGAAATACCACATGTTCTCACATATTGGTGGGAGCTAAAAATTAATATATAAATTCACACACACACATACACACATACACACACAAACCGGGGGGGGGGGAGGAAGAAGATATAACAACCACAATTATTTGAAGTTGATACAACAAACAAACAGAAAGGACATTGTTGGGGGGGAGGGGGGGAGGGAGAAGGGAGGGAGGTTTTGGTGATGGGGAGCATTAATCAGCTACAATGTATATCGACAAAATAAAATTAAAAAAAAAAAAAAAAAGAAACAGGAAATAGATGAGTGGTTGCTTAGAGCTAGCGATGGGGTGGGGGTGGGTGGGAGAGAATGAGGAGTTACGGTTAATGGCTACAGGTTTGTTTTTGGAGTATGAAAATGCTCTAAGATGGTGGTGATGGTTGCACATCCCTGTCAATATACTAAAAACCACAGAAGTGTATGCTTTTAATGGCTAAGTTAAACAATATGAACTGTATCTCAATAAAGCTGTTTTAAAAAAGAAAAAAAAAATTTAAAAAAAAAATCACTCTGAGGATATTAATTATAGCTTTCTTTGGATGTTTTTTCCCTGCTCTTGCCACACTGTTTTCTGAGTTTCTTTTTTCTATTTGTTATTTTGACTTCTGTCTTTCCTATTAGACATTTTTCTCAAAGTTTGGAGGATCCTTAGTTTTCTGCTCAGTTTTTTTTTTTAACTGAAGCATATAAAAATGATGGGCACCTGCCGGCATTGGTAGGACTTACAAATGTGGGCGTTGCTTTGGGTGATTGCGGAAGGCTGTTTCAGTGGGGAACTTCCAGCTGTTTCAATATCCAGAGGTCATTTTTCTTGGGCTTTTGATTTTCCCCAGAGAAAATTTTTCCAATTTTCTGCCTGGAGGGAATAAACTTGACTGAACATTTATGGAAGGAAGGGGAAAAACGGAGTTAAGAGTCCTCTCACTCAAAGTGTAGACTTTCTCCTGTTTTCAGTATTGCACTTTCAACCACAGGGTGCCTGGAGTCCCTGAGTTCAGAGTCCCTTTGGTAGGACTTGTTTCTAACCACCTAATCCTCCAGTTTTCTGCTGGAGTAGAATAGGGGCATTTGTTGCCAACGTGGTCTAAGGTGGGATAGGAATTTGGGAGTCTTATCATTCCTTAGGCTCCAACCTATCCAGCCTCAAGCCTCATGTGTGCCCTCATGTTCAGAGGCTCCGTGTGCCTCCAGTTGCTGAGCCTCTCTGATAGTCCATGGAACAAACAGGCTTAATTTTGGCCTCTCCCACTTTCAGCTTAGGTTTCATTTTTTTTGTTTTTGTTTTTCTGGTTTCTAAATTTTTTTTTCTGTTTTCTAAAATTTTTTTTTCTGGTTTCTAAATTCTAGTTGCTATCATCTTTTCTCTCTTCCCTTTGTCTTGTTGGGTTTATGAACTCCTTTAAATTAATTGACTAAAGTTTTAGAGATTTTTTATTTTTTAAAGCACGAGTAAGTGCGTGTTTGGTCTGCTGTGTTTAACAGCAGTCCTGCCCCCTGCCATCCCTTTTATTACTGGGAAAATGGCCTGAGAAAGAGCAAAGAGTTTGCCTGACACTTAGAGGAAGGATTCTCATTGCATGTCTCTCAACTTAATTCAGGCAGGACTCTCAGTTCACCTCCTGTGTTTCCGAGAAGTTTTGTCTAAGTGATATTGTGATGATGTGAGCCTGTTTTAAAGGCATTAGTGCAGTCACCACCAGCACTGTCACCAACAACACATTTCTTGATTTCATCCATTTAATAAGCTTCTATCGAGCACCTACTATGTGCCAGGCACAAGGAGTTTCATAGACACTATCATTTCCCTTGCAGAGTTTACCGTCTAGTGGGAAAGATACTTGTTCGTCAGATAATCACACTCAGTGGAATTTCACCTGCCAGCTGTGTGGCCACATTCTCATTAGTAAAACTCTACAACCTCAAGTTCATAGTCTGTGAAATGCTGTTAACGTGATGTGAGGATTAAATGATATGATGCTTAGAAGGGGCTTCACACATTGCGTGACCCAATGTCAGCTCTTAATTAAGTTTAGCTGTTATAATTTTCATTATTACTAGCTGTGAAGGAAAAATGAATAGCATTATGAGATATTATAAGGGATGCATACATGTGTGCACATGTGTGCATGCGTGTGGTGAGAATGCTGTAGTCTGGGACTCACCTACTATGTTTATGGCTCTACTAGTTGGTGAAGGCACTTGGTCAAGTGCTTCAAAGAAACCTTGGCATAAAATTTTCCTGCAGAGTGAAACTGCCCTTTGATTTATTGATTGTGTAATTTGTGACTTACGAGGGAACATGTTTGTTTCTATCTTCATCTGGAAGTTGAGTTAGTGCCTCTGACGACCACGAGGAATAATGGATGTCAAAAGAAGCGTAGACCCAATGAAATTCTATGGGTAGAGCAATGCAGCTATTAGAAAAAAACATTGAGGTCTGACCCCGTGTCTCACTCAGGAGAGTGAGGCACTGGGAGCATCGAGGCGGTGGGTTCGGATCCTATATAGGGATGGCCGGTGCGTTCACTGGCTGAGCATGGTGCGGGCGACACCACACCAAGGGTTGCGATCCCCTTACCGGTCACAAAAAAAAAAAAAAAGAAAAAAGAAAAAGAAACATTGAGACTGCAGAGGAGGAAAATGGAAGGGGGTTGTATGGAGATGTTATGTGCAGTGTTTTCTATTAGTCAAACTTCTGGGTAAAATATTATAAACTATTTGGGGGCAGGAGAAGAGAGGCAGTGTCAGTTCAATAGAAGGAAAGGAACTATCAGATTTCTTTGTCCACTACAGTGAAAAAAAATTGAGGCTCTTGACTAAGATCACTAGAGAGTAAGCTAACCATAGACACGAGATAAAGAAAAATATCATAGAGGATCAGTCAGGATCTTGTGGGAGAAGACTTTCTGGGCAGCAGAAGAGTGAGGTCAACATGAAAAAGGAAGGGAGAGATAGAGGAGAGGAAAATAATGCACTTCTGGATTTTGTTCTGTCTGTTAATCATGGAGACATGAAAATTTTGAATTTTAAAAATAATTTTGTTTATCGAAAGATAATTGATGGTACATATCTGTGGGGCACAATGTTGAGTATCAGTACCCGTGTGCCATATGTGATGCTCAAATTGGGATAAGAATTTTGAATTTGTAGAAATGTTTCTGGTTTGTTAGGGAAAGAATTATGAATATGTAAACATGGAAATATCTTTTAAGTATAAAATGTAAACAAATAACCCTGGGAGATAGGGTCTTCTCTTTGTATTTCCCTAGAAGGAGAAATACATGAGTCAATAAAAGATCAGAAGGAACTTGCTAGAAGAGGATAAAGAAGGAAGACTTCACCAATCCCCAGTCCCCTGGTCTGCCTCCTCCTTGATGGGACTGGTTGATTATTTTACACACACTTTAAGTGTGGCTACTATGCTTCTTTCTGGGCACACTTTTCCTTCTGCATAAACTTTGCCAAGGCCTCAATCTGTTAGGGTCATGTGAAGATTTCTTGGCAAGTGTAAGTGGTGGAATATAAATAGAAAAGCAAGGGAATGATTGGCACTCAATTCAGGATAGTGGCTCCTTCTGGGGAGCGGGGAGGAGGCAGCAGATAGGTTGAGCTTAGCAGAGATGCTTTGGCTCCTTCCCTGGCAAATTTCACTCCTGGAGGAGACCTGTTTTCTACGGGAGATTCATCAAGACTTCTGTGGGTTGGTCATCGATGTGCTTTCCCAGGAGAGGGACTTTTGATTTCATCAATCTTGCTACACACACAGTATTTAAAGCTATTGAGGCCCAAATCTGGACTCTTAGGCCTCCAACCCTCTCACTGGGTTGCTCTGGTGCCTGAGACTTGTCTGGGGCAAGGTTGTGAAGTCTCAAGTTCCAGGTCCTTCCTTTCCCAGAAGCAAGGCTGACTGTGTGCCAAGACCATGGGCTTTGGAGTTTGAATGTCTGGGGCTCAAATGCCGGCTGGACTACTTACCAAGTTGTCATCTCAGGAAATTAACTCTCAGGTCCTGATTTAGTTTATTTGCACAGAAGACACAGTAATACTAGCCTGGAAGAGTGTTGTGAGAGTTAGAGATGGGCCCTGCTCATTGTCACTATGGGTAAGGATCGTGATAACTAGCTGAGACATCTTGTCTTGCTTGAGAAGCATTAACCATTGTTAAATAGTCGATTCCTGATAGAACTCAACATGAATTAGCACAGACTTGCCCTGTGAGAAGAAGCTCAATTGTAGATCGGCATCTGCAATTTGGGGTTCCCCTCAAGCAACCTTTATCTACGGGGTTTCCCTTTCCACAGCAATTTGATACTTACGGCTTGCATTTCCTGATGAATAAAAAATTGTTCATCCTTTCACTGCATCTCAGTTTCAGCTGTGAAATTCAGAGTGAATTTCATACATAGGTGTGGACTGTGTGCTAAGTCAGACGGTCCCAAATACTTCCTCCAAATTTGACAGAAAATCAGTCCAGCAGTTTTTTCATTTGATGCAGTAACAGATACAGATAAAAATCTAATTTTATTCCTCTGGGTGATTTCTGCATCCATCTGTGTCATTCTCAGCACCTGGGGAGTTTCTTAATGTCAAGGAATCCTATTTTATACTATTTTTATCCTCCCAATGCCCAGCGTGGAGATGTCCTTACTAGAATTACTTAGTCATTTATTCAGCAAGGCATTTTCAGGGATATTCAATGCTAGGTGTGCTGGATGCTGGGATCCAGCTCTGAACAAAACAGACGTGAGCTTAAAATCTATGGAGAGACTGACATTAAATAATTGCACAAAGAATTCATTACTGTTGATATACAGTGAAGGAAAAAGAGTGCCATGAAAATGTAAAATGGGGACGTAAGAATGACAGGATACTTCTGGTTCAGGGGATTTGGAGGCTGGCAGAGCTGTCAGGTGAGCCTGACCACAGTGAACTAGATTTATGAAAGCACTTGTCACCTGCCTAGTCTAGATACACAGACCAGTGTTTGTAGCAGTCTTCTGTCTGCAGCAGTTTTCTTTTCTTTTCTTTTAAAAAAATTTTTAGTAACAGAACCTTTTCTCAAGCAATGCCCAGTATATAAAGCTGTCAGAAGAGAGCTGCTCTTTGAATTGGGGCTGGAGAATCCAATTGCCACCTGCTAATCTCCCCTTTGTCCCCCAGGCAGCCTCTAAATTACCTTGGAAGGATGTAAGAATTGTGTGAGGCTTGGCTGAAACCACCATTCTACACTGTGTTGTACTTCTCAGCTCATAAACCCCTGTGGCTTAGTTACTACTTAGTTACTATTGGATGAACATGATTAAATGCCAGCAGTTATCAGAGCTCAGTTACCAGTGAGTTATCACATAGTTATCAGCGATTGTAAAGGAGACCTCTCTAAACCCCGTTAATAAGCAACTACTGCTAAATATACATGAGCATTAATATTGGCCAACTCTTCCTAATCTTAGGCTCATTTGGATTTTCACCTGCATGTTTTTATGCAAATGAAGAGGCTGAAGTGGTCAGGGACGAGTGCCTTACTTCAGATAGGTGTGCAGTAAGTAGTTGGTAGCCCCAGGGGAGGAAATATTTGAGCACCTACAATACAGACCAGGCTCCTACCTCTGGGACATAGGAAAGATATTGACTACCCACTGTAGGAGACTTTACAGTCCACTCACAGGCAGAACGTAAGTGCTGAAACAATTAGACAACCTTATAAGAAGGAAAGCAATCAAGAGCTAAATCATGTATTGCAGCTACTGGTACGATGAGAGGTCAGAGAAGAAAGAAATTTAACAGGAGGGAAAGAGGAATAATGGGGGTTAACCATAAAGCCAAGTAGTCCTTTCATAGAGTCTTGATAAACTGGTTAGGAATTAGAGAGTTAGAGAGAAAGGAGAGGGCATTCCAAGCAGGGGCAACCATAGAAATAAAGATGTGAAGGCAGGAATCTACATGTGTTGCTGTGCAGAGGAGAAAAAGGAAAGGGGTCCAAGTGATGGGAGAACATGCTGAGAGTGAGATAATGGAAAATGACACTGGGGGGTCAGCTAGATCAGTAAACAGGATACACCCCTTAATGCAGGACACAATTACAGGAACTCAAAAATGACAAAAAGAATCCAGACTCTAGTGACTTGGCCCCAGTTCCTGTGAGTATTCATAGTGGATGGGGTAGACCCAGGGTATATGAAGCCAGACAGAGGAGCTGTTGCTTGATCTTACAGGCATTAGAGAGCCATTATAGGCACTTGGGAGAGGGAGACATATTTTGGAAAGATTGCTGTTCCAGCACGCTTGAAAGATTGAAGGGATGCTACCTTCCCTTTGCACACTTTCCAAACTTGTGTCTTCTGATGCTTCCTAGCTCATGATGATGACCCAACTTGAGTCGGTTTTGTAAAATTCTTGATGACTACTTCTAGTCAGTTAAGAGCAGTTCCAAATAAAGTATAAACGTTAATCAATCCAAATGCTTTTATGAACAACTTGGTAAACGCATAGAGTTAATAACATGCTAACTATGAAGCATGAAGATGCCTCACTTAGGCAAATTGTTAGATAATATGATGTCCCTCTAACAATATTCCTACAGTGATATTTTTGCAAACACAGAAAGTACATTCAATAGATCAGACTGTTATATCAGGCAAGTACCACATCTTTCCTCTGTGATGATGATATCATTTATGTATTGATTTCTGTGAATCAGGAACTGAAGTATTGCCTCTCTTTCCAAATTTATTTTATGACCTAAAGGCTCGGTCACCAGAATTCAAGGGGCAGACGAGTCTGGGACACTCAGATCAAAGTATAGAGAGGAACTGAAAATTAGGAAACTATTTGGTATCTCGGAGTTAGCCACTGTGTTTAACTGATAATGATGATGATGATATATACAAGGGTACTTCAAAAAGTTCATGGAAAAATGGAATTAACAGATGATACAAAAATTTTTTTGAAGACCTCCTTGTACCATTTATCGAATGCTCAAAGCATTTGATGAATGAAAGTGCTTTACATTTCTTATCTCATTGAATCTTCAAAGTATTCCACTCATACAGGTATTTTTGTTACCTCTGTTTTCCAGGTAAGTCAACAAAGGCTTGGAAATTAAGTGACTCACTAGCGCACAGCTAGAAAGTAGCAGAACTAGGGATATAAATCTACGTCTTCCTGGCCAGATTCTATTTGTTTAACCACCTCATTATCTTGCTTGTTCATTGTGATAATGAAGATGGAGATTATTATTTCTGTGGCAGACATTTTTAGTTGCCTATCCAAGTGTATGAGTAAGTAATGTACCCAGCTAAAAAACTTACACAGACACCTTTGCAACTAAGGGTGGCCATGTGATATAATTCTGGCCAGTGAGGCATAAGCTAATGATTCTTGCTAATTTCCCAGCAGAGGCACAGATCCTCCCAGCAACTTGTCATTCTTATTCCTGCCTTGAATGTGGATGCCATGACTTGAGGTAAAATAGCCATTTTGCATCCATGTGGAAAAAAGCCAAATGCTAAGGTAATGGACCAAGAATTTAGAAGTAACTTGAGTCTTTGAAGGCTCTCTTGAGCAGGTGAGTAGATCTCACCCTGCCTACATCCTAACTTCTTATGTGATCAAAAAAAAAAAACAACTTTTACTATTTAATCCACTTCTATTACTTACAGCTTAAAGCAATCTTAATCAATAAAATCATTATACTTTAATCGCACTTGACATGCATTAGGGTTTTTCAATTGTGACAGTTATTGACATATTTTGGGCTGAATAATTCTCTGTGGTTGGGGGCTTTTGCGGTTGGATGTTTAGCAGCATTCCTGGCCTCTCCACCCATCAGTTGTGACAAGCAAAAATGTCTCCAGACATTGCCATATGTCTCCTGGGGGGCAAAATAGCTCTAGTTAGAATTGTTGTTATATAGCACCTCATTTGATCTTCTCCATGTTTTTGGAGATGGGTAGAAGTGTTTAACTGATTAAAAAGATGAGGAAACTGAGACTCTAAGACACAAAGTGGCATGCCAAGAGTTGCAATATTAATTAAGTGGGAGACTTAGGACTGGAACTCAAGACTTTTCAGGTTCACTATATTTTCCATTGCAGTGCTTGAGTTATTTGTTTTAGTTAAGGCTACTGATCCAATAAGTTGAATGGACCTCTGCTTTAGGTGCTGCCTGCTTACTTCATAAAGGAGTTTTATGGCTGGATAAGGTAGAAGGGCAGTGAACAGAAAATAAGTATAGTTTTTCCGCCTTGCTTATTTGAACAGAAAGATGTTATTCAAGATGTTTCAAAAGGCAATTCACAAATCAGGGCTTCCTCAGTATCCTGACCTCACTGTCCTGGCTGCAGTTGGATTGCCTTTTCTTATTTAAAAACAAAAACAAAAACAGGGCTGGCCCGTGGCTCACTCGGGAGAGTGTGGTGCTGAGAACACCAAGGCCCCAGGTTCGGATCCTATATAGGGATGGCTGGTTGGCTCACTGGTTGAGCGTGGTGCTGACAACACCAAGCCAAGGGTTGAGATCCCCTTACATGTCATCCTTTAAAACAAAACAAAACAAAACAAAACACAACTCATGTAGGCAAGAAGAAGCCAAATTTTTTCTAGTTTTTTCTATGCTCCAATGATACCTTGTTCTTAGTCAACCTTCAGGAAGTTCAAAAAAAGAATTGAAAAGATTCCATTTTGATCTGATTCTCTTTGCCCGCTGCTTCACGTACCGTGAAGGCAATCTGTCGCAAACACTGGCTACCTGCATACTCAGGCCTGTGTCTGAGTCAGACACCTCATCTGGCTTCTCTAGTGTTTCCGTATTTCTCAACTGGGATTGCCCACCAGGGTGTGATCTAAGTAGTATCATCATGTTTCCAATTCTGGGCTTGTAAGCAGAAGAACACAGAGTCTCTCAGTCCATCATTAACTGCCAAGAGAACTGTTCTTCAGTGGAAATATGGAGCAGGACGTGCCTCTCGAAGGAAGAGGATGTCTTCAAGGGAGCAGTGCTTTATCGACCCACTTCAGCCTTGACCTTTGGCTATGCCTCATTTTTTTTTTTTAATGGCTTCAGACCAAAAGTCGATTTATTTTTTAAGTGCATCTCTGTCTGGTGTCTTCAAAGAATCCCTGAGAAGTCTGCTAGACTTGCTAATAGCTACCAAGGCTGAATCATGTTACCTTACTAACTACCACCCTGTCAACATTGTCTGGGTTTATTTTGGGAAGTTAGTGGGTTGTTTATGAATAAATTCTGAAATGTTCTTCTTGAAAGCTTGCTCCACATACCATCTTGTGATACTAAGGTAGATGGATGAGGATTCCCAAAGGGAACATTGTAAGAAAGGTAAAAATGTATTGGTGACTTTGCCTCATTTTTCTTACTTATTTTTTAATAGATTTTTATTTTCCTATATTATATGCTCTCTTAAATTCGGCTGGCTGGTACAGATATCAAACCCTGGACCTTGGTGTTATTACCACCAGGCTCTAACCAACTGAGCTAACTGGCCAGCCCTTTAAATTCTTTTTCTTTTCTGAATAAAGGCATAATATAATGAGTAGCAAATTTATGAACCTAATTTTGTGAAACTTGAACCCACTGTATTAATAAGGAATTATAAAATGATTTAAAGAAACAGTTACAGATCTAGATCAACCTGTTAGCAGACAGGTAAACAGAGAAAATAAAAAATACAAGACGATGTGTATGTATGAATATGCTCTGTAATGGGAAGACTCTTCATTCCAGGGAATGTTGGTGTGTTTATATGCCAACTGAATCCATTTATTCACTGGTTGAACAAATATTTATTTTATGCCTATTATGAGATAGACATGGTATTTAGACATGGATATTTAAAAGTAAATTAAAAAATAATTTTTTTCCAGGAGGAAGTTTAGTCTGATAGGAGAGTCAAATATAAAAATAACTAATTGTCTAACAAAATAATGTAGGAACAGGAATGAAAAAGTGATGTGAAAGTGACAACTTACATTTATATGGCACTTTTTATCTTTTATTATAAACTGTTTATTGTGGGGAATTATGATTTTCCCTCCTCATGCTGATTGGGTGAGTGCCCGGTCAGTTGCAGAGAACTTGATTCCTGTTAGACCACATTTTTCTTGCGGTATGCCTATTCATTGTGTTAAAAAGGGAATAGAGGCCGATCTCTAAATCTCCTGGGTTCTTATCCTACTGAGGTCTGGGGTTTAGAGGCAGGTTGATCTGACCTTCGACGGGCACTCAGAATAGTACATTTGCAGAGTTTACTCTGCCAAGGCAGATATCTGGTCTAGTTTCGGGGAGGGACATCAGTAAGAAGCCTCCATTTTGGCCTTGGGTCCAGGCAACTTTCTACAATGCCTCTTTACTAGGGGACCCAAGCTATCAGATGATGGTGAACAAAGCTATCCATTGATCTCCCTTTAGCTTTAGGTATTTATATCTACCAGTTAGAACCCAGAGGTCAGGAGAAGTGAGTTGTCAACACCGCACCCTTTACATTCAACAATCTCATTTGATAATCACAACAACCTTTATGAGAAGGTTGTAGTTGGGATTAATTTTCTCATTTTGCCTGTGAAGAAATAGGTAGTGATTGCAGTTATATAGAATGATAGGATGCCAGTTTCACAGGTGTGAATTCAAATCCTGGTTCTGCAAGGATAACCTGAAGATAAGTTCCTTAAAATGCTGAACCTCAGTTTCCTGCTCTGTAAAATTGAGATAGCATCATCACCTTTCTAAGTTGTTGTGAGAACTAGACACTGTATATAGAAAGCACTAACCACAACACCGGATGCATAGCAGGCACTGAATGAATATTTGACCTGAGTTGGAGTTCAGACATGAAGCCAAAGCAGAGAATTGAAGGATCCAGGAAAGTTGAGACCAAGAAGTAACTGAATGAGCCAGTGGGAGGTCATCTGGAGGAATTCCAAAATGGAGTGCCGATATCCAGGGTGGCCGCATGGGGGAACCAACATCACCTAATGTGGGAATGTTGCTTTCACTGATAGAAGCTGAAACGAGATGAATGTTATGAGGCTGTGTTAAACTTACTGAGCTGCAGCTTCTTTCTCAGGAGAAATTCTAATGTTGGGAGGCTATTGGGGAGCCATTAGTTGGACGGTAAACTGTGTGATATAGATACAACACAGTTTTGTATGTTCCAGGAGGGGAGGAACTAGACTGTCTTTGTCTCCACGGTATTTCCAATGTCTAGATCAGAGCATATCTCATTGCTCACTATTTGGTGAGCCAGTGTGTAGATGAACTTAGAGACAGAGAGTGCTGTGTGCACTCCATTGATCAATGGAGAAGACTTATAAAAGGTGATATTCGAGAAAGATCTTGGAGAATGAGAAGACTTTGTAAGGAAAGGGAAAAAGTACACATGGAATGGCTAACAAAACTTCAGAAAATATTTTGTTGTGTAGGCTGAAGGACTGGCAGAGAGCAGATCAATCTTGTGAATTGCTGTAAATTATAGCATGATGTATTCTATAGCATTTGTATCTCTTTCAAAGACGATGGAGATAACTGGATCGGCTCTGAAACTTCTTCATTGGCCATATAAAGTCATGTTTTGCATTTGGGATTTTCCCAGTTGCTGGTGGCAACAATATTTCTTGAAAGAATGCTATTTAGAATTATTACTTCCTTCCTAGGGAAGTTGGTGAGTGCACCAGGGAGGAAAAATGGCAAAATAAAGAACAAACTTTGATGAACACACAATACCCCCTAGAAATGTATCCAAGTCATAACCGAGCAGTCATGACACTCTCCATTAATTTAATGAAATTAATTTTTTTCATGCACCACTTTCAAAACTACAAAGCACTTCAGAGTGAGAGCCAAAAGGAGATAATGAAATAATGTTTTATGGAACCATGCAGCAGCAAATTTCCTATCATTAGCAAGACAGAAGAATATATTAAAAGTGGCGTGGATAAAGGAAAACTCTGGAGTAGCAGCCAGAGACTAATGCAGAAGCAGGTTGTGCTTCTTAAAGCTCTTTATCTTTTACTGCAAAAGTAGCTTAACTTTTTGGTGGGATTCAGAATGAACCAATGGCAAGTGAGCCTCGGAGCTGAACATTTGCCCAAGCAAAATATGTCCATCACTTCCAGTTGTGTGGTCATAAGATAGCCTGGTACAGTGGAAAGATTATGATATTCGGAGTCAACCAAATCTGACTTAAAAACTAGTTCTACCTGCTTTGGCTGCTGTATGACTCAGTTTCCTCAACCATAAAATGGGTGTGAAAACCAGTCTCATAGATTTATCATGATAATTAGGTTTGTAAATTGCTTTAGCATACTGGTCAGCACATAGCAGATGCTCGGCAAATGCTACTTTTACCTCCCTTTTTGTTAGTAACAAATGTCAGGTCAGCCTATCACATGGTTTGCATCTTCCTAGCCGCAGCTGTGAGTGTGTGTGAGCTCGTAGGTGGGGGGTTGGGGGAGGAGTGAGAAAGGTTCCCCAGATGCTGCAGGTTGCCCATCTAACATCCATTGTTCCCATCTTCCATGCTGGCAGAGCTCCAGTTTTGTCCCACCCTCCCCTAAGTGACTTGAACAAATTTGGGTTGGTCTAAGCCCATAATGGTCCCATTCTCTTGACAATTATTCGTCTAAGGGCGGGCATTGTGGCTTAGTTCTGGTCAGTGTGACATATGGAGAATTTTGCTGGGAGACTTTTGGGAAAGTTCCTTTGTTCTTCAAAAGCAATGCACATACAGAAGTGTCCTTTCTCTTGTGCTGGATGTTATCCTATCTGCACAAGAGGCATGTAACTTCAGCAGCCATCTTCAGACCAGGGGTGAAATTAGCTCCAGATGAACACGCTATAGAAAGAGACAAGGAATCTGGGTCTTGGTGGTGGTGTTATCTGCTAACTTAGCCCACTCTGTGGTGGCTTACAAGTAGGCACCTACTATAGGAGCATCCTTCATTGTTTTAGCAATGTTGATTTGGGTTTTCTATTAGCTGAAGGCATCCTAACTGATATAAGAGGCTGTCATGTGGGGATCTGGAGTTTGAGCCTGAGTCTAATTTGTCTTTAAGTTTAGAGGAAGATCCTTGTGTTTCTTTCACTAGTGGAGCTTTATTTGAAGTGGAATATAAAAAAACAGGTTTTCATGTCAGACTGTCCTAAACCACCCTCCAGGGAAATATTTGGGCTCCAGCACCAGTCCTGTTCCTATACATAGAGAGATATCTGACTGGGTCTAGTAGAATGATGATCTGTTCAGCGTAGAAAAGAGAAAAGGAAGCTATAAGTAATTTATGGAGCACCCATTCTGTGCAGGAGTGCTTTAATTCCGACAATGAGGACATAGTTTGTGTTATCCTCATTTAAAGATATGAAAACTGAGGCTCAGAAGGGTTAAACAGTCTTCCAAGATGTGTCTGCTATTAAGTGGCAGAGCCAGTAAAAAATGCTAGAATCCAGGTGCTATTTCCTGGGTGAAGAGATGAAAGTCCACAAAAGTTAAAGGACTTATACAAGCAAGTTAGTTGCCAAGACTGGTCTGGAATACAGTTTGATGCCTTGTCCCGAGTTTCTTAAATTGTCTACTCTAACCAAGATTCTCTGATGCCAGCAATGAGTACATTAGTGGAGATTTGCCTATTGAATTAATTCATTTATTTAGAAAGCATTTATGATGCATTTATTATATACCAAGCACTGTGCTAGGCACTGGGTATACAGTGGTGAACAAAGGGGTTGGTCCCCGCTGTTCACTTCTCTGGGTGTTTTATGGGTAGGACAGAGACAGCTAGCGGGGTGGCCAGAGTCTGCTTTGCAGGGGGTGCAGAGAAGGGCAGGACTTGGCCAGAAAACCAGGCCTCTGGGGCACAGAGCCTGAAAGAAATTCACCCTTGGGTGAGGGTGTTGTCTCAGGACCTCGGGACATGCTGCCTCTGTTGACAGCCAGCTCCTTGTGTTTCAGGGCAGTGTTGCAAGGGCTGAGGAAGCTGAAACATCTGGCTCCAGGGGGTAATCTGCTGGGTGGGTCTGCTTTATCCTGACCCCTCCAGAAAGCATTTAGAGGCGACCCTGGTATTTATACAGCTGCACGTCTCAATTAGTAGAAAGTTCTGGAAGGTGGAGACGCTTTTCTTCTTTCCTTGTGAATGTCTTTTTGTTAATGTAATGTTCTGCAGGCCTAGACATCTCCCAAAGGAAGCCCCCAGGAAGACAGACAGAAGCAGTGGCTTGCTGGTGCATGTTTAACAACTGGCTCCTAGGGGTGGGGGATGAGTGGGGGTGGATTCTTGATTTGTTGCATTTTCTACTTTCTATAGTGTACATGCTCTCAATATGGCTGATTTCAAGCTTCCAATGTGAATGTCAACCAATTTGCAAAATTCCTAAAAATGTAACAATAGGCTCTTGGGAGCCAGTGCGAGGTGGCTACAGGACTCCCTGGCTCTAGTACACCCCCAGAAAGAGGCGTACACCCCCAGAGCTGTCAGCACCCTAACCTATCGGGAAGGGAGAGTAAGGGCAGCAGGTGATTTCCGGGGTGGGGCCAGTATCAGCATGGAAACTTTCCCCTGACCCTTGCATTCAGTTTCTCTCCCTTTGAAATACAGGCTGATATCTGGCCATCTCTCATTTTCCTTCCCTCCCTCTTTGCAGTTTTTTCTCTTTTGCCTCTAATTAAAAAAATAAAATATTAAATTAAAATTTAAAAAGAGCTAGAATGAAAATTTGCTTTCTGTTTAAAAACAAGAGATACTTTTCAGGCTTGTTATTGATTTTTCTGTTATTCCCACAATGCATCAAGTTAGAAAGAAGAGGTTTGCTTTATTTTTTCCTGCAAGAAAAAAACAAATGCCCTATGGGCTTTTCCTCGTACTGCAAACTGGTGACTTCTAAAGTGCACTCAGAAGTGAAATGTCATGCGTCAGTCAGGATCTCAGGCTGCCTGAAGATGGACTCCTATTTCCAGCAGATGCTGATGTTGTTCAAAGCTGCTCCTTTCCTCAATATGATTTAGAATTTTATTTGTTCAGCCTGTAAAGTAGAGCTGAGGATATTACGGACTCAGATATGAATCCTATTAATGAAACAGCATTTAGAAATGAGAGCATTGCATCTTTGCTATTACACCGTCTGTAGATTAGTCATAATGTTTCGAGGACCCTGTCTGATCAGACGCTTATTTTAAATAGCAAATTTCATGTGACTAAAGAGTGCAATTATTGGTTGCTATCTTCAGTGGACAGTTACAGGGCAAAATAAAAAAACGAATGTTTTTAAAAGCAATTAAATGGGAGGGAGGCCCGTTCTGAAGATGGGAGGAGGCAAAGAAAAATAATGAACTGAAATACAATGGATTTGAACATTAAAAAACAAGTTAGTGTGTCATTGTTGTGCAGAAAAGCCCCCAATGGTGGGGTGATTATCTGAGTTGAGCTACTGAGGTCCTAAGGCCATGCAGATGAGTGTCTGTTATTTTTGGCTTGTCTTAGACAGGAAGCATTTATTGGAAATCAGAAAGCTAAGGGTTAGAAGAGGCCTTGTCACTTCACTGGTGTAGGAAGGAAGTCTTTGCTAATAACCACACTTGCCTAAAAGATGGTAGCAAAGAACATCTCAGGCAGAAAGGCGAGGGCAAGCTGCTCTTTAGGATGAGTGGGAAAGAGGGAGAGAGAAAGGAAAGTGGGAGAGAGAGGGGTAAGTGTGGGAGAGAAGAGGACAAGCTGGGAAATATTTATCTCTGGGTCAGGGCTCTCTCGTGGGTGCAGAAGCGGGTTCCCAACTCTGGAGTCAGATATACCTGCATGTGAGTCTTTTCCCTGGACACCTTACCTATGTGATGCGGTCAAGTTTCTTAACCTCTCTGAGCTTCAATTTCCCCATCTGAACAATGGGACCGGTGCCGCTAGGGTTGTTGAGAGAATTAAATGAGAAAGAACTAGAACACAAAGAACACATTCAATAAAATATCTTTCCCTTCTCATGGGCTTGGCCAATCTTTCTGAGTCAAAATACAGTTAGTTACATTGTGGTGAACAGCACCATTTGTATTGCATTTCCTGCCACCTGATTGAGTTATGTATTATTATTTTCTCTATAAATGCAGTACTGGCTCATTTCAGGAAAACAAAATCAGCAACCCAATTAAAAAATGGGCAAAAGAGCTAAGTAGGCATTTCTCTAAGGAAGATATACAAATGGCCAACAGACATATGAAAAAATGCTCAACATCACTCAGCATCCGGGAAATGCAAATCAAAACCACACTGAGATACCATCTAACCCCAGTTAGGATGGCTAAAATCCAAAAGACTCTGAACGATAAATGCTGGCGAGGTTGCGAAGAAAAAGGAACTCTCATACATTGTTGGTGGGACTGCAAAATGGTGCAGCCTCTATGGAAAATGGTATGGAGGTTCCTCAAACAATTGCAGATAGATCTACCATATGACCCAGCTATCCCACTGCTGGGAATATACCCAGAGGAATGGAAATCATCAAGTCGAAGGTATACCTGTTCCCCAGTGTTCTTTGCAGCACTCTTTACAGTAGCCAAGAGCTGGAACCAGCCCAAATGTCCATCATCGGATGAATGGATTCGGAAAATGTGGTATATCTACACAATGGAATACTACTCAGCTATAAAAACGAATGAAATATTTGCAACAACATGGATGGACCTTGAGAGAATTATATTAAGTGAAACAAGTCAGGCACAGAAAGAGAAATACCACATGTTCTCACTTATTGGTGGGAGCTAAAAATTAATATATAAATTCACACACACACACACACACACACACACACACACACACAAACCGGGGGGGGGAGGGGAAGAAGACATAACAACTACAGTTCCTTGAAGTTGATACGACAAGCAAACAGAAAGGACATTGTTGGGTGGAAGGGAGGAGAGAGATGAACATATTTTCTTATCAAATACATTTTACTGCATTATTTCATTGGTTGCATAGTATTCTATTTTATAGCTACAACATAACCAACCATATATTGTTGGGTATTTGGGTTTCCTCCAATTTTTTACTATTAGAAATGTTGCTCTGTTGAAGATTTTCCTACATATTCTTATTTTACATGATGAGTTTTAAAAGTCAGATAGTAAGTTTACACGAATGGTAAAATGTATTCCAAGTTTCAGTGTTATGAAAAATGATTGGGTCCCCAGGCTAGCTCACAACAGTTAATTTAATACACAATGCAGCTAAACTGGGATTTTGGTGCTGTTATACAGCAGTGGGTTCGATCGTGCTCCCCCCACCTCCAAATATGTTCAAGTCCTACACCCCGGTAACTATGAATGTGAGTCTATTTGGGAAAGTTTTTGTAGATGTGGTTAAGCTAAGATGAGGCCATACTAGATTAGGATGGACCCTAGATTAAACAATTGTTATCTCCCTAAGAGATCTGGACACAAAGACATACAGGGGAGAAGGTTTTGTGAAGATGGAGGCAGAGATTGATGTTATCCTGCTACAAGCCAGAACTCCAGGAGCCACCAGAAACTTGAAGAGGTACGGAAGGATTCTCCCCTGGAAATTCTAAAGGCAGCATGGTCACGCTGCTCCTCAAGTTGAGAATTTTGGCTTCCAGAGCCGTGAGTGAATAACTGTTTTTCAGTTTGTGGTTCCTTGTCATGGCAGCCTTAGGAAACTAACATATGCCTGTATACCTGATCATATTTTGGAACATATTTTTCCATAGAATGAATGTTATAAAGGGCAGTTAGATTCCAGATATATCCTACAAAAATATCTAGTGCTTAATACAGTTAAAATACAGCACTATCAAATTTAACATCCTTTAGAGCCGTCTTTCCATGGCAAGACCAACCTATACACTGCTAGGAGGAGCTCTACCTTCCCAGGTCCTGCACTGACGTGGTGTCAGTTCCCTACTCTGCCATGAGGTGGCGCTTTTGGCAGTGGGTTCTGAGGTGAGAGGATCATACCTGTATATTAACTCACCCCACATTAATGACCACCAATTGTGCGGGTATACGGTGGGGAACTACACCGAGTCCAGTCCTGCACGGGTACACAGTTTAGTGGAAGATGAGGGAAATAGAGGTTTGGGGAGGATGAGTGTATATGAACCGTATGGTATCCTGTTGGGACTGGGGAAGTGGTCTGGGGGTCTGGAATGATGTGGGGAGAAGAAACAAGACAAAGAAAATCTAAGTTGTAGTTTGAGGCATCACCTTCTGTGTACATGTGAGAGATATTAGGTCGTATGAGAACCCTTTCGGCTGCGCCCCATCATGGCGCTGGCTACCCTTCTCTTCCGCCTTCTCCTTCCTGCCGGCACGAATCGCACGCCAATCAGCACAGGCTCCCTGCTCCTGGCCCCTTAGCAACGCAATCCATCCAATCCCCAAACGCCCCATGTCCTCAGCAAACCTATCAGCTCTCTTCTAACCCTATAAAAGCAGATGTGCCCGCTGAATAAAAAACCTTCTCCAGTGAGCTGCCTTGCGTTTGTGTCTCATCCTTTAACTGGTGCTGAATTTTATTCCTTTCACTGGTGCCAAAACCCAGGATGGGATTGTCCACTGTGGACCCCGTCAGCTTCTCAACCAAGGCGGCTCACCCTCGTCCACCTTTTCGGGCGCTGGCTCTTCGCACTCACCACCGCTTCCACCCTTAGGTAAGTCTCCCTTATAAGGATGCCACTCTCCTCTGGGCTACAGTGGAGCAGTTATCAACCAACTAGACTCCGATGCCCTTAAGAGGTGTAAATTTATACCCCATTAAGACCTTTACAGTCGTGATGGACCCTCCGGCTATCCACTCCCTTCTCTCCAGGAGCCTTTGAGCATGAGGGTTCAGAGTGGAGGCTCCTTTCTGCTTCTCTCTTTCTCTCTGGACGCTAAAATGGGTTCCAAAAATCCTAGTACTAGGTTCCTCATGGCCTCCAGCACTGTGCCTCCTGGGAGCTTGAAGTGTGGGTGACAACCCTCACTCTCCTCCTAATCCAGTTCCTATAGAACCTCCGTTGCTCACAAACTTCTCAGGGGATGCCTCCTGGATTTTGCTGACCTACTTCTGGCCCAGGGATTCATTTCCTCATTTTCTCTTTTTCTCTTCCTCTTGATTTCCTTATCTCTGTCCACTTCACAATGGGAGCCTCCTCATCCCTTCCAGAAACCTCACCCCTCAAATGCTTACTCAGAAACCTTACTGTACTCTCCCTTACACCAGATATTAAACCAAAGCTCTTTATCAGATTTTGCACTCAAGAGTGGCCCCAATACCCCCTGGAAAACCAAAACCATTGGGCTTTTGAGGGATCCCTAGACCCAGACCTCCTTCGTGAACTTTTTAACTATTGCCAGTGCCTCAAAAAGTGAAAGGAGATCCCCCATGTCGAGGCCTTTCACCTCCTCAGACAAAATCCCCATCTTTGTTCTTCATGCTCTCCCTTCCAAGTCCTCCTGGCCTGTAAGTCTCCACCCCTTCTTGACCCTCCTACTTTCAATCCTGTGGACGAACCACCCACATACCGCCCGCCTCCCTCCACTCCCACTTCCCCCTCCACCTCAGTTTCCTCTCTGCCATTCTTCCATTTCACCTTCCCCTTCCACTCCAATTCCCTAGCTGCCCCCCGTTTCTCCTCCTCCCACAAAACCTTTTAGTCCTCCATGGACTAGATCACAGGGGCTCCCTCTGGTCCCTTCCCACTATTGCACCACCTCAAGAGGTGGCTGGCTCAGAAGGGGTAATCAGAGTTCATGTACCTTTTTTCCATCTCTGATCTCACACAATTAGAGAAGAAACTGGGCTCCTTTACCACTGACCCCACCACCTATGTTAGGGAGTTTCAGTGGATCCTGCAGGCTTACAGTCTCACACACCATGACATATACATGTTGATAGCTAACACTCTCCTTTCTGAGGAGCGAAGGCATGTATGGGAATTGGCCCAAGCCCATGCGGACGAAACACACAGGACTAATCCTAACCACCCTACAGGTCCCAATACAGTTCCAGAACAGGATCCCCAATGGGATTATAACACCCCTATTGGCATAAACTCCCGTGATGTTTTTGCTTCCTGCCTTGTAGCCAGCCTCAAATGGGCTGCTCAAAAAGTTGTAAATTTCCAAAAGGTGCAGGAAGTAATACAAAAAAGAGAAGAAACCCCTTCCAAATTTTTAGACAGGTTAACCAAGGCCCTTCAACAATATACCAATCTAGACCCAGAAACCCCAGATGGTTGTCATGTTTTAATGACCTATTTCCTAGCCCAGAGCTACCCCAATATTAGGGCTAAATTAAGAAAGCTAGAGCAGGGGCCCGCTACTCCTCAGACTGAAATTCTTATGTTGGCTTTTAAGGTTTTTCATAATAGAGAGGAGGAAAAGGAACGCTGCAAGCAGAGAGCTGATCAGGCAAATTTTCAGATGCTTGCACAAATAATCCAAGGACAGCCGCAACCCAGGCGCCCACAAACCCATAAGCTGCCCCCTGGAACCTGCTTTCAATGTGGAAAAGAGGGTCATTGGGCAAAAGCCTTCCCCTCTCCTCGGCCTCCAACCACTCTCCTCGGCCTCCAACCACTCCCTGTCCCAAATGCCACAAAAGCAGCCATTGGGGATCTGGTTGCCCTGCCACCCGAAGGGGAGAGGGGCCAATCACCCCACAATCTAAGCCCGACCTGTTGGGACTAGCAGGAGAAGATTGATGGGGCCTTGGGTCTCTGTTCCCGACCATGACCATCACGACACAGGAACCCAGGGTGCGGCTTGTGGTGGATGGGCGCCCCATTTCCTTCCTCTTAGACACCAGAGCCACTTTTTCGGTCCTGAGGGAGTTCTGGGGCCCAACTACACCTTCCACCTCTCCTATTGTGGGGGTAGGAGGTAAACAGATTTTCCCTCGTAAAACCCCCCTATTAACATGCACCTCGCAAGATGTTTCCACACCCTTCTCACACTCCTTCTCTCCCTTCTCAGGGTTACGATCAGCATCACCTCCCATGCCTCGCCTACCACACAGTTTTTTATAGCACTCCTGGCCGACGACTCAGACTCACGGCCTCCTTTTCCAACATTAGCTGAGCCTGTCAACACAGTTGCCTGGGACACGTCAAGCCCCTCCACTGCAAAGTGTTCTCCAATACACATTAGGCTTAAGGACCCCACTAAGTTTATATGCCAGGCCCAGTATCCCCTGACCACCACAGCCCTTCTTGGCCTTTGCCCCATCATTCAGGATTTACAAAAAAAGGGCCATCTCCAGCCCACTCACTCGCCTTTCAACACCCCTATACTAGCTGTAAAAAAACCTAACAGAACCTATCGCTTGGTGCAGGATTTGCGCCTCATTAACTCCTCAGTCATCCCTATCCATTCCTTAGTGCCCAATGTCTATACCCTCCTTTCTATCATCCCAGCCACCACAACCCATTTTTCGGCTTTGGATTTAAAGGATGCCTTCTTCTCTATACCTCTAGCACCAAGCTCTCAAGATATTTTTGCTTTCACTTGGACTCATCCTCACACCCGACACTCCCAACAATTTACCTGGACTGTTCTCCCACAGGGATTTCGGGACAGTCCTCACATCTTTGGCCAGGTTTTAGCCCAGGATCTCACTGATTTTTATGCCAACCACCCCGATTCCAGGCTTCTTCAGTATGTAGGTGACCTTCTCTTGTGCAGCCCCTCGTGGGAGCGATCTCAAACAGATACCGCTCACCTATTAAATCACTTAGCTAATAAAGGATATCGGGTCTCCCCACAGAAAGCCCAAATTTCCCAGTCAGTGGTAACCTACCTCGGCTTTCTCCTGTCCCCAGGGAAAAAGTCAATTACGCTTAACAGAAAACAACTTCTCATGGACCTTCCCATTCCCCAAACAAAGGCTGAAATATTGTCATTTTTGGGATTAGCTGGATACTTCAGAGCCTGGGTCCCAAATTATTCCCTCCTGGCCAGACCTCTGTATAACCTAGCTAAGGGTCCCCCTGATGAATCCCTACTCTCCCCCCTCCGCTATCTCTTCTTAAAATTGCAACAGACCCTTGTACAGGCGCTGGCACTTCATCTCCCTGACCTCTCTAAACCTTTCTTCTTGTACATCCAGGAGAAGGGCGGACAGGCACTCGGGGCGTTGGGACAAAATTATGGACCCACCTTTGCTCCTGTAGCATACCTTTCTAAGCAGTTAGATCCCACCGTCCATGGATGGGCACCCTGCATAAGGGCCCTAGCCGCCGGACAGCTCTTACAAAAGGAGGCATACAAATTAACTTTTGGGGCACCATTAACTATCCTTTCCCCCCACCACTTAAAGGATCTCCTGACATACAAGGGACTTCAATCCCTCCCTCCATCCAGGGTTTTGTCCCTTCTCACCTCCTTCCTCAAAAACCTTGACATCACCTTTCTTCCGTGCCCCCCCTTAACTCCTGCCACTTTACTTCCCATACCTTGTCCTTCAGGTATAGCACCCCTTCCCATGATTGCCTGGAGGCCCTAGAAAACTTCCTGCCCTGTCACTCCTCTATTTCAGAAGGACCTCTCTCTCATCCCGATTACATTTGGTTTATGGACAGTAGTTCTTTCAGACAGGACTCTGCCCATTATGCAGGATATGCTGTAACCTCTCCCACCAAAATCATAGAAGCCAAACCCCTATCCCCAGGCACTACCAACCAACAGGCTGAGCTTATAGCAGTTACAAGAGCCTGTATTTTAGCCCAAGGTAAATCCCTCACGCTTTACACTGACTCCAAATATGTTTTCCACATCCTGTTGTCCCATGCTGCTGTGTGGAGGGAATGGGGCCTACTCACCACAAAAGGAAACTCAGTCACTAATTCATCCTTTATCACCAAACTTATAGAGGCCTCTCATCTGCCCGTCCGGCTAGGGGTCATTCACTGCAAGTCTCATCAAAAAGACAACTCCCCTGTCACACAGGGCAATTCCAGGGCCGATGCGGCTGTACGAACAGCGGCCATGAATCCCGAACATAAACCTGCTCACCTTTTAGCCGCCCTCACTGACATGCCCCCCGCGGACAATACGGCCCTGTTCCAGCTTCTACATGCTCTCTTCCACAATAGCCCCCAAACTTTAACAATCTTTTTACAAACTTTCTTTACGCTCATCCCTTTAGATAAAGCCCTCCTACAGGAAATTTCCCTTACTTGTAAAGTCTGCCAGCGCACTAACCCCAACACTCCTTTAAAACCTAAACCTTTCCCCTCCCACCAGGCCAGAGGTCACACACCTGCAGCTGATTGGCAGGTGGATGTCACTAACATGCCGCCTGTACGACACACCAGATATCTCCTAGTGTTCGTAGATACCTTCTCTGGATGGGTAGAGGCCTTCCCCACATCTAATAAAAGGGCTATTACAGTGGCGTCCATCCTTCTCTCTCAGATTATCCCTAGATTTGGAATGCCCACTTCATTACAGTCAGACAATGGTCCTGAGTTTATCTCTCAGATTACCCAGAAAGTTTCCCAAGCTCTCTCTTTTCAGTGGCACTTACACTGTCCCTATTGTCCCCAAGCTTCCGGAAAGGTAGAGAGATCCAACAGAACTCTTAAAAATATTTTAACAAAATTATCCTTAGAACTACACCTGGACTGGGTTCAGCTACTCCCTTACTCAGGATAAGGGCTCTTCCAAAAAAACTCTCTCTGTTGTCTCCTTTTGAAATAATGTACAGGCGTCCTCTCCTACCTCCAGGGCTCACTCTCTCACAGGGTCCAATACCGCCAGACCTCAGTTTACCTCTCCTTTTCCATCTCCGCTCTGAACTTTGGAAATTTCAAGATTGGCTTCTTACTGACCCTGCTTCCTCTCAAAACTTCTTGCCTCTCCACCCTGGACAACTAGTGTATTACAACTCCCTGGAAGAAAAAGGACCTCTCACGCCCAAGTGAGAGGGCCCCCATCCAGTTATTCTTTACACCCCTATAGCCGCCAAACTCTCTTTACCTGGTAACCGTTTTACTCCCTGGATTCACATTTCTAGATTAAAACCAGACACCCGGAACCTCATCCCCACCGGTGTCCAGGATATCTCAGAAGAGTCCCGAGGCTCCCCTCCATCTCCTCCTTCTCCCTCTTATTCTTGTACTCCCGACCCATCTAATCCCCTGAAATTGTGATTTTTCCCGCATTCCTGCCCTTCCTCTCATCAACCACAAGGATGCTCCCTTTTAGTATTCTTAACACTTTTAATATCCTCCTCCTCTTTCTCTATATACTTCTTCAAAGTTCCTCTTCTTCTCCGTCTTACGTATGGAGATTTAAGGTGAGAGAGTCACACACACACACAAAACACCAAAGTCACCCATTTGGCCGCTGCTGCAGACTGTTCCATCAAAGGTTGCTCTGAGGCTGTCACTATCACTCTTTCCAATTCCAAGTTAGTTAAACAAGCCAACCGCCCTTACCTTTGCTTCCTCTTTGATCAGACCCACGATTACTGCTGCTGATGGCCTGACACCTATGGCGGCTGTCCGTATTGGTCATGTAAGATCCACTGGGGGTTAGGGTATATGGGACAGCCTACTGGTAGGAGACTTTTTCAGTGTGATGGCAAACGACTGTGTTCTTTAACCATCCAGGACCCATGGGAGAGCCGATGGGCTACCAGGGTCCTTGCTTCTGTTTACTGTAATGGCTATGCTTCACACCCCTGTGGAACTTTTGAAATATCCCGTGAGTATGTTCCTCTTCATGACCCTATATCTCTTGTCTCTACAGACATAAAACATCATGAACAGAACATCATATCCTCTTTAGAAAATGCCCCTTCTCTTCATGCCCCGGGCTCCCCTATATATACTTGGTTACAGATCATCTCCGATACCCTGTCCTTTTTAAACCAGACTGTTCCATCCATTTCCCCTGGAAATTGCTTTTTGTGCACCTCCTTGGCTCGCCCCCTGCTTGCCGCTGTCCCAGCCAACAACACCGACTCACTCCTTCGTCCAAACCCTTCCCAGGCCCTGCTGCCCTCTTCACCCCTACCTAATGTTCCTTTGTGGGAACCTGAGGATGGCAACCACACCCTCCTCCCTAGAACATGCCTTTGTGACCCCACTATTTCCAAATCTTTCAATGACCCCTTTTGCCAATACAGTCTTAACCTCACAAATACCACCCATGCATCGCCTGGAACCTTTTTTTGGTGCAATGGAACCCTTATCACCACTTTCCTCCCTAACATAACTTCTCCTTGCCTTCTCATAACTGTTGTTCCCCAGCTCACCCTATACACCAGCTCAGAAATGTTTCACCTTCTTAATCCCCCAGACCGACAGAAAAGAGCGGCTTTCCTCCCTATCTTGGTTGGTAAGTCTTTAGCCATTTCCATTGCCAGTGCCGGCCTCTTGGGAGGAGCCCTGGGCCACTCTCTGTGGGCTGTCGAAGATATTAAATCCAAGTTAGAAAGGGCCCTCACATGGGCCGAGCCTGCGGCGCACTCGGAAGAGTGCGGCACTGGGAGCGCGGCGACGCTCCCGCTGCGGGTTCGGATCCTATATGGGAATGGCCGGTGCACTCACTGGCTGAGTGTCGGTCATGAAAAAGACAAAAAAAAAAAAAAAAAAAAAAGAAAGGGCCCTCACATCCACGGCAGAATCTCTAACCTCCCTACAAAAACAAATAACTTCTTTGGCCCAAGTGACCCTCCAGAACAGGAGAACCCTTGATCTGCTCACAGCGGAAAAAGGTGGCACCTGCCTCTTCCTAAGAGAAGAATGTTGTTATTATATTAACGAATCGGGTGTGGTAGAAAATAACGTCATTAAACTTACTGAATTACCTACCAGCCTGCGTGCCCCACCCGACTCCAGCCCATTCTCCTCTCTAATGTCCAGCCCTCTCCTAACCTGGGTTTGCCCATCCTCGGCCCTCTCTGTAATCCTTCTGGTATGCCTTTTTTTACCTTGTATACTCAAGTTTTTACAAAGCCAAATGGGCAAAATTTCTAACCAGACTTTTAACCAGCTTTTACTTAGAAACTACCAACTGCTAGCTCCTGATGAACCCTCCGCCTCTTCTCAGAAACTCCTCACCACATGCTGATGAAACATACAGGACGGGATGGGTTGCCTTCCTAGATGCCCTTTCCTCCATGCCTGGCTACTACATCCGGGTTTTACACATCAGGAGTGGACTCAACAGATTATCGACTTATGGCTGCAGGGAACTTTCATCCATTTCACCCCCCCAGGAGGTTCTTTTATATTCCACCATATTATGGGGTCTCCTGACCATATTCCTCCCTGACACTCCAACCCCTTCCCAAACGACGCCCCCCACCAGCAGGAAGTAGCCAGAAAGAGAAACGTCGCACTTTTCCTAACAGAACAAAAAGGGAGGAATATTAGGTCGTATGAGAACCCTTTCAGCTGTGCCCCATCATGGCGCTGGCTACCCTTCTCTTCCACCTTCTCCTTCCCACCGGCGCGAATTGCACGCCAATCAGCACAGACTCCCTGCTCCTGGCCCTTTAGCAACGCAATCCATCCAATCCCCGAACGCCCCGTGTCCTCAGCAAACCTATCAGCTCTCTTCTAACCCTGTAAAAGCAGATGTGCCCGCTGAATAAAAAGCCTTCTCCGGCGAGCTGCCTTGCGTTTGTGTCTCATCCTTTAACTGGTGCTGAATTTTATTCCTTTCAAGAGAGAAATTCTCCTAAGAGGTCTCTTTCAGATTCACCTGAGATTCTAG
The DNA here is from genome assembly GCF_027409185.1 of Cynocephalus volans. Classification (NCBI taxonomy): domain Eukaryota; kingdom Metazoa; phylum Chordata; class Mammalia; order Dermoptera; family Cynocephalidae; genus Cynocephalus; species Cynocephalus volans. Next base: position 142,291,519 of record NC_084466.1, on the reverse strand, counting down.
ACATTTCTTTTATTTTTAGTGCAAGCTGTACCTTATTCCGTCTTTGTACTGGGCCCAGAAAACCTATCTGACTTAAATTTGATTACCATAGATTTGTAGTCTTGGTGTCCTTGAAGCTGTTTAATTGGCCTAATCCATTCGAGTTTAGTAACTGAGTGCCAGCAAAAATGAGCCCCAACTAATGGCAATGGCTTGCCTTCCGGTAGAAAGATTGATTTAATGCAGTGAATTGATATTTTAGAGTCATCAGTTAATTTTCTTTTTGTCCCACGTGTTAGTTATCAGAGGAAACAATTTTATACCTAACCAAAAAGGATAAAACAAGATTTTGATTTTTATGGGAGAATTGCTTGGCATGAGAAAATCTAGGAAAGTAGTTCAACAGCAGTGACTTTAACGGTTCCATTTAATAACAAGGCAGATGTATATCTGCTTAATATCTCAGAGAGTAGGATATTGATGTTCTAAGGCTAAGGTAAGGATATATGATATAGACAATTCCTAGGCAACATTGATAATGGGCTTAAGCCTTTCCTAGGAATCATTTGCGATTGCTGCCTTATATCATTTACCTGAAATATTAGGTTTCTCAAACTCAATGCTTTCCAATTATCTTTATTATAAAGTTGCTTAAACATGTGCAAACATAAAACTTTGTATAAACCCTTTAATAGCTCCTAGGCAACTATAAAACCCCATCACATTTACACATTGAAGTATTGCTCTTAATGTGATTTTCTTTTTTAAAGTTTGTAACTTTCTTTATATTTATTATGTTGGACAATGTTTGCTAAAACTAACTCATGACTCTCAACGTGAATTTAGATTATTGGGTTCTCCATGCCATTGCTAGTGTTCCTTTGTTCTCTCCCCATCATATTACACACATTTTATCATTCATTCATTAGTCTTTGTTCTCTTTCAATTGTCAAGTTAACATTTGAATAGTATTTTGCAGTGGCTATGTGCATTCTATTATTTGTATTTTGTATTGCTTGCATATTACTGAGAAGGAATATTCAGACTCAAAATCTGCAAATTCCATGGAGATATATGTGAAATGCCTCATCAGAAGTTTGGGACATTTTAGGTTCTTGAAGAAAGGTGTTGTCCTCGTGGTGGTATTTGAAATCAAGCCTTTTGGAGGCTTTTAACACTTCACAGAGGCTAGTAACTTTAGCTAGATTCAGCTTGGCTTAGAGAACTGCTCCTTTCTTAGCACAGTATAATGGTGTAGGCAGGGCATGAAACAGGCAAGGGTGGAGGAAGGGAGTGTAGATGTGCTAGAAAGGAAGGATTCCACATCATGTAATCTGTGTTCCCCTGCCCACCAAGATACGAGTCATGCTATGGCTGGAACTCTGACCCTGTCACTGCCACTAAATGTTTAGTATGATGTAACTGTAAGGGGCAGAAAGGTGTCTAGGTCAAAGTAAATATGAAATGGCCTGGGTCTAAATCCTAACTCTACTGCTTATAGCTGAGTGACCTTGGGCACAGTTTCAGAAACACAGGCTAGGCTGCTGGGACCTGAGGTCCCAAATACAGTGGCTTAAACAAGGTAGACACTATAATTGTCTCTTGAATAACAGTCTAGGTGAGGAGTCCAGGCTGGTATGGGGCTTGACAACATTGGAGAACAGGCTCCTTCCATCCTGTTCCTCTGTCTACCCCAACTTCATCTGCATGGTCCAAGATGACAGCCACTATGTTCCCATTTCAGCCACGGGTAGAGGGAAAGAGGAGAAAAAGGGCACATTTCCTTTATTTTATGACCTGAAGTTCATGCCATCAGTGACATCATCATCTAGAATCCACTCACATGGTCATGAATGTTGCAAGGGAGACCTAGAGAACAAATATTGCTAGAGAAGAAGAAAAGAAAGATATCTGGGTATGCGTTTTGGGTGGGAGATTGAGAGGGCCCTTGCAGTCTCTGCCCCAGCTCCCTAAATCTCAGTTTCCCCACCTGTCAAATAGAGCTAATGCTAGTCTACTTCACAGGGTTGCAGTGGCGAGTAGTAAATTGGGTTGTCCGTGGAGAGTTCTTGGCATAGTACCTGACATTTAGTAAGTACTAAATAAGATGAGCTGTTGGCCACAGGCTTGGGCAACTCTATTGATCAGTGCTCTAGACATTCAGATTACAATGGCACTAACAGTGATGACTGGCAGGGGTGCCACTCTGAAGCCATGCTGTGCAGAATGCTTCCTGGATGACAACAGCATCTGCCTAATAGGGCTGTCAGGATAATTAAATGAGCTATTATTTGTGAAGTGCTTATAACAGCATGGAGCACATTGAAATTACTATATAAGTTAGCATATATTACATAAGTAATATTATTACAGGGATGCTGTCTAGTCCTGATGTTATAAATCTTTCCTCTACTAGGTTCACCAAAAAAACGGGGTTGGTTTCTTTCTTGCTCCCTGGAACGGAAGCTCCATTAAGGGAGGGAATTTGTCTTTTTCTCTGCAAGATGCCCAGGTCCTGGAACAATTCCTGGCCCTTTGTAGGCACTTGGTGGATAACTGGATTCTGGAGGTTTGGTGTTCCTAAGGGAGATAACATGTGTCATAACTGGCCAGACATTTTAGTTTCTTGTTGGGTCATCTGCTACTAAGGAGTTAGTAAGCCAACAGAGGAACCAGCCATGATCTTCAGGAAAGTCCTGGATATTAAAGCTCTGGCATGGAGCAATGGAAAGTATACAATGCTGGTGTTGCAAAGTCTGGATTCAGGACCTGGTTCTTCCCCTAGCTACCTGCAGGACTTTGGGGGAAGGGGGGATATAAAAGCTTTAGTTTCTTCATCTGTAAAGTGGGAATAATATGAGAGTGCTTCAGAAAAGTTCATGGAAAGATTTGTACTATCTTTCCATTCTATTTTTGCACAGACTTTTGGAAGTGCCCTTGTATATATACCTGATTCAGCATTTTGAGAAATAAGTTTGTCAATTCATTAAAAATATAGGGTGTATCTTATGTGTCTGACCCCGTGAATGTCACATGTCCATCTGCTGTGAAGGGGCCTTGCTGAATGTGGAGGGCATCCTCATGGAGGAAAAATGACCCATAACACAAAAGAACTTGGCCTGCCCTTAAAAACAGAGAGGGAGGGGCCTTGTGTGGGGCATTTTCCGCTGGGACATCTCATCTAGTAATCTGTAACTTGGATCTGACGAGAGGAAGGCTGCTTTTCGTGATGTGAAATCATTTTGATCTTTAGGCACAACATTTGCTTCCAATTGAAATGTTTTTTTTCCAACACAAGAAGACTGTGTACTATTCTGAGAAGCCTGGCAGCCCCTTTTTGAAGTAATTGTAATGTGATTTGCTGTATGCATCAGGGGGTGAGGTACCTGTGTGTTTCTTGTGCGGAAGGCAGATTTGATTTCAAACTCTGGAGGCAAATAAACGAGGCCTGGGAAACAAATAAGAAATATCTGAGCAAACATGGAAGTGAAAGAAATGGGGATGGGAACGGAATAAAAGATGGAAGAGAGAGCATAAACAAGAGGGCTTGCCTTTGGCATCCTTGCTCTGCTTCTAATGAGCTCGGTCGGGACCTTCGGAAAATATTATTTCAGTGAGATTCGCCTCACCTCGGGGGACCCAAAGCCAGGAGATTTCTTTGATAATGCACAGAATAATGAAATCTTGTTCTTTACAAACAGCAAAGACTTTGATGTCTTTAAAATCAATTCAGCAGAGATTGTTTCAGGTGGGGTTACGAGTAACAGGGAACAAGGATGTGGCAAAACTCTATTTCTGCAGGCAGGGAAGCTTTAGACAGTTTTTCAAGGCATGATTTAGGTCCCATGATCTGACCAAATGCTCCTGGCCCAGGGTCATCTCCAAGACAGGGGCTCAGTCTCTGTTGCTGTTGCTCTCTACACAGGCTCTGTGGGCTCACCATTTGTCCACAGTGGTTCTCTGTTCACCCAGGGCCTGCAAACCTGTCTTCCAATTTAATTCATGCTAGTTAGGAATAACTCTTTCATGGCCTTACCATCCAAATATTACAGTAGTGACCCTCTGGAACTCTCCTGGTGAAAACTCTTATGATGTCAGTGCCAGCCCAGTTAGAGAGGTATTTTGGTGTCCAGTCAGGCTGAGGGTGGGAAGCGGGAGATACTTTGGTGAAAGCACAGCTTTGTGCCATCTCTAAAGCTGTACTGTGCAGGCAGCTCACGACTTCATCCATCAGCAGGACAAGCACCATGTTGCAATCATGATGAAAAACGAAGATGCTGCACAAAAGAACATTATCTAAGAAGAAAATAAAGCTCCCTATATCTGGGAGACAGGGAATTGAACACATTAGTGTTGGCTGGAAGAGCAGAATCTGCTCAGATAGTTTTATTGAGATGATGTGTCTTTCCAGGATTGTGTAAAGAATAGAGATTCATTTGTTCATTCATTCATTTATTAAAAAAGCATTTTCTGAGTGTCTTCATAAACTATGCTAGGTAAGGCCCAGGAATTTATTTGTTTTACTCTGATGCAATCTTTTATTTATTTATTTATTTATTTTTTGAATTGAAACATAACTGATTATACATATTTATGGGGTACAGAGTTGACTATCAGTATTTGTGTACAGTATTTGATGATCAAACCAATATTATTAGCATGTTCATCATTACAAATCACAGTTACTTTTTGTATCCCTTACCCAATTACTCCCGAACCCCCACCCCCATCGCCCTTTCCCACCTCTGGTAACTATAGATCTGTTCTCTCCTTCTGAAAGCTCAACCTTTTATTGTGGTCGGTCGATTCTTTCTTTCTTTCTTTTCTCTTTCTTTGTTTCTTTCTTTCTTTCTTTGTTTCTTTGTTTCTTTGTTTGTTTCTTTGTTTCTTTGTTTCTTTCTTTCTTTCTTTCTTTCTCTCTTTGTTTCTTTGTTTGTTTCTTTGTTTCTTTGTTTCTCTCTTTCTCTCTTTCTTTGTTTCTTTGTTTGTTTGTTTGTTTGTTTGTTTCTTTCTTTGTTTCTTTGTTTCTTTCTTTGTTTCTTTGTTTGTTTGTTTGTTTGTTTGTTTGTTTCTTTCTTTCTTCCCTTCCTTCCTTCCTTCCTTCCTTCCTTCCTTCCTTCCTTCCTTCCTTCCTTCCTAGTTCCCACTTATGAGTGAGGATATGTCGTCTCTCTCTTTCTGTGCCTGGCTTATTTCATTTAACATAATTTCTCTAAGCTCATCCATGTTGCTGCAAATGGCAGAATTTTGTCTTTTTATGGCCGAGTAGTATTCCATTGTGTAATATGCCACATTTTCCGTATCCAGTTATCTGTTGCTGGACATTTAGGTTGGTTCCATATCTTGGCTATTGTAAATATAGGTGCGATGAACATGGGAATGCAGGTATTCCTTCAAAATAATGATTTCCATTCCTTTGGGTATATACCCAGAAGTGGGGTTGCTGGATACAAAATCAATACATTATGGGCCTAGGAACTTAAAGATGTATCCTGAAAATAGTCCCTGCTACTAGAAACTCTAACTAGAAGGGAGACAGACATGAAAACAAACATTTGTCATAAAATAATTGTTCTAATGGGGTATGTACAACAGAGAAGAAGTCTTCTTGAGAAAATGGGAGGGAAATTTGAAAAAAGCTTCCTAGAGGAGGTATCTTCTGCTTTCTGTCTGGAATGAACAGGTCTGTGTCATCCTAACAAATTGATAGGAACATACACACATATATACACAGACCTTAATTCTACCTCTAAATGCCTGAAGGCTGAAGGTGAAAGCAGTCTAGGTCCTAGAATTCTCTTGACCCTGGTTGCAAATAACTAGGCACATAAGAAATTCTAACAATGATGAGAATGAGTCACCTAAATGGGAAGTATTTATTCATTCTAAGAAAAACAATGAAGACACACTTCTTTCCTAAGGAAAGTTTGGAAGATGAAATAGATGAGATGAAAAGGATTGAAGGCAACGGAAACAGATAAAATATTTCTTAAGCTTATAAGAAAAGGGTGGAAAGAGCCATTATTAGGAAAGTAAATGGAGATTTTAAATGCAAGTTTTATTACTTTAGTATCTTCCAACCTCTGCATCTGATCTCAGCAGTGAACTCTGTGTGTTTTTTTCTTTTTTTTTCTTTTTTTTTTTTTTGTCTTTTTCGTGACCGGCACTCAGCCAGTGAGTGCACCGGTCATTCCTATGTAGGATCCGAACCCGCGGCGGGAGCGTCGCCGCGCTCCCAGCGCAGCACTCTACCGAGTGCGCCACGGGCTCGGCCCTGTGTGTTTTTTTCTAATACAGCCCGTGGGGTCCCAGCTTTCTGTTTACAATCACCTGATCCCTGGTCTCAACCTTTGTAACTGAACTATTGTACCCAGAGGACAAATTGATTCAGAAGAAGATTCTTTGGCAATTATATGGGAAGAGGACGGGCAGCCCAATGCTACTTTGAGGAGAAGACCATTAGGGGGCAGATGCAGGCGGCAGTGCGGGGAGCATTCAGTTTTAAGCATGCAGAGCTCGGCTCTCCTGCCTGCCTTCCTTTCCCAGAGGAAAACATACCCAACAGGCAAAACAGGAGATAAAGGAAATAACAGGCTCAGGGGGTCTTTGTCAACTTGAATTGTCCATCAAACCCTCTGTCAGAGTATATATTTTGGGAGATACCTTCTTCTTAGGGCTGTTGTGAACATTACTGAGTTAATATATGAAAAGCACTTAAGACAGTACCTGCCTGGCCCATAGAAAGTGCTACCTAAGTGTCAGCTGTTACAACAGAGGTTGAGGAATTTCACATATATATGAAGAATACAAAACCTTAAGGATTTCAAAAGTGTACATATTTTAAATGCAAAACTGAGTTCTAAAGGGAAGGGATGTTTGTGTGTGTGTGTGTGTGTGTGCACTTGTGTGCACATGAATTAAAAATATCTGATAAAAGAAGAATTTAATATCTCCTTTATTTAAGAGTTTTCTAGACAAATTAATAAGTAGTTATAATCACATGAAAACTGTGTCATCCCATTTGTAGGCAAAGAACTTTGATTTTCGATTCTGTAAACGTTGAAGTCGTGGTCCTAGGATGTTAAAACTTGGATGAATTTTCAGCATCTCCCATCACCCCTGGCTTTAACAGATGAAAGAACACACTCAGAAAGCAAGGCTTGGCCAGGACCACATAGCCAAGAGAGACAGAGACAGATTATAGATTCTATTAGCTCGAGAAGCATTGGGAAGAAGAGGACTGTGAGTTCCTCTTAAGCCCTTCTGACTCAACAGGCAATGAGTAATTCTTTGAATTATGCCAGGACAAGGGCTGGCCAAGCACATACTATCTGAAAATGTAGGGGATGAAGATGACCTTGAGCTTGAGAAGCAGACATAAAAATGTACTCCTGGCTTCCTGGGCTTCCATTGTCTTGCTGTTGTGCTGGGCGCCCTCTCTGCTGACCACAGAACTGGAGCATTCAGGCTGGTGCCATTGGCCAGAGCCATGCACCTCCTGGCTGTCCTGTGATTCAGTCAGGGACAGGCTGCTGGGCTGGGTTGTGTGTGTGTGTGTGTGTGTGTGTGTGTGTGTGTGTGTGTGTGTGTGTGAAGTCTTCCCTGGGAAGTCTCCAATTTTCTTCTCTGGGAAGAACATTTTTGGAACCATGGGAATGGTTCTCATTATTCCACTTATTTTATTTTTTATTTATTTTTATTAAATTTTTTTTTATGGAAACATAGTTGGTTGTCCATATCTGTGGGATACGGAGTTGAATATCAATGCCTGTGTACAATATGTGATGCTCAGATCATCATTACTTCACTTCTTATTAACACTTTCTACTGGCTTGATCCAACCTCTGTGTCAAGCTAAAATAAAGAAAGAAGGAACAAAGTCTAAACAAAACTATACTCTTAAAACAAACTTTTATACAGGATGTTCCAAAAGTCTAAATGCTTGCTGAAAAGGGTACCAACTTTTGAGACACTGTGTAAGTAAAAGGCTTAACAACCAGCAGTTCATAAAACTGAGGTGGTAGATGGGTAGGTTGGATAAGTGGAGCAGGTGTGGGAGTCTGCACCCCAGGGAGGAGCTGCTGGTGGCCACACATCTCAAGGCTGAGGCCACGGAGAGCAGCTTCTGTGGGCAGCAGCCTGTGTGAGGGGGAAGCACTGGCAGACGACCATGCAGTAAAGTGATTACACTCAGGGGTGCTCAGTTCAAGTGGACATTTCTGGGGAATGGATAGGGAGTAGAATGGAGATGCTCAGTTGTGGCAAAGGAACAGGGCTAGAGGGACAAGAAGGAAATGAGACTGGGAATTCACAGAAAGCAGGTGGTGATGCTGCTTGTACTCTCCACTTCTAAGGAGTACAGTTCAAGTCAGGTTCAGCTCGATTGCTGAGGGGCAAGGAGTGGTGGCTGGTATCTGGGTTACATAAATAAATCAAGTATTAGCTGTCAAGGAGTCCAAGTCCTGAGGACTTATGGGGGCCACCCTCTCCTTTAATATTTAAAAACAGATGAAAAAAGGCTTTCCTCCCGGTCTCACATGGGGGAGGTCCTGTTCCAATCTTAATATTTTCATGAGCACCTGGAGGCTTTTACTCTCCTTCTTTCCTCTCTCTCCAATTTACTGTTGTCCCTGAGCAACTCTTGATCTTGACCTAGATTCACCTGCTCTGGCTGCTCTTTTCATTTTATCCCATGTTCACCCCAATGTGCCACAAATCCTTTGTAAAAGTTTCCCTAAAACATCCTCGACTCAAGACAGCTGATGGAGATCACTTTTACGGAGGAGGAGTGACCACACAGCCCTGGCACACAGCTTGATCATTTATCAGACTTCCCGGGCCTGTAAATCTCCCTTGACCTTTTCCCAGCGTCAGGAGTGTCTCTGGCTGTCTTCTCTCCTAGGCTCCAGCCTGCCTCTGTTTTGCTGGGTCTTTCTTTCTTTGTGGACCCCTTAATGTCTGTCTATCTCTACCTGTTCCTGGACACTCCTCCTCCATCTCTTTTATCCTGGAATGTTAAAGAAAACTTATTTTACTTGCTGTTCTACTTACTTTTGTCTCCTCCATCTTCCAGATCATGCCTAGAGCTCATCTGTTCACCACCAGAATAGCCCTTCAAGATGTTTTTCTAAATATCCTCTCCCTAGGAAGAATTTTGCCATCAGCTTTTAAAAAAGCACAGAGCCACCCATCCTTTATTAAAACATTGATTTCTTAATTTAAGGAAGAAGAGGAGAAGGAATGAATATTTATTGAGGAGTTATTAAAATCAGACCCTGGGCAAGTGCTTTCTGTGCATTATTTGTTTTGTCCTCAGGAAAGTCCTGTGGAGGGGGGTCATCACCCCGGTTTACAGAGGTGGGCAAGGAGAGTTTGGAACACAAGGATGCTCCAGGTCGCAGAAGCTGGTGCGTGGCAGACCTCGAGTTCAAGTCACAGTCTTTGGACTCCAGAGCCTGTGCTCTTTCCATCATGCATCTTGCCTTTGAAGAAAGGAAGGGAAAATCACAGAGATCACTCCTGTGGGCACTTTCCTGCTTCCCTCCCTTGATGGTCTGTCCTCCCTCAAGCTGCACTTTCCCACTCGCTACCGGAGCGGCTCTGGCTTCTCCTTTTGCCCTCCCTCCTGCTTTCCTCCAAGGGCAGCTGGTTCTGGGTTCTGTCTTCCCACTGCAGCCTGGCCTCTGCTTGTGTTCTTTCCTCTTCTAGTTCAAGCCCTATGTCCTATCTAGAGCATTCCTGGAGTAGAATCTGCCGACCTCCCCAATCTCTTGCACTTCTGACCAGGAGGCTTGCTCCGGCGCCCCGTGATGGGCTTGTGGTTAAGAACCTTGGCTTTGAGTTAGAGAGACGCGGGTTCAAATTGCAACCTGGACTCTAATCTGTGTGTGGCCTCAAGCAAGTTACTTTAACAGTTTACTTTAGTTTTTTTCCAAATGAGAGTATCCAACTGGGAGGGTTGCTGTAAGGGTTCAAAGTCATGACATAGGTAAAGGGATTGGCACACGGTCTGGTAAATAGTGAGAGCTCATAGATGGTGGCAGTTGGTGTGGCACTGACATGGTGTTCTTGCTGCCACTCTCCTTAAGTCCTTCACAGGCACCCATTTCTAGCCAGCCCTGACTCTGTGGACTGACACTCTGGCTCCTCTGCTGTCTGTGATTCAGCCCAAGCCCACCTGTTGTTCTGCACTGAGGCTGGCCTACACACCATTCTCTGGATGCAGCCACCTCACCCAGAGAAAGTCCTTTCCAGGTTTCCAGAGGAAACTTTTCTGTCTCCTGTCTTCTCCCCTCATCGTGGGCAGTGAGTTGTCCCTGGCCTTGTCAGCTCTTTGTGCATTTTAATGACACACGTCTCTTGCTACCTCTAAGCAAGTTCATTTACTCTGCTTGGGAATAAGCTCCTTGAAGATGGGAACTTATTTTATGTACTTTGTGTCACCGGCAGTACCTGGAATGAATTCAAAAAATGTTCTGGGAGAAAAAGCTGAACAGCTCCCACGTTGTGTAGTTTCCCTAGTTTGGGCCTTCACTTGATCCTCCCTTTATTAATAAAGGCCCCATTTCCTGTCTCTCCCCTATTCAGTCTTTGTCCTCAGCTTACCTCACCCCTAAGATGGATGTCTGATCTTCCACTCCAAGGCATAGGGATATATTGACAGGGATCCCAGTACCTACTTTTATTTCCCAGATGGGTTCTGCTAGCAGGGAGCAGCAGGAAGACTGGAGGAAGGGAGGAGATGAGGTCAGGCTGGACTGCCTGACTCTCCCATCCAAAGCTCACAGCTCCTGCGGGGTGGCCCTCCCTGTGAAACTAACAAAACGCTTTCTGTGTCAGGGTCCTGGTGACCAAACTTCTGTGCCCCTTCTCAAGCCCAGGGGTGGTAGTGGGGCATGAATGTTACTTTACTATTCCTTCTGCTTTCCCCACACCTTTGTAAATAGTCCCTTTATCAATCTCTTCTCAAATTATCCTCTTTGAGTATGACATCTGTCCCCCGGGAAAAGAGACAGAGTGATATTTTAATAATATGGGAAATGTGAATGTTACTCTGTAGATGAAAGGGATGTATTGATATTTCATTTTAGGAAGATAATTCTCTTTGAGTAGTACAGTTCCACTGAAAGTGAACTGGCAGCATCAGCGTCACTGAAACAGACCCTCTGGGGGTGAAGCCCAGCACCCAGCAATCTGCGCTTTAATAAGCTCCACGCGATTTTATTCACTGAGTCCAGAGGGGATGAAGCTGGAGGCAGAAAGGCCAGTTGGGGGCGGGGCAGGGGGGGTGCTGCTGTAGCTACAAAGAAGAGAATAAAGAAAGAGAAAAAAGAGAGGAGACAGTGGTAAGTCTGGGCTAGATATTCAAGATATTGAAGGTTTAGGATTGATTAAGCTTAGAGCTGAATAGATGTGGGGAAGGTAAGAGGGCCGGTTGACCCTAGGTATCAGGCTTGGATGGTTTCATTAACCAAGATTGGGAGAGGAAGTGCGGTAGATCTGAGAGGGCAGTTGTTGTGGACAGTAAGGGGCACAGTGTGTTTGAAGTGCTTGTGGGGACGGCAGGGGAAAGAGAGCCACAAAGCTTTTTAATACAGAGGTCTTGACCACATTTAGCTCTCAGCATTGAATAAGGACTCACTGTGATGGCTTTACAAAAGTGTCAACTTGGGTAGGCTGATCCAAATTTCCCAGAATTTCCTTTTTCCTATGTTTCTGGATAGGGTGGGTGAAGGGGGGGTCTTGGAGGGCTTGGAGGGTGGAAGGGAAGCAGTGGCCATTTTGCAGCTCCCGTGCATCATAGCCGATCTGCTGACACCTCACTGTCCTGAAGGAGCAGCTGCTCTACCTTCCCTTGACTCCTCCTTCAGTGTCTCTGACTCGTAGCTCAGGTGTGTGCAGTTAGCTCCATAATGGAGAGCTCTGGCTTGTGCAGGGCACCCAGACTGTCGAAGTGAGAAGCAGTAAGAACTGACAGAGCTTTGAGTCCATCCTCAGGGGCTGAGTTCCATTCTCTCGCTTGTGGCTTGCAGCCTGCTCCCGATCTCCTGCACCTCACATCCACCTTCCCTTACCACCTGCCTGCCCTGGGGACTTCCAGTTCCAGCAGCAGATACAAAGAGAAGAGCCTTACAGAGATACGCATACACATTGCCTAGTGGTTCTGCTTCAACCCTGACTGATACACCCATCGAAAGACAGGGGAAGGGAAGAGATAACAGGGAGAGTATGGGTGGAACCTGCTATCTTGTACCAGTGAGCGCGTGATGGGAGGCAGGGGTCTGTGGTTCCTGGTCTCAGTTCTTATGTGGGAAGCGTCTTACCTCACTGAATACAGAAGTTCAAGGATAATTTTGGTAATATTTATAATTTTCACCTTGATCTCTGACTGTGGGACCTAAATCCTGCATAAGATGTGAGTTCACTGCATGGGTTTGGGAGTTTTTGGTAAAGCTGAAGGGAACAGGTGACATTCCTCAGGGAGAACCTGAAAAATGAGAGGAAAGTAGGGCCCTGGGAAGGAAGTGAATTCGAATGAAATATGAGGACCAAAATATTTGGCCATGTAGTCTTTACAAAAGACCTCTTTTTGTACATCTATTTGTGTAAAAGGCATAAAATACTATATTTAGCAGTAACAATAAAGAGTCATTGTTGAAAAGTATAAAATATGAATCAGGCTGGTCCTAGAAGATTCAAGGCTGTGCACTTGTTCCAGGGCTCAATTATGAGTGTGTTGCTAGAGAATAAAGGGTATTTTTTGACTCTTGGTTTAGAGTCCTTTGCTATGTTCTTGCTTTCACTGGATGTACATATTGCTTTAGGGGGAAAACAGCAATTTAAAATCCTGACAATATTTACTCATTTCCTGTTTGCCCCAGGGTGTCTGAGCTCACCGTTCCAGTGATTCAAGAGCTTAAAAGAGGAAGGAAAATCTGGCTTCACAGCTTTGCTTTACACTCAAATTAAAAAAAGAAAAAAATGGAGATTTTCCTCTAGCACTTTATGAAGAGATTGCATTACTGGGGGAGTCAGAACTACTGGTGGAAGAGAGGAGGCCTTGTGTACGATGGCCAACCTCCTCGACATCAATTAGATAAGGTTTTGTTTTGAAATATAAAGAGGTTTGTTTTGGTTTCAAGAATGAGAGAACTGTTTGCTTCCTCTCATCTTAGGCCAGCTTCTGTAGAGCCAGTCGTAGACCCAACTAACCTTTGTGATTAGCCTTGATATTGGGTTCCCTTTGAAAGTCAAAACTTGGCCTGCGTACATGGAGGACTATGGTTTACTAACCTTTGTGATTAGCCTTGATATTGGGTTCCCTTTGAAAGTCAAAACTTGGCCTGCGTACATGGAGGACGATGGTTTCTTGACGTCAGCTCTGCCTGCTGAGTTCGTCTCCTCTTTAAAGTGCTTTGGACGGAGGGTGGTCATAGCTCCTGGGGAGGTTGGGAATGGTAGGTTCTTTGGCAGTCCTCAGATTCCTGGGACATCTGTTGTGTATGCTGTCAAAAGAGCCTCTCCTTAACTCTCAGCTTTAGCCAGTTCTGCTAACTCTGTGCCCTGCTGGCTGAAAACCTGGCTCTTTCCACAGCAATTTTGTTCACAGTCATATGTCCCCCCGATTTCAGATGATCCTGGAAACTTTTCCTTCTACCGCCTTCTCCATCATCTGCTGGTTGGAAACCAGCTGTCTTGTCCTAAACATGGTGCAGGGAACATGTGAGAGAACACTGCTGCAAGTTTTCAGATGTCCCCATCTTAACGATAGTGATGGGGGTCTACATTAACTAGACCTTTGATACTGACAGCCACTGTGCAAAACATTTCGTGTTCATTAACTCACTTTATTCCTCAGAACAATCCTATGGAAAAGATAATTATGACCTCAATTTTATACATGAGAAAACTGAGCATGAGCAAGTTTCCAAGGCTACGGACCTCATATGTACCGGAGACAGAATCCAAGTTCTTCCAGATGCCAAATCCAGAAGTTCAACTTCCTCATCACCTCCTGCTTTGTTCAAAAAATCTTCATTTCCACGCTGCCTGACCGTTAGCAGCGTGTTTATGAAAAACAAAGCCCTGGCTCTTATTTCAGCTCATCTAGCATGACTTTCCTCAAGCATTTTGTTTTGAGACTAAAACATTTGAACGTGAGCATCTCAATTAATGTGCCCTTGAAAAGATTTATTGGCCGATTGCTTTCATCTTGACCATAACTACTCACAAAAAAGGGAAAACAAGAAAAGAAGTGGCCAGAAGTACTCTGTGAAACACTGCATTTGGAGAAACTGGCACAGAGCGCCTTTTAGGAATACATTCAGTTCTCGCAAGCCAGCCCGGGGTGTATGTGAAATAGGATTTGAAACATAATAAAAGAGATATCTGTAAAACAGTCATGCCGTGCAAGGGGGTGGGGAAAACTGCCTGATGAAAATCACCACGTTCCTGTAGTCAAGCCTAGAAATATGTGGAGTCAACTGATGTGGAATCTAAGGTGGTGGTTTCACATTCAAAGACTCCCTCCTTCTGTTCTTTCCTTCCTTCTTTCCTTCCCTGACTCAAATGTTGTTTATTGAGCTCATACTGCCTGCCGATCACTAGGTGCTGAGGATTCAACAATAACCACAGAATCCCTGTCCACATAGGCTTACATGCAAGTGGGAGAGAAAATTGACAAATAAATCAATACATATATGAGAGTACTTCAAAAAGTTTATAAAAAGAGGCCTATTATTTTTTAATTGTATTTTTCCTTGAACTTTTTGAAGCACCTTTGTATAATAGGATAAGCAGTGATAAGCACTGTGGTGAAAAATTAAGGGCAGGTCATTGGCTAGAAAGTGATGGCACCTGCCCGTTTAGATAGGGTGGGCCAGGAAGGCCTCTCTGATGAGGTCATGTTTGAGCAGACACCTGAGAGTGTTATGGGATTAAGCCACATGGATTTATGGGGAAACGGTACTTCACAAAAGGGAAACTGAGTGTGAAGGCCCTGAGGCAGGAGCGTGCTGGTCATTTTCAAGGAATTGCAGAGAGACCAGGGCAGCCACAGTGGGGTGAGAAATGGGAAGAGTGGAGGAAACAAGGTCATGGAGCTGGCCAGGGGCAAATCAAGTGAGGCCTCATAGGGCTTGCACTTTATTCCAAGAATCACAGGAGGTCACTGGAGAGTAGGGTTTGAAGCAGCAGTGTGACATCATCCGACTAGCTTTTTAACAGGATCACTCTGACATAGTGAGGAGAGTAGAGCAGAGGGGGCAAAACTGGAAGTAGGGAGACCACCAAGAAGATTGCTGCTGTCATCTAGGCCAGATAAGGGTGACTCAGGAGCTTGCCCGCCACTGGGACTCTTCGGTGTTGGTGGGATAGCATTGGCCCATTCTATGTGTGCCTTAGATTGAGTGCCCCCCCCCCCAGCAAATTGACCCCCACTGTGACAGTGTTAAGGGGGCAGAAAATCCACCCTCTTAATGGTAACTGAAAGGTGGGGTCTTCAAGAGGTGATTAGATTGCAGGACTATGCTATAATGAATGAATTAAAAATGTGGTCATGGGCCTCTGAAACTAAACAGTAACGTTTGTTTTCTTACAAATTATCCAGTTCCATGTATTTTGTTATAAGCAACAGAAACAGACTAATACAGTGTGCCAAATATTTTGTCTATATCAGTGCCTTTTAACCTCTCGATCAGTACATAGTCTTGAAGGATGGCCACCAGGAATTCCTCCCCTCCCTTATACACATGCTGCTCCTACCTACCACGAGCCTCTTTGTGCTCCTCTTGAATCTGGGATTGCCTTGAGACTTGCTTTAGATGATAGAACATGGCAGAAACAACACTGTGCCATTTTCATACCTGTCCATAAAGAAGCCTGTCAGCTTCCACGTTTTCTCCAGAGAAGCCAGTCACATATAAAGATGCTCAGGCTGGACTACTGAATGATGAGATGTTAGCAGAGAGAGAAAGAGGCTACATGGAGGAGCACTGGACAGGGGGGAGGAACTTTCTCAGATTTCCACCCCTGTCTAGCTGCTGGCTGAATGCAGCTGAGCTAGTGACCTCAGCTGACACCCCTTGGAGCAGAAGAACTGCCCATCTGAACCCTGCCTCAATTCCTGACCCACAGAATTGTGAGAAATAATTGACCATTGTTTTAAGCCATTCAGTTGTGGGGTGGTTTACGAAACAACAATAGATATCCAAAATTGTAGGTATCATTCTCCCTACCTTACAGATTGGGGTGAGTAAACTATAGCCATTGGGGCAAATCTAGCCTGCCACCTTGTTTTGTAAATAAAGTTTTATTGGAACACATCCAACTTATTTACCTATTGTCCATGACTGCTTTCATGCTACACAGGAGAGCTGAGTAATGGCAACAGAGACTATATGACCCCCAAAGCCTAAAATATTTACTATTTGGCCCTTTACAGAAAAGTCTGCTGCCTCTTGTTGTAGAGGATGTCTCATGGGATTGAGTAACTGACCAAGAATAACCTGTCAGTAAATGGTGGTGGCTGGAACTCAAATCTAGGTCTGATTCCAATGTATTTTTCATTCCATCATTCTGACTCTTAGATCAGTTTTAACTTCAAAGGTGCAGATCTGGGGAAATTAAAAAGAAAAAAAAAAGCTGTCACAGTGTGCTAATGCAATGGTTGGAATGTTTGTCCCCTCCAAAACATGCTGAAATTTGGTCACTGTGGTGGAGGTGTTAGGAGGTGGCACCTTTGGGAGGTATATTAGTCCATTGCTGTTTTTTATAACAAAATACTTGAAACCAGGTGATTTATAAAGAAAATGAAATTTATTGCTTACAGTTTCTGAGGCTGGAAACCCAAAGTTCAGGGAACACATCTGGTGAGAACCTTGGTGGTGGTGACAGTGACAGCAGAGTATCACATTGCAAAAATGGTGGGGCAAAGAGAGCAAGAGAGACTCTCCTTTCTTCTTTTAAAGCCCTCTGAACCATGCCCCTGACCACCATTATTAATCCGTACATTAGGGCATGGTCCTACAATCTCATCACCTCTTCAAGTCTCCACCTTTCAATCACCATCGTAGGATTTCCCACCCTCAAGAATTTCCCATTCTCATTCAAAAAGGGAGAAATCAGCTCCTTTGGCTGCTCCAGCTGTGGCTAAATTGGTCCCGGGTATGGCTGGGTGCACAGCTTTGGAAAATACAAGCTGGAAGCCCAGGCAGAATGCATGTGGTGTTAGGTCTGCAGGCTTGCACAATGCCAGAGTTGGGAAGGCTTGGGAGCCTCCACCTGCATTTCAAAGGATGTATGGAAAAGTCTGGGGACCCAGGAAGAGATCTGTCACAGGGAAGATTGACTGCATAGAGCCTTCACTAGAGCAATGCTGAGCAGAAATGTGAGGTTGGCGTTGCAGTAGAAAAACTCCACCAAAGCCATGCATAGTGGAGCCGTGAAAGCGGGACTGCCATGGAGACCCCAGACCTGTGGAGTTACTGGAGTGCACCACCAGCCTCAGAGAGCTGAAGCATAGCCTCAGACCAGGAAAGCCATATAAGTGGAGTTGCCCGAGAACTTGGGAACCCAACTCCTGCATCAGCATGTAGAGGACATTGAACATGTAGTCAAGGTAAATGATTTGCTGTCTTTAAGGTTCAATGCCTGCCCTGTTGGGTTTTGGATTTGTTTGGTACCTGTTACCCCTTTCTTTTGGCCTATTTCTCCCTTTATGAATGAGAATGTGTACTCTATGCTTCTTCCACCATTGTATCTTGGAAGTAGATAAGTTATTTTGATTTCCCAGATGGGACTTTGGACTTCCGAGTTGAAACAATTTAAGACTTCGGGGAAGGAATGAATGTAGTTACCTGTGAGAAGGACATAAACTTTGGGGGCTAGGGGTGTGTCTAGCTAGGGCTTAAGGTTCACAAACCATTAAAGCCTGTTTTACAGACTGGGTCACAAACCCCTCACACAGGTCCATGAACTAGGTAATAGGAAAAGATCCTGGGAGCCATGGGTAAAAAATTAATAGGCTTTATTCAGAGCTAGGAGCAGCTGCCCTAGCGGCCTCCTGGAGCATCCTGAGGGGGCTCCATGTAGCAGAGCCATTAGTCCTTTATACTTAAGTCCATAACCCAGGACACCTGGGTGCCCATACGCAATTACATTAGATAATAACCAAGGAACACCTGGGCGCATGTGGCTATTTACATCAAATGCTCGGCAAGATTCTGAACATCTGAGGGGCCCTGGCCATTTTCCTATATTTTCCCTATAGGGTGGAATGATGGATTGAATTGTGTTCCCCAAGTTTTATGTATTGATTCCCCACTGTGACTGTTAAGAGGGTGGGAAATCCTATAATGGTAACTGAAAGGTGGAGCCTTGAAGAAGTGATTAGATTGTAGGACCATGACATAGTGAATGGATTAAAAATGGTGGTCAGGGGCATGGTTCTGAGAGCTTTAAAAGAAGAGAGGGGAGTCTCTCTTGCTCTCTCTGCTCCACCATTGTTGCAATGTGATACCCTGACATCACTGTTGCCATCACTAAGACCCTCACCAGATGTGCTCCCTGAACTTTGGACTTCCAGCCTCAAAAACCATAAGCAATAAATTTCATTTTCTTTATAAATCACCTGGCTTCAAGTATTTTGTTATAAGCAACAGAAACAGACTAATACAAGAGGTAATAGGGTTTCTCCCTCATGGGTGGGGCTAATGTCATTATAAAAGGGCGAGCTGGGCTCCCTGTTGCCTTTCTGCCCTTCTGCCATGTAATGATGCAGCAAGAAGGCCTTCACCAGGTGCAGCACCTCAGTCAGAGACTTCCCACCCTCCAGACTACGAACCAACATATTTCTCTTTATTATGAACTACCCAGTCTCAGGTATTCTGTTACAGCAGCACAAAATGGACTAAGACAACTAAGTTACATCAAGGAGAGTGAGCATGGTGTCACACTGTCTTTTTGGGGAGGGAATGCAGATTCAGTTCCCCCTCTTTTTCTCCTTTATTATTTATGTTAGCTTATAAGGCTGTATATAAATGGTAAAACTGTGTTGGGATGAGAGGAACGCTGGGCTTGGAGTTAGAGACCCGGTTTCAGGTCCTGACCTTGCCGCCTTGCATCTGCGTGACTTTGAACCAGTTACTCAACCCTCATGAAATATCATCTAAAACAGTGTTTCTCAGTTTTTCATTATTGCCCCCCTAAGATGCCTTTTAGACATCTTTTTTATGATTGTGTCCCCTCATGTAATTTTAATTCTATAAATATACTATATAAGTATGTATGTTTAAAAGACTAAGGGTTTTCACCCCTTCCCCCCAAACCAATTTTCACCCCCCTGGGGGTAATATCACCCCTCTTGAGGATGCATGATCTCAAAGACAGTCGAAATGGCCCTGAATGATTGGCTCCCAAGTGCTAGATCTTGCCCACACTTGCAATTT
This sequence comes from Cynocephalus volans, assembly GCF_027409185.1. Lineage (NCBI taxonomy): Eukaryota > Metazoa > Chordata > Mammalia > Dermoptera > Cynocephalidae > Cynocephalus > Cynocephalus volans. The sequence continues at coordinate 142,272,095 of NC_084466.1, read as the reverse complement.
GCTCAGCAATTTAAGGAACTCATCTACCCAGAGCAAGGCAACATTCTAGAAACCTGGCAAGTGTTACCTTGTTCACACTTAACACCTCTGTGGGGTAGATATTCTTACCACATCTTTCCCGAAGAGGGGCCTGAGTCTCAGAGAAGTAAGTTGTCCAAAGTCACACCACTAGTAAATGACAGTGACAGGATTTGAATCTGGGTCACTCCAAACTTAAAACCACCCAGGAGTAAAACACTCTGAGAGTGCAGGATGTTTTTGAATCTGAAGGTCCCTTTCTGTTTTCTTTTTTCTAAGGTGGAACTTGTACACTGTGGAACAGTGGTTCTCAATGTATAGCTAGCTCTCAGACCAGCAGCTCCTGAAACTTGTTACATATGCATATTTTCTGGCTCCATCCCAGACTTCCTCAATCAGAACACCGGGGGGCGGAGCCCTCTACCAAGCTGGGTTTTTGACCAACCCTCAGTTGATCTTGACACTAGGCTAAAGTTTGAGAATCAGTGCCATAGAGGTTTTCTTTTGGAAAGGACTTCATATCTGAAATGTGTTAGGTCTGTCATAGAGGGAAGGAGTTGGAGAGTGTGTTTTTGGTGGCTCTGAAATGCACCAGCAGCTCCTAAGGTGATTTAACCATCTGTCCTCAACTGTTAGGACAGGTATGATTTCTCCTTTAGAAATACCTCTTCAATTCTTCCCTACATCTCATCAACATCCTCAAGCTGCTTTTGCTTTGTCTAGGCACTTTGGTTTCAAAGGACTGTTACTTCAAAGCATTTTTTATGACAATCTAAGTCACCATTATAAATGTGTCACTGCCTGTGACTTGTTTCTCAAGTATGTTGCCCTAACAGATCTACTATTACTTTATTGGTCAGTCAAGGCTAGGTTACACTGTGGTAACAAGCAGCCTCAAAATTTCAATGGCTTAAGACAGAGGTAGGCAAACTATGGCTCAGGGTCCAATTTGGCACAGTGCCTGTGTTTATAAATAAAGTTTTATTGGACTACAGCCACACCCATGCATTTACGTATCTTTATGCTATATACAGCAAAGTTGAGCAGTTATGTTAGAAACCATATGGCCTGGAAAGTTGAAAATATTTACTATTTGGCTCTTTCGAGAGAAAGTTTGCTGACTTAAAACAACCCTTGTTGTCTTTCCCCATTCCGGGAGACTGTTCTGTGTTGTATTCACTCAAGGTCCCTGGATGCTGGTAGTTCCACCATCTGCAACATCGAGGGGTGTTGTGGTAGAGTGAAGGGAGCACTGGAGAATCTCACACTGGGGATTAAACCTTCCACCCAGGAATGACACATTCTCCTGTCATTTTATTGGACAAAGCAAGTGACATGGCTGCGCCTGACCTCAAGTGGTCAGAGAAAGTGCCATCCTCCAGTGCCCATGAGGAGAATGAGTAGCACTAATGTCAACTACAGCAGTCACTGCCAGTGAGAAAGGCCAGGGCCAAGGAGGTCTTCAGTAATGGGGAAGGAGAGATTGAGCTCAGAATTATTTTCTTTACAGACCTCAAAGCTCAGGTCCTATTCCCAGGATAACCCAGCAGGGGAGAATCTCCAAAGCATGAGAAAATTAGCCTATCTAGCTATGCAGCCATTCTGCAAACAACTTGCTGATCTTGGTACACGTGAGGTTGTCAAATCATCCTTAGCATGTTGCAGGAAATTACTTCTGTACTGAGGAAAACAGGCTAATGATAGTAGTTGCCAGAATATTTTTGTATCTATAGTTACGTATTTTGCTCGAAATGTAAATAAGTAAATAAATACAAATGGAACAAACTCTAAACTTCAGAGAAACCAAATTGTCAGTAGTAAGTGAACTTCAGCAACATGGACTGGGCGTTTCGATGTGGATGTGGCTGGGAGGCAGGTAGTCGCTATGCAGCTGTGAAGGCTGTTGAGAACAGTCGTGGATGGGGCCGGCCAGGAATCTCCTCTGATGGTATGAAAAGATTTGGAAGAAACATTGCTCCATGAGCCTCTGGGTGGGGTGGAAAACGGAGCCCTTCCTTATCTCCCTCTACTGTCTGCAAATGTTCATAACTATTGGCAGCGACCACATTCCAAATCTACTTGGCAGAGCACTTTGCCCAAGTCCCCTTGGTAAATAAGCATCAAAGCCTCTACATGAACAGGGCAATCTGATTGCAGAGCTGTGTATTTTACCACTGCAATATAGTGCAGATGTGTTTGATTGCAGTTTCTAATGAAAATTGGATCATTCCATACATACTGTTTTAGTCACACGATACCTAAATTCTATGTCACTTAGGGTCACCGAATATACACCTCCTCCTTCATCCTCAATGGCTGTGGAGTATAGATGAGCTAATTCATTTTATTTTATTTATTGATTGATTCTTTATGCTTTTCTTCATTTTGCACTATTGTGGCTTACATTGTAATGAAGACTTTAGTTTTTGCACACACCCTTAGTCATTTGTGTAGGAAAAGTTCCTATAAGTAGAATTTTGGGGTCAAAGGGTATGCAGGTAGGGTCACTGCTTACAGCTGTGTCTTCACTTAGATGTCACCCTCATGTAAATATAAATGGCACCCCCTGGAGCTGTGCAAATCCCTCAGTCCCGTCGCATTGTTTATGGATTTTAAACTCGAAAACTGCCAGTCTTCCAGAAAGTTTGTACTAAATAATACTTCAATGAGCAATATGTGTTTCTGCTCAGGTTACATATAATACCAATTATAAGGAAAATCTCTGCCAATTTGAAAAGTGATGAAGGTGTCTATTTGTCTTAATTTTGTATTTCTACCAAGTATTTTGAAAATTTCCTCAGTACATTCTCATCAGACAGTTCTCAACTGCCTGCCCCCAGAACACTTCTTTTTCCAGTGTTCAATGAGGCTGCTAAAGTCTGATCAGAGAGAGGATCTGTCGGGCTAAGGTATTGTGACATGGAGTGTATGTTCCAATGAATGATTAAATTAGACAATGTCTGGCCTAACACAACAGAGCTATATTCTCAAATCTGCTTCTTCATTTGATGTGTTACAATATGTTGTTTGGATTAAAATATGTAAAGAAAATCTGGCCTCATGTATATATAAATATGTGGATAGAGAAGAGTTTTAATAGCTTTTCAGACAATTATGGTTGTTCTCTCATACTACGCCAAAACTTGACAAGTGGTATTTCTTAAAGATTAGTGGTGATGTGGAATGTGAAACCATATCTAATGAAATTTTTGTACTCTGTGACATTAAATTTTATTGATCTACCTTATACTTAGAATAGGTTTTCTTTTTATTATGCATGATTTTGTAACATCATTGGTCATTTGGAAAATATTGATTTTCTGAGATACATACATCTTCCAAATGTTGACCTCTTTCATATAATAATTTATTAAATTGCGTTCGTTAATATCAGTGCTGAGCTCACTAGAAAGTCTTTAAGTATTGAGAAGCTGTCATACTCATGGTGGTAGATGCAAGTTTTCCAAAATTTTAATTTCACTGGAAAGTTCTAATTTTAAAATTAGCAAAACACACTGTCAGTTATTACCCTTGAAATGATAAGCTCGCTTCATTCATTTTTGAGAAAATGTCTGCTAAATATCAAGTCTAAATAACTACAGTTTGTCAGCTGTGCTTTCAAGTAAAAATTATGTTCCATGAAAAAAGTGACTAGTTCAGCTAGCCACTGAAGTAATCCCACAAATGCTTTTCCAAAAGACTGTCATACATCATAGGCAGCAGACGCGTTTTATGTATCCTTCCTATTTTATCACACAAAATTAGAAAGACATGTACTCAAAGGTTAAGATTCAATAAACTTAATGTATTTGACTGCTTTACAAAGGAAATTTTAAGTGAAACATGCCGGTGAAGAATATAATGACTAGTAATACAGTTTGGAGACACTGCTTTGATTTGTGCTATGACACGAGCAATTTTATCCGCCGTTGCTTTTACACCATCATTGAAAACGTCAACGCAGTCGACAAAAAACAACTAACATTTAATTTTTATTATAAAAATAGTTTTGACATTGAAATCTACCTGAAAGAGTCCTGGGGAAATCCCCAGGAGTCCCCAACCCCATTTTAAAAGCCTCTGCTACAGGATGAATTGGGTAAAGTGAAAAATAGCTTTTTATTATCCTGGTCCATCAGAAATTGTGATATTGTACTCAAAAGCCTACAGCTATAGTCATCTGGTTAAAATTTATGGGTACATTTTTAAGTTCATCAGAATTAGGAATGCTAGATTCGATTTCTTCTATGTTAGATCCATGGTATGTAAGAGAGTGGGCAAGGACATGGCTCTCTAGGGGCGTGGGGACAGTGTATGTGTTGGGAAGCTTCAATTTTTCACTTTGGTGGTGAGAACTGCAAAGAACTTTGTTCAAACCCTTGCACTAAGAGACTTCGCCAACTCTTCTAGCAGCCTAAGGCCATGTCCCTGGCACACAGTTCAGTCTCCTTTTGAGTTCCTGTTAGAAATCTCAGGTCTGTCAAAGAATGTAGTTTGCACCAGTCAACACCAGATGATGGGCTCATGACCTCCCTTTCCAAGAGCATTTACTAAAATGGGCTTTACAATTGTGAATCCTTCCTCTACCCTTTTGACATGTACATCTCCTACAGCTCAGGAGTGTCTTTCTCGGGGACCCAAAATACATTCCTTGAAATGTAATCATCAAGAAGGTGGGCCTACCCCATGGCGCACTCGGGAGAGTGCGGCGCTGGGAGCGCAGCAGTGCTCCCACCGCGGGTTCAGATCCTATATAAGGATGGCCGGTGCGCTCACTGGCTGAGCGCGGTGCGGCCGGTCACAAAAATGCCAAAAAAAAAAAAAAAAAAAAAAGAAAAGGAACAGGCCTCAGTCTCTAGTCTCGGTGGGAGAGTAGAAGCCTAACTTTCAGCGTAGCCAGCTAGCAGACTCATTCCATTTGTACTGACTCTACTTGAGCCGCCTCCATTCCCCTCCCTCCGCCTTCATTCTCCCTTTGCAGTGCCCGGTCACCTCCGTGCAAATCACAAATTGTAACGAGCTCAGATCTTTCCCTCACTGTCAGTAGATACTGACTAAAATCTGTTTCTACCACTTTAAGGTCTGGCTTTGCTTATCTTTGACTGTGAGCTTCCTAAGATAGGTGATATCCTAAGTAGCATAGTCACTTGACCTAGTCCTGAGTGATGCTATAGAGCCATGGGTCTGCAAGTGTGGTCCCCAGAGCATCAGCGCCAGCATCACCTGCGAGAGCTTGTTAGACATACAAATTTTGGGCACCACTCCTGATCTATTGAATCAAACACTTTGGGGTTGGGACCCCAAATCTGTTTAACAAGCTCTCCAGGTGGTTCTGATGCTTGCAGATGTTTAGCAACAATTGTAGCAAATGCCAAGGCAAGGCAAGTGTTCTGCTTTTATGGACTCAATACCAAGGCAATGATTCTTCTGTCTGGCCAGCCTTACTGTCCTCCTGGGTCACCAAACACTCATGCATCTTTCCTAGAGACCATTATCCCCAAAGCAGAGCATGAACTACTCTGCTTTAGTCCCACTTCTAATGGAAGTGCCAACTCTTCCCTGGCTAAACGTTTCATCAGTAAAACTTAACCAAAGAGGATTCATCATCTTAAAGCTATTATGTTGGGAAAGAAGTCAGACATAAAAGAATGCATACTGTATGATTTTATTCATATCAAGTTCATGGTGAGGCAAAACTGTCAAAATGACAAAATAGTGGTAGCCTCTGGAAGGTGGGGATAGACTGGGAAATGGCACCAGAGGACTTTCTGGAAAGAACACCTTGTGGATGGAAGTTGCACAGGTGTATAGAGATGTAAAATCACATAGAACTGTACGTTAAGATTAATGCATGCTAATTTCTTTTTATCTCAATGAAAATTAGTTATGAACCTTTTAATACAAATGTAAAAAACAGATAAATAAAATAACTAATGAACTAAACAGGGTTAAATCACAAAAATGTGACCAATGCAGTAGTTCTGGTCCTGCTTAGGGAAGCTTCTCTGGCCACGAAGGTGGTTTATATTTGGCTTAGGAGTATGGATGTGAAAATTAGATGAAAAAGAATGAAGCCTATTTTGTAGTCCAAGCAGTGTAAGGAAGGATGGGCATGCTGTGTGCAAACATGTGTACAGATACATTTCTCAGCATTAGACCTTAAGCACTTTCAGGGGAATAATTTACAAAGCAATTGCATCCTGCTGTTAATAGTCAGTTAACAAGTAGGATATAATAACTCCTCAGATATGTTGTGGGTAGGTACTGCAATGTAAAAACAGCTAATTAACACCAAGTCTTTTTAACATACTAATTAATCTGGCCAGGCAACAGCAGTTTATTTAGAATATGTTGAAGGCTCTGAATCCCCCCAATTTCATTTTTCACCAGGCCAATAAATAATTGAATCCCACGGCTTTCATTTGTCCTATTCATCCCTCTTTGATGCCATTCAGCTTTGAAGTACCAGCCCTAATAGAAGGAGAAAGCTCTTTATCTATTTCTTTAATAGTCTCATGAATATTTCTTCGCTGTTATTCCTAGCTAGCACTCGGGAGTTCTCAACATTTCAAGTTTTCTCTCTGGAGTCATATTTTCTTCAGCCTTCTCTTTCACTTGGTGAGCTAGCTTTGGTCACCATAATAAGATAGGTTACTTAGATTTTCTCAAGACTAGTAATGACTACTTAGTGTAATGCTTATTAAACTTTACTGTGTATCAAAATCACCTGTGGAAGCTTGTTATAAAACGTCTCACCCCCTGCCCCTCCAATGATTCCAGTCCAGAAATTTCTGAGTTGGGGCCACCATCTGCATTTTCAATAGCTCCCCTACTGCCATATTCCCCAGGGATTTGGAGGCAGTTGACCCCACTTGGAGAATTATTGCTTGAGCAGACAACTGAAGTCTTTATGCCCAGTTGAGAAGTAAATTTTTAGGAAATAGTAAGAGAACATCTCTTTAAATGTGAGATACGTAATTCCATGGGTCTCTGATGTTTTCCTGCCCAAGCTGTGAACCAGCTGAGAAATAAAGCAACAGCAGACGGGGACTGAAAATATCCTCCCTATTACTGAGGAGGTCAAATTTGTAAGATGAGGTTGAGTGTGAGAGCCGAAGCGGCCTCTGACTAACGCCAGGATGGGGCAGCTTGTTCTCAACTGCTGTGGACTGAGACAGGCCTCCCCACCCTGCATGTAGGAACAAGAAATCACTTTTGCTTTCTGGGGAAGCTTGTATCTGGGAGGAGGATCTCAGGGGAGTACTTCTAGCTTATGCTTCCCAAGTTGACTAATCTGATAAGTGACTTTACCTCCTCAGGAGTAGAGAGAGCTGGGGGGGGGGTCCCCTCTTCTTTCAGGCCATAGCAGGAGTAGTGGAAGCAGGCTTCCTCATCTCTGTCCACACCTCCCAATACTGGCCAAAGATCAAGAAGCCCGACAGCCCGCTGAGTTCACTGGGCTCTGGGGAAACAGGCCCTCTAGTGGGAATGCCATTTGGCGCACCTTTCACGGAGGGCAATGTCTCAAGATATTTCAAAATTAGAAATGCGCATATCCTTTGCCTCAGCAGATCCCTTTCTAGGAACATCGTTACAGATGTACTTAGAGGTGTGCAGTGGCGAGCGTGTAAGGGCAATCATTGCAGCAATAATTTGAAGTAATTTACTATTATAATAATAGCAATAATAGCAATAATTTGCTATTATAATAATAGCAATAGTAACAATAATTTGGTATTATAATAATAGCTATAATAACAATAATTTGCTATTATAATAATAACAAAATATTGAGATTTCCATTAACAGGAGACTGTTAAATAAGCCATGATACGTCCATATAATCAAATAGTATGAAGCCATAGAAAACACGGGAACTTTAAATACTCTGATATGGAGCAATCTTTAAGATGTATTTTTCAATGAAGAACACAAGGACAGAATAGTGCATATAATATGCTACTATTGATGTAAACCAGAAAGAGGAGCGGGAATAAGAACAATATGATGTAGAATATCTCCGGAGGGATAAAGGGTCAGTATTGGTTGCCTCTGGGAAGTGGAAATGGGGGTGGCTGGGAAGACAGTGAGGACATTTAAACATTATGTATAATTTTGTCCATTTTGAAATTTTAACCATACAAATGTTAGCTATTCAAAAAATTAAATTGAAACAACAGCAAAGCCAGCCATCTTATAACTACTACTATATTGGTCAGAATCTAATTCTAGAATTTCAAACGCTCTCCATGGACAATCCCGAAGGACTTGTGTCTCCCCAAAATCTGGCAAGATCTCCCTATCCTGGGCCCCTTTCTAATCCAGTCCTCACCATCTTTCTGTGTGCATGTCCTTGTTCCTTGCATCAGCCCTGTGCTTCTGCCAAGCCTGTCTCCACCTGGTCCTCTGAGTCCATCTGAGTCCATCTGCCCCTGCCCCGCAGAGCTCCTCCACATCTGGTGTTTAATGTCTATTTGCTTTATCAAAGAATTCATTATAGGATCATTTAAACAGGGAAATTTCCTGTAATATATAATTCTTTCCTTCTAAGTAAATAGCTTTAAATTAAGGTGACCATATAATTTCTTATCTAAACTGGCACACTTTTGAAAATGAAAGGGTACTAACTGGACAGAAGATCTTAGGTAAAAGTTAGGACTCTTCCAAAAAACTGGGATGTATGGTTATCCCGCTCTTAACATACACTACTTTAGGGATTCTTAATCACAAGGGGCAGCTGACTTGGCCTCCCCTTCACTCTTGAGGGCTATGGACCCTCTCTCTTCATCTCTCTCAGGCCTTCAACTGGCCTATAGTCTGGGAAGTCCTACCCCCTATCTCCACCATGGGAATACCATGGCAGATATGCTCTCAGCTTGTACCATGCAGCGAGGATGCTTATACATAAAGGTTTCATTTAATTTAATACACATCCAACCATCAAAATTATTTCCTCCACTTGAAAACAAAGGCTTTACAAAAATAGAAACATCAAAAAGAAGAGGTTAGGTATCTTGATAACCTGATACGTTTTAAAAACATACATTTTATAAAAGTATATTATGTATGTTTTGCTGTTTATAAAACACTTTCATAGACGGTGTCTCCTGGGGCCTTTACAACAACCGTTGAAGTCATATCATCACAACCGAGGCTGGCCAGGGTTGCTCTGCTTGGATGACTCAGCTAAATACATCAGTCTTCAGAGTTCCCTGCTCTTTTCTCTCCTCCTTTCCAATCGAGTGGTGAAGCACATGGAGGAAGGAGTGGTTATGTGACCTCATTGGACGGGGATGGAAGGGGGATCTCTAGTCGTGGCCAGACATTTGGGTTTGCTGGCCTGCTCCATGCCTGGCTGTTCTGCTTCCATCCACTCCTTCTGTTGGTTGCTGCTGTCATGGCTGCTGCGAAACCTATATCTAATCTTTTTCATTTCTGCCTGGATCTTGTCTCCCTTTCCTACTGACTTAGAATCCCCTTGGCATCTAAGGACTATAAACCCATCTGAAATTCTGATGTATTCATTAACTAGTCTGGGCATTCTCTTCCCACACACCTGGCCTGACCTTGGCAGACTCCACGGCTGGTCTGCTGGCTCTCAGGGAGACCTGGGAGAGAAAATTCGATCCTCTGTTTGCTGAGCCTCCAGCTGTACTCTTCTAACTATGTTGGGGTTCCCTGTGTTGGTGCAGTGCCAGCTGCAGAATGATTTCCTAGGTCCCAAACAGGGAGCTGGGCAAAAGGCCATCTGCCAGTAATACATTGAGCAGCTCCCTCCTCTCCAGGGCATTGTGCTTCAGGACACACACACACACGTCTGATCTGCCAGGTTTATCTCCCCTCTGTCTTTCTCCCCACATTCTGCTGGACTCAAAGGGACCTTTCACAGGTTCTCTGAAAAGCAGATGTTGAGATATAGATGGGTATGCAGAAAGTTTATTGGGGAGGCCTCTAGGGATCACCCCTTGTAGAGGCAAAGGAAAGAAGTCTGATCAGGCAGAGGGAGGAGCTGTGTTCTGCTGCAATCTCAGTGGCCCCAGTCAGTCCCGTGGAACCTCTGAATCTGGGATGACCCTTTGGAGTTGTCCTGAGTTGAGGAAAGAGAGACAAACCTTTATACTGCCCTGCATCTACCAGTAAGTGGATGGGAGCTGCCCTGCCAAGGTGCATAGCCTGGGCAAGGTGACTCTTTAGCTAATACAATTTCCAAAGAAGGCTGACAGGTGAGAGCTGTCTGCCAGCAGCTCTCCCAGCAGTTGGGGGAATAAGTCTTCCAATCCCAGAGAGGGGTCTGGGAAACCACCATATCCACTACAGATAGAATTTTCCTTTACTTCTCCTATGTCTACTTCACCTGTCTTCTTTTGACTCTTGGCCAGCTATGTCTAGCAAGGGCTTGCTGCCGGGTCTGCACAGAAGCCAATACCATGGCACTGGTTTTTGTGAGAAGAAAAGGCTTTATTGCGAAGTCAACTGGCAAGGAGAAAGGAGGTAAGACTCAAATCTGTCTCCTCAAGTCAGGGGCTGAACGAGTTTTTAAAGGATCAGTCTCTATGGATTGGGAGCTAGGGATTGGCTGGCTCCTGCTCAGACCATATGACTGGCTGGAGGATGATTGGCTGGGTCTGGGTCAGGCTATATGACTCAGGCAAGGGTTGATTGAGGCTTGAGTCAGACCATATGATGCAGGCAAGAGTTGACTGGTTGGGTCCAAATCCAGTACTTATGTGGAAGATTTTCAGGTTCCTTGTGACGCCTGAGGTCATCTGGAGGGCAGGGCCCAGGTCTCTCTACATGCTCAGCTTACATTCTGCAAGACAATTTGTGAAACAACTCAAAATAGAGAAAGGGAATTATTTTCAGATAGTTTAACTAGTTTTCAACTAGTTTGATGTGGTTGCACAGCCATCACAGTCAGGAAATTATATCCTCTACATTATGGAAGAAAGTCTATGATTTAATATGCCAGGACTAGCCCATGATATGTTCAATGAGAACTAAAAGAATTTAGAAAATTGTTTCGTTTTCAACAATGTCTGGCTTATAACCAATTATCTTGTAAGAAAATGCTATTTTGAATTTAAGAAGCTTAATTATAACCCTTTATTTCTCTTTGCAGCTCTTCTGTAATAATTCTAATACCCCAAAGCATCTGGTTAGATAATTTGGGCTAACTAGGGAGAAGGTATTTTATACAGAAAGGCCCAAGAGAAGATCATAGAAATATTTTTAAAAATATTTGTGAACTGCCTACATATGTGCTTTTCTCTTTCTTTTAACTCAAAGCTACATGAGGGCTGGGGGTAGGGCATGTTAGTCTTCTGCTTTTTTATTTCTCCCATGGCATTTACACAAGGCTTTGTGTAGTAGTATACTAGGAAATCTAAAGATGATATCTTTATCATCTTTGTGAAAATTCATATACACTGGTGTATTCATTATGTATAATATCAAATTACCCCCAAACTGAGCAGCTTAACAGCAAACATGTCACACAGCTGCTGAAGGTCAAGAATTTGGGAGCAGCTTTGCTGGTGGTTCTGGCTCAGGATCTCTCATGAGGCTTCCACAAGCTGTTGTCCAAGTCTGCAGTCATCTCAAGGCTTGGATGGGCTGAATAATCTGCTTCCAAGCTCGGCTTCTTGCTGGCTGTTGGCCAGAGCTTCAGTTCCTCGCCAGTGGGTGTCTTCGTAGGGCTTACAACACGGTGGCTTGCTTCTCTGAGAGCAAAGGATGAAAGATCAATGGGGTGGGAGGGGGAAGAGAAAGAGAGAGATAGAGTGTGGAAGGGACTACAAAAGGGTATGAGTACCAGGAAGCTGGGATTACTAGGTGCCATCTTGGAGACTGTCTGCCACCAGTGGCTATAAATTCTTGACATATTGGAAGAGATTTGGTTTTGAAATTCAGATATGGATTGACAAAAACTCACTTCTGCCACTCACTATCTGTGTGATTTTGGGCGAATCACTTTAACTTAGCTTCAGTTTGCTTAGGAGTTAAATGAGGATTGTAATACTCCTCAGAATAGTGTTGTGGATAGCTGTTGTTATTAATAAGATCGAAAAATTTCCCCACCCGTACATCATGTGACAGCTGCCCCAAGCAAGTGTCACCCTTAGGGCCCAGTGGGTACTGCAGGCATAGACTTGCAGAACTGGGGAGTGGTCTACCCAATCGAAGAGCTGCATCTTCTGGGCTCTTGCATCCCCCAGCAATCCCTGGGAGGATGACATTCTTCAGCTGAACTGAAGAAACAGCACTCCCTGATTCAGGTAACCCAGGGTACCTTTGCCTCCTTCAATTTTTCTTGCTCAATGTCAAGGCAAAATTAGTTGCTGAAATTCAATTTCTTGTTTGTCTTGGTCTCAAAACAACCCCAGGGGAGGATACTGAAGATGGGATTCTAATTTGCTGTAATCACAGTTGATATTATCATTGTTTTGAAGATTTGTATTTTCCCTGACAAAATGTCAAATGCAGAAGACAAATTTTATTCTGAATTCTAGATTAAATATTTAAAAATACATGAGTGGTCTGAAAATAATTACCCTTTTAAAGCTATCTGGAACTCATGCAGCTCCTAATAGGTGCCAATTGGCTTACAGATGCCATCAATTAAAATGGGGGGGGGGGAAGGGATTCAGTCTTAAATTAGTTATATGCTGAAAATTCTTAACATGGGAAACAGATTTAAACATTGCTTTACCTCTGTTGGGGCAGGGCATATGTTTTGTTTTAGTTCTACTCAGGTTCTTCTAACTAGCTCTTTGTTCTCAAATTGAAAACTTTAACCTTTAATACAAGTAATAGATTTTGTCAGGGGTTTCTGTGCATATTGTCCAAACATGTCCTTTTGGAAGAAAGCAAATAAGAAAAACATTTAAGCTTGCCAGATGGAGAATTTAGTCAGTGTTTTTTCTTTCTATTTCTTTTCATATTATCCAAGGATCCTTGGTTTCCCAAACAATTCTCCACAGCGTGAATTCCCAAGTGCATTTAAAATAGAATTTGATTTGCATACATCTTTCCAGGAACACATCTACCCTGTCAAGAAAACTCTGGTTATATGATTAAGGTTAGCACTGTAGCTGAGTACCCTTTCACACATGTAACCTGCACGCAACAGACAAGGGCGTTTTGAAACCTACACTGTAATTCTAAATGGAAATGTGCTAAGGAAATTAGCTCACTTCAGGCATTTTTTGATGGGTATCTAAAGTTTAGAAGGCACTGCAGGAGAGCTGATAAATAATTTATTTTTCTTTTCAACTCTTGATGCAATTTTTCCCTTTAGCTAATTCTTCAGAAAAAGCGTCTTTCGTTAAGAACTTGAAAGAATTCTCTTTCTTTTATTCCAGCTCATAAATATTTCCTTTTCTATTATCACTGATAGTTGAAACATGTTTAAATAAAAGTTTTCCCCTAAAGGTATGCTATTTTATCTTTGTTCATGGAATGAAATGAAATTAAAATCTGTTATACTTTGAATTTCATGACTCAGGTACACTAATTAAAGTGAATACCACATTGCCTTTTAGAGAGATCACTTTACTTTTTGAAACTACTACATTCAAATCTAAGAATTGTAAGCAGAATCTCAGAATCTAAATCTTTGTTTTTCATTTGTTTTGAATTTGAATATTTTAGAAGTTTTTTTTCATTAAAATAGTGCATATTTATTAAAGAGAATTTAGAAAATACAGGAACAGGTAAAAGGAAAGCCCACTCTAATGATCCCTTTACTCTAAGATACACGCATGGATACTTTTGTGCATTTTCTTCTTTTTTCCACATTTGTAAAAATATTTAATTGGACTTCTGACTTCTTCATGACTCAGGAAAGCCTTCCTGAGGGGAGGGAAGTCTTTTGAGAGAAATATCTCATTTCTAATTACAAAGCTTTTCTCATAACAACAGATAACGGGTCATAGCAATATTTCTGTTAGGCTTCTCCAGATATCATTGCAATTGAACCCTAGTTTTCCACATTTTTTCACCCTCATTTCTGCTGCCAGAAGAATCAAGCGTTACTTACTTAGGAGATAATTCTCTTTAGGACCCTTGTGACAAATTCGGCATTATGCTCCTTGGAGAGTTCCGCTAGCCACTGGGCCAGGCCACATATATCCTGACTGATATCATTCTTCTGGACTATTTTAATTTGAATTTAACTCTTGGCAATTTGTAGTACACCTAGAAGTAGTTTTTTAGACAAGGGTAAATGGCTGGTATATTTTTAGAGCCTTCACGTAACTAATTTTTTTTTTTTTCCCTGTCCGCTTCATATATGAAAATAAAATTGTATGGTCATCATTGACAATTTTTCTTTCTCAAAACTATAATTCTTTCTCCATTGTCTTTTAGTATTTTTTGTTGTAGAGTGAATTGTGCCATTTTTTTTAAAACTGGATGCATGAAATAGTTTTTTTTTTTTTTTTTTTTTTAATGTTGTAATGCTTTCCAGGATGAGATGAATCTCCTTTTTTAGGGAGTTTTGCCTAGAATACAGCAAGGTCTTTTAATACAGTCTCTTGGTTTCTGGGTTTAAACTCTTTGCTGTCTCTGAACCTCTGATTTCTTTCTTCCTTTCTTCTTCCCTTCCTCCCTCTCTTTCTTCTTTCCTTCCTTCTTTCTTTTCTTACTTTTTATTCCTATGAAATGGGGATGATAATACTTCACCATACCATTGTAAGGATTAAATAAGATACTCTATGTTGAGGGCTTACCTGATAAATACAGTTGTGCTCAGTCAAAAGAAATAGTAATTTTTATTATTGGTCCAATCCAGTTACAACAAAATACATTTCACTCGGAAAAATAAATAGCCAATGGCCCTAGTATCCAATACAGCAAACTCATTTGAACTTCATTTGAGTCTGTTGTGATAGGATTGACGTGTGTATATATCCATTTATACCTATTTTTTTCAGCTCTGACATCATCCTCTGAACACAGAACGTGGTTATAAATAAATAAATAAAATTAAAAAAAGAACTCCTTGGAAACTGCCCAGGATCTCCCTTTTGGTTACCCCTAAGACATATGTGTGTTTGTGACTGTTGGGATAGATTAGGGGAGAGGAGGACTGGGGTTGGGTCTGGTTGTTGGTTGGTTGGTTGGGGTGGTGGCAGAGGAAGCACTGAAGCTCTGAGCACAGGGCCACAGAGTCAGGGCGCTGGTGCTGGGCTCGGCTGCTCTCCCCAGTCCTCTGACCCGTGGGGGACATGATTATTTTGACCAGACTTAAAGTGCATCTCTCCCCCTTTGTACAAACAGAGTTTGTTCTGAATTGTGCCTGGAAAAATGTGTCCCTGAGCTGGGATTGCAATCTCATATGAGCTTCTGCTGGGAAATAAATATTTGGAGAATTCTTTCTTTTCCCTCCCTCCCTCCTTTCCTTGATTTTTTCCTCTCCACCTCCTCCTGCCTTTCCTTTCTTCCTCCTCCACTTCTTTTCTTTCCATAGAATTTGCACTAATTAGAGGAAAGGGTATGACTTGCAGAGGGTAGAGTAGTAGTATTAGGATTTCTTCCTCATTTACACCAATATCTCTCTTTTGGTAACAGCCAAGAAATTTTGGTATTCAGTTTTTTCCCTTGATAATCAGTGTTGTCTCCTGACTATATTCTCGCCAAGAAGATTTTACTTTCTGTGGTTTGTGTTAACAAAAAGAATGAACTATTTTCTCATTTTATGAACTATGAAATTATGTGATAACATTAACATATGTTTTTTCAAACCAGGCAAACTCCCTAGACTCTGGTATTGCTCTTGAAAGGCAACTCCTCACCTAATCTGTCTATTGAGGCTCCCCAAAGCCAGGTGGGTGAAGCTGTCTTTGAGAATGAAGTGAAAACTCATAGTCAGATAAATATTGCCAAGTTCTCTGACATCATGGGGGCACTGCACATAGGAAGAGGGTGTACTGACCTACGCCTGTTCAGTGAAATATCAGGGGCTCTATTAGTATCACCAATCACTGGTTATTACAAGACACAGTTGTGTTATGAATTTTCCATTTCTAAATGATGTGGTTCCACATGTATTCATAAAGCCTTAGTGATGAAATAATGGTTAAGAGCTCAAGACCTGGATTTCAATACTGTTTCTACCAGCTGTGTAACCTTACCCATTAATTAACCCCTCTGAGCTTCAGTTTCCTTACCTGAAGATAATGGGACTTGTCCCATAGAGTTGTTGTAAAGATGAAATAAAATAATATACCAAAACACCTGGAGAGTGCCCAGCATGTAACGAACTCTCAATAATTATTAGCTAACATTTCCTTAGTATAAAATACCCTCCTTTGCTGTCAACAGAAGGCTACCTAACTTCAACTGATTTCCAGGAGTGCCAGGCAACATCTGATTCAGTAAATCTCTGATTTTTTAGCTTAATCGTGAACTTGGACCATACCATGGAGAAGGGTGGGCATATTTTTCTTTGATTTAGGTAGAGTCTCCAGGAATATCATAGCTTCTGACGTATTATTCTGATATATTGTTTTTAATGGGAAGAATGGAGAGGGTGGGTATAACTTATCAATACTTGCATCCTTTTAACAACTAGAATCATTAGAAGTTTTCCCAACTAAAGGCCTCATGATTCCCCAGTGTCCTGTACAGTCCTCAATACCCTAGGAATAAGGCATTTTCTTTTGCCAAAGCTCCTGTTGAACAGTGTGTTTTGTGTTTTCCTCCTCACAGCAAATATCTGACTTCATGAGGCTGTTCCTGGGAGAAAGCAGGCTCTAGGCTCCCTCTGGAAGTCTAGTTCTAAAATTAAATAGTATTAGTATTGACATTAGCTTTGCCTCAATAATTAAAATTTGAAAACTCCCAAAAGAGAAGCCTTGCTTCTTGCAAATATCTTTGCACAGACATTTAGAGGCATCTTGTTCAGGTGTGAAATGGAAAGTGACAGTAAGAATAAGGCTGGGGCGCCTGCCTACCTAGTGAAAGAACACAACAGGAGGTGCAAAGGAGACTCCCAGCTGTGACAACCCAAAGTGTCTCCAACCATTGCCAAATGTCTCCTGGGGGCAAAACCATCCCTGGTTGAAAACTGCTAATCCATGCAAAGGTCTACTACCTTTAAATGAATGTTTAGTCCCTCTCTTAATTGTAGGTATGGATGCTTTAGAGCAAGGTATGGTAAACTATGGATCACATCTGGCTCATGGCCGTCCCTGTGACCTGAGAATGGCTTTTAAAGATGGATATTTGATAGAGACACACATAGACTAAAAGTGAGGGGATGGAAAAAGATATACCATGCAAATGGAAACCAAAAACGAACAGGAGTAGCTATTCTTATATCAGACAAAATAGACTTTAAACCAAAAAACATTAAAAAAAAGACAAAGAAGGCCACTATATAATGATAAAGGGAACTATCTAACTAGAAAACATAACAATGATAAACATGTATGCACCCAATACTGGAGCACCAAGATATATTAAGCAAATACTCTTTGACCTAAAGAAAGAGATAGGACCTAATACATCAATAGTGGGTGATCTGAACACCCCTCTCTCAATATGGGACAGGTCTTCCAAGCAACAAGTCAACAAAGAGACACAGGATTTAATCCATACCCTAGACCAAATGGACTTGGCAGATATATTCAAAACATTTCACCCAAGAGCTAAAGAATACACTTTCTTCTCATCAGCTCATGGTACATTCTCCAGGATAGACAACATATTAGGTCATAAATCTAGTCTCACCAAATTTTTAAAAATCGAAATCATTCCAACTATCTTTTCAGGCCATAATGGACTGAAACTGGAAACAAACAATAAGCAAAATGCTAGAAGCTATACAAATACACGGAAAGTAAATAATAGGCTTCTGAATGACTTATGGGTCCAAGAAGAAATTAAACAAGAAATCAAAAAATTTCTAGAAACTAATGAAAATAATGATACATCATACCAAAACCTGTGGGATACTGCAAAAGCACTACTAAGAGGCAAATTTATTGCAGTAAATGCATATATCAAAAGAATGGAAAGACTTCAAATAAATGACCTAATGCTACACCTCAAAGAACCTGAAAAGTGACAACAACCCAAACCTAAAGGTAGTAGAGGGAAAGAAATGATTAAGATTAAAGCAGAACTAAATGAAATAGAGACCCAAAAAAACAATAGAAAAGATAAACAAAACTAAAAGTTGGTCTTTTGAGAAGATAAATAAAATAGACACACCATTAACTAGGTTAACAAAAAAGGAGAAAAGACCCAAATAACAAAAATCAGAAATGAAAAGGGAGACATTACAACTGATACCATAAAAATACAAAGAATCATTAGAGACTTTTATAAACAACTATATGACAACAAATTTGAAAATCTGGAAGATCTGGGTAAGTTTCTAGACATATAAAATACCAAGACTGAACCAAGAAGAGATAGATAACCTCAACAGACCAATAGCAAGCAAGGAGATTGAAGTGGTAATTAGCAATCTTCCAACCAAAAAAATTCCTGGTTTGGATGGCTTCACAGCCGAATTCTACCAAACATTTAAAGAGGAGTTAATACCAATTCTCCTTGAACTATTCCAAACAATTGAAACAGATGCTACTCTCCCAAACTCATTCTATGAGGCCAACATACCACTGATACTAAAACCAGATAAAAACACAACAAAAAAAGAAAATTACAGGCCAATATCCTTGATGAACCTAGATGCTAAAATCCTCAACAAAATATTAGCAATTAGAATACAGCAACATATTAAAAAAAATTATACATTATGATCAAGTGGGATTTATTGCAGGGATGCAAGGATGGTTTAACATATGAAAGTGAATAAATTTGATACATCACATCAACAAACTCAATGACAAAGACCATATGATTATCTCAACAGATGCTAAAAAAGCATTTGACAAAATTCATCATCACTTCATGATAAAGACTCTCAACAAATTAGGTATAGATGGAAAATATCTCAACACAATAAAAGCCATTTATGACAAGCCCACCACCACTATCTGAATGGGGAAAAATTGAAGGCCTTCCCCTTAAAGACAGGAAAAAGACAAGGATGTCCACTCTCACCACTTCTATTTAACATAGTACTAGAGGTACTAGCCAGAGCAATCAGGCAAGAGAAAGAAATGTTTTATGGTGCATGCCCAAGTGAATAACAACAGACACACACTGTTAAAGTCAGGAATTGGGGATTTTACTTCTCAGCCAGCCAGCTGTCTCCCCAGAAAGGCTGGTCAGAGAGCAGCCCCCAGCCTCATTAGGGAAGGTTTATAAAAACAAAAATCACATCCTGTTTGGCATACAGGATGTTCTGTAAGAGCAAGCAAGCTGGTTTACAGAAGCCAAAATAAGCAGGTTAGACATTTTTATTGGTTCCTCTACTTGTCTTCAGGCAGAGTTTCCTAAATTGGAGGTCTTCTAACAAATGGTTAACTAGATTACTGTGGTTGTGAGTTAAAATAGGTAAAGAAGTTTTTAGGTAAGGTTCTTTATCACACCTGGGTGCAAGGGCAGGAAGTGTGGTTACTTGAGGAGGGGTCTGCTTTAGAGAGCAACTCTATTTCTCATCTACACAGGAAAGAGCTAGCAGTCTATGGTTTTCTTGCTAACACAGGAATAGGCTTGTGACCACAGAGCTACAAAGTGCAGAAGTGCATTTAGCTGTTTTTAGAACTGGGATGAAGATGGAGTCAGTCATGTTAGCTTGCAACAGAAATAAAGGGAATCCAGATTGGAAAAGATAAAGTCAAATTATCCCTATTTGCAGATGACATTATACTGTATACAGAAAATCCTAAAGACTCCATCAAAAAACTCCCAGAGCTGGTCAATAACGTCAATAATGTTGCAGGATACGTTGTTGGTGGGACTGCAAAATGGTGCAGCCTCTATGGAAAATGGTATGGAGGTTCCTCAAACAATTGCAGATAGATCTACCATACGACCCAGCTATCCCACTGTTGGGAATATACCCAGAGGAATGGAAATCATCAAGTCGAAGGTATACCTGTTTCCCAATGTTCATCGCAGCACTCTTTACAATAGCCAAGAGTTGGAACCAGCCCAAATGTCCATCATCAGATGAGTGGATACGGAAAATGTGGTACATCTACACAATGGAATACTACTCAGCTATAAAAACGAATGAAATACTGCCATTCGCAACAACATGGATGGACATTGAGAGAATTATATTAAGTGAAACAAGTCAGGCACAGAAAGAGAAATACCACATGTTCTCACTTATTGGTGGGAGCTAAAAATTAATATATAAATTCACACACACACACACACACACACACACACAAACACACACACACAAAAAAAAACCGGGGGGGGGGAGAAGATATAACAACCACAACTACTTGAAGTTGATATGACAAGCAAACAGAAAGGACATTGTTGGGGGGGAGGGAGGGAGGGAGAAGGGAGGGAGGTTTTGGTGATGGGGAGCAATAATCAGCCACAACGTATATCGACAAAATAAAACTTAAAAAATAAAAATAAAAAATAATGTTGCAGGATACAAAATAAATGCCCCCAAAAGAGTAGCATTTATATACTCAAATAATGAATTAACAGAAAGAGAAATAAAGAAAGTAAGTCCATTTACAGTTATCACAAAAAATAATAAGATATCTATGGATCAATTTAACTAAAGAGGTGAAAGACCTCTACAATAAGAACTACAAACCACTTCTTAAAGAAATTAAAGAAGACACAAAAAGATGGAAAGATATTCCATGCTCCTGGATTGGAAGAATTAACATTGTGAAAATGTCAATACTCCCCAAAGTGATCTACAGATTCAATGCAATCCCCATCAAAATACCAATGATATTCTTTATAGAAATAGAAAAAACAATCTTACCTTTCATATGGAAAAACAAAAGACCCTGAATAGCCAAAGCAAACCTGAGCCAAAAAAATAATGCCGGTGGCATAACTCTGCTTGACTTCAAATTATACTACAAAGATGTTGTAACCAAAACAGCATGGTACTGGTACAAAAATAGACATTCTGACCAGTGGAGTAGAATAGAGAGCCCAGAAATCACTCCTCAGGCTTATAGCCATCTGATATTAGACAAAGGCAGCACATTGGGGAAAAGATGGCTTCTTCAACAATTGGTACTGAGAAAACTGGATATCCATATGTAGAAGAATGAAACTAGATATGCACCTCTCACTATACACTAAAATCAACTTAAAATAGATTAAAGACCTAGGTATAAGACCCAAAACTGTAAAATTACTAAGGGAAAATATAGGTGAAACACTTCAGCAGTTAGGTCGGGGCACAGGCTTTATGAACATGAGCCTGAAAGCACAAGCAGCAAAAGAAAAAATGAACAAATGGGACTCTATCAAACCAAAAAGTTTCTGCACAGCAAAGGAAACAATCAACAGAGTGAAAAGACAACCTACAGAGTGGGAGAAAATTTTTGCCAACTATGCATCTGACAAGGGACTAATATCCAGAATATACATAGAACTCAAGCAATTATACAGTAAAAAAATAAATGACCCAATTAAAAAATGGGCAAAGGAGCTGAATAGACATTTTTCAAAGGAAGACATACAGATGGTCAATAGATACATGAAAAAATACTCATCATCACTAGTCATCAGGGAAATGCAAATTAAAACCACATTGAGATACCACCTCACTCCAGTTAGACTGGCTATAATCAAAAAGACGGTGAATGACAAATGCTGGTGAGGGTGTGGAGAGAAGGGAATGCTACTGCACTGTTGGTGGGAATGTAAATTACTACAACCACTGTGGAAAACAATATGGAGGTTTCTCAAACAATTACAGCTAGATCTTCTATATGATCCAGCAATCCCACTTCTGGGTATATACCCAAAGGAATAGAAATCATCATGTCAAAGAGATACCTGCACTCCCATGTTCATCTCAGCTCTGTTTACAATAGCCAAGATATGGAACCAACCTAAATGTCCATTGATAGATGATTGGATAAGGCAACTGTGGTATTTCACACTATGAAATACTACTGTGCCATAAAAAAGAATGAAATGCTCCCATTTGCAACAACATGGATGAACCTGGAAAACTTGTGCTTAGTGAATACTACATGTGCTCACTCATATGTGGGAGCTAAGTCAGAAAGGAAAGAAGGAAGGAAGGAAAGATCACAGTAGTGCCGTGATCCAACAGAAGGAGGGAACATTCCTAGGGCTACATAGTGGAGTGGGGAGGAGAGGGGGAGGGGGAGGGAAGTTGAGGAATAATTGGGTGGGACGAGGGGTATAAAAGTAATTTCTGGTAAGGGGTATGCCCCCAATATGAATCTGGCCCTCACATCATGGGCAGGAGGGGTGACAATTAGCTTTGTATCTCATGAATAGTCTTAATAAAATAAAATAAAATAACATAAAATAAAGATGGACATTTGAAATTGACATGATAATATGTGTCTTAGTCAATTTAGGCTGCTGTTTTATATATATACACACACACACACACACACACACACACACACACGCACACACACTCTCACACACACACACACACACACACACACAGTAGCATATAGGCTTGGTGGCTTGAGACATAAAAATATTTATTTTTCATCATTCTGAAGGCTGGGAAGTCCAAGATCAAGGTGCCTACAGATCTGGTGTCTGGTGAGGGCCCACTTCCTGATTTGCAGACAGTCTTCTTTTCATTGCATCTTCCCATGGAGGAAAGCAGAGAGAGGAAGCCAGATTGCTTTGAGTCTCTTCTAATAAGGGCACCAATCCCATCATGAGGGCTCTGCTCTGTTCTTATGACCTTATTACCTCCCTAAAGCCCCACTTCCAAGTACAATCACACTGGGGATTAGGCTTCAACATATAAATTTTGGGGGACGAGGGGACACAATCATTCTTATCATAGCAATAGAGAACTTTGAACCCCAATTAATTGAAATGTTATCCTGAAAAATATTTCATTCTTCTCATTAGCATACCTGTATTAAAAATTAAAATTCTATTATTATTACTAAATACTCTATAATATTATTATATTTTGAATTTCATCAAAAAAGTTTATGGAAATTTGTGTTCTCTTTTGTTATGTAAGTACTACATAATATCATTGATTTTCTTGACCCTGAGCCTAAATATTTACCATCTGGCTTTTGCAGAAAAGTTTGCTGATTCCTTGCTTTTGCTTTGGAACATCAAACTTTTGTTAGCATCAGAATCACTTTGAGGTCTTGACAAAACACAGATTGGGCCCCATTCATGAGTTTCTCATAATGTCTAGAGTGGGGCTGTGAGAATTTGTGTTTCTAGTAAGTTTCTGGGTGAGATTGTTGCTGTGGCCCAGAGATCATGCTTTGAAAACTACTGCTTTAGACTGATGGTGCTAAAAATATTCGGAGATTGAGTATTTATTCTGCTTTTTGATGGGATTGGTTCTCCTGTTAACACTTGGTCTGGAAGCTGGTCTTCTTTTGCAAAATGAAGGACTATTTGAAAATTTAATTCAAGATACAATTTGTGTTTATTGTCTACTGTGCACTAGGCACCAAGGGAGGGGAAAACCAAAGGTGAATGAGAAATAGCTTCCACTTTGCCAAAAGTCTATAGGTGGAGGGAAGGGAAAAAGGGAGGGCCTATACATAAACCTCTGATTAAACAATATAGAATGACCTACCTCCTGCATCAAAAGAAATAATCAGAAAGAGAAACTGAGCATGGAAAAGGCAAAAGGCTGTAGTGGAGGGCTGGACAGCACATAAGCTGAGCATGGGGTGTATTGAGCATAAGAGAAGTGTAAAGACAGCCTTAATTATGTTTCCAGGTGGCAAGTGACAAACCAACCTGAGCTATTAGGCAAAATAAATAAATAAATAAATTATTGGAAAAATACTGAATTATTTTAGATCAAGGGTTGACAGACATTTTCTGTAAAGGTCCAGATAGTGAATATTTCAGCTTTGTGGGCCAATCATATGGTCTCAATCATGATGACTCAAATCAGCCTCTGCATTGTGAAAGCAGCCACAAACAATCTGTAAATGGACAAATGCGTGAAGCTTTGTCCCAATAAAACTTTATTTACAAAAATAGCCTACATCTGGATTTGTCCCTCAGGCCTTTAGTTTGAAGACAGCCATTTTAGATAATTTGAGGAAATTTGAATAACCAAATTACAACAGGGGTCAGACACATAGCTAGGTTCAGGAACAGTTAGAACCTGGGACCTGAATGCCTGTAGAACCTTCTCCCTTTCTCTGCCTCTGCTGTCTTCAGTCTGCATTTCTCCATTTTCTTTGCAGACTGGTGTTCTTTCATGGTAGGCTCTCAAGTGCCATCAGCTCACATCCTGCAACTTCTGGAGAGAGAGAGAGAGAGAGAGAGAAGCTTCTTTCCTTATAGTTCTAAGAAAAACTTTAGAGAAGGATTCTGATCAGCTTTCTCTGTCTGTTTCTTTCTCTTTATACATGTGTATATGTATATTGTCTCTGACTTTGAAATCTTGGCTGCCATTTTTTAAAAAACTACATGGTCTTTTTTTTTTTTTTTTTTTTTTTAAACAAAACTGAGTGGAGAAGGCTATTGTTGTGTAGGCTTTTTCAAGGCCTTGGAGAAACAGTAGGCTCACTCCTTCATGAAAATCCCCTGTCACAGCTGTAAAGTGGCAGAGCCAAGACCCCTCTGTCTGATTCCAAAGCCCAGGTTCTATACTTCCATAAATTATCCCCCCCGCCCAAGCATACTTTGTATTATTAACAATAACATAATTTACCATTAAGGGGGTCCCATAAAAGGGAGATCACTTTAGACCATCAGGGAGGCGTTTGTGAAGTAGTGACATTTTCTTCCAGCAGTCTTGAGTTTCTGGCTTTTCTTTGTACGAGGGTATTTTAACAAGTTCATGGAAAAATAGAATTAAAAATAATGCAAATCTTTTCATGAACTTGTTGAAGTACCCTCATATTAAGCTATTGTGGGATTGAAATAGGTTGCTTTTATACTTGCGCATTGCAGAGATTAATAACTGTCCTCTTTTTAAAGAGAAATAGAAGTGGCCACAATCAAGCTCTGCTGATGGCTCTTTCTCCTTGTCTTTAACAACCTTCTCTGTCTGAGTGGTCCTGCCTAAATGGAGCCCTATTCCTTCCTTTGCACTCACAGCTTGGTGCTTTGTTCTCCCCGAGGCAGTGCCTCAATTGCTCCTCTTCCTTAAGAAATTGTCCTTCATTTACTGGAAGAAGTTTCTTTCTGTGGGGCTCCAGGAAAGCTGGGTGCTTCAACTTCAATAAAACCTGGTTCAATAGAACTGTTCTTGAGAAAATGACCAAGTGGAAAAGAGGAGCTCTGTGAATGTCATTTGTAATCAAGGCAGTTGGCTGTGTTACCCACCCAATCAGCCAGACTCCCCCTCACCCACCTCTTGTGCTTGTGTGTTTTTAATGGATCTCTACTTTATGGAGATGGGGGAGGGGGACACACTGGTGATCTGAACTTTGATGAGGATGTATGTGTTTATGGAATGTTCATGTCTTGAAAAATAGGCTCTGAAAATCCATTATCTCTAGAGATTAAGCCAGGACCCCATTTATCACTAACAACCCCCCCAACCCCCCCCAATCAAACATTTTTGTTTTGGTAAAAAGTAAGGAGGAGGAGGAAAAGGAAGGAAGAAAAATTAAAGGGCCTATCCCTTGTGTTTATCCAGTCACATACATGGGGTTGGGTGTGGATTTTATTTCTTTGGTTTCATCTCTCTTTTTGGTGGCATTTTCCTCTCCGCATAGCCTAGCTAGGGTAAAATCTCATACTATAACACCCTCTGATAAAAATAGATTTTGGTATTTATCAGGTCCTTCTTGGGAGGCCACAGGGTGTGCTGGAAAGCAGACAGGATTGGAGATGGACAACCCTGGATTAGAATCTGACTCAGTCGTAGGAGATGTGTGATGTTGGCTCTCTGCGGGACCTCTCAGAGCCTCAATTTCCCACTTGACAGAACGGGTTTGATACCTTAAGCTCTTGGATCAAGAGTTAGGGCCGTAGTGAGAACTTCCCTGAGTACGTGACCTAAGCAGTGACTCCCTTCACTGTTTATTATGTCATCCTGTTTATTTCTTTGCCCAATTATTTCTCTACTTATTTGTTGTCTGTATCTTCAGACTAGAGTATACACCTCTTGATGGAAGGTATTTATTTCATCAGTCTTTTCCAGTGCTGTAGACCTACCAGTCCAGACAGTATCTTAATACATCATAAGCCTTCTATACATTTTTGTTAAGTTAATGGATGGATGAATGACTGAATACCTATGTCAGAGTTACTATGATGGTTATTTCAGACAGTGTTTGTAAAGCATCCAGTACAACGCTTAATATATGGTAAAATCTGGAAATACATCTATCCAGGCAGATTTAGCCACTGGAACACCCACTCTAAGGAATAGGGAATAATTGCCCACATGAGTCCTATAGGATGGATTCCCCCGAGGATAGTATATGGGGACTCTGAGACTATACTCCCAAACTCAGGGTTCTTAAGTTCTCTATATTTCAGAAAATCTAATGGGAATCCTATAGTTAGCCACTGTAAAACAGCACATACTAGAAATCTCAGAATTGTTTATTTGGGGCTGGAGTTAAACCAACTCAGGGTGGTAATGTGGTAATCCTGGTTATCGCACGCTGCTCAAACACGCAGCTTGGAAGTTATCTGTGCCTGCTTGATTAGAAGTGGAAAATTAATTAATTAGACATAATCAGGGCTGCTTGTTTAATAAGCACAATCTTTAAAAACTTAGTGGGTGGGCAAGGTAATAGAGAATGAGAAATCAGCATGGTTTGAATCACAAAGTCCCAAGAGTCTGGTTGGGCTGGGAGATCATCGAATTCATTTAAAGCTAATGAGCTGGGCTATTCCTAGGAAGAATGAGCTCAGGAGGAATAATTTAGCTAAAGAACAAACCTCCCTTTCTTTTGTCCAGGTTAAGAGACTCAAATGACCCAGTTAATAGTACCTCAGTCTCCATCTTTTGTGAAAGTTCCCATTCTGGTTGGGGTGTGTTGTTTGGAGAGGGGTTGATATCATGAGCGGGGTGAGTTAAGGTATACCTGGTACAGTTGGTTCTTTTCTGTTCTCCAGCAGAAGTCTGAGAATATTCTTGATTCCTTTTTATGGGAAAGAAATAACAAAACCCCCCAAAAAACAAAAAACAAAATAAATGCTGTTAAAATTATGATTGTGATCTGGGGCATTATGACTTCAGTTTGTGAGCACACATCTCTTCCCTATAGGAGTTCAGGTAAATTCCCCTTTAGGAAACAAAAGGCTTAGAAATTCATAGCTGGAATAGTTGAATCTCCTCCTCTCACCAATGTGGGGGAGCATGCAAACCAGGGCAAATTGCTTATTTGATGCCGGATTTTCCCTTCATTATGAAAAGCATAGCTATAATGTCACAGTTATGAAATCCATAGAGCAAGGTTAATCCTTAGGTGGGAATCCACATGGTAATAATAATTCCAATTTTCCCTATCAAAAACAAATTGTGACACATCATCATATTTAAATACAATGCCGTTCAAGGCACTTTTGTTTTCTTTGTGTGTAACATGGTTGGCACTGCTTGATGAAGGCTCAGATATTCCATAATAATCGAAGAAATTTAGGTAGTTTTTCTTCCTGTAAATAATTTTAGCTAAGAAATCAACCAGAGTTAAGTATTGCATTTGGGCAGGAAAATAAGGTACTTTCAGATTTATTTGTTATATGCTAATATCCTAGGGAGAAACATATTTTCAGGCAAGGAACAAAGAAACAATAGATGTTCGTGAAAATGTAATTTCCCAGCAGCATTTTACCATTCAAAGTTTTGGATTCTTTTCATATGTAGTTAGTAACAAACTTGGAAGAATCTTTTTTAAAAAAATGCATTCCAAGTGATTACTCTTTTAATCTTCAGTTTTAAAAGTAGACACTGAGTGACTGCTACATGTCCTAAGAGGAGATCGAAAGAGACAGCGGTTATGGATCATGACCTTGGAGATTTCATTGTCTTACTTCGCAGACAGAATGGACATGAGAGAAGTAAATAAAATGGCACAAGACACAGAAATGATGCAGTTGACAATACAAGTCTTTCCTGAGAGAGGGTGGAAGGATTAGGTATATGGCTTTAATTTTTCTGATGCATGTAGTAAGCCTCCTGCCCACAATTCCCTTTAATACTCTTTGATCTTTCCAACACATCTTTCACTTTAAGGAATGTGACCTGTTCTTTGAATGCTTTTGCAAACCTAGGCCACTCTTCATTTTACAGTTATCCTTACATCTTATGAGACCGATTAAAAGCATCCCATCTTACATTAAATAACACATTCTGTTGAAAAAATTTTGAAAGGATTTATATTATTTTTGCTTTTAAAATGATTTGGCTACCCAATTTAGTACTGTTTATAATTCATTAGCAATCACTGCAAGAATTCCTGAGTGTGTGTTTATACTCACGTAGTGAAAAAAAATCTAACCAAAAAGGTGTTTTTAAATGAAATGACAATGTTTTTATTGAAACATAATTGATCATACATAACTGTGGGGTACAGAGTTGAATGTCAATACCTGTGTACAACATGTAATGATCAAATTAGGAGAATCAGCATGTTCATCGTTACAAAATGTAATCATTCCTTGTGAAAATGACAGTTTTTTTGAAATTATACCTACCTATTAAAGAAGTTTGTATAATGTTAGATTTTGTAGACATTTAATTAAATCTTTATTAAATTCAATTTTTCAGTTTTCTTTTGTATGTTAAAGCAAACAATTTTTCCAGCCCTCAAACCTTTCCTAGACTCTGAAAATTCCCTAATTATTAGACCCTGTGCAGGACTTCAGACACCATGAACCAAACAGAGGGAGTGTAGAATGTATCTTCCTTGGTGTATTAGTCCATTTTCTGTTGCTATAACAGAATATCTGAGTCTGGGTAATTTATAAAGAACAGAGGTTTATTTGGCTCACGATTTTGGGACAGCTGCCTCTGGTGTGGGCCTCAGGCTGCTTCTACTCATGGCGGAAAGTGGAAGACACCCAGCGGGTACAAGCAGATCACATGGTAAGAGGAAGCAAGAGAGAGAGGGAGAGAGAGAGAGAGAGAGAGAGAGGAGATGCCAGGGTCTTTTAAACAACCAACTCTCGTGGGAACTCATAAAGGGAGAACTCAATCAGTACCCCCAGCTCTCCAGGGAGAGCATTAATCCATTCATGAGGGATCTACTCTTATGACCCAAACAGCTCTCAACACTGCCACATTGGGGATCAGATTTCCACAAGAGTTCTAGGAGGACAATACATCCAAACTCCATCACTTGGTCAGTAGGCAAGGCCATTGTGAGAAATATTTTGTTGCCACCAAAGTAATGTGAAATAGAGAGCTTGGGGGCCTTCTCTCTTTACTTTCTTTAGCCACTGGACTAGGTTCCAAGTAACTTATATCTCTCCAGTTCTTCTTGGGAGCACCTGGGCTTGTGGTTTCAAGCAGGGATGAGGTAAGTAGCTTCTTTGATAGTTGAACAGAATGTTTTCTTCAGTGGTTAAATGTGTATATTTAGGTCTTATTACACATAATGAAGAAACATATCACCAGTAGTCTTCAAGAAGGGATCTAATACCTGTTGAGTGTTTCCTAAATTCCAGACTTCATGCTAGGTGCCACATATATGTAAGTATAGGAACTCACAAATATGTGAGCTCAGTATTTTAATAATTGCTTTACAGATGAGGCAACTGGGGATGAGAGAGATTGAGTACTGTATCCAGGTACTCAGAGCTAGTAAAGAGGGACATTGGCATAACACCCACACATTGTGCAGGTATGCACACACTCGTGTAGTTTTTTCCTCTATTTTATTTTGGTTATTGCTGTTGTAAAAGACCACTCTATCATTAGTTCTAATAATTTTATCATTTTCCTCTTGGGCTTTCTTTTGGGATAATTATGTTGACTCAGATTATGATAGTTCTGCAACCTTTTTTCCAATCCTTTTACTTCTCTTTCCCTTCATTTGTTTTATTATTTTAGCTAAGTTCTGCAAAACAACATGAAATAGAAGCCACAACAATGGGGATCCTTTTCCATTTTCTAACCTTAATGCAAATGCTTTTAAAATTTTGCCATTAAATAATGATATTTGATATAAGACTTGGGGGGCTTAGCTTTACTAGATCTAAGAAGATTCCTATTTCAAGTTTGCTGGGATTCTTTTCTAAATATATGCCAGGGTTGAATTTGTGAATGCTTCATATGATTTTTCCCATATATTTATCTATATTTTTGCATAGGGTAAAAAACTATAGCCTCAAATCTGGAAAACTCTAACTAATATTTGAACATCAAGGCCTTTTTCAGTTCTAATTAGAGATTGACAGTAGGGATTTGGGGTTCCAAGTGAGGGTGCTTACTAAGAAGCAAAATATTTGTTCACTTCAAATACAAGCTTCCATTATCTTAATAGAATGCTGTAAAGGAGAAAAGGACTATAGACTTTTGTGGAATTTCATTCTGGGCTCCATATGGTCTTAAATAACACTTCACCTTAGTAAGCAGGTTTTGTTTATTTTTATATGTCCAGTTGGTAAAAATGAAAGCAGAAAAATAAACCCTTTTCCCCCTTCGTTGACCTGTTTGTAGCAGGCACAGTGGTACAGCCATCAAGATTAAATTAGGCTGGGCTTGGTTTCATCTCCTGACACACTCCTAGCCTCTTGCAGGCCCCCTGGAGACTACAAGCCATTCAGCCTTAGAAACCAAGAACAGACTTGATATGTGGAAGTGCACATCTCTTCCCCTGGTGCCTCCAACTTGGGAAATATGGGGCCAATCTGTCTTGGGAAAATTGGGCTTGTTAGAAGTTTCAAGGAAAAAGGCTTAATTCTCCTGGTGCCTTTAAAAGCACAAATACTTTCTTATGTCTGTTGTTCATGTTTCACAAGTGGGCTCAGAAGAAAATAATTTACACTCCACTTGGCTCTGGGTGGCAGGAGCCCCAGTTCTAGTAGTGACTCTATCACTTCGCTTTTCTAGACCCCAGTTACCTCCTCTGTAATATAAAGCAATTGAATCCTACAAGGCACTGACATCCAGACTCTTGTCCAGGAATCATGGAGTGCTTCACCTGTCTGCATTCCTTTCTCACTGGCCCACTTACTGGATGTCTAAGTACAAGTCCAACAACTGATCACATGTTAAGGACAAGCGTGTCTCTCCGTCCAGGCCAGCTGGCACCATGGACACAAGGACAAGGGATGTCATGTCATGACTATTTCATTTGCAAGTAAAGGAATTCACTCAAAGTGACTTGGGCAAGAATACGGAGATTTATTGGATTGTGTAACTGGAAGCCCAGGGGGTAGACAGGACTCATGCATGACTAGATCCAGATGCTCAAAAAATGATGTCAGGAATGAGACTCTCTTGTCCCTGCCTCTTGGTAAATTCTCCTCCATGTTGGCTGCATTCTCAGGCAGCTTTTCCCATGCAGGCATCAGCTTGCATTATACCCTCAGTAGGAAAGGAGCTTCTTTTTCCCAGTAGTTCTGCCCATGGTCTTGGGTAGGCTCTTGTTATTTCAGCTTGTGTCACATGCCCTGTATCAGTCAGGATATTAGATGATTTGAGGAGACTAATTAAGGGACTATTCTCAAATATGTAGGCAGTGTGTAGGGAAACCACAGGGCACTGAGACACTCTGAGGCTGTAATACTGGGGCTTTACTATTATTCCTAGGCCTAGAAATAGAAAGAGCTGTGTGGCCAGCCAGGACTGAATGTGACCTTTAGCTGAAGGCTGCAGCGAGTCCATGGTGAAGGCACAGCTCACTCTCCATCTTCTTCCTCCCTCTGCTATCTTGCCAGTGTTTGCCAACAGCAGAATCTAACTAGAAGCCAGACATGAGGGAGCTCCCTGATGAAGTCTATACTGGTCAACCTCTTGGGGCACAGAGCTGAGTAGAGAAGAGTGGAGAGTAGATCTAGAGGTTGGGTGGGAGCTATCATCCTATGCTTATTTCTGAACCAGTTGCTGTGGCCAGGGGCAAGTAGTGTCTGATTAGATCTGGGTCAGATCCATACCTGGAGCTGAGGGTGAGGCCAGGCTTACCTCAGCTAAATAAACTGTGTGGTTGTGTGTGCATGCGTGCATTCATGTACATGTGCATGCACATATATGCTTCCTCAGCAAATGTCAAGGAATGTTATCGGAAAAAGAGAGAGGATCCTGGGCTAGAAAAAACAGCAGAAGACCACAATGGGGAAAATGCCTTTCTTCTGGCTTGTGCTTATTCTAGCCAATCTTGGAGACCCACCAATATTTTTCCTGGACCTTTTCCTCACAGGACTTGAGTGAACCCTGATAGGCAGAGGTGGCCCTGGCTGCTGAAGTTCAGCCTCTTCACCTTACATAGATGTGGTCACGATCTCCAGCCGAAAGTCAGTCTCCCATGCACAGTCCCCTGGAAAACGTGCCTACGTGCCGATGGCCAGGCCTGAGGCGAGGACTTCCATTTGAGTTGACTTTTAGCTCCGCATTGGCTCCCACCAAGCCTTGAGCATTCCAGGCCAGTTTGCGCTGCTCTTCTCCCCCTCTATTGATACTCAACTCCAGTTCTTCCTCTACATTTCCAATCTTAGCCCCAGATAACAATTCTTAACTCTGTTTTCCATTCCATGTGCTATTTACTGTTTTAGGTGCTCATATCCAGAATTGCAATGGTCTGGTATAAAGCCAAATTTTTGAGCAAATTGCCCTTTTAGGACACATTTCTGCTGGTGCTGCGACATGGAATTCTAGGGACTCCAGCTCAGACAGTTCCCCCTTCTTCCCTACCGCTCCCCCAGTCCATCCCCAAATATTATGCACTTTCCCAGTGCTCAGTAAATTACATCATCACAGCCTACTATGCAGTAGCCACTTGACAAGGGAAGGTGCTTCTGATGGTGGTCACAGTGGAGTGACACAAGACATGGGCAGATGGGAAGGAGAGAAGACCACGGGGAGAAAATACTCAGTGTGATTCTGAGCTTTGATGAAGTAGCAACTTCAAACAGTAGACCAAAGAGGTCCCCCGAATCTTCCCAACTTTACAACCCTATCTTCCTCCCCATCCCTCCCCACCCCTACAAGGAGGAATAAATGGGAACCATGCGCTTAAACTGACAAGGAAAAATGGAAACATACTTTCTCAGAAAGACAGCAAAAAACACCTGTCATGGCTCATATGATGCACTGAGTATGTATCTGTAATGGAGTCAAAAACTCTTCTGTCTCGGGAGGGAGCCTCAGCACTTGCTGCACTGGTTGCTATGGCAGCAGGATGCTTTTAATACCTGGAAAGGTATTGGCTCATCGGGTCTTCTTTTTTTAGACCCAGCGGCAATTTCTTTTCTTTCCAAGGGATTTTTTTTTTTTTTTTTGCTGCTGTAGGCCTCTCTTGGGCTGCTCCTCTCTTGGTTTCCCGGAAGCTATGGTAGTTTGTTTACCTTTGTCTGTAAACCTGGCAGTTGACTCATGCTTACTGAGCTTGTGAGGCTCTGTGACCTTGGGCAGGTGCTCTAACCGAGCTTGCTTCAGTTGCCTTCTTTACGAATGGAGAAAATAATCGCACCCATGTGACAGGTGTGTTGAAAAGATTAAGTGGGATGATGCAAATGAAATGTAGAGCACTGGCTGGGCATTAGAAAATGTAGCTTCCTATTATTAGTAAGAGAAACATGAGTTAAGGGGATTTTATAATAGGCAACAGGAGTTCTGATGGAGCAAGTGAGGAGGTTCTGTGTGCTAGAGAGTGCAGGCGAGAGAAACTGATCCTCCCGTGCCCATCACTTTTGCTGTTTGCTGATCTTGTGCCTGGTTGATTCTTGCCTTGTTGGACTTTCCCCCCTCTGCTCTCTCCAGCAGGATTGCTGTGATAGTACTCGAGGCCACGAGGACAAGGTCTGTGGCTCTACTGCTTCTTTGGATCCCTCAGGGCCCCAGCACAATGTTTTGCACATAGTAAGTGCTCGAGAAGTGTCTGGTTGTGCATATGGAGCAGAACATTCCAAGCAAGGAAAAGGCTGATGAACAGCTGGAGGTGGGAATTTACATGAAGAATTCTGACGTCTAAGGGTAATCTTCTCCAAGTCCTCACTGGCTTCTATTTTCGTTTGGTCTGGGTTCAGTTCCCAAAGCCACCTCCTCGTACTTTGAGATTTTGTCAACTTGCCTCCAGGACCTGTTTAAGAACCAGGAACACCATGCTTCATGGTGCTGTCTCATCCATTCCATGACTCAGCCCAGGGGAAAGAAGGAAGTGGAGTCAGGAGCTGAGAGGACACCCAAGGGTCCAAGGCTACACTTTGTCTTTACTCTTTTTTTTTCCAGGATCACTTTATTACTAATTCTACTTGCAACCAAATGTGTGTGTGTGTGTGTGTGTGTGTATAAAATTGTGATGAAATATCCATAAAATTTATGTATATATACATAAAATTGTGATGAAATATACATAAAATTTTACCATTTTAAGTGTACAATTCAGTGGCATTAAGAACATTCACATGGTTGTGTGACCGTCACCACCATCTCCAGAACTCTTTCATCTTCCCAAACTGAAACTCTGCACTCATTGAACACTAACTCCCTCTTCCCCACACCCTCCAATCCCCAGCCCCTGGAAACCACCATTCTGCTTTGTATCTCTATAAGTCTGCTTATTCTAGGTACCTCATATAAATGGGAATCATACACTATTTGCCCTTTATGTTTGGCTTTTTTTTTTTTTTTTAGCATAATGTTTTCAAGGTCATCTGTGTTGTAGAATGTGTCAGAATTTCCTTTCTGTTTTTAATGGCTGAATTGTATTTGATTGTATGTATCCAGTTCCAAGCTCATGAAAAATGTGTATTATGAAAAAACCATGGATGCATTTCAAAATTTTTTTGCACCAAAATAAACTTATACTAACTTTTATAACATGTCTGAACAGGATCTAGTTTGAGGCACTAAGAAGGATGAGACATTAGTTTGAAAAGAGCCCCTCTGAGAACAACATGAATTCTGCTAAAATTGAAGCAAGAACAAACATCAAAAATTTTTTAAGGCAAATTATCATTATTTTTTCACTTTTTTAAAGCTAAGGTGTTTTTTTTTTTTTTTTGAGTTTTGAGCTTGATTTCCATCTGCCGTATCAAAGTCTGTCAAAGAAGATGAATGATACTTACATATTTAACAAGTCACAAAATATATATATAAAGATTATTATACCCTAAATGAATTATGTAAAGTTAATGTTTGATTGAAATATTTACATAAATGATGCTTTGAAGACTGCTTTATAGTCCTTTTTTTTTTTTGATTCTTTAAAAAGTTCAACAAAATGTGCAAACATTTATCTAGACTGACCAAGAAAAAAAGAGAGAAGACACAAATTACTAAAATCAGAAATAAAACAGGGGCCTGGTAGAACAGTTACTTCTATTCCTCTGGAGTGGGCTTTGAGGGGAGAGATATCCTCTTCCTTTTCTCATCTCTGCTTGTGACTCTCCTCGTGTTACTGCAGTTGGGTGTCTGGAGGGCTGTGTGCACGGTAGCTGGGGCTACTGCTGTGGTGTCGAGCAGCTTTTGCAGTAGCCGTGGCTGTGGCGGGGGCTGGGCTGGGCCTCCTGTGGTGAAGTGGTGTTTTCAGTGTACCTCTTGCCTGTTTCCCAGCCAGAGATCTGCCCCTCGGCTGCTGCTTGAGGACCCTTGGGTGTGCTCTGTTTCTTGCCTGCATCTGTTTTTCCCCTTCTTCTGCTTTTTTTCTATTACAAATACATTATTTTTAGTTAAGTAATGCATACACATGCTCTGCAAGTACAAAGGTGCTTCAAAAAGTTCGTGGAAAAATAGAAATAAAAGATAATATGAATCTTTCCATGAACTTTTTGAAGTACCCTCATGTATGTATTGAAAAAATATTCAACAGGTAAAAGTACCACTTCTCTCTCTAAGGGTCACTGCTGTTATCAGCTTAGTGTGTATCTATCTAGATACTTCTATTCATTGAAATGTACACACAAACACAAAGACATACACATTCACAAAAAAAGTGCCTTTGTATTTTGTACATATTTTATTTAATAAAGGAGATCATTCTGCATTTATTGTCCTGCAGCTTGTTTTTCTCATTAGCCAGATATCTTCTATATCTTTCTATGATAGCACTCAGTCTTTTTACCTGCTACATGATAGAATTTCTTAGTATCACTGTCCCATAGTTTATTTAATAATCCCTAACTAATAGAGACTTAGGCTATTTTTAATTTTTCTGTGTTACAATGAATATGGTAGAACATGAGTTGTTATACATAGGGACTTGTTTTTCTCTAAGACAAATACCTTGCAATGATATTGCTGGTCCTTTTATTAACGTTCATTTTATACCATTCTGTAAAGTTTTATCACTTTCTTCATTAAAGTCTTAGAAATTCTTTACCGTATTCTTAGCTGGTTTTATAATTTTATTTATATTTTCAACAAGAATCTGTTATGTTATATTTTATAATGGGTTAGCTTTTGTGTGTAGGAAAGTTATTGATTTTGGGGTCCTGATCTTACTTTGATTGCTTTGTTTAAACTGCTTATAAATCCTAACATCCTTTTAGATTTCCCAAATCGTGTTATCTACAAACAATGAAAATTTATCTCTTCCTTTTTAATGCTTATATTGCATTTCTTTTTCTTATCTTATTGCATTTGTAATACTCTTCTTGAAGTTTGTCCAAATCGTTACACTCTGATCCCAGGGATAAGAAGTCTCACAGGAATGGTCAGGTGCATATAGGTTTACTGCTTTTTCATGGTACTTCTCGGGAGTAACTCTTTCTGCAATGAGAAAGGATTTGGTAATTAGAGGAAGAAATATGGGGTCCGATTCCAAGTGAGACATAATGGAAAAAAGATTGGAATGTTCTTTGAATTGAGGATCTATCTAATGGTTATGTCAGCAATAACCACTAACAAAATAATTTGGCAGCCCTTATGCATGTAGATATAGGTTTTCTATCAGCTTTAGTCCCTTGGCACAAGGTTGTCTTAGACTTGTGGTTGGACATTTCCAGACTCAATGGCAAGCTCTAAAGACTCACACCCACATAGACCCAACACAATTCCATCATTCACACCTGTGAAGGTGACAAGCCACCATGCTTTTGACATGACATGGTAAGACATATGTCTTTGCAGTATTCTGGATCCATTTAGCCTCTCAGTCACCTCCCATTGTGATCAGTGGCCTGTATTGCAAGGTAATGTCTTGGGTTGACAGTTTTAACAATGGAACAAAACAAGCTGATTGGAAATAGAGCTACTCTACAAACTTGTGTCATTAGCACAAATCTCTGAATTATGGCTTTCACCAGGCGAATGGTGTGGGAGTGGGAGGAGTAGAAATCAATGTGATGAAGATCAGAAATTCTCAAGTGTGGATGTGTCTTTTTTCATAATAAGACCATTGAGGGACACTGTGCCTCATACCTCCTTGTATTTTGGGGTCACCAATTGCCTTCCAGAAAATGCTCCAAATCACAGCCCTTTTTGGAATAGATTTTAAAGTTGCTCTGTCTCAAAAGAAGTTAAGTTTTCATTTAGTGCATTAATTTTCATGCCTCATTCAGAGCCTCCCTTTCCTTTTTCTGTTTTAAATTTTATTATTTCATGGGAGAAATCTACCCCTAGAGTTCAGTGATAGGAAGAAGTTACCGCACTGTAGGGGAAAACCTTAGATTTTAATGAAGTGGATTTTCTCATCTTCCTTCTTCTCCCAAGAAAATTTCAGACTTTGGAACTCTGAGCAGAACTGAAGGGCGCTAGTAAATATGCACATAGATAACAATGACAATGTGGGCAGAATCTGGAACAGATGATCCTAATGATATTGCTTCTGTGGGTTTTCCCCTCTCTCTCTCATGTTCATTTCCTCCTGAGTAATGTTCTGGTCCCAGTGGAAAAATGCATGATGTTTTCTGGCACCTGAAATGAGGCTAAAGTAATGAAATTCTGCCAACTAAAGTTTAGGAAGAATGTTCTTAGTAGCTTCTGGGACACAGCCAGTTCCTGGGAAGGCAGTAATTAGTGTGACCAGAAAAGGAACTCGGTGCCTTTGAGATACAAGCTAATCAATCCAGAGCCATCCCTCCTGTATCTGACCCGTGCACCCCAGGAGGCAACATTTTCTCTGCCTTAACACTCCCAGGTACAGGTACCAGGCAACTAGGGATCACCCCTATAGCTTACAGAACCCTAAAATTATTAAAACTAGCCAGCCCTAAACAGTTTATTCTGCCCTGTGATAACCAAAAGAATCTGCTCTGTTCAGGTCAGCTAAATTATAGAGCCTTGAAAGATCTGGAATAAGTCAGTAATTACGTCCATCTGTCCTGGAAAATGTTATCAGAAGACCATTTTACTTAGAAGCAGCCACAATGGTGGCAGAAGGCCGTAACATAACCTAGAATACTTATTACCCTTACTCTAGATCCCTGCATGTAGGATATATCTTAGTAATAATTCCAAATCTACGTATCATGTACAACCAATAGAAAACCTGATAAAGTAATTAGGCAGGGTTGTCTTTCTCTCTGTGTCCCTTGACCCTCCCCTCCTTGTGGTTATAAAATGTCAAGCTCTCCTTGTCCTCTTTGGAACACATTTTTCAAAGCTACCTGATTGATGTATCTCCTCAGTTGCAATCGTCATGCTGGCTTTATAAGTACTTGCTATATGCATTTGGCCTCAGTTTCTTTTTTAAGTCAACACCTACCTTTTCTTCCCTGTAGAAACCTCAATAAAGGCTCTGACCTAAACCTACCCCCCGCTCCTGTCTTCTGCCTTCTGACCCCTCTACCCCCCCCATCCTTTTTCATGTGGCCCTGTGTGGCATGCTCTAGCTTCCTGTCTCTAGGACCTGTCAGTATAATAAACTTTCTGGCTTCCTGAACCTCTACTCTGTCTCCTCTGTGACTGACTGCACCTGACTGGCAAAATTGGTACTGAGGAGTGGGGCGTTGCTATACAGATACCTGAAAATTTGCAAGCAGCTTTGGAACTGGATAATGGGCAGAGGGTGGAGGAGTTTTGAGGGCTCAGGAGAAGAAAAAAAGACAAGGGGCGAGCTGGAACTTGTTAGAGATCAATTAAATGGTTGTGACCAGAATGCTGATAGAAATGTGGATAGTAAAGGCATGCTGATAAGGTCTCAGACGGAAATGAGAAAGTTATTGGGAACTGGAGAAAAGGGCACCCTTGCTCCAGTATAGCAAAGACGTTGGCTGCATTGTGTCCATGCCCTAGGGCTTTATGGAAGGTGAAACTTAAGAGTTATATCCTGGGATATCTGTCGGAGAAATTTCTAAGGAAAATAGTGAAGGTGTTGTGCTGCTGCTTTTTGCATACAGTAAAATGCAAGAAGAGAGAATTTACCTAAAGACAGAGTTTATGGTTATAAGGGAAGCAGAACTTAAGGATCTGGAAAATCTATAGCCTGGCTGAATGGTAGAGAATGAGAAAACATTTTCAGGACAAGAATCCAGGAGTGCAGGGGCGAGACTGGTTGCTAAAGAAACTGGCATGGCTATAAGGCAGCTAGATGTTAATAACTAAGACAATGGGAAAAAGACTCCAGATTCATTTCAGAAGCCTCCAAGGCCACCTCTCCCATCACAGGCCCAGAGGCCTAGGATGACCAAGTTATTCTTGGGAACAGACAGGACGCCACTGCTCTGTAGAGCCTCAGTAAGCTGCTCCTTGAATCCTGTCCTGCTGTGCTGGCTGGAGTAACCCTGGCTTACATAGACTGAGTGCAGTTCAGCTCCAGAGAGTGCAAGCAGTAAGACTTGTTAACATCTGTGCCCACATTCTGTTAAGTCTACAGGATCACAGAATGTAAGGGAGACAGAAGCATGACAGCTTCTACCCAGATTTCAGAGGATGTATGGAAAGGCCTGGGGGCCTAGGCAGAGACCTGCCACAGGGGCAGAGCCACCATAGAGGGCATCTACTAGAGCAATGTCATGCAGAAATGTGGGGCTAGAGCTCCCACAGAGAGTTCCCATCAGGGCAATGGCTGGTAGAGCCACAGAAGTGTGGCCACCACCAGGATCCCAGGACTGTAGTCTTTGGCAATGTGCAATGCCTGCCTGGAGAAGCTGTAGGCACCAGTGAAGCCATGTGGACTGTGCTTGCAGAGCCATGGAAGTGAGGCTGCCTGAGGCTTTGGGGCCCCAACCCCCCCACTCAGCCCAGGATATGAGACTTGATGTCAAAGGAGATTATTTTGGAGCTTCAGTATTTAGTGTCTACCCTGCTTGATTTCAACCTGGTTTGATGTCTGTTCCTCCTTTCTTCTGGCCCAGTCCTCCCTTTTGGAATGGGAATGTGTACCCAATGTCTGTCCCACCCTTGTATTTTGGAAGTAGATAATCTGTTTTTGATTTTTACAGGTTCGCAGCTGGAAGGAATTTTACCTTGAGTCTCAAATGAGACTTTGGACTTTTAAGTTGTTGCTGGAATAAGCTGAGACTTTCAGGACTATTGAGATGGAATATGAGAAGGGCCTGAGTTTTTGGGGGGCCAGGGTAGAATGATATAGTTTGGATATGTTGTCCCCCCAAAGCTCA
The DNA here is from genome assembly GCF_027409185.1 of Cynocephalus volans. Classification (NCBI taxonomy): domain Eukaryota; kingdom Metazoa; phylum Chordata; class Mammalia; order Dermoptera; family Cynocephalidae; genus Cynocephalus; species Cynocephalus volans. The sequence continues at coordinate 142,231,388 of NC_084466.1, read as the reverse complement.
TGTCAAAATATGATCCCTAATGTGGCTGTCATGGTGGATCCCTCACAAATAGATTAATGCCTTCTCTTGGGTCAGAGGGGCTGGGGAATAGTTCCCAAGAGAGCTGGTGGTAAAAGGAGCCTGGCACCTCTCTTTCTCCCTCTTTCACTCCTCTCTCGCCACATGATCTCCTCGCATACACTGGCTCTGCTCCTGCTCTCTGCCATGAGTAGAAGCAGCCTGAGGCCTGTGCTAGATGCAGCTGCCGCAGAATCGTTAACCAAATAAACCTCTTTTCTTTATAAATTACCCAGTCTCAGGTATTTTGTTATAGCAACACAAAACAGACTAATACACTGACCATCTCATGGAAGAATACAAGAAAGCGTGGTTCTTAACCTTTTTGTGCTTCATTTTCCTCTTCTGTAAGATGAAGATGATAACAGCACTTGCCTGCTAGGGTGATTATAAGATTCAACAGAGCGTGTATACAACACTCCTGCCACCACACTGGCATGGTTGCGTCCCACGCGATGCTACATTCAGTCTTCTATATACTGTAGCTACCTGTGTATGCCTGTTTCTTCTCTGACTAAACTGTAAGCTTCTTAAGTCCAGAACCTGCTGCGTACCCATCCTCGTGAACCTGCTGCACCAAGCTTTGTGATTTTTGCAGAGTAGGCATTCAACTGAGTTAAAGAAATGAAAGAATGTCCTTGTTATTATTGTCAGTGATTTGAATAACAACTGCCTATTCTCCACACTTGGATGTCTAAAATCACTGTACTATCCTTCAGAAACAAAGACTGACCTCCCAGGCCAGGGACTTTTAAGTATATTTTCAAGAAATATCATCATTATTAGATTGTATTTGTAATTGGTAAATAGTCATTGAGAGTAGGAATTTATTTTTTTTCCTCTCTACCAGCGCTGTCCAATGTAACTTTCTGTAATCTTGGGAATGTTCTTTCTGACGTAGCCACTATGCCCATGTAGCTCTTGAACACTTGAAGTGTGGTCAGTGTGACTGAGGAACTGAATTTAAAACTTTGTTTCATTTTAAATAATTTAAATTTAAATGTAAATTTAAAGAGCCACTAGTGACTAGTGTCTATTGCACTGGATAAGGCAGCATGCTATAGTTCCAGCATCTTGCCCAGCACCTGGGACATGGTTGGTGCTAATAAAAGTTTGCTGAACAAAAGAGTGAGTGAATGTTAAACACTTAACATCTTTCTACCTCTTTGTCCGTCACATAGGACAGCCTCTGAAGGACCTGAAGAATCATAGCAGAGCAATTATCATTTTACAGATGATGATGATGATACTGTTACTACTACTGCTGCTACTAATTCTACAGTAACAGTAGTCACAACTGACAGGAGTTTCCCCCAGAATGCGCTAGGTACTTTAGATACATTGCAATGTTTATTCCTCACTAATTCCATGAGGTGTGACTTTATTTTGTGTCCCTCCTGTATCAGTTTGCCAGGGCTGCCAAAACAAAATACATAGACTGGGTGGCTTAAACAATAACAATTCATTCTCTCAAGTTCTGGAGGCTGTAAGTCCAAGATCAAGGTATTGGCAGGTTTGGTTTTTCTTGAAACCTTTCTCCTTGACTCACTTGGCTGCCTTCTTGTGTGACCTCACGTGGCCTTTCCTTTGTGGGTGTGTATTCTTTGTGTCTCTTTGTGTGCAGATTTCTTCTTAAGGACACCAGTCAGATTGGAGTAGGGCTCCCCTTAATGGCCTCATTTTAACTTAATCACCTCTTTAAAGGCCCTATATCCAAATATAGTCACATTCTGAGGTACTGGGTTAGGGTTTCAATGTATGAACTTTGGGAGGATACAGTTCAGCCCATAACATACCAAAAGAATACTCTGAGACAAGGACTTGGGTGCAAGTTCATTTGGGAAGCACAATTGAGTTTATTTAGGGGAAAGTAAAACATGTAGAAGAGCCAGTACAAGGTGTGTGTAGTGGATTGAATTGTGTCCCCAAGTTTCATTTGTTAGAAACTTGACCCCCACTGTGAATGTTAAGAGGGTGGGAAATCCTATTACAGTAATTGAAAGGTGGGGCCTTGAAAAGGTGATTAGATTGTAGGACTGTGCTGTAGTGAATGGATTAAAAATGGTGGTCATGGGCGTGGTTCTGAGGGCTTTAAAAGGAGAGTGAATGAGGAGGTTAGTCTCTATCTGCTCTCTTTCTGCTTCTACCATCTTGCAGTGTGAGGGGGGTCACTGCCTCTACAACTAGATGTGTTCCATGGACTATGGATTTCCCAGCCTCAGGAACTCTAAACAAATAAATTGTTTTCATTATAAAATACCCAGTTCCATGTATTTTGTTATAAGCAACAGAAATGGACTAAAGCGGTGTATTACTGGACCTCAGTCCTGCTGGGGAACACACACCAGACTCGCCCAACCAGAGCCTCAGGAGGCTGGGACATTTCCCCATAGACTCCCGTATTGGGCAACTCTCCAGAACTTTGGGATTGCATCTGTCTCTGGATGAGCAGGCTCTTTTGGTGCTGTAGAAAGTGCTTCAGCAGAGAAGAAAGGGATGCAGATGTTTAAGGTGGGAAACTGTAAGCTTCAGCTGGAAACTCAGCTGTGCTGGGGGCAGGGTGGTGGGGCAGTGGGGACCATTAGGACATCAGCAGCACCTGCAACAGGAAGGTGATATTATACCCATTTTGCTGATGAGGAAACAGACAAGGAGAAGTTTAGTAACCAACAGAAAATGATGAAATTTGAATGTGAATTTAGTTTGATTGCAGAGCCCATGATCTTAGCTAGCACATTAATGAAATGTATTTATTAATTGAATCAGCACTTCTTGGGCATCTTCTATATGCCAGACACTGTGCTAGTGCTAGGGATATAGTGATGGGCAAGACAGAGCTCTGCTCTCAAGAGGGTCATGGTCCAGTTGTGACTTATTTAGGAAGTAGTCTGTGGCAGAGCTGGGATGATAGCCCAGGCACAGTCTTCTTTTCTCTCCCAAGCTGAGTTATGAACCCACATGAGTGTTAAACATTCTCTGGCTGTTTACATTTCTCTCTTCATACTATTTTCTCCTTCTTAGAGACCAGTCCCTTTGTTGGCATGAAATATCTCAGTTCTTCTTCTTTTTTCAAGATGGCGGCGGCTTCGGTGGCTGGCGCGGAGTAGCTGAGGTGGAAAAGGCGGCCACTGGGACTCAGGCAGCTGGAAAACTTGTGGTCCTTCCTCTCGCCATCTCTTAAGGGAGGACTGCTGCTGCTGACCGGTCGTGGGGGGTGACCGCCACTTTGCCCCCGGCAGGAGAGGCTGCCTCATTTACAGACAACAGCTTTAAAGTGTGGAGCAGGAAAAGAACTGTTTCTTAGCTGCAAAAGTGAGTCTCGAAACAGGGAACATGGCGCCAGGGCTGCTGTGGATGCAGCCAGGATCCCGGAGGCCGGGGCCGCGCTGAAGGCGGCCAGCTGCCCTATTCAGGATTCGAGGTTTCAGGCCGGCATTAAAGAAGATTCCTGGGAGCGCCCGAGCCGCGCCGCGACTGAACAGCCCGAGGCGGCAGCGGCCGAGAACTGGGAAAGGCGGCAAACCAGAGACAGAGAGCGAGCACCCGACCTGGCACAGCACTGTGAGTGATCCCTGGCACAGCTCTGTTCGGGGGGTGGATGCCCACGCGGCTCCCGCCTGCACCACCAGCCCACTCACCGCCGGTGCTGCCTCCATTTTCCCAGGTGCGGGCAGCTCCGCCCTGCTCGGCCATCACTGAGCACTCCCACTTGCTGGCCTGGCGCCAGGCTTTCCGGAGCCTGCGGACCGGCCTTGGCTCCCACTCCCTCCGCGGTTCTCTGGCGGGGCTGGTGGCGGAGGGCGTCCCGGGCCAGTTTCGGGAGGGCAAGGAAGTACGGGCGGGCCGACTGTCACTCCACCATACCCTGGACTCCGGCCCCAGGTAAACTCCCTGTTACTGGGAGGCAGATACCATCTGTGCGGCCACCAGTTTGGAAAAAAGCCTAACGAATTTCTGGTTGGGAATAGTGTGGTAGGAGAGTTCCCAGGTCCGCTTGAACCTGCCGGAGACCAGGCTGCAGGTGGGCGCTAGACTCGGTTTATACTGGGGGGATACAAAGGTGAACAAGACCCAAGAAAGATCTACATAGTGCCACAAAGGCACCCAGAGAGACCGGTCGTCTGTGCCCAGCAGAAACCTGGTAGACTTCCTGGGCGAGGCGGTGCCGAGCAGGGTCTTGAAGGCCCAGCTGTTAGACGAGGGGTGCAGAAGACACGCCCCAGCCCAGCACAGTGCGCACAGAGTGGGGAGACGTGCGGCCAGGGAGGCGGAGACTCGACAAAAACCACACACCCGGTGGGGTCGCTACTGCACGATCTAACAGCCTGGGCCAGAGCACACGGAACAGGGAGAAGTCCTGCACAGGAAGTGAAAGCTCAACAGAGATCACACACCCTGTGGTACGTGACCCACCAGCCCAGCAGAGTCCAAGCTGACCAGAAAGGTGGCTCCCCGGAGAAGCCCAAGACCCGAGGCAACCACACACACAAGGCACTAGAGGCCAACTGAGCAGTCACGGAGGGAGCCATACGAAATTGGCAACCACAGCAACATCCTAGTTAGTCATTAGTCTCAAACCGGTGGACTGTGAAACCCCCTGCCACAATGAATAAACACCAAAAAAAAGATACCAGAAATACAAAAAATCAAGAAAGTACACCACCAAAAGTTAATAAATCTCAAACTCTAGATCCTATAGAACAAGAAGCCCTTGAAATGACTGACAAGGAATTTCGAGTGATAATTCTAAAGAAACTGAATGAGATACAAGAAAACTCAGCTAGACATCATGATGAAATGAGGAAAAGTATACAGGATCTGAAAGAGGAAATGTACAAGGAAATCAATGTCCTGAAAAAAAATGTAGCAGAACTTGCTGAACTGAAGAAGTTATTCAACGAAATAAAAAACACAACGGAGAGTTTAACCAGCAGACTTGTCGAAGTTGAAGAGAGAACCTCTGAACTTGAAGATGGGCTGTTTGAAATAACACAAGCAGACAAAAAGAAAGAAAAAAGAATCAAGGACATTGAAGAAAATCTGAGAGAGATATCAGACAACCATAAGCGATCAAATATCCGAGTCATGGGTATTCCAGAAGGGGAGGAAAATGGAGATTCCATTGAAAACATATTCAACAAAATAGTGGCAGAAAACTTCCCAGGTATAGGAAAAATCACAGATCTTCAGATCCAGGAAGCTCAACGATCTCCAAACGTATTCAACCCAAAAAGGCCTTCTCCAAGACATGTCATAGTCAAATTGGCAAAACTCAGAGACAAAGAGAGAATCTTAAAAGCTGCAAGAGAGAAGCGTCAAATCACCTATAAGGGAGCCCCAATCAGGTTAACATCAGACTTTTCATCACAAACCCTAAAAGCTAGAAAGGAATGGGATGATATTTTCAAAATACTAAAAGACAAAGATTGCCAGCCAAGAATACTCTACCCTGCAAGGCTATCCTTCCGAAATGAGGGGCAAATAGTATATTTCTCAGACAAACAAAAACTGCGGGAGTTCACTACCACACGACCACCCTTACAAGAAATCCTCAAGGGAGTACTGGGTTTGGTTCCTGAAAAATAACTACCACTGCCATAAAAACCCAAGAAAAATCTAAACCCGCTAGTATAATAAAAATGGCATTCATGAAGAGAAAACAAGCTAACAAAAACACTATCTACAACCTAAGGAACCAACAAACACAGAAAACAAACAGTAAATCAGAAAGCAAGGAACAAAAGACACTTAAGACAACCAAACAACCAATAAAATGCTAGGAATAAATCAACACCTTTCAATAACAACTCTTAATGTAAAAGGCTTAAATTCCCCAATTAAAAGACACAGACTGGCTGACTGGATCAAAAAGCAGGACCCAACTATATGCTGTCTACAAGAGACCCACCTCACCCATAAAGATTCACACAGACTAAGAGTGAAAGGATGGAAAAAGATTTACCATGCAAATAGAAAAGAAAAACGAGCTGGAGTAGCTATTCTTATATCTGACAAAATAGACTTTAAACTAAAAACTATAAAAAGAGACAATGAGGGACACTACTTAATGATAAAAGGACTGATCCATCAAGAAGACATAACAATCATAAATATGTATGCACCCAATGTTGGAGCAGCCAGATTTATAAAACAAACTCTATTAGACCTAAAGAAGGAAATAGACACTAATACCATAAGAGCAGGGGACCTGAACACCCCACTGTCAATATTAGACAGATCATCTAGGCAAAGAATCAGTAGAGAAACACAAGATCTAAACAAGACTCTAGACCAATTGGAATTGGCAGATATCTACAGAACATTCCACCCAACAACCTCAGAATATTCATTCTTCTCATCAGCACATGGATCATTCTCCAGGATAGATCACATATTAGGTCACAAATCAAGTCTCAATAAATTCAAAAAAATTGGAATTATCCCATGTATCTTCTCAGACCACAATGGATTAAAACTAGAAATTAATAACAAACGAACCTCTGGAAACAATACAAACACATGGAAATTAAACAGCATTCTGCTTAATGACATATGGGTCCAAGAAGAAATCAAGCAGGAAATCAAAAAATTTATTGAAACTACTGAAAACAATGATACATCATACCAAAACCTGTGGGATACTGCAAAAGCAGTATTGAGGGGAAAATTTAGTGCATTAAACACTCACTTCAGAAGAATAGAAAGATGGCAAGTGAACAACCTAACACTTCACCTTAAAGAACTAGAAAAATAAGAACAATCCAAACCTAAAGTTAGCAGACGGAAAGAAATCATTAAGATCAGAGCAGAACTGAATGAAATCGAAAACCAAAAAACAATTCAAAAGATCAACGAATCAAAAAGTTGGTTTTTTGAAAAGATAAATAAAATTGACAAACCATTAGCATAGCTAACAAAAAAAAGAAGAGAGAAGACTCAAATAACAAAAATTAGAAATGAAAAAGGCGATATTACAACTGATTCATCTGAAATACAAGGAATCATTCGAGACTACTATAAACAACTATACGCCAACAAATTTGAAAATCTGGAGGAAATGGATAAATTTCTGGACACACACAAGCTCCCAAAACTGAACCTTGAAGACGTAGAAAATTTGAACAGACCAATAACAATAAAGGAGATTGAAACTGTTATCAGAAGGCTCCCAACCAAGAAAAGCTCAGGACCAGATGGATTCACAGCAGAATTTTACCAAACATTCAGAGGGGAATTGACACCGATTCTTTACAAACTATTCCAAAAGATTGAAATGGACGCAAATCTCCCAAACTCATTCTATGAAGCAAACATCATCCTGATACCAAAACCAGGTAAAGATATAACCAAAAAAGAAAACTACAGGCCAATATCCCTGATGAATATAGATGCAAAAATCCTCACTAAATTACTAGCAAACAGAATACAGCAACACATACGAAAAATTATTCATCACGATCAAGTGGGATTCATCCCAGGGATGCAAGGTTGGTTCAACATACGCAAATCAATAAATGTGATACACCATATTAATAAACTCAAACACAAGGACCATATGATCATCTCTATAGATGCTGAAAAAGCATTTGATAAAGTTCAGCACTCATTCATGACAAAGACCCTCTATAAGTTAGGTATAGAGGGAAAGTATCTCAACATAATTAAAGCCATATATGCCAAACCCACAGCCAATATCATCCTGAATGGGGAAAAGCTGAAAGCTTTTCCTTTAAGAACAGGAACTAGACAAGGATGCCCACTCTCACCACTCCTATTCAACATAGTGTTGGAAGTACTAGCCAGAGCAATCAGAGAAGAGAAGGAAATAAAGGGCATCCAGATTGGAAAAGATGAAGTCAAACTGTCCCTGTTTGCAGATGACATGATCCTATATATCGAACAGCCTAAAACCTCTACAAAAAAACTGCTAGAATTGATAAATGATTTCAGCACAGTAGCAGGATACAAAATCAACACTCAAAAATCAGTAGCATTTCTTTTCTCCAATAGTGAACATGCAGAAAGAGAAATCAAGAAAGCCTGCCCATTTACAATAGCCACCAAAAAAATAAAATACTTAGGAATTGAGTTAACCAAGGAGGTGAAAAATCTCTATAATGAGAACTACAAACCACTGCTGAGAGAAATTAGAGAGGATACAAGAAGATGGAAAGATATCCCATGCTCTTGGATTGGAAGAATCAACATAGTGAAAATGTCCATACTACCCAAAGTGATATACAAATTCAATGCAATCCCCATCAAAATTCCAAAGACATTTTTCTCAGAAATGGAAAAAACTATCCAGACATTTATATGGAACAATAAAAGACCACGCATAGCCAAAGCAATGCTGAGCAAAAAAAATAAAGCTGGAGGCATAACACTACCTGACTTTAAGCTATACTACAAAGCTATAATAACCAAAACAGTATGGTACTGGCATAAAAACAGACACACTGACCAATGGAATAGAATAGAGAATCCAGAAATCAACCCACACACTTACTGTCAGCTGATCTTTGACAAAGGCATCAAGCCTATTCAGTGGCGAAGGGACTGCCTCTTCAGCAAATGGTGCTGGGACAACTGGATATCCATATGCAGGAGAATGAAACTTGATCCATACCTCTCGCCGTATACTAAAATCAACTCAAAATGGATTAAGGATTTAAATATACACCCTGAAACAATAAAACTTCTTAAAGAAAACATAGGAGAAACACTTCAGGAAATAGGACTGGGCACAGACTTCATGAATACGACCCCAAAAGCACGGGCAACCAAAGGAAAAATAAACAAATGGGATTATATCAAACTAAAAAGCTTCTGCACAGCAAAAGAAACAATTAAAAGAGTTAAAAGACAACCAACAGAGTGGGAGAAAATATTTGCAAAATATACATCTGACAAAGGATTAATATCCAGAATATATAAGGAACTCAAACAACGGTACAAGAAGAAAACAAGCAACCCAATTAAAAAATGGGCAAAAGAGCTAAGTAGGCATTTCTCTAAGGAAGATATACAAATGGCCAACAGACATATGAAAAAATGCTCAACATCACTCAGCATCCGGGAAATGCAAATCAAAACCACATTGAGATACCATCTAACCCCAGTTAGGATGGCTAAAATCCAAAAGACTATGAATGATAAATGCTGGCGAGGCTGCGGAGAAAAAGGAACTCTCATACATTGTTGGTGGGACTGCAAAATGGTGCAGCCTCTATGGAAAATGGTATGGAGGTTCCTCAAACAATTGCAGATAGATCTACCATACGACCCAGCTATCCCACTGTTGGGAATATACCCAGAAGAATGGAAATCATCAAGTCGAAGGTATACCTGGTTCCCAATGTTCATCGCAGCCCTCTTTACAATAGCCAAGAGTTGGAACCAGCCCAAATGCCCATCATCGGATGAGTGGATACGGAAAATGTGGTACATCTACACAATGGAATACTACTCAGCTATAAAAACGAATGAAATACTGCCATTTGCAACAACATGGATGGACCTTGAGAGAATTATATTAAGTGAAACAAGTCAGGCACAGAAAGAGAAATACCACATGTTCTCACTTATTGGTGGGAGCTAAAAATTAATATATAAATTCACACACACACACACACACACAGACACACACACACACACACACGCACACAAACCGGGGGGGGGGGGAAGAAGATATAACAACCACAATTATTTGAAGTTGATATGACAAGCAAACAGAAAGGACATTGTTGGGGGGGAGGGGGGAGGGAGAAGGGAGGGAGGTTTTGGTGATGGGGAGCAATAATCAGCCACAATGTATATCGACAAAATAAAATTAAAAAAAAAAAAAAAAATCTCAGTTCTTTAGCTTTCTTCCAAAAAGAGGCTACCTAGGAGATGACGTAAAAAGCTCACGTGGAGTTTGTCACTGGGAAGTGTTTTCTCCTTCTCATTCACATTTGCTCTCTCCCTCCCAATACCCTCTGCACATGCTGGCTTTGCCAGGCATGGTGGTGTCTACATTCCATGCTCTGTGACATGGCCAAGGCGAACATGGTAAAGATGCCTGAGACACCTGCACTAAGAGAGCGGGGGCTCTGCCTGTGATCCATTTGAAGGGATCTTGTAGGTTGAGTGGGGTGGGATGGACTGAATCCAGCAGTCTCCATTAATTACTTGGTAGGAAAAAGAAGTTTCTGTTCCCCAGGTGTGAGCTGCTTTTAATCAAGTTTGCTTATTCTAGGGTGAGAAGAATATAGTCTATGTTAGAATGTGTGTGTTTGTTCATTGATGATGTTCACTTAAGAAGATCAATATATTGTGCCTATGTTGACATTTCTGTCTCTTTGGCTGACAAACCTTATCTTTTGCTGTTCAAGTGTGAGTTTACTTACAGTATCTCATATGAGTCTCACAAAAGCCCTATGAAGTCGTTAGAACACCATTGCCGTTTTTACAGTGTGGAAACTGAGGTTGGGAGAGATGGACACTTGCTCCTCTTCACAGGGTTTGGGGAAGAATAAATGAAATTCTAAGTGTAAACGGGTTTGTAGAAGGTAAAGCATTCTGCAGGTGCTATCATTCCTCAAGTCACACATCTCCTTAGAGACAGCTAGAATCAGACGGCTTGCTTTTTAACTTCTAGAACAGCACAGTGACTCTACAATTCTGCTGCTGTAGGATGTTTGCACTGAGGCCTCTTAGAACATCAAAGGAATCTAATTACCTCCCAGGTTAATGCTGAAAATCTTGATGTTAAGCAAGCCTGTGAATTATCATTACTTGAGTATTCTAATTACTTCTGCTGCAGAACAAATCACTCCAAATTCAGTGGAGTAAAACAATCATTTTATTGAGCTTATGAATTCTGTGGGTCACGAATTCCAACACACAGTGGGAATGACTTGAATCTGCTCCGTGATAATTTTGCAAAGGCATCTCAGCATTCCATCTGAAATAACCATCCTGGCGGACTTTGCAAAGATTTCTCAGGAAATTGGTTTCTTGTCTGGCTCCCATGCACGGATGCATGTCAGTGACAAAGCTTCGACCAGTGCTTGATCCGGTGGCTGCCTTCTTCTGCAACACCATGCCCTGCCTGCTTCCATATTGTCACTCAGCCTGCAATACTGGATACACAGTTGCATAGTTTTCAACCAACCTGTTTTACATGCTCTTGGCTTTTATTATTAACTCTGAGAGAGGGGTTGGGAGATGTGCATTTAACATGTGTGAAGCTGAGCATGTATCTCCATCATGGCTGCAGTCTGGAAGCTGTTTAAGGCTATCAATAATCGCTTTGAAATAAATGCTACCAGCAATAGGTGGAATTTTTTTGTTTGTTTGTTTTTTACTCAGTGGCTAACTTTATCTTCATAGGTTCTTTGGAAAAGTCATTATTGTAGAGCCAGACAAAATGGAAATTATGATTCTGTTTCCTCTCTTGTTTACAGGTTCATTTATTTTCATTTATCTTTTGTATTTCCACATCTTTTCAAACAAACTTGCAAAAATTTTATATAAACACATATGATTCTATAACTTTTTTTTCAAAGAAATTAGGATAAAGGGCAAAAAATAAGATGAAACCAGATAGCAAGTTGTATTTTATACAAACAGATGCAGCAATATCGCCCATCCTGCCAGCTCTTGTGTCAATGTGACCTTGACACCCTCCCATGAAGAGGTGGGGTTTGTGTTCTCCTATCCTTCTTGGGTGGGCTGTGGCTCCTTGTAACCAGTAGGGAGTGGCAGAAATGAAAAGACAATTCAGCTTTGAACTTGTCTACTGAAATGCCTGCACTTGGATTCTGAGCTGCTCTGTAAGAAAACTATCCTGAGGCAAAGAAGCCCAAGCCACAAGGAAAAGCCACATACAAGGGGTCTTCAAAAAGCTCACAAAAAGGTTTGTACTATTTTTTAATTCCATTTTTCCATGAACATTTCAAAGTACCCTCATATAAGTGCTTCAGTCAATGTCCTGGTCTTCCCTGTCCAAGCACTGAACGTGCAAATGAAAGAGTGTTCAGATCATTCCAGCTCCAGCAGCAGAGTCCTCCCCAGTCCTCCAGTTTTCCCAGCTGAGGCCAAGACATCAAAGTAATATGAGGTGGTTTTCCAAAGTCCGCCAGGATGGTTATTTCAGATGGAATGCTGAGATGCCTTTGCAAAATTGGCCATACCCTTTGTGTTCAGATTTCAAAGATATCGCCGATGTTCAGACCAGTGTACACACACACACACACACACGCACGCACATACAGATGCACACATACACACATCATGCTCAGTATTCTGTGCTTAGGATCAGATTAGGTTTGTACCTAATTATGGCTTTGGTTTGTAGGATTATTAGAAACATAAAGGTTAAAGTAGAATAGGATCCTTGCAAAATTCCTTCTCATTGAAAAACCATTCTCAGCAGTTATTGAACACGTACTGTGTCCAAAGCTCTGGGAGGAACATAAAGACATTTGAGGTTAGAATCCTATATTCTAATTGGAGGGACCAGGTGTGAAATGTACAGTTTTGTGTTGCTACCTGGACATGTATTTAAGAGACAGTGTTGTAGACACTGTTTTTGCTGGGAGGACTGTGAACTCCTGAAAGCTGAGGCTGTCAAGTAAGTATTCCTGGAGGAGATAAGGCCCACACTGAACTTGGCAGGTGGCTAGGATTCAACAGATGAGAGGGTGGGGGCATTCCAGGCTCAGGCTGGGGGAGCAGGGAGTGGAAATCAGGGGTATACAAAGGTGTGGAGGCAGGAAGGCTGTGTGTGGGCTCCCTCAACCCCAGGGAGTAATGACAATTGAACTTGAAAAGTAGGTTACATCACCGTATAGCTGGCTTTTTGGCTGGAGGAAGAGGGAATCACTGCATGTCTTTGTTCTCAAGTGGGCAGAGCTCTGCAAGTAACAGCAGCTGTAGCTGAGAATCCCCCCACCCAGGCAATTGCAGCTCGTCTCGTCTCTGAGGCCTGCCTTTGATTTGATGACTCTCTACCAAGTGACAGCTCTGATAAGGACACTTGGGCCACCGTTTAAATTACTCAGATCAAATTAAAGCCATCAATCTCAGGACAAACCCGACAGAGGATGGGCCAACTTTTGAGTCTGAATCAGACTAACTGAGAATTCAGTAATGAGCCTGGCTGCTTGGGGAGCTGCTGTGTTCCAGGGGCCCAATGCTCCAGGAAATTCTGTGCTTCTCGTAGCCCACAAAGGAAGGGGACAAGCCTGCTTCCATCTCCACTTGTTGCTGCCTGGCTGCAAGTCGATGAGGGACATACAGATAGGATTCTCTGATCCTCTTTTAGTCTAGTGGAATTGGGTTGGGAAACAAACATTGGAGAGAATCAGGTCAGGAGGAGGGGAGTCCGGTGTAGACTCAGGTGACATCACGCCTGTTTCTCTCCTGCCTCCCAGCTTACTATGGATGCTCAGGGACACTTGGGAGCTGATTGGAAAGGCATGGGTATTAGTGCATGCTCAGCACTGGAAATTCAAAGACACTATCAAGCTTTTTTTCTTCCAAACAAACAGCAAAGAAGGGATGGGGAGTGAGAAGTATGTTATTTTTAAGCAGCAACAATATATGTTTCCTCAAAAAGCAAGGGCAGTTAGAATTTACTCATTTAACAAATATTTGCTGAGTTCCTACTGTATGCCAGGCATTGAGCTAAGTGCCAAGAATGCAATGGGGAACCAGGCAGGGTCCTAAGTCATGAAGCTTTGGTAGACATGGCAAGTGGTATTTTGGAGAAATTAAGTGGGGAGCTCAGCTGGCAGGTGGAAGAGTAGGTGGGAGGGGGCTTCAGGGGAAGAGGTGATATATAAGCTGAGACTTTAGTAGGAGTTCAAGTTAGCCCAGCAAATAGGGGTGAAGGACTGTCAGCAGGGGAACAATATCTGTGGAAATATCTGGAACAAGACTTAAGAGTATCAGGCGATATGAATTTTGGAGTTGAGCCTACCTGGGCTTGAATCCTGATTTACTGTTGAAATCTTCATTTACTAGGATTGTGACCTTGGGTATATAACAAAATGCTGTTGGTCTCAGTTTTGTCATCTATAAAATGGGATTCTGATATTGACAATATCTACCGTACAGAGTGGTTTGGATAATTCAATGGAATAATACACGTGCACACAAACAGACATAATTGAGGTGCCCATTCCACACTGATCTGGTTTGAGGTTACTCCAGTGTACTCTGTTCAGCCCCCAAGTTCACATAAAGAGATTCACCTATCACCTCCCTCTGGTCTTACAGTTATTGTGGGGAGTACCGTGGGGAGGTGTCCTTGGAGGGCAGCTGAATGATGTGGAGTGGAGACTTCTGGAGTGGGGTAGGCAACACGCCACTCCTGGACCTCGTGGCCCTGGGGGAAGCCGAGGGATGCCCCATGCCCTGGAGGACTGTGCAGTCAGCCGAGGAAGCTCTGCTTCACAAAAGCTCCCAAGCACTCAAACAGCGCCCTGGCAGAGGCCCTTCTCTCTGCCCACTTCCCTGGGCCCTCCGTAGCAGCAGCCCTGGTCTTGAAGCCCACTCCTGTCTTGGGCCCCTGCCATTTGGGCTGCTCCCTCCTCCTCTATTTCACCACAACTCCCAGTCCCATCCTCAAAAGCCCGTCTTTCGTTTACTCTCACCACAATATTCAGTGCTCACTTGGGAAGCACCTCATCACCAACGAAATGAAAGCCCAGATGGTTAGCAAGTAAAAACTGTTTGTGTGTTACACCTGGGTACCATTTCTGACCTCTCCTCTGCCTTGAGCAGCAAAGGAAAAGATATACAGAAGTTGTTTCTATTAAGAGAAGTTTGAATGCTGACCCCCAGCTACGTAGCACCTGGTGTCTGACAGCCCCTGGATAAATGGAGGATTCTTCCTTCCCCTTCCTCGTCCTCTTCTTTTTCTTCCCTTGTCTATCTTCTCTTTCCTTTCCAGGCTCTCCCACCATTCGTCACATTTCTACCTGGGATCATAGTCTGTCTTTAGTGCAATATGCTCCTGATTCCTCTAATGGCCACCTCAACCCATCTTCTTTGAGCAGCATCCTCTGACCCAAGTAGATGGGACCCTGTGACTGCCTCTCGCACTTTCTAAGCCTGGGAGTTTTATTTCTGTCACAGCTTGGAGATCTTTCCCCCAGTAAATGACATTCTACTATTCTCTTTCCTAGAATGTTAATTTCCAAGATGCCCAGGAAACACTGAAGCACGGTGAGATACCTCCTTTACTCTCTCTCCCCCAGGCATGTCTCAAGTTGATAGGACTGACAGCTGCAAGGGCTGGTGACAGCAAGAAGCAACCAGAAGCGTCATCTACTGCTTGTAGGAGGGTAAATTGATATAGCCACTTTGGAAAAGTTTGACAGTATTTACAAAAGTTAAATATCTGCCTGTCCTGTGACCCAGTACTTCCATTCCTTGGAATATATCTAAAAGAAATAAATATGTATGTCCACCCAAAGACAAGAACATGAATGTTCATAGCCATTGAATTTATAACATTCCTAAACTGAGAGCAACTCTAATACCCTTAACAGGAGAATGCATAAGTAAGTCACAGTATATTCATACAATGGAATATTATACAGCAATGAAAAGGAATAAATTACTGCCACTCGAAACAAAATGATGAGTGAAAAATGCTAGACAAAAAGAGTACACACTTTCATTTAGATGTAGTTTGTAATAGGCATGCCTCATCTGTAGTGACAGGTTAGAACAGTGGTTACATCTGGGAGGGTATTGACTGAGAAGGGGCACAAAGGAGTGTGTTAGGATACAGGAAATATTATCTACCCCAATCTGGTAGTGAATAGGTGCATGCACATGTGAAAATTCATTGACTGTACACTGAAGACTGGTATATTTTCTTCTATACCTTACTGAGTATATGTTTTACTTTATTTCAAGAGGGGGGACAAACAGAGAAAAAAGGGGTCTGGATGAAGAGAGTGAGAGACCTGGGCTCACTCAGCCCTGCCATTAACTCAGCTCGACCATGGCCCAGTCACTTCCTCTAAGGGCCTCAGCATCTCCTTTGAAGAATGGCTCCTAAAGGCCATTCCTGTTTTGAAACTCTGGTCAGCTCCTTGACAGCAGTGAAGACTGGGGTCCCATTGCCTCCTCTTAATGTGCACTATCACATATCTCTCTTGCTCTGTCAGCTACGGAAGCCAGCCTCCAGACATCTCAAAGACCCCTTCGGCTGGGCACCTTCCAAATGCTTCTCCTTAGCCCATGAGAACCTGGATTGGATTTCTTAAGACTTTGAGAAAGTAGGTTCTCAATAGACCCACTTAGGTGATAGAGTTTCATCTTCCCAATTAATCATAACATTCAAATTAAGATGGTAATATAAACTTAGAACAATAGTCCACCTTAAAGAGCAATCAAAGAAATGGATTTCTTTTAAAATGGCTTTATTATTGTTGTTAGTAGTCTATGAAATGAGTCAAAAAAATTATATTCAGTTCTGGTAATGAAAGGCAGACTCATCCATGGTAGTGCTGTCTTACATTGGCTCAAACCTCTTGGAAAGCAATTTGGTAATAGCTATCAAAAGCCATAAAGATGTTTATACTTCTCGGGTCAAGAAATCCTGCTCCTGGGAATCTATTTTTAAGAAACTATTCAAACTACAGAACAAAGGTGCTCTGTTCACTAAATGTGGATGGGGAGTGTTACCTGGTGACACTTCTTTTCCACATCCTGAATCCCACAGCTGTTCTTGGGGTTACCCTAGCTCACTGGTTCTCAAAGTGTGGTCCCTGGGCCAGCAGCAGGAGCATCCCCTGGGAACTGATTAGAAGGGTACATTCCTGTGCTCCAGTCCAGACCTATTGCTTCAGAAACTCTAGGGGTGGGGCTCAGCACTTGGGGTTTCAGCACACACCGCAGAGACTCAGTTGCCTGCTCAAGTCTGAGAACCATTGGCCTAATTCTTAGTAGAGCCACTGGAAGCTTGATGAGAGCGGCTGAAGATGGGTGTATCATGATTCTTCTTATCTGCTCAGTCTAGGTTTTCCTGTCCCCACCAACTTATCGCTAGCACACAATTCATCAGGCATACGTCCCTTTCTTGATTGACCAGTCTTCAGAGGTTCCCAGCTACTGCTGATCCATATAATCTCTAAAAAGGGCGCTAGACATTAAAAGGGGGAAAGAAGAGACAGGAGAAACATGTTTAATAAACCAATTTTCCTCTCTTCACCCTATAAAGTAGCCCAGTAAACATGATAAAATTGCCATGTCTAAAATGCTTTGAAAAGAAATCTCATTTGCTCCTCATGCTACCTTGAGTGGAGAAAGAGAGGAATTTTGCTTCAGGATCGACCCATCCTTGAGGTGGGCCTGAACCATGCAGTGGCATGCAAGAGTCCTGCTCATTGGTTGGTGACAACTGGTGGCCTCTGACATGTTTCCATCTCCTGCGGCCAGCATGGCTGCTTATGAACAGTAAATTAGATGTGGCTGTCATGCTGACATGGACAAATCAGTAATTACAGCAGAAATAATTCTGCTGTAGACTTTCTTCCTGAGCTCATGCTTGCCAGAGATTTCATGGGCAGGTTGCTTTCTCCTGAGTCAGGTGTTGCCTGCAACATCTCTGTGAGCCTTTCCCCCATCCTCTTGCAGGAAAAGAACCAGCGCAGGCAATTTGCCAGGTGTTTCTCGAGCATCCTTGGCCAGCTCAGCAGTTGCAGCCACTATCATTCAGGTGTGTCTAGCACAGAACCCATGACGGCAGGATCTGGGGTGGCGTGGGTGCAGCTCCACTCGGTCTCCAGGTTCCCTGTGCCTGCTCATATAGCTCAGTGAGCTGGACAAGGTGATAGACCCTAAACTCATCAACTTCTGCAGGGATCTTTTAGCTTTGACAGTTACCAAGTAGAAATGTCAGAATGAGCATGCTGACAAACTGGGGGCACAGGCTGGATCTTCCTGCAGTCAGCGGGCATTTAAAAGTGATTTCTTTTTGTCTTGCTCATGCGAACTGGGTTGTCTGCTGGGGAGCCTTATCTTTCTTCTTCCTGTGCACTTCTTTAGAACTGACCTTGATACCCATGAACACATGGAGAGATTAGAATCAATGCAACGAGGCTTATCAAACTGGAATATGCACACACATTACCTGGAGATTCGCTAAGATGCAGATTTTAATTCAGTACTGCTGGGCTGGGGCCCAAGGTTCTGCAGTTCTGACAAGGTCCCAGGTGATATTGATGCTGCTGGTCTGGGGACCACTAACAAGACTACAGAGCAGCAATTTCCAAACTTATCTGTACTTGAGAATCACCTTGGGAGTGTAAACAAATATTGACATATCTCTGACCCCCTTCCCCCAACTATGATTTAATTGGGGTGGAGTGTGGCCTAGACTTTGAAACTTTTAAGACTCCCAGGTGATTCTAATGTGCACACAATTTGGGGCCCCCTGCTATAGAGGAACTGATGGAATAAACATCTGGCACCTAGTAGGCTCATCAGGAGCCCAATTAGCATGGGAGCCTGGGTGAGGGAGAGTGGGGCACCCTCTAATGGGGCAACTTGTAGAGTAGGCTGGCCTTGTCTTCCAAAGCTGGCTGGGCATCCAAACCACCTGGGATCATGTTAAAAATTTGTAATTTGGAGAATCATGCCAGATTTACTGAATTTAAGTTTCTGGAGTGGTTTCCTAGAAATGTGTATATTTAACAAGTTCCCCAGGTACTTATAAATAGCCAGCTCAGCACGGATGTGTACCCACATGAACTGAATAGTGACCATCTCCCAGAGGCCTTTCATAGGGGTCATTTATTAGCCCTTCCAAACCACCTGCTGCTGTGCTACATTCGATAAGTGTTATTTGAAATAGAGTAGGCTCTGTTTCCAGGTGTCTTATAAAAATTCCCATGTGCTGCTGTTCCTCTTCTATATAGCAGCTCATGGCTGGCCACAGAGTATAAGACTGAAATGATTTTCGAACCTGGGGACCACCCCAGGCATTGCTGGGGAAGCTGGGGGACTAATAGTGCCATCTTGGTCTGGCCTCAAGGGTTTGCAGAAGAGGTCACTGCAGTCTTGGGGGATAAAACTGTGCTTGGACCTGGACTCTGGGCTCTGTCATAGGCTCAGGCCTCATGAACTTATGTGCTCTGGAGAGGTGCTCTTCTCTTTGAGTTGTCTTTTCTGGCTTTGAGGACTAAAGCCTTAATTATTCTGTATTTAGAGAGATAGACGTTTCTGTTTCCTTTGTGTTCTTTTTACTTTTTGTCCCTTCAGAGGAAGTTAAGTATTTAGAATGACTATCTCTGAGCTATTGAGTAGAACTGAGAAATTTTATTTATTTATTTTTTTTATGGGGTACATTGTGTTGTTTTGACACGTGCGTCTATTGCACAATGATTCACTTAGAGTAGATTGTGCAGTTTTGTACCTGTCAGTCCAACCTATCTCCTTCCCCCCATCCCCTTCCCCTCCCAGCCTCTGGTAACCATTATTCCACTCTCTATTTCTATGAGAACCACTTTTTTTTTTTTTTTTTTTTTTTTTTTAGATTCCACATATGAATGAGACCATGAGGTATTTGTCTTTTTGTGCCTGGCTTACTTCACTCAACATGATGGTTTCCAGTTTAATCATATTGCCACAAATGATAGGATACAATTTCTTTTATAGATAAATAGTATTCCATTATGTATATATAACACAGTTTTAAAAATTCATTCATCCATTGATGGGCATTTACATTCTGTCTCTTTGCTATTGTAGGTAGCATTAGAATGAACATGGGGGTGCGGGTGCCTTTTTGATATATTGATTTTGTTTCCTTTGGGTATATACCCCGTAGTGGGATAGCTGGATCCTACGGTAGATCTGTTTTTAGTTCTCTGAGGAACCTCCACACTGTTTTCCATAATAGCTGCACCAATTTACATTTCTACCAAAAATTTAGGAGGGTTCCCTTTACTCTGCATCCTTGCCAGCATTTCTTATTTTCTGTCCTGTTGATAATAGCCATTCTAACTGGGGTGAGATGATGTCTCATTTTGGTTTTGATTTGCATTTCCCTGGTGGTTAGTGATTTTCAGCATTTTTTCATGTGCCTGTTGGCTATTTGTATATAATCTTTTGAGAAATCTCTATTCAGGCCTTTTCCCCATTTTTTATTATCAGGTTATTTATTTTTTTGCTGTTGAGTTGTTTGAGTACCTTATATATTCTGGATATCAGCCCTTGTCTGATTTGCAGTTTGCAAACACTTTCTCCCGATCTGTAGTTTGTCTCTTTACTTTGTTGATAGTGTGCCTTGCTATGCAGAAGATTTTAGTTTGAAGTAGTCCCATTTGCATATTTTTGCTTTAGTTGCCTGTGCCTTTGTAGTCTTGCTCAAAAAATGTGCTGCCCACTCCCATTTTGTGTAGCATTTCCTCTATGTTTTCTTCTACTAGCTTAATAGTTTCAGGTAGTCAACTTAGGTCTTCAATCCATTTGGAGTTGGTTTTTGTATATGATGAGAGATAGGTCTTCTGCATATCGACATCTGGTTTTCCTAGCACCACTTACTGAAGAGGCTGTCCTTTCCCCACTGTAGATTCTTGGCACCTTTGTTGAAAATCAGTTGGCTGTGTGTGTGTGTGTGTTTCTGGGCACTCTATTCCATTAGTCAATTTGTCTGTTTTTATTCCAGTACCATGTTGTTTTGGTTACTATAGCTTTATAGCATATTTTGAAGTCAAGAAGTGTGATGCCTCTAACTTTGTTCTTTTTGTTCAAAATTGCTTTAGCTGTATGGGATCTTTTGTGGTCTATACAAATTTTAAGATTTTTTTTTTCTGTTTCTGTAAAGAGCATCATTGGTCTTTTGAAGGGATTGTACTGAATGTATAGATTGCTTTGGGTGATATGGACATTTTAATGATACTAATTCTTCTGACCCATGAACATGGGGTATCTTTCCATTTATTTGTGTCCTCTTCAATTTTTTTCACCAGTGCTTTATAGTTTTCATTGTAGATGTCTTCCACCTCCTTGGTTAAATTTACTCCTAGGTATTTCATCTTTTTGGTAGCTATTCTGGCTGGGATTGCTTTCTTAATTTCTTCTTCAGCTATTGCATTATTGGTGAATAGGAAGGCAATTGATTTGGGGGTGTGTTGATTTTGTATTCTGCCACTGTACTTAAATCATTTATTAGTTCTAATAATTTTTTAGTGCTGTCTTTAGGGTTTTCTATGTATAGAATCATGTTATCTGCAAATGGGGATAGTTTGACTTCCTTCTTTCTGATTTGGATGCCCTTTATTGCTTTCTCTGGCTTTATTGCATTGGCTAGAACTTCCAGTACTGTGTTGAATAAGAGTAGGGAAAATGAGCATCTTTGTCTTTTTCCAGATCTTAGAGGAAAAGTCTCCAATTCTTGTCCATTTAGTATGATATTAGCTGCAGATTTGTCATATGTGGTCTTTATTGTGTCAAGGTACTTTCCTTCTATACCTAACTTGTGGATTGTTTTTGTCATGAAGTTGTGTTGGATTTTATCAAATATTTTTTCTGCATCTATTGAAATGATCACATGGTTTTTATCCTTCATTCTGTTGATGTGATGCATCATGTTTATTGATTTGCACGGGTGGAACCATCCTTGCATCCCTGGGATGAATCCCACTTGATCATGGTGAATGATCTTTTTAATGTGTTACTGGATTCTGTTTGCTAGTGTTTTGTGGAGAATCTTTGCATCTGCGTTCATTAAGGATATTGATCTGTAGTTTCCTTTTTTAATTGTATCTTTTTCTAATTTTGGTATAAGGTTAATGGTGGCCTTGTAGAATGAGTCTAGAAGTGTTCTCTCCTCTTCAATTTTTTGGAAGCATTTGAGAAGAATTGGTTTTTGTTCTTCTTTATATGTTTTGGTAGAATTTGGCAGTAGAGTTATCTCATCCTGGAGTTTTCTTTGTTGGGAGACTTTTTATTACTGCCTCAGTCTCATTAATTGTTACTGGTTTGTCTAAGTTTTATAGTTCTTCATGATTCAACCTTGGTAGGTTGCATGTGTCTCCAGGAATTTATCCATTTCTTCTTGGTTTTCCAGTTTATTTGCACATAGATGTTTGTTTCAGTCTCTTATGATCCTTTATATTTCTGTGGTATCAGTTGTAATATCAGAATTGAGAAATTTTAGAGCTGACAAGGTTCTGTGTGTTTCAGAGCTTTGTTCCAGGCAAACTTGCCATTTTAACATTCCTGCCTGAGACTTTCTACTCATGATTTTTGCCCATGCCATTCCTTCCTTTCTTTAGGAATATGCTTTTACTTCTATCTTCTTATTCAAATATTTCCTATCTTTCAGAATTATACCAACATTTTCTTCTGCTGTGAAACTTGTCAGAGTGGAGGGTGGGTAGGATTGGGTATTGGAAATGTAAGCCCGACCATTGAATGACTAGCTAAGATGTCTGGATTATTTCTGCTAAGCATAGGGCACCACTGAGTTGGGAAATAATATAGTCAGTACTATTCATGAGAAATATTGAGAATAAAAGCTAAGAAATGGGACAAGTTATGAGGCTATTGCAAATCCAAGTGAGAGAGAAATTATGAGAGCCTCACTTAGAGTAGCAGAAATTCAGAAAAAAGAAAAAAATAAATAATATCCCATAAAAAGATAAGCAACTATTTAGGTATATTTAGTGATTCACGCTCCCAACTTCTGAGGAGATAATACATGTGTAAGTGCTTTGATAAACTGAAAAGTACTATGTTAAGTACGATATTGCTATTAGTAGCTTATGGCTCTGTTGCTCATGCATTTATCCAGACCTTGTACAAACTATTAAATTTAATGATTATCCTTTTTTTTTTCCTTTTTGGTGGCTAGACAGTATGAGGCTCCAAACCCTAGACTTTGTTATTATCAGCACCATGCTCTAACCATGTGAGCTAAACAGCCAGTCCAAATTTAATGATTATCAAAAACGGTAGCTGAAAACAGAGGCTATGGTATCTATGAAATAATACCATAATATTTAATCAAAAGAAAGTTATTCAAATATCATATCTATTTTTAAAGCAATCCAGATTTTAAGTCTGAAACTTGTGCTTTGAAATGGCACAAAAACGGAAGTTTCTCAAGTGAGTCATTCAATAGGACAGGCTGTTCTTTTTGGTTGTTTTATTCAAGCTACTTTCCCATCTCAAAGGTTTAAAAATACATGTCTGTGTCCCAATGGAGTCATCATCTACAGCTTGGCACAACAATTTATGGTTTAGATCCAGGAAACAACTTGACTTACCTATTTCTCCATTGGGTTTTTAATAAAACATTTCTCGACATAAACTTCCAAATCAATGTCCATGTACTTTTCCCATGGAGATGAGTACACAGGCTACTGTTAAAATCTAATGGGTTTCTCTCTGAACCAGAAATATTATAAATGTTTTAAGGAAAGGGAATCATGTCTTAACTTTCCTATAATCCTTCAAAGATCCCAGAAGGGATCTATCTGGCTCAGAGTAAGTGATCAATACATATTTGTTGAATTAGATGTCATTGCTGTAGGTTATAAGTATTTGTCTACTTGCTAATAAAGGTACCAAAACATTCTGATCAACACATACTTACCTAAAATATGTATGAAATTCCCGTCATGGATTTAGAGCTTCGTTGTGGCATTTGATTGAAACTGACAGAAATCCAACTCCAAATGACCTCAACTTTAAAAAATTTATTTAAATTCAGTAAATTTAAATTTAATTTATAGCTCTCTGTAGTGGAAAGACCAGGAATATGTTCAAGAAAAAATTGTTTTCTTATCTTTCAGGTCTGCTTGCTTCTGTGTTGGCTTTATTCTCCTGCAGGGTGTCACCTTATTGTGGAAAGATGGTACCAGCAGCAGCTTCTGGCCTGTATTTTATGAACTCCAATAACTTAGGAGAAAAACACATTCCTTCCAATTTTTCTAGCAGCAATTTCAGACTGACTTTCATAGGCTCTAATTAGCTAGGCTTGGCTTATGGGCCCATCCCTAGACAATCATTGTCACCAGGGGATATGAAAGTCTCTTTCCTGCGACCAGAGTTACCCCTGAATCTGAGGGATGAGGCTAACTCCACCTGAGGCACTTAGGCTGAGAGTTAAGGGAGGTGATTTACAAGGGACAATCAAGGTGCTCCTACTGAAAGGTAAAATAGATTCTGGACAGGTAAAAAACTGTAGATCCCTATTTCAAGAGGATTTTCACATATATCTGAAACAATCTTAGTGTTCAAGGAGCTTTAAGGTGTAGTACTTATGCTGTTTATAAATTTTACTACAAAATTAATGCATTTGTATCTCATACATATTCCTGAGTAGAATGCAGACATGGAACTCCACTTTCACAAACTGTTCAAATGCAAGGTGCTTATTACAAAACTTTTCATTAGGGACTCAATACATGTTTGATCAAGTTTAAATATAACTTCCCCAATAGTTAGATACATTGCCCTAACCTTTAAGTCCATCACACCCACAATTAAATGATTGGACTTTGTCCTTACTTGGAAATCAGTAGTGCCTTCCTAAAAACCTTATGCAAATGGAAACCTTCCTAAGGCATATTTTCCATGGCAATCATTTCCTAGAGCATGATCCCTGCTGGTTATGTAAGGTTTGGGCTATGTGCCTATGAACATGCAGACCGAACCTGTGAAATCCAGGGTTTGTCCTGTTCTTTGATGCCAAAACAGCACCATGGAATGACAATAAGAGACATGCACCTCAGAAGGAAGGGGCTGCCATCATGTACATCCAGGTGTGGTTTCCTCTGTTTAGACTTGCTCCTTACTTAGTGTTGGGTTTCCTAGAAGAGCTGGAGATAGGATTCTTACATTAAGTGTTTTCTTGAGTGGGTACTCTTAGGTATGATCTTTAAAGGAGCAAGGGAAGAAGGATAGGAGTGGGGAAGAACCCAGAGGAAGATGTGGGAGTCCAGCCTCAGTATGATGTGTATAGGGAGTTCTGCAGCATGAGTAGCACCCCAGCACTGTCCCAGGGGGAGGTAAGGTAGCTGGCCTTTAACACCCCATATCATTCAGTCATTGGCCACAGGCTTTTCTCCCTCCTCCCCGGGGCATTGTGCCTTGAGTAGCCTACATGGCTTTGCTGGGGAAAGTGGCTCCTGTTGATAAGGATCATTCTTAAGGGAAGGATGGCAACTGTGAGTCACTGGCCGCCAACACGCCCATTTGGAGACTGGGAGGAGGTGAGTGCACCAGCCTATAAAGGGGATCTAGGGTAAGGCACCAACAGCTTCTGCTGTCACAATGGTAAATTATAAATGTGTGGTTGCTGAAGTCAGCCTGGTAGATAGTTCCCTTGGCTGCAGAGACACACTGACAGTGAATGAATTTTGAAACACACACATACACATACATATGTATTTGTGGCTATAGTCCCACTATAGGAGATTGTGGGACCACTCACCTCAATGTGGTACATGACTGACAGTATTGTGTATAAATTATTATCTCACCAGGAACAGTGGAATCATTGCCATAATGTAAAAAAGTGCTTTCCCCTTGGAATGCTAGTAAGTAAGACATCCCAAAGACTTTCATAATAGCTCAGTCTTTTAAAGGAGCATTAGGTTAAAATTCGTTTTCTGAGTTTTAAACTTAAAATCATTATAGGAAACAATGGAGGCTATAATCCACCTTAGGTCTCGCTCTATAGGTTGCCATTGGCATTTCTGAGTAGACAATGTAAGAAAGGAGATGGTTTACAGTTCCTATCAAAGACTAGCTCCAGTGAATTACCTAGAGGGCATCATTGTATAGAAGGGCAGCTCCTAAGGAGAACTGGTAAAAACACATTTCATTCACAGGGAAAGATTCAACTGGGCCATGAAGGAAACATAGCCAGGAAGTAGACGTGGAACTCTTCCTGAGAAAGAATCTAAATTGGCTCGTGCTGAACTTAGGGGCTATGGGATCTCCAGCCCTCTCTGGCCTTTTTTTACTGTGTCAGTGGAAATATCCAGAGACCTTCTGTAGTGGATTAAGCAGTTTTTAAAAACAATGTTCAGCATCAGGTTATAGTGTCTGCAATAGAGCAGCCTTGGTCCTGCTGGCTCTGGGTCTGGGGGGCAGGTGGTAGATTGCAGAATAGATTTACAGAATAGAGCTATTCTCATTTGTAATTGCTGTGAAGGGGTAGGGGGCAGGCTGTTCTCCTTTCTAAATTAGAAAAAAAGCCTGAATGACATAATAAGTTCTATTGCTTTTCATTCACAGATAGTTATACCACAGAATGCTAACTGGAGTTTTCTACCTTAAGTGGCAGGGAATCTTTTGGAGCATCTGGGGCATCATTATCTTGTTTATGTGCAAAGGATAAAGATTAAGTAGATACAAAAGTTTACTTTTATCAAGGCAAAATGTTCCCACCATCCTGCACATTTAACCCAATTGCCTCACGATAAAGTCTTTCATTGGTTGCAAAGGCAAGCCAGGGCAGAAGCTGCCCGAGTGGGATCACATGTTTTAGATACATGAGTTAAATGAGGTCTGTTTCTCCCCTCCTGTAAATGCTGGGCAGAGCAACATGAGGAGGAGACACTGCAGTCAATGACTGAAGTCAATTTCCCCATGAACAGATGTACTTAAGAAGAGGGAGGGACAGAGGCGGACTCCAGAGACAGGCTTGCTTTAAGTTTATCCAGTAACGATGGTGGAATTATATTCTGCATTTCTCCCACCCCTTAACCCAAGAGAAAGTGACTTGCTTGAAGCCACACAGCTGGTTAGTAGGAAATTGATCCAGGGCTTTACTACTCAAGTTCCACCGCTCTTTTTACTACACTTGGAATCAGAAGACCTGAACCATGGCTATGCAACTCATCTCTAAATAGCCCCTTAATTAGTCTCAGATTCTTCATCCAGAGATGGGGGCCATAGGGATATGGGGACAGATAGGAGATATGCAAAATACTTTGGAAACTGTAAGTCATTATTTAAATATAATGATACTTAAGGGTTGATTTCTAGAGTGCCACACTGTCTTCCAGACTCCTGAGAAATACTCTCTGCCAGGTTCCTTATCCCAACAACATTCCAGTCAGTGGCTGCTTTTTAAGGAGAAGGTAGAACTTCTTCTTTCTGATGATTTGGTATGGAACTGTTTGGAAATAGTTCTTTGTCTGCTGAGTTAAGGTGTCTGTTTTTTTGGAAGTCCAGGTGTTTATTTAATGATGCATCAAAGACTCCTTTTGGAGCACATGAAGCCTTTTGTATTATAAAGAGACAGATGAGAAACATGTTTTCAACAAGCAACTTTCAATTCTTATGCCAGTGAGTAGGACATTACAGAACAACCTGGGAACATAACAATAAGCCAACATTTCTCTGTGGCTTTCCCTGGCAAGGATGCAAAGAAGGGTCAGCATTGAGATACCAATGTCTGGTAACAAACAGGAGCAGCCTCTGAAGTTATGATTTCTGTTTCCTTCTTGAGATGAGAGTTAGCCAAAGACCAAGGCACTTCAGCTTCACTAATCAGTACTATTTCAGAAAATAACTTTAGCTCTGAGCACTGTATCAGGTGCAGCCAAAAGGCAGTGGGGAGCAGAGGAAAGAGCTCTGGAGGGAAGAAGAAGACATGTCAACCGACCCACTGGGTTTCCCTTTTATCTTTGGCTGCTAGAGAGCTCAGAGCCAAACATATGGTCCGCCCACAGAATCAGCAAGCGGATTAGGTATAAATGGATTAAAGACTGAAACGTAAGATCTGGAACTATAAAACTCCTCAAAGAAAACAGAAAAAAAGCTTGTTGAACTTGGCCTTGGCCATGATTTTCTGGATATGACACCAAAAAAGCACAGACAACAAAAGCAAAATTTAACAAGGGGCATTATACAAAGTAAAAAGCTTCTGCACAGTTAAGGTAACAAGAAATTGAAAAGGCAACCTATGGAATGGGAGAAAATATTTGCAAATAAAAATCTGATAAGGGGTTTATATCTGAAATATATAAGGAACTCTATAGTAAGAAAAAAGAACTCCTCAAATAATGTGATTTAAAAAATGGGCAAAGGACCTGAATGGACATTTTTCCAAATAAGACATGCAAACAGCCAAAAGGTATATGAAAGGGTGGTCACCGTCACTAATCATCAGGGAAATGCAAATTAAAACCACATGAAATATCGTCTCATACCTGTTATCAAAAAGGCAAGAGATAACAAGTGTTGGTGAGAACGTGTAGAAAAGGGAACCCTTGTATACTGTTGGTGGGAATGTAAATTGGTACAGTCATTATGGAAAACAGCCTGGAGGTTCCTCAAAAAATTAAAAATAGAACTACCAAATGACCCAGCAATCCTACTTCTAGGTGTATATCCAATGGCACCAAAATCAATATCTCAAAGAGACATCTGCACCCCCATGTTCACTGAGCATTATTCACAATAGTCAAGATATTGAAACAACGAAAGTAACCAGGGACAGATGAATAGATAAAGAAAATGTGGCATGTGTATATACATATATACACACACACATATTTATACATATATACATGTTACATATATATATCACAACATGGTTTTGTTCAACCATAAGAAAGAAGGAAATACTGCCATTTGTGACAGCATGGATAAACCTGGAGTATATTGTGCTAAGTGAAATAAGTCAGACACAGAAAGACAAATATTGTATGATCTCACGTCTATGTGGAATATAAAAATGTCAAACTCATAGAAGCAGAGAGTAGAATGGTGGTTGCCAGGGGCTGGGCAGAGCAGTAGGGGAAATGGGGAGATGTTCATCAAAGAGTACAAACATTCAGTTATAGATGTTCTGAGGATCTAATGTACAGCATGGTGACTATAGCTAATAATAATGTATTGTTTACTTTTAGTTTGATAAGAGAGAAAGTTTTAAAAAAATTTTATTGAAACATATTGACTGTACGTATTTATGGGGTACAAAGATATTTCAATACATGTATACAATGTGTGATGATCTAATCAGGATAATTAACATATTCATCATTGTAAAATTTAGTCATTTCTTTGTGGTGTGAACGTTCGTCTCCTCTCTTCTAGTTGTTTGATAACATGCAGCAAAGAATTGTTAATTATGGATTCCTGGTTCTACTGTATACTGATAGTACTTATTTTTCCTATCTAGCTGTAATTTTGTGTCCACTCACCAGCTTCTCACTATCCTCCCCCCACCTTTCCTGCCTTTAGTAACCACAGTTCTTCAGAGAGAAGGTTTTGTGTCCTCACTGCACATGCACAAATGGTAGCTATGCGTGTGACAGAGGTGTTAATTAATTTGACTGTGGCAATCAGTGCACAATGCGTATATATATATATCAAATCATCACATTGTACACCTTGAGTATATACAATTTTTATTTGTCAATTAAATATTTTATTTTATTTTATTATTTTTTAATGTTTTATTTTATTTTATTTTGTCAATATACAATGTGGTTGATTATTGTGCCCATTACCGAAACCTCCCTCCCTCTCCTCCCTCCCTCCCTCCCAACAATGTCCTTTCTGTTCACTTGTCATATCCATTTCAAGGAATTGTGATTGTTGTGTCTTCTCCCCACCCCCTCCGTTTTTATTTATTTATTTATTTATTTTTAGCTCCCACAAATAAGTGAGAACATGTGATATTTCTCTTTCTGTGCCTGACTTGTTTCACTTAATATAATTCTCTCTAGGTCCATCCATGTTGCTGCAAATGGCAGTATTTCATTCTTTTTTATAGCTGAGTAGTATTCCATTGTGTAGATATACCACATTTTCCATATCCACTCGTCTGATGATGGACATTTGGGCTGGTTCCAACTCTTAGCTATTGTAAAGAGTGCTGCAATGATGCAATTAAATATTTTAAAATAGAAAAAAAGAATTGGCTGAAGGGAGCTTTTATTATGTATTTGTTTCTTGGAGTGCATTTCAGGTTCCATCTCTGTCCCTACCTTTGCTTTTTTTTTCCTATTCTTCTACTAAGTTATCCCACCTGGTGTTTTGTAACATACCCTCCTAAGTGGCCACAAATCCTCTTTGGAACAATGTGGGGTATAGGTCATAACAACTTTGAGTTTGGGCAGGCCATTCCTCCTTTCTGAGGCTGAATGGAACTTGGCTAGGACCACCTCTGCCCTAAGATGCAATGAGCCAATGAGTTTCTGATCAAATTGGGAAGATGATGCTAATACAGTACACAGCCGCGAATATCACCCTCAAGGGCTGAAGAGTGTGGGATGGGTGAAAGGCAGAACAGTAAGGCCAATGTAGAGATAAGACTCAGAGAACACTAGTGCTAGAAGACACTAATCTGACTAACATCAGAATCTGGCGATCTGAGAGTCTTAGTATTTATTTTACAGGTGGGGAAACTGAGTCCCAGAGAGAAGCATGTGACTAAAAACACATAACCGGTAGTGGCAGTTCCAGGTCCCAATTCAGGTTTTGTATGTGGCAGGGCAAGGCACTCCCTTTACCCTTCCCATTTTCAGCCAAGGCGGGCAGAGGGTCTTTTAGCATAATAATACATCAAAGTCATACAATAAAAGGTGATTTGTATTAGCCAAAGAAAGATTTTTTTTCTTTATAGATACTACACTAATGGACATGAACATCCCAGACCAAACAGATTCTTGAAGTCTCAGTGTGAAACCAGGCCAGCCACAAGACAATAAGAGTCAAAAAGCAACTGCATGATAAAAGGGAGCTATGAGCTTTCAACACAGGGAGGAGTTCAAAGCTCATAATGACCCTGGGAGGAGAGCAGCAAGGAAAGAAAGTTGAAGGAAAGAACATGAGAAAGATCTTCAGGTCACTCATGGGGGCAGACTCCCCAGTCTTGACCAAAATGATACTGGAAAAGGGCATGAAAGGAATCCTTGTCTCACCCTCTGTGCTCTCGCTTTGTTCTTCATTGGTTGTGAGTAAAATGGAACTTTCTGAGGATGAGCAGAGCCTGTAAGCCTTTTTGACCATTGCAGGGTGTAGTGGCTGAGATACCTCGTATTTGTTCCCTCTTCCTTAGGGACTCTGCTCTCTGTCCTCCTTGCATGCACTGGCTTGGATTGTGACAGTCAGTCTAATTTGTCAATGCCAATTGAACTCTAGGTCTGTTCTCATGGTAGAGTAAATCCCATTAGCTTGGGGTCATCTGAACATTTAATAAGTATACTTTCCATTATATTCTATGAAAGCAAAGACTTTGCAGAGAAGATAAGACATCAGGGGACCTGAGTGCAATTGGCATAATTGATAGAGAGAAAACATTATTTTTAGTATTAACAATTGTCACCAACCATTATCCTATAAGCATCTGCCTATAGTTAATACATTCGGAGACAGATTCCTTGGTTCCAGTGACTTTTCAGTAGAAATGTCAACTTTTCCATTTTCCTCCTGATGAGTAACATTTCTAATTACTAAGTATTTTGGAGCTGAAAATTACAGATGCTCTTTTGAAAATGGAACTTTAAAGATGATTTTGATGAGATCCCGATGTTGCTTACCCTGCATGACTGGCCTATTATTGTGTAAGCTTGAACAAGTTTCCAAGGTGGAATGGAAAGACAACCAGGGAGAGTTAAGCTGCTTGTGCTAGCCCAAGATCTTCATCAAGTGGCAGCAGAATTTGATGTTGCTGGTGCTGCATTGAATGTCTAGAGAGGAGGTGCCTGTAGAATTTAAGACATTACTTACAAATATTATTCTTTGTTCACATTTTTCATATTTTAAAAGAATAAGAGAGTTACTTTTTGGTATAGTGGTCAAAGATGTAAATGACCAGTACTAAAATAGACTGACTAACTCCAAATGCTGCCAGCTAGCTCACTTGGAATCTACAGAATGAACTAATCAAAAATAAATAAATAAATAAATCACACAGAAAGGAGAACTTACCGAATTTCATGTTTTTATTTATATGAGAGATTTTATGTTTTATTTCTTAATGGGAAAATGTTATCAGCACAAGTAGCATGACCTATTGATAAATTGTCTTGGAAATGCAGTCCCCAGTGGTGAGCTGCTTCCAGTACAAAAGGAGCTCTCATCCAACTGGTCTCTGACTGGTGCCCTTTGCAGCAGGCATGTAATGACATGCTCCAGAATAGGTGGTGAGTCAGGCTGATGCCCTTGCCTCAGCACACCTGGACAGGTGTACTTGGAAAGCATCTAGGGGATGCCAACTCCTTAGGGCTACTTTTAATCCTGCCTGAACCACAGGAGACTAATGCCATTGGAAATGGAAATTGTTTCATTTGATGCATTTCTGAAGATTTGCCTTATTAGTAATCTGGGTGAACCTTTTAAATAAAAAGCTCTTAGTGGAAAAACAGAAACCTGTTATTATGCTACCTTTAAACCTTTCTTCCTTTTCTGTTTCAATTTAGAGATTTAAAATGCCCTCTTGTTTCTGCCCCTTGGTTTGTTTCACTTTTATTCACACTAAGAGGAGTAGCTGCTTAGAAGGTAAGAAATAAATCAGTGGGTGATTTCTTTTCTAAGTATCTGACAGTTTCCTTAATGTAGATAAGAAATGGATTATTATTTATTTTTTTAATCTTGAATGTGATTTTCCTTCTGTGTTTGAGTTAAAAGTGTAGAGTGGCTCTGAATTCAATAATAGAAAGAAAATTAATTTGATTTTAAATCTCGAGGTCTTGAAAATAATTTAAGCAAACCATCATTTTTATAGATGAGCAATGTGAGACTCAGAAAAGCAAAGTATCTTTTCCAAGGTCACACAACTAGATGGTCATGGTGCTGGGTCCACTCTCAACCAACACATGCACCTGTTGGCTATAAATATTAGTCATAAATAGTCATGATTTGCTGTAGATTGAATGCCTCCTGCCCCAACCTTGTTAAAGCTTAAATCCCCACTGTAACTGTTGAGAATGGGAAATGCTCTTATGGTAATTGAAAGGTGGGGCCTTGAAGAGGTGATTAAATTGTAGGACCATACCATAGTGAATGAGTTAAAAATGGTGGTCAGGTGCATGTTTTTGAGGGCTTTAAAAAAGGAGAGCACATGAGGAACTCTCTCTCTCTCTCTGCTCCACCATTTCTGCTATGTGAGAACCCTGGGTCACTGTCACCACCACCAACATCCTCAACCAGTTGTATTCCCTGGACTTTGTACTTCCCAGCTTTGGCAATTGTAAGCAATAAATTTCATTTCCTTACACATTACCCAGTTCCAGGTATTGTGTTATAAGCAACAGAAACAGACTACTATATGATTATTTGTGGTCATATTCTCCTTCCTGCCCTCCTTGCCATTCCTCAGCCTCCTTAACCTGTTTCTGACCTTCTCACTTTTGTTTCCATCTCTGTCTGGTTCTATGATTTCCCTGCCCCAATCCTGTCCTGGCCTCTGATATCTGGGGCATCCTCCCTGGTCTTGGGAGTTTGATACTTGCCTTGCCTTCTGATTCTCACTGCCTATGGTGCCTGCTCCAGTTTCAGTCCTGCAGAACCGAAGCCTAATCCAGACCACCCAGCTTCCATCCTGGCTGCACTACTCAACTCCAGTCCTGAATTCCTTCCATCAACCCATTTGCTTTGCTTGGAGCACATCTAAGTAGCCGCTGAGACTTTTCAGCATACAAAAGACATTTCCTTCTCTCCTCCTCTCTTGTTCTGGCATCCTTCATGACTTGTCATTTTTTCTTTGGAAATTTGATGAAAAGAAGCTGTGAGCAAGGCTGTCCTGAGAGAAAAATCACGTTAAGAGCTGCTAATGTGTTCATGTGTTAAAATCCTCCCTGCAAATGGGCAGTCTGAAAGGCCTTCTGAAAATTCTTTCACCCCAAAGAGTGATGTTGGTGATGAAAATTTTCAGGCAGTTGGGAAAATCAGTGAAATAAATGTGTTTGTTCATTTTGACCATCTGAGGCCCCCTCAAATCACAGCATGACCCTTCTCTAATCTTAGATGTAATACTTGATTAAAAAGCTTTGAAATGCTAGTGACAACACCCGGATTTGAGTTCCTTTTCTCCTGCTCCTTTCTCTCTGTGTAGCCTGGAGTGGTTTCCAAGCCCCTCTAAGTGCTCATTTTTACATTTGTGAAATGGAGGCAAAAGTACCTGCTTTTTGTGCACTACAAGGGTAGTTGGGAGGATAAAATAGACCTAATCCCTTTATCACTTGACTCCTAAGGTCCTGAGCTCTTGCTGCTTCTCCTTTCCTGGCTACTCTTTCTCAGCCCTTCCTCTTAGTTCTCTTCCTCTGACTACTTCTTATATATGGTATGCCCCCCAAAATCAGTGACCCTTTCTCACCACCTTTGAGAAATTACCTCTAGCGGGTGGCCATTCACTTATATTTCCAGCACTAACCTGTCTCCTAAGCGTCCTGTCTCACCCTTACGCACTTGAATGTATTATAGGCAGATCAAATACATGTTCATAGCTGCACTTTCTGTCTTCTACCACCAATATGTTCATGCCCTTACACATTCTAATTGAGTCAGTAGAATCACCATCTACTAAGTCACTCAGCCAGGGTCATTTACTTAATTACTATTTACAGAGCACCTACTACTTACCCAGTCAGTGCTCATCATTTTATTCTCTTCCTGTACAATCAGTGGGCAAGTTGTTCCACTTCCTTTCTACATCTCGCGTTGGTCTTCTCTTCCCTCTTCCCAGTGTCTCTGTCTTTATTTGCTCTTACCTGGACTTCTGGTTCCTAACTGGATTCTTTCTGAGCAGTTTGCAACTCCCTTTCAAGGCGTTCTCAATATTGCCATCAAATTAATCTCCTTGAAACATGGACCTCATTAACATTCCTATGTCCAAAATGTTTCTTGGTTTTCTATCCTTTATATGGTCAAGTTCAAATCCTATAGCATGATATTCAATTATCTTTGTAGGCCTGGCTATAACTACTTTCCCAGCTTGTTCTAGCTCCAGATTTTCCCCTGGAAGTCCCATATTCTATCCAGATGCAGCTTGACACTTCTGGTTTTGATTATGTAGCCCTTTGCTATTAATCTATTCAAAAATATTTACTGAGACTGTACTATCTGCTAGGCACTCCTTTTTAAGTACTGAAGGTACAGAAGTGAATAAATTAAACTACTCAAGGTCCTGACTCCTAGAACCTATAATGTGGAAGACAGACAAAAGACACAGCCAAAAAAATATATACATTTATATATGAAGTAGTTTTAGAAAAGTGCTCTGAAATTAAAAAATATATATATGATATTATGGAGAGTAAGGAGGTGAGGATGGGAGGCTACTTTTGAATGGGAGGATAGGGAAGCCATGTCTAGGAAGTGACACTGAACAGGGGGCCTGAGCCAGCCACACGAAGATCTGGGGTAGTGGTGTGTTCCAGGAAGAAGCAAGAGCAAACATCAAGTCTATGAGGTGGGGAAAAGCTTGTTATATCTGGAGAACATCAGGATGAGCATTGTGACTGAAACCATGAGTGACACATAAAGTGATGGGAGATGAGGTCGAAGAGGCAGGCAGGAACCCAATCATGTAGGACCTTGGAGGCAGTGGGAAAGATATGGATTTTATCATGAGAGTAATGGGAAGTCATTGGAAAACTAAGGAAGGGAGTTGCGTACTGTTATTTAAGTTCCAGAAAGGTCTCCTTTCCTTCTGTTTCTCTCTGGTGAGATCTCACTTATCTTTCAAGTTCATCTTTAGAAGTCACTTCTCCCAGCTCTCACTTCTCCTTTCAGACTCCCGTGAGATTTTGTTCAAGCCTCTATTGCATGCTTGACATGCTGCCTTGTAATATTATGTCTGACTCCTTCTTACACTGAAATTTCAATTCCTTGAGAGCAGCAACTTTTCTCTTCATCACTGTAGGACACATAGTTGGGCTCAGGAAATGTTTCCTGGCTGGTGAGATAATGTATCTCACAGCGCTTTGTAAGCCAGAAAGTTGATACTCCAGTTAGAGATCAAAAATATTCAGACATGTTTTACGAATGCAAGCAAGTGGGATATCTTTGATTATTCCTATGAAGACAAAAATCAAAGATACACTCAAAAAACATTTATTTGAACACCTGCTATGTGTCAGGATCTCTCTGCCTGGCAAGACAAAGATGAATGAATAACACGTCTTCGATTTGCCACCCACTGAACTCCAGGAGCTCAGTCAGTTGAAGGAGCCACATTTCAGGGTTATAAATGAAGTTTAAGCAAAATATAATGGGATATATAAAAATTCAAGTTTCTTAAAATGTATTTTTCCTCCTTTTGAATGATCTGGGGACAGAGCCAAATAAAAATGTATTACAAAAGTCATGGGCTCATGTGTGTTATAGCAACATATTTATAAAGATTTGGACTAGTGGGTAGAAAAGAGCTACATGTATATTTGTTGATTGTCCAAACAATGCATGAGTATTCTTTGTAGTATTCAGACACTGTTTCTTTATGTTTAGGCCTGAAATCATTTCTTCATATTTTTTCCTGTCAAATGAATCATTCTTGGCTAATTTTATAACTCTCACCAAGAGAAAAATGTGGCAATGCTGTTATTACTCACAATGCATGGTTCTTTAGAACGTGTGTGTATTCAATCAGTATGGACCTTCCGACCTCTGCCATTCCCTAAGACTACTTATTTACAGCTGGTTATATCATTATTCATAACACTGAGTCATCTGTCATGCCACCTGTGAATATTGGCTTCCAATGACTCTTAGATTGTGACTATGCTTTCTTAATGATCACAGATGCAAGTCTCACCTGGAGTATTCAGGAAAATATGAAAGATTATTTTCTCATTATGTGAAGTTCACCATTCAGAAGTTTATAGTGTAAACAAAGAACAACACATCTTCCAACTATCTTCTCTTAAACTCTTTGGACTATACACTGCATTCCTAGAATGTGATCTCTCTCAATGTTGACCATGTTCTGGCCTTCCACACACTTCCACCAGCAGGAAGACAGGCCAGAGGCCCACTGGTGGGCTGAAAGGAGTGGTTCCATTCATGCAAGGAATGTTTGTTTCTTGTCTGGCATGATTTCAGACTGATGTTACTTCATTGATCAAAGGCAAAAGAAGGCATCAATTGAAGGGGCCCATAGAATTTGTGGAGCAATATTTTCAAAAGCCCCCAGAAGGGATAGGTGCAGCCACTCCCTGTAGACTGCCTGTTACTTGGTATGGAGACTTTGGAAGAGGTAGGGTGACCATGTGGGTTCTAGCATTAGGGGATGCTCAGGGTAAAGGATGCTTGTCATCCCCAACCTCCACCACCCTTGGAAGCTGTGGACCAAAGGTGGCACAAGGAATAAGGATAGCCAGTGCACACCAGGCCAGCACACAAAACTCAGTTCCAGGAGTTAGCAGTGGACCAGCTCATAATCCAGAGTCCTGAACTCATCCTTTGTTTGATATGAATGAGTCACTCAAAGTTAGCATGTCAGCACCATTCTGGTGGTCCAATTTTATGCTATCCTGTGAAAGAAATATTGTGCCAACCAGCAGGAGTGATCAGCTTGTCAGTCCTCCCTGCTAGAATGGAGGCCCAGACCCTAGACCCTGGGATGACCCTATATGTGAGTTATATAGATACCAGGGGGTATCTGGTCAACCTCCCATGAGGGTAGAGGATCCAAGAGAGCTCCTCTTGGATGAGGTGGGTTACTGAGGTCCACTTGGGCTTGAAGCTCCCTGCCTAGGCTGGCATTGCTGGCCCACACCAATTCCAGAAACCTGAATGGGGCTCAGAAATTTTTGAGAAAGAGACTTCAAAATATGTACCCCTAGTTAAGGGCCTTGCTTGCTGACCAAGGATGGTAGTGTCTGAAGAGCTGTCTTAGTTCTCCATTATTTTACCTAATTTGTAGACTTTTCAGTCCTGATTTCACATCACCATTATCTGGCGAGACTGTTAAACATATCCTGAGAAACACGCTCAGAGATACTGATTTGAGTGGTCCAAGATTGGGATGGGACATAAAAATATTTTAAAAGCTCTCCAAGTAATTTTAATGTGCACCCAGGTTTGAAAATCAGTAACACAGATAAGGTCTTATTGACTCTTAAAAGAAAGTTCTCTAGGGGAGACAACGCTACCTTTAAGGTATGTGGGGAACTCTGCTTTCCGGGAAAGAAAAACTGCTCCGTACTCAAGTAAGTGCCTTATGAATATTTGCTGAGGAAGAGGACACTGAAATATTTGCCCAGTTCTCTTATGTTTAATATGTAATTTTGCAAATCTCCTATGGAGTAGATATTTTTGCCAGCCGTTTCTAATAAAAGGATGGCAAAGACAGGTTCTCTTGCCCTAACAGTTAATATTTTGTGGAGGAAGCACACACAGGAACAGGCTGTTTCAATGTGATGTAGGATGTAGTAGACCCGATGACAGAGGAAAGGGAAGGGGCTATAGGAGAATGTAGCTAAGTTTGGGGCTCAGGCATATTGAAGGACGACTAGGACTTGGCCAGATGAAGAATTGCTGTGCTCAAGGCACATGTTCTTTCCTAGCAAAGCGTGCTGTGTGTCTAGCCTCAGACAGCCCGTGGAGACTGCAGCATCCTTTGTGAGGAACGGTGGAGAGAGATGAGGCTGGAGGGGATGTGGTGTACAAGTAGAGAAGGGCAGTAGACCAGCAGATAACCTGAGTCCCGAACTCATCCTTTGTTTGATGTGAGTGAGTCACTGACACTTAGCATGTCAACACCATTCTTAGCCAATAGTACCCTTAGCCAACAGGAAGTTATTGGACAGTTTTACTGACTACAGCACCATGGTGGGATTTGCATCTGGGGTGGGGGAGAGCCTGGGACGGGGAACTAAGTAAGAAGGGATTTGAGGGGCACAGTCTGGAAGCAGAGAGACCTGTTGGAAGAGCCCTGCAAAGTCCACGTGAGAACTGAGGAGGACCTGAACAAGAGCTTGTTAGTGAGAACAGTGGCAGTCGGGAGGGGTTCAAGAAACTCCTTGGAGGCAAACCCTTCAGGGCTCAGTGAATGACTGGTTGGATCGTGAGGAAAAAGGGAGGGAGGCATGTAGGAGGACCAGTGCTTTAGACAGGGTGACAAAGTTTGTGGCACTGCAGGGAGCAGAGGGAAAGAAAGAGCTTCTAGAGGGGCTTCAGCCGTGTGCTGTTTGGAGTGCCTATAGGCCTTGCAGTGGGTTCCTCAGCCGACCTTCACGTGTAGGCTGTGCTATGTAGGGAAGGATGGTAACTGGAGGTTCAGTCTCTTGACTTCAGTGACTCTCTCAAGCTCAGTAGCTGGTGAGGAAATTCAGAGTGAGAAATCTATTTCCTGAGAGGAGTTTTGCGGCCCCCTACACCCCCGTTAAATTCCTCAGCACAAGAGGAAAAAAAAAAAATCCACCTCACGCTTTGTAAGCTCTCATCACGCTATTATGGTTAATCCAAGACTAAGATTTTTCTTTTATTTCTATCGCCTGTGAGCATTTTTTAAAAAAATGTTGTTTAAGAGGAAAATGTGGCACTGAGTCCAATTTAGTACCTTAGAACTCTCTAACATTTTCATTAGCAAATGGGAAATTCTAATTTTTGCCTGAGGTAATTACTTTAAGTTCCTGAAAGCATAATCATTTTGCCTGTTGCACTGAAAATGGAATTCCTGATAAAAATGCCAAGTACCCACACCTCCCCTACCCCCAATTGAAATATTCACTTGTTCTCGACAGATCGCACATAATTCAGTGTGGGAGGGAAATGAATTAGTTTGGCTGCAGCCACATATCAAGAGAAGAACCATCTTTAATTTTAAAAGGATAAATATGAAATAAAACCCAAAACACATACACGCAAAATGTTTTCACTTTCGAATAAACTCTAAAAAAAGAAAACTTGCCGTTGCAGAAGAGCTGGAGGATGTAAAATCTGTTAGAATGAAAAAGTCACAGGGCAAATTGTAACTTGAGGAGGACAAAATTAGAATATTGCTCTTGATAAACATATGTGAGTCACGTGTGTATAAGGCTCTGTATAGGCACTGAATTGAGGCGACGTGTGACACGCAGCCTCCGTATCAGTTGCAACCTAGACACTATTTTCTTGGTCAATGCCATTTGTATCTCATTTATAAATTTGCCTGTTTTATTTTATATTTGGTCATCTATAATTTTTATTGGTTTGAAAGTTTTTTATATTAAGAATATTAAATCCTTAATAGTTATGCATTGTGTATATATAGGTTTCTATATGTATAGTAAGTATACTTTTCTGGGCTTTTAAGTTTCTATGATGTCATTTACTAATAGGAAATGTAATGCTATGTATGGGTAGTAAAATGTGGCATGTCAATTTTTTCTTTTATGGCTTTTGGGTGCTTTGCCATGCTGAGAAAGTTCCTCCCCATCCAGATATTATAAAAAATATTTTTCTGTAATATGTCCTAGGAATTTTATAGGTCTCCTTTTTCCAGTTAGATTTTAAAAAATAAACTATTTATTGATGTGTGACACACATACAGAAAAGCACAAGAATCACAAGGAAAATCTTTATGAATTTTCTCAGACATACGCCTTTTTATATTTAACAATGGTATAATAAAATACCATACAATTTACCAGTTAAAGTGTACCATTCAGTGATTTTAATATATTTCTAGGGCTATGCAACCCTCACCATGATCAGTTTCAGAACATTCTCATCCCAAAGAGAAATCCTTTACCCATTAGCATTCACTTCCCATTTTCCATCAACTCCCAAACCTTTGGCAAATACTAATTCATTTTCCGTCTCTATAGAATTGCCTATTCACTCTAGCTAGCTTTTTAATCCCAGAATTTATTTTTGTGTGTGGTGTAGAGTTCTAATTTTTTTTCTCAGATGGAAAAAAAAGTTACCACTTGTCAATAATAGTCAAATCAAGTGAAGAAATGAATTAATAAATAGCTCAGAAAGTTATAGGAATTCAGAAGCAGGAGCAACTACTTATGAGTGCATAGTCAGCGAAGGCTGCATGGAGCAGGTGGAGCCTAAGATGGGTCTTAAAACATGAGTAAATTCTAGAAAAATGGAAGAGGGAAGGAGGAAAGAGGAGTGACAAGAGAAAAGATGCAGAAAAAAAAACTACCAGGAGCTTAGTATGGGTTAAGAGGCAAGTGTCTTTGAAGCAGTTAATATGTGTAACAAATAATTACCTGTAAGGCTGGGATAGGTAGTCTGGGCCCAGGCTGAGCAAGTCCTCAAACACTAGTCTGAGAACTTTGCATTTTATCCTATCAGCATTAAAGAGCAACGTGGAAGGTTTTACAATGAAAGTAAAATAGAGGAAGTACTAGAGAATGTGAGGAAAGTTTGAACTTCGTACAAAAGAAGAATCGATAGCAGTTTCTCTTCGTACCCGTGCATCGCCTTGGGTGGCTCCCACTGGTTGAGAAACCTTATTTACTGTATTTTCATCCCTTGTTCCTCATTTGTATTTGGGGGAGAGGGAGGACATGCTGTTTCTAGCTCTGTGACTCAGGGACTTCTGAGATGGGAGGTAGGTTGCATATGGAATGGCAGACTCTGGAAACAATAGTGACAGCTGACATTTGTCAAGCACTGATCCTGTACCAGACCCTGTTCTAAGCACTACACATGCCTTTGCTAAGTGGCATCCTCTCATCTGTTCTAAGATATAATTGTTGATATCAGCCCCTTCTACTCAGGGGAGAACCCAGGTCCAGAGTTAAGTGTCCTGCTTACACTCATACAGCTAGTAAATGTGAGACGCTCACATACACGGGAGAGAAGCTCGGGCCTGCCTCTAGGGCTCATTCTTCTTGGCATGCTAGACTGTGTCTTTCGCCCTCCTGATGTTGCAGTGCACACCCACAGAAAGCATCTGGTTTCCTGAGTAGATAAATAACCTCACCTTGTGTCCCTGACAAAGTATATATAGCATCACATATAGATGGAGCAAAAGCTCATGACTCCAGTTGGTTTTGATTTTATTTGTCATATCTGCTCTCTTTAAAACTAGGAAAACCTCACTGACAAGTCTTGGTTTATACAGTGCATGATTTGCCATGTCCTTTTTCCCTTTGCCACAGCAACTGGAGCTATTCCAGACAGAGGTTGCTTCTTTAGCCCTTGTTCTGGAATGAGGATGGCAGCAAGAATGAGCCAAGTGCAGCCGGCCCACGGTGGACATGCCATGGGAGCGGTGGCGAAGCACGAAGCTTCTTTGTTTGTTTCCTTGTACTGCAGTGTAACTTCGCCTTCCCTGACTGATACACCTTCTGAGCTTTCTTTCAACACTAAATTGACCCAAACAACTTTTCTTGGTGAATCTTCTGTAGCCTTCTAATGTTGCGAGCCATTCAAAGAGTGTCCTATTTTAATGCTTTTAATCTATTTGTTTTTTGTGCAAATTGATGAGGGTCCAGGAGCAGATCTGACTATCCACGTAAGTCAAATGCAAAGGCTTTGTTGAAATTCTTTAGTGTGTAGGGACCTTTTTCTACTTACATTCACATTTCTAACTGGTTTTGGATGGTTGATATTTCTGGAAGTCTACCTCCATTTATGTGTGTGTGATGTCTTAGTTGAGATTCTTTAGTTGCTTGAAAGGAAGACATCCCTATAGTAGGCCACTATCAAAGGGGTCCCCAATGGTGTCTGCCTCCTGTTATACACTCCTTGTATAGTCTCATTCCGTAGCATATCAGGATTGGTCTTTGTGACCAGTAGCACATGACAGAAATCATAATCTCTTCTGGGATTAAGTTATTAAAGGTTGTGGCTCTCACCTTGCTTTCTCTCTCTTTTTAAAATTAATTAATTATTTTAAATTGAAGCATAATCGATTATACATATTTGTGGAGTGCAAGTTTACTATCAATAGTCGTATATGGTATGTGATAGTCAAATCAGGATAGTTAGCTTATTCATCATCACAATACATAATAATTCTTTGGGTCTGTTAACCAATTACTCATTAATTTCTTATTAAACCCTTTCCCCCCTCCCTCTTTCCACTTCTAGTAACCACAGTTCTGCTCTCCTTCTAAAAGTTCAATGCATTATTGTGATTGCTATTTCTTTCTTTCTTGTTTATTTATTTATTTATTTAGCTCCCACTTGAGAGTGAGGGCATGTGGTATTTCTCTTTCTATGCCTGGCTTGTTTCACTTAACATAATTTTCTCCAAGCTCATCCATGTTGCTGCAAATGGCAGAATTTTATTCTTTTTTATGGCTGAATAGTATTCCATTGTGTATATAACCACATTTTCCTTAACCAGTCATCCATTGATGGACATCTTGGTTGGATTCCATAGCCTGGCTATTGTAAATAGAGCTGCAATAAACATGGGAGTGAAGTTATCCCTTCGATATGATGATTTCCATTCCTTTGGATATATACCGAGTAGTGGGATTGTTAGATTGCATGGTAGTTCTATCTGTAGTTTTTTAAAGAAACTCAACACTGTTTTCCATAATTGCTGTACTAATTTACAGTCACATCAACAATGCAGAAGTGTTCCCCTTTCTCCACATCCTCACCAGAATTTGTTATTCTCTGTCTTTTTGATAATGGCCAGTCTAACTGGGGTGAGGTGGTATCTCAGAGTGGTTTTGATTTGCATTTCCCTGATAATTAGTAATGCTGAGTATTTTTTCATATACCTGTTGGCCATTTGTATGTCATCCTTTGAGAGATGTCTATTCATCTCCTTTGCCCATTTTTTACTTGGATTATTGGCTTTTTTATTGTGAAGTTGTTTGAGTTCCTTGTGTATTCTGGATATTAATTCCTCATTAGAAGCATAGTTTGCAAATATTGTCTTCCATTCTGTAGATTTTCTTTTCACTCTTTTGATTGTTTCCTTTGCCATGCAGAAACTTTTTAGTTTGATACAATTCTATTTGTTTATTTTTCCTTTTGTTGTCTGGGTGTTTGGGATCTTATTTTTAAAGTATTTGCCCAGCCCTACATCTTGGAGTGATTCCCCTATGTTTTCTTCCAGGAGTTTTATAGTTTTGGGTTTTATATTAAATATTTAATCCATTTTGAGTTATTTTGGTATATGGTGAGAGGTACAGGTCTAGTTTCATTCTTCTGC
Organism: Cynocephalus volans; assembly: GCF_027409185.1. Lineage (NCBI taxonomy): Eukaryota > Metazoa > Chordata > Mammalia > Dermoptera > Cynocephalidae > Cynocephalus > Cynocephalus volans. Next base: position 142,187,287 of record NC_084466.1, on the reverse strand, counting down.
ATATGGATGTCCGGTTTCCCCAGCACTATTTATTGAAGAGTCTGTCCTTTCCTCATTGTATGCTCCTGGTGCCTTTGTCAAAGATCAGTTGGCTGTAAATAAGTGGGTTGATTTCTGGGTTCTCTATTTTGTTCCATTAGTCTACATGCCTGTTTTTATGCCAGTATCATGCTGTTTTGGTTACTACAGCCTTGTAATGTAATTTGAAATCAGGAAGTGTAATGCCTCTGGACTTTTTTTTTTTCTTCACAAGATTGCTTTGACTACTCAGGGTCTTTTGTTGTTCCATATGAATGTTAAGATTGTTTTTCTCTTTCTGTAAAGAACATCATTGGCATTTTGATGGGAATCATATTGAATCTGTAGATGGCTTTGGGTAATATGGACATTTTCACTATGTCGATTCTTCCAAGCCGTGAACAAGAAATGTCTTTCCATCTTTTGGTGTCATCTTTAATTTATTTCAGCAGTGGTTTATAGTTCTCATTGTAGAGATCTTTACCTCCATGGTTAAATTTATTCCTAGGTATTTTATTGTTTTGGTGACAACTGTAAATGGGCTTGATTTCTTGATTTCTTTTTCTGTCAGTTCATTGTTGGAGTATAGAAATGCTACTGATTTTTGTATATTGATTTTGTATCCTGAAACATTACTGACTTTGTTTATCAGCTCTAAGAGTTTTTTGGTAATCTTTGGGATTTTGTATATATAGGATCATGTCATCTGCAAACGGGCAATTTGACTTTGTCTTTTCTGATCTGGATGCCCTTTCTTTCTTTCTCTTGCCTGATTGCTCTGGCAAGTACTTCCAATACTATGTTGAATAGGAGTGGTGAGAGTGGGGATCCTTGTCTTGTTCTTGTTCTTAAAGGAGAAGCTTTCAGCCTTTCCCCATTCAGGAGGATAGTGGCAGTTGGTTTGTCACACATGGCTTTTATTGAATTGAGATACTTTCCTTCTATACCCAATTTGCTGAGAATCTTTGCCATGAAGAGATATTGAATTTTGTCAAATGCTTTTTCTGTGTTTATTGTGATGACTGTATGATTTCTGTCTTTCATTTTGTTGTGGTGGTGTATCACATTTATTGCTTGCATTTGTTGAACCATCCTTGCATCCCTGGGATGAATCCCTCTTGGTCGTGATGTATTATCTTTTTGATGTGCTGTTGTATTCTGTTTGCTAATATTTTGTTGAGGATTTTCACATCTATGTTCATCACAGATATTGGCCTGTAGTTTTCTTTTTTTGTTGTGTCTTTGTCAGGTTTTGGTATCAGAGTGATAATACCAAATGAATGAGTTTGGGAGAATGGCCTCCATTTACATTTTTTTGAATAGTTTGAAAAGAATTAGTATTAATTCCTCTTTAAAGGTTTGGTAGAATTCAGTGGTGAAGCTATCTGGCCTTGCTTTTCTTTGCTGGAAGATTTCTGATTACTGCTTCAGACTTGTTGCTTGTTACTAGTCTGTTCAGTTTTCTATTTCCTCTTAGTTCAGTCTTGGTAGTTTGTATGTATTCAGAAATTTATCTGTCTCCTCCAGGTTTCAAATTTGTTGGCATATAGTTGTTTGTAATAGTCTGTAATGATTTTTTTGTATTTCTGTGGTATTAGTTGTGATATCTCCTTTTTCATTTCTGTTTTTGTTATTGGGTCTTTTTTCCTTTTTTCTTTTTTTTTATTCAGTCTGGCTAATGGTTTGCATATTTTGCTTATCTTCTCAAAAAACAACTTTTTTTCATTGATCTTTTTTTTTTTTTTTTTTTTTGGTCTCTATTTCATTAGTTCTGCTCAAATCTTTATTAATTCCTTCCATCTGCTAATTCTGGGATTGGATTATTCTTGTTTTTCTAGATCTTTGAGGGTAATATTAGGTTGTTTATTTAGAGTCTTTCTATTCATTTGATGTAAGCATTTATTGTAAAATTCATTCCTCTGGAGCACTTTTTGAAGAGAGAAAATCCCTCCTGGAGATTTGTTTTGTTACTTGTTGGGTGGAATGCTTTAGTTTGGGTTCTGGGTAGACTCTGTAGTCTCAGTAGTTCGAGGTAGACTTAGTAGTTCTGGTCAGACTCAGTAGTCTGGGGGCTGCTGATGGGTGTGGCTGTAGCCGAGGGTGGCTGGATCAATGTGGTGTGGGACTTGGGCAGCTATGGACGCATGGCATGGGGCTCTGGGGGCTCTGGCCAAGTGGTATGGGTCTCTGGCAGCTTTGTTTGCTCTCCAGCATCTGTGGCTGCATGATAAAGGGCTCTGGAGGCTGTGGCCAGGCCACAAGGGACTCTGGCAGCTATGGCCAGATGATGCAGGGCTTCAGCAGTGGAGCTCCAGAGGCTGAGGCCATGAATTGTGGGATTCCTGTCACAGAGCTGCATGGCGTGGGGCTCCCATGCTGGAAGTCTTTTCCTTTATTCTCTCTCTCTCTCTTTCTCTTTCCTGGGAGAAGCAGTCATCAAGGACTTGAGGCCAACCACAACCATGTGAGTAAAGCTAGAAGTAGATTCTCCAGCTTCAGTCATGCCTTGAAATGACTGGAGACCCAGCCAGCAGCACAGCTTGACTGTAATCTTGTGAGAGACCTTGAGTTGAACCAGTCAGCTGAACCACTCTGGCATTTCTGACCCTTATAAACTATGGTGAGATAATAAATATTATTGTTTAACCTGTTACGTTTTGGGATGATTTGTTACAAAGCAATAGATAACTAATACACTCCATGAAAACTGCTTAAATAAAGGGAAATTTGCTGTAAGAAATCAGGGAAATCCCACAGAACCTAGTTTCAGTCAGGCTTCCCCAGAAATGGAAAGTTGTCACTCAGCAAAGGTCAGTCATCCACTCTTTCTGGTTCTTGGTCTTTGGAGTGGCATGGTCTTTTGTGTCCAGTATGTACTGTTTCCCTCCTCTCGGTCCGTGTATTGATTTCTCTTGTTCTTGCTTTCCAAGAACATTGTGTGGTTTGGGTTGCCATGTATCTATAGCTGCCCTGATTCCACGTGTTCTTACTCCGATACCCAATCCAGCCTCTCTCAATCCCTGTGCTCCATAATACATTCTCAGGCAAGAATCTCATCAATCCAGTTTGGGTCAGATTGTCCATCATGACAATCAGCTGGGATAAGGCATCAGGTCACTGGCACTGAGAGTTTCCTTTGCCCAGGGTGAGAAATAGGCAGATTGTACGAGAAAAGGAAATTACCATGGCAAGCAAATTGATAACCACTTGCCCAGGACACTGATAGATTCTTTTTTAGAAACAATGAAACACATTGGAACATTGATTTCAATATCTTGTAAAAGTCAGAATTTTTTTGAGAAGTAAATATTTGCCCTTAATGTATCTGATTGCTAAGTTTGTTTTCCCACTTTCAACATTCATGAAGTAGGAAAACACCTGCAGTTTTATGCACCAATTCCTATGTTGGATGATACTATACCAGGCATAACTGCTTTCCTGGGACAAGAACCTCATTTCTGGATGGATGCTTAGTTTAGCAAAATGTGAGGAAGTTGATTATTAAGAATTTCATGTCTTGGAAGGCAAATACTGCAGTCAACAGTGTTGAGTATTAGAATCAGATGGACCTGAGTTTGCACCTGATTTTTTAACTGAATGATTTTGGACCTCTCTGAGCCTCAGTCTCCTCTTAGTAAAGTGGACATAATCTCTATCTCATAGGGTTTATATAGGAATTAGATGCATTGGCATATGTAACATGCCTTTTTAGGTAACTGGCACATATTAGGAGCTCCATAAAAGTTAGGTCATTACTGTGTTTGACAAAAATCTTTCAGATGAGAAAAAAAATATATAGGTTTATTTAATACTTCATTGCATACTTGGGGAAATGGTAACAGTATTTAATGCCTACTATTCTTGCCTTGAATATTGAGGGCTGGTCTTGAGAAAAATAAGTGAATTATACATTCTGTCTCTAACTGGATCATTTTTGTGACTCTGTGAAGTAGCAAGTCAGGTTGGCACACCTCCTGGAGACATGTGAAATTCAAGGAGCCTTGAGGCTTGTGTGAGTCCCATGTTGGACTGTGGGCCTCTCCTCCTCCAGCCTGTCCTAATGCAAATTCTACTCATCCTTCTAGGGGACTTTCAAATGCCACCTCTAGCACAAGACCTCTCAAATTCTTTCCAGTTTCAAGTGTGCCAAAGGGAAGCGGTGTTTTGGGACTTGTCTCTGCTTTGCTTTGCAGGCAATTTCTTTGCAGCAACTATAAAGGTTTAGGAGGCAGCCTGCTATGTTGTAGTAAAAGATAAAGGGTTTGGAGTCAATTTGAGTCCTAGCCTGAGCATATCAAAACTGTTAAAATTTGGGCATTTTAGTGAATCTTTACAGCTAAATGTCCTCACCTGAAAATGAGATGGTAACCCCTACCTTGATAGATATAATTGTAGTGATTGGAAATCATAGCATTTTGTTGACACCTAGCAAACATTCAATCAGTGTAACTAGTAGTTTTTATTTTATTTAGTCATATAATTTTATTAGTCAAATATTTATTAAAAGCCGACTTTGTCCCATCCCAAGGAAGGTTCTAGGCACTAAAAGTACAGACATCAGTAAACAAAAAAGGCAAACACCCTGGTCACATGGAGTTTACATCGTAAGTGCAGGAAGACAGACAAGCAAGTGTGTGTCAGGTGGCAATAAACTCAATGAAGAAAGATAAAATGCAGCGAGGGACAAGGAGAGAGGGAAGAGATATGGTTGCTCTTTTATAGGGAGCTATCTGGGAGGGCCTCTCTGATGGGCTTCCACTTGTGCAAGCGTCAGAGTGAAGTTCAGGAGTAACTCAAGTAGTTATAGGATTATAAAAGCTTCAGGCAGAGTGAACTGTGCATGCAAAGACCCTGGAATAGAAACATCCTTGGGTTTGGAGGAATAGTAAGAAGGGTAGTGTGGCTGGGGTGGAGGGAGAGGTCAGATGTGAAGAGGGGACAAGAAATTACATCATCTAGGGCCTATCGAAAGAGATACAAACTTAGACTTGGTAAGGAGGATTATTGCAGAGCAGAAGGGATGATTACATTGGGGGCGACTCTCTGACCATGGGTTTGGAGAGTATCTCAAGGGCTAGGCCAAAAGGGAATTTGTTTTCTCTTATAGAGAGGAGTAGACAAGACTGGAAAACACCAGGGGTGGAGAAATGGGATGAAAGCTGGTGTGATCAGACAACACATCAGAGAATGTTCCTCCCTGAGGCCAGCCTATTCTCAGGAGGGGCGTGTGCTGGTTCGGGCTGAGGAAGGACCAAAGTTCAGGGGCCTGGAGGAACGAGAGAGAAGCGTAACCAAAGTTTGATTAATAAGACTTTTGTTCTGATCAGTTCAGCTCATCATTTATGAGGCAATGAACAGAAATCTGGAGGATCTATGCCTGGCCTTGTCATGGGGAAACAAGGGAGGAGGGGCACCCATGAGTCTTGCCACTAGTTGCCAGTAGCACCCCTCCTCCCAGTTTTGACAACCAACCCAAAATATCTTCAGGTATTGCCACATGTCTTTCAGGGGGAAATGAAATCACCCCTGGTTGAGAACCACTGCTCTACAATTACCTCCTTCATTTCTCTCTTTTTAGATTGGGTCCACAGACCCCTTACCCTCCCACACATCAAAAGAAGACACAAAATTCTTGTTACTTCATTATGAAGAGCAATTTTAATTTGAAACTTGATGTCATATTAGGCTCCTGGCCTGCCTTTGTGGGTCTAAAGAAACTTCACTGAGGTGTTTATTTTAACTAAACACAAAGCCATTTGCTGAGCCTCTATCCTTAGCAATATAAAGAATATGTGAGCTTTGAAATTATGGATCCTTCTTTAACTTATCCTAGACTAACTAATGATGAGAGGTCCTTATCCACCTTGCCAAGATCATTGTGCATGTGTGTGTGTGTGTGTGTGTGTTTCTGTTCTTTCTTCTTCTGGCTATTAAACAAAAGGGCTGACTTAGAGGTTTCTAAACAGTCTTTCCAGCAACTTGATGTTCTAACTGAAATTCTAACTTTGGTTTGGAGATTTGCTGCTTTTAGGAGCATTTGCTAAGCATGTAGAAGTCTCCCATACACAAAATCTCTGCCTTTTATAGTCTGGCTATTTCCTCCTCTGAAATTTCCAGCTACATTTGATATTCTTCAACTATAGGTCTCTGTGGGTCTTCCTTCCATGGGCCTTGCAGCAGAGAACTGCTTTGGAACCTAGAATCCATTTTTCCATGCACATTTCTTTATTTTGTTAATATATTTTTGCTAGCAGGAATGATGAAACACTTAAAGTTGTGAGCTTTAAAAAGTGCATTTTCAGAGTCAGCTACATGAAAGAGAGAAAAAGCCAAATCCGTGTCCAAAGCTGTAGGATGCTCTTGATGAAGTGCAGCCCCCTTCCTTTGTCCTGTTCAAGCTGAGATAGCTTGGGTGGGGCTGCACCCTCAGTTGCCTTGGAAAGACCCTACAGCAATTGAGAACATGTCAGGATCTGGGTGGCACCTTCCAATTCACTCGTATTTGTTCCTTTCCTCAATTTCACGCCATTATTCCCACTTACAAAGCTTTCTCTTACATTGTTATCATGCCATTTCTCAGAAAAGTGAATCTGTGCGTTATAGACTCAATTCTGTCATCTTCTCCCACATACACTTAGAAGCAATAGGCTCTCTGACAGTCGGGGCAATGCTATTCAGGAGATGCTACATTTATTTCCCCAGCTGTCTGTGCCAAAGCACTCCCCCTCATTCTGCCCAGGGGTTGTCATGTGGCCTGAGACAGTCACTTAGCTTTTCTCCCCCGATCTTTTCCTTAAAAATGCAGACAAATGTGCCTTCTTTTTCTTCGCTGAGTAGAGTAGGAGGAAAGCAATGTTTGTAAAGTCAGCGAATTGAGGAAGGCTGAAATAGCGATGCTTTCTTTATATTACCTTTGCAGCTTCCTAAGATTAATTATTCATTCTCTGGGTGCCAACTGCCATGCTAAGCTCTTAATATGTTCTATTTCATTTGTTATTGTAACACCCTACCACATTAGTTCTATTATTCTTATCCCTTTACAGGTGAGGAAACTGAGGCTTAAGATAATACATCTGTCTCAGATCCCTACAATGGACTAATAAGTAAAAAACAATAAAAAAGGAGCAAACTACTGACATTTACTTTGCCACGGATGAGCCTCAAAAACATTGTGCTAAGAAGCTAGACATGAGACCGCCTATGATTCCATTTATGCAAAATGTCCAGAAAAAACAAATTTGTAGACAGAATATATATTAATGGTTGCCTAGAGCTGAGGATGGAAATGAGGATTAATTGTAAATGGACATGAGGGTTCTTATTGGAGGATGAAAATGTTCTAGAACTGATCTATGGTAAAGGATGCACTACTCAGTAAAGTTACTACAAATCATTGATATATGTATTTGAAATGGATGAATTTTATGATCTGTACAATACACCTCAATAAAGTTGTTAAAAACAAGAAAGCAAGAAAGAGAGACGAGAGAGAAAGAGAGAGAGAGAGAGAGAGAGAGAGAGAGAGAGGAGGACAAGAAGGAGGGAAGGAAGCGAAGCCTCATAGCTAGCAAGGAGCAGAATCCAAATTCAAATCCAGATTTGCATTTCTGAAGACCCTGATCTTAACCACTGTACTTTAAAGTTTTTCTCCTGTTCTGTCTTTTTTCCTCTTCTAGACTCCCTTTTAGTCTCCCTTTCCCTTTTCTCCTAAACCTAAATATATGCTGCTTTTGTCAACCTCCAGCCTCTTTACCAGGCTGACCCCCACACACCACGCCACTGGCACCCGCCTACAGTGAGGTGTGAGCACCCAGCACCTTCTGGGGTATTCTAGTGGACTTCTTGATTCAGTCCCTCTGAATCAAGCTTTGCTCTGGTGCCAGCCCAGTCTCATTCCTTAGACATTCAGGTATATTTTGACTTCCTAGGTTTGTCATTTGGCAATCTCGTAGATGTCAGGTGCCCTTGTTTTCTGCTACCATCTGCCTTTGGCTACTCTGCCCAACCACCTGGCTTCAAGGGCACGGATGTGGTCTCAGCAGTCTTGGCTAATGCCTCTGTGTGGCCTGCCCAGGCCTCTGGAATATGGAGTTATGCACTCATTAATTCATCCCTATAATTAACTCACTCCTCGTTTACATTTTTCTTGTTCCTTCAGTAGAGCCTACATAGATTTCTTTCTACTGTATTATAGACTAATCCAGACAAATGCAGATTTAGACATGAGAAAGGTAGTCAGAAAGTCCATATACTCTTTTGAAGATCAAGTGTCTGAGGTTGAATTGTATTAAATCTGGTACCATCCTGGGACAGAGAGAAGCTAAAATAATGATCAGTTTTGGGGGCTCCTTAGATTCCTCATTCTGCCTGTTATTAGTCAGGAATGATCTGGTTTTGAGTGACTGGAAACTCCACCTCAACATGCTAAAGCCTAGAAGGAAATTTATTGTCTCACCCAACTGAAAGGCCTAGGAACGCATCTGCTTTAGGAATGGCTGCATCCAGGTGTTTAAATAACGTTCCCGTGGCTGGTCTCTCTCTTTCTATGACCTGCTTTCCTTGCTGTTGCCTCCATTCAAAGACATACTTTTCCTTCCTGCTGAAAAAAGTCAGAAACTTCTTACTCAAGTCAGGGTACTTAAAGGAATTTCTAAATATCTAAGTCTTCCAATACACATTTCTCTTTTCACTGGCAATTCCTAAGCATGTAATCTTAGAACAGAAAAAAGTTTCAGGTGTTACTGTGTTTCATCCCCTTGGAGAAGACCTAAATGTAGAGAGGGTATAAACTGCTTAGAGTAGTAGCTTGAATCAGGAGCGTACACCAGGCTTCTATTCATTTTGGTGATATTTGTTTCCAATAGCCAATGTGAGTAACAGATGCTCTCAGTTATCAGAGCATAGGAAAAGGTGCAATCAGCTCTGACAGAGTCTGAGTTTAGTTCTTTAGTCTGAGTTACAACCAAATCAATGTGTGGGAATTTTAAAAAGATGTGTACCAGAGCTTTAAAACTGACATGTGGAACTGAGCCCGTGAGTCTCCAAAGGTACTGGTACCTCATAGTGAATTCAGCCATTTATCATGCCAGCCTCCAGCACTGGAGCTCAGCCTTGAAAAGACTTCTGATTTTGCCAGTGCTGATTCTCAAGTAACACTCTCACATGGGAGAGCATTTGCAGAAAGTGGCTGATGTCTTGAGCAGATGTAATATTCCCTGATGTGACTGAAATTGTCAACTTCCATGTGACAGATAATAAATCACCTTTAGAAAGGGGCACGCTGAGTGATGCAGCATTCACTATCAGCACCAGTGATTAAACTGTATTTGTGGCATTGGTTTTGACAGTAGGTATTATGATTTTTAGCCCCCAAACAATCCATTTCTAACGGGAATGGGCATACACCTTCATTTGTCAAACTCTTACCAGGAAATTTGAAAGGATTTCACTTCTTTGATAGTGGGAGAATCCACATGAATGTTCAAAATGGCAGGATATAGATCTTCAATTTGATAGACTAATTTTAATCTCGTATGTCCTGGAGACAGCATTTAGTTTCTATGCTACAGGTATTGCATCTGGACTTTACATTGGCCTCTCTAGCGGAAACACAAGGTTAAATGGAAGAGAGATGAGATGAAGGAATCTGGTTTAGTTAGCAGAGGCAATATGTATGATGAAGACAGTAATTTCCTGATTTGTGTAGAGCAGCCCTGCAGAATGTAGCAAGCATGCATTTGAAACTGATTCTTCTCCTAGAATGCATTCACCTGGGCTTTGGGGAAAAGGCCCACTAATTCCCCTTCACTGCTGAACTTTTTTGAATTTTATTGGCTGCAAAACAGAAAAAAAGCTCCAGCAAGAAATATTTTCTCTAAGCAGTATGTGAAACAATGAAAGTAGGGTTGGTAAATGATAGTTTTTCTTTCTTTCTTTTCTTTTCTTTTTTTTTTTTTCTTTATGTGCAGATCCCTTTTAGTTACTCCAACTACTGGCTCTTTAAGCAATATATGAGGCTAAAATTAAAGCATATTCTGCTACCAACCCCCAATATCCTACATTCTTATCTCTTTTTTAAGCTGATTTTCTTTCCTATGGAATAGTGTTTATTAGTTGGCTGCAGTTCTAGAGGCTAATGTATCTGGAAGGTACTTAATATAGTCTGCCAGTGAAATGGGCTGTGACGTACTTATTTTGGACATTGATTTATGGACTCTTTAATCTACCATGATGGTCTGTTACAGGCTAAAACAGAATGGTCTCCCTGGTACCTTGTGTCCAGAAGGTTCACAAGTACGTTAGGCCTCAGCTCTTCCAACAGTGCTACTGGAATTGGCCTGTTGTTAAGTGAGGCCAGAAGTTGAAAACACCCGTGAAGTAAGTGTGTCCTTTAAGACTTCACTTCTTTCCAGTGTTACTTGGAGAGTAAGAGCATCCAGTTTTTCTCGCTAAGTAGGTGGCCTTGGCTAAGTGCCTTGCTGTCAACAGTGCTGGTGGTGGGCAGGCCAGGCTGCTTCTGCACGAGATATTCTCTGAGGTCTCAGAACCAAAGGAAAATTGCTGGTGTATAGCCCGTTGACATGCTAAGCTTCACACTGTTTAACATCCTGTGTTTAAAGGGTATTCTTTGAAGCAATAACCTTTTAAAATTAATAGTGCTGTCCCCAAGCAGTAACCATTTTCTTAGAAATGTCGCTGTTCACCTTTAAGTGATACTGCACTTGTAATGATAAAAGACACAAAGTTGTCAAAGCAAAAAAAAAAAAAAAAAAAAAAAAGAATTAGAAATAAATGAATAAAGCAAATTTTAAAAAAGAAGTGACTAGCTTAAATAGAGGCATTCCTTCTTCATCGAGGCAAAGGCTTTTCCAGAAATCTGGGAAAGATGTAATTTAGAAGAAAGATGCTTTTTCTTTCCTGGTGGGGAGCTCCCTGCAGAGAATCCTGGTATACGCAGGCTGCTCAGAGCTCCTGGGAGAGAGAAAGTAGTGCCTGGGCCTTGAAGGTCATGTCAACTCCTTGATACATGTTACCAGGGGACTTGGAGAACACCCCGACAGTGCAGAAGGTGTTCCATTTGTCTCTAAATTCCTCCTGGGTGTCTGTTTTAGGGGCTAAGGATTAGAGGAGATTTTCTGCTCTTTTCCAGGTAATAGATTAATAGGATCTCTTAAAAAGTGGTAAGTGAGGGCTGGCTGTTTAGCTCAGCTGGTTACACCAAGGTCAAGAATTTGGACACCTGGAGCTTCCAGCTGCCAAAAAAAGAAAAAAGAAAAAAAAAAAAAAAAAACAACAAAACACCAAAAAACAAGGTGGGGAGTAAAAGGCTCAGAATTGAGAGACAGACATCAGTCAGGAGGGTTTTAAAGTCCTTTTTAGTTTCTTTTCAAAAAACCATGAGATATTGATCAGCTGCTACTTGTACTGTGTCTTCCGCCCAAGGCTGATGAGTGAATAACTACTAGTTACTAGTTATTTCTGGCATAAGAGTAAAACTGATGAGCCATCCTGCTTGGGGAAGGATGACAAAAATAGATCCATCCAAGATCTAGTTCTGTGGACACAACCCAGCCACTCTTCCTGCCCCTTGAGGTGACTGACTCTTCTCTTTTATGGGAGATGAGTGACCAATGACATTTGGGGCACCAAGAGGTGACTTTCCTTGACTTGCTAATAGAAATATTTCTAGAGCAATCCCATGAATATTCTCTTGATTTAGAGAAAGATATAAAAAGCAAAAAAAAAAAAAAAACATGATACTTTTGTTACTTCTCCTGGTTGTTACATATATAAACCATCTCTTGGGAGTGGAATGATCCTAGTCTTGAGGGGCCATGCCCTCTGGGAGTAGTTTATAAAGTCCGTGTTTTTGCACTTGAGAAGAGGAGACTTCAATGGCAATTGACTAAGACTATCAGCTTGTCCCTGGGTTCAATGTCTCTGATGTGGGAAGAATGCCTGGAAGCTGTGTTTTTAAGCCTCTAAAAAACATAAAGAACAAATGTTTGGTATTTACACTTGATGAGTCTAATTCTTTTTTTGTAGCCTAATCTTATGGCTTCTCATCTGCCCTCAAACTTTGTAACTTTGCCCCTCAGTGACTGTTAGCGTAAGTGCTCTTATTCCACATTCCTGGTCTCTTCTTTGTTTGACTGGCATCTTTCTCTAATGCTGCCTGAATTTTGTCTTGGTTCAGGGGGGATTAGCCCCCTTTTTCTTTAACTCTTTTTTGAGTAGGGAGGGATTTTCATTGAGTTCAGAGATGTCTTTGTTCATTTAGGCTGATACAAAAAATACTGTTTAATTAAATATAGTTTAAGACTGGGTGGCTTAAACAACAGAAATTTATTTTTCACAGTTCTGGAGTCTGGGAAGTCCAAGATCAAAGCTTCAGCAGATTCAGCATCAGGTCAGGGCATTCTTCCTGGCTCATAGAGGGAAACTTCTGGCTGTGTCCTCACATGGCAGAAGGGGTGAGGATATCTCTCTCAGGCCTCTTTTATAAGGGCACTAATCTTGTTCAGGAGGGTTCCACCCTCATGACCTAATCACTTCCTAAAGGAACCATCTCCAAATACCATCACATTGGAGGAGGGGAGGGGAGGATTTCAACATATGAATTTGGGGGGAAATAAACATTTAGACCACAGCAAGAGAAAACTGAACCAATTTGGAAAAATGTAGGACAGCAAAGTCAACCTGGACAAAGGAAATGAGTTTGACAGTCCCGTGCTACAGACCTGTTCCTCTACTTTAAAATCTCTAATCTCCTGTGGTGGGACCATCTCCTTCATACATCTTCATCTGGGGTCTCCCAGGGTTCCTAGTGCATAGTAGGTGCTCAGCATATGGTATATGAACAAATGAGAGTTTTCAATGGAATAATGGTACCTGACCTATTATAATGAATAGTTCTTTTATGGATTGTGCTTTTGATCTTGTATCTAAAATCTCTCTTCCTAACCTAGTCACTAAAGCTTTCTCCTATGTTTTCTTCCAGAAATTTAAAAGTTTTCATTTTATAAAGTTTATAGTTATAGGTGCTATGATTATTTTGAGTTGATTTTTGTATATGGTGTGAGGTATGGATATCCAATTGTTTCAGTCCCATATATTGCAAAGATGATACTTTCTCCATTGAATTGTCTTTGCATCTTTATCAAAACTCAGTTGTCTATATATGTGTGGGCCTATTTTTAAATTCTACTTTGTTCCACTGATGTATTTGTTCATCTTTATGTTAATGCCACACTGTCTTGCTTACTAGAATTTTATAATAGGACTTGAAATCAGGTGATGTTAGTCCTTCAACTTCATTCCTTTCCAAAGCCATTTTGGATTTTTCTGATGATTGGTACTCAGCTGAATGCTTAAGGATATCTCTGCAAATCTCTGGGATGCCCTTTCTGTTCGGCTCTCTTCCCTGGTCCTCTGCCCTGTGAACTCAAACTTCCTTGGTCTCCTAAGACTCTCAGCTATGTCTCCTCAACTCTATGAGTTAACACAGCCTCTGACAAGGTTGCTCTTCCTGCACTGTGGCCTGAAGATGCTCTAAGCAGGATGTTGAGTCAGTCATAAGGTTCACCTCTTTTCTTTCCTGTCTCTCAAGTATTACTGTTCTTTGTTGCCTGATGCCCCATGTCTTGTAAACCATTGTTTCATATTTTGTATTTGTATTTTTGGTTGTTTCAGGATGGAGAGAAAAGCTGTTACTCCGTCTTAGTCAGAAGTGAAGGCACAAATATGGCTATTTTTGTATGTAGTCTACTAGAGAAGGTATCAGAAAAATTAGAGATTCTAACACTTCTTACATTTTTTATGTTGGCTTTAATCATTTGGGTTAATGTCTACACGAAGTTTGGAAATAGTCTTAAGAGTTTTGGCCTATCAGTGGTTGTGTCAAAACAGAACAAAATGCAGTTGTTCCAATTCCCATGTAATTAATGGCAGCACAATGTTTGGTAACTTGTGGACATATGGCGAGTTATGATAGAGCAGACGTAACAGAGTATATTTCTTAGAGATGATGCTTGTCAAGGTCAACTTAATTCTACAAAACAGAGAGGAGTGATATAGTCTGTTCTGTTTGAGAAACTGCAAATATTTCATCCCAGAGAAGTGTAGTATGTGTGGTAGGGGGCAGGAAAGAGAGATGAGGGGCCGGGGCAGTTGTTAAAAGATAAGGCTAGAACAGTAGACAGAGGCTGGACACAGCCTTGCACACAGTGCTATGGAATTTGAATTACACCGAGGGCAATGGAGAGTCTGATGAAATTTGAAAGAGTTTAGTGACATTCACACTTCACAAATGTTGCTCTGGTTGAATGGGGCTTGGGAGTATTCAGGTTATATGCAGAAGATTCTTTAGGAGTTATTGGAATAGTCTTGCTGAGGATGGAGGAAGACCTTAAAGAAGCATTGGCCATGGGACTGGAGAAAAGCCGTTAAGTTCAAGAGAGACTCAAGAAGTAAAGTTGGTGGGAACTTGCAACTGAACAAACATATTTGGGGACTGGAAGGAGAAAAAAGGAGAGAAGCCAAAGATGACTCCTAGTTTTCTGACCTAAATAAATGAGATAAATTGGAACTACTGAACAAAGGGAAGAGTGTGTGTGTGTGTGTGTGTGTGTGTGTGTGTGTGTGTGTGTGTGTGTGTGTTGTGTGTGTGTGGTGTGTGGTGGTGGTAGTGGTGGTGGTGCTTGTGGTGGCAAATATAGCTTCCATTCTGTCAGTCAAATAATCTTTAAAAAGATGGCATGAATTAATGGTTTCAGTAAAAGTGATGAACGAAATCTCACTGGACCTCTGTGACTCAAGTGCCCATTTCTAAGTCAGATCTCTGTGTACAGGGAGATAGCTTATTGTGATTGAAGAGACTAGGATCACATGACCTCCCCAGATCTGGGTATGGTGTCAGCCACACCAGAGTCACACAGACTGAGTGTGATTCACCCTCTCTCCCCTTCCAAGCAAATCTGCAGTGCTGCAATAAGACTGGGGATGACTGCTCAGCAGGCAAACACAATTCACGTCTCCAATAATTCACTTCCAGTTCTAGAGCAGCAGCTGTACGTCTGCTGAATGATGTTGCTTAACTCCAGCCACTCTTTAGATCCTGTCTCACATTGCTTCTCCATCGCAACAACGTGATAGCTTGTCACGGGGCATCATGACTTCTTCGAGGAGGGAAGATTGATTGTATACATCATTATGATGCCCTACAGTGGAGCCAGCTTCAACTGATTTACAGCCAAGGAAAGAATCCAAATCCTGGTCTGCATTCATAGTGTGAACTCAATGTGACTAATAAATGCCTCCTGAATAACAATGTCATATTGACAATTAAATTTATATAATGTGCATGGAAATGATAGAATTGCATGGTTTTACTGAAACATGGGTTATTAGAACTGGCAGGCACCTGTGGAATAACCTAGCCAAGTGTTGTTCACACTTTTGAATTCTAGGTCCACTGTTGACCTTAACATTTTTCTACCCTCATACGAGAGATATTTTATTCAGATAATGCCTGATGCTTGCATGAATTCAAAAACCTCTGAGGATGGTCTTCTGGCAGTTCCCAGTCTAATCCAGCCACCTTCATTTTGACAGTTGAGGAAATGAAGGAAATTGAGAACAGAGAGAAGCGATTTGCACAAAGTCACATTGGCAGAAGTAGAACAAGAGCCTGGTCACTTGGGCCCTTCTCCCAATTTTGAGGTTTTTCTACTGTATTAGGCTGAACCTATTGCATGTTCCATTGGTAAAGAAGGACTTAGGGTTTTAAAAAATAATTTTAAGATTTAAGGAGGACTTACTAGAGCCATTTTTTAGGCAAGTTGGACTTTTAAAAAATTTTGTTCTTTTTATTCTACTTTTTAGAAGATATCCACCCTTGTGATGATTCTCTAGTGAACATTTTCTACAGGTGAGCAAATAAGCAAAGACACTTCCCAGATGCTAATAATGTTAATAGCTATTGATTTAATAGACTGAGAAGGCAGAGTGTTACCAAAAACAATAACAAAAGCAATAGTAAAATAATCTATAGCACTAAATTCTTTATAGAAAGGGTAATCATCTAACCTTTCAGACCTTCAAAAAGAATCCATGCTGGCTTCTAGGAGTGGCTCAGGCTTTCTTAAAAGCATCCCTTTCTCTTTCAGCTAGGGTAGGGATCAGCAAACTACAGCCTATGGGCCAAATTTGGTTTTATTGTTTCTATAATAAATTTATTGGAACACAGCCAAAGCTATTCATTTATAAATTTATTGGAACACAGCCAAGCCCATACATTTATATATTGTCTGTGGATGCTTTTGTGTTACAATGACAAATTTAAGAAGTTATGATGGAGAGCATATGGTTTGCAAAACCTGAAATGTTTACTATTTGACCCTTCCCATAAAAAGTTTGCCATCCCTTGTCTACAGTAATAGTTTGTGAACTGTATCCTCCAGAGATGTGTTAATTCACTGAAATGGAACTTAAAATCCCTTTTTACTGGGGCATGGGTGTCAGTGGACAAGGTTTTGGGGGGCTTAATTTACTTCAAACAGAGCAGTTCTGCTTTTATCTCCATTATGTATTGGGTTTTCACAGCTGAGTCTGTGCTAGGTAAGGGTGATGAGAGAACTGGAGACATTGGGTCAGATTCCTGGAGAGCCTGTGAATGTTTGTCCAACTGCTGATCCTGGTAGGAAAATCTAGGTTCCTGTGAAAGTAAATTTGAGCATTTGGAGCTTTATTTTCATATGGGAAACAGAAATTCTTCTGCTTGCTGCAAAATTGTATTTCCTTGATGAGTTAAAAAGAAGCTTATAAGTGGAATTGCACTGGATATTTTACTTAAGTATATCTTATAATGAATGACCATAAAGTTTGGGTGCAAGATAAAATAGGTCTATAAAAATAATCTATCACAGTTGATATTTTGAGTGTGGAGAGTTTGATTAATGATGCAAGAAGTGACTGAAGCATATTACCTCATGCAAGGAAGTGCCTACTTACCAGGGAAGTACAAATTGTATTTTTGTGATACTGTTTCCTGGTTTTTGAAACAACTTCCTTGCATAACTGGTTCTAACATGACCTTAATGTCCATGGTAAGTAAAAGAGAGAAGCTATTGTTTGATCATTTAAAAAGTTACTTTTTTAGTAACTTTTGATCCAGTTCTGATAATGGCAGAGTAGTTTGCATCAGCTAATTATTCCATTAACAATACTTATAAACTTTTGGACAAAATATAAAATAAAAAAATATTTGAAGGCACTATAGGGTAACCCAAAGCAGGCAGAAACCAGAGAGGATTTAAAAGGATTTGAAAGAAGGAAACTGCACTGGATGAAATGCACATTTATATGGCTTTTCTCTTTTGGTCTCCCAAAATATATGTCATGAGGCAACTAGAACTGAACCGGAAAGGCACAATATTACTGGCTTGACATGTTACAAGGCAGAATTCAGAGCTGTCAAAGAAGCTGGAAAATAAGGAAGGATATTCTAGAATGTACATGGGAGCCCCCAAATATGCATATAAACTCTGCTCAGATCCTTGGATGACTCTGAACTGCATATGCACAGGGGAGGTTCCAAGGGGCCCAGCAGAAAACAATAGCTGGGAGGTTGAAAGGTTTAAGGAGAGCTTCCATTTTCTGCTTACTGTAGGAGACGGAACTAAGAGTTTTACTCCTTCCAAGTTAGTGGGACTTGGTAAACACATTGAGATTTCCATTGAAATCCCACCATATCTCTGGTCTAAGGAACTTGCATTAGAATAAAGGGCAACAACCAAATAGATTCACTACTACAAAAGGTAAAATCTAGCTTCCCCATGGTGACAATGTCAGTCAGTTGTCTGGCTGTCTGCTGGAACAAAAATCAACACTCTTCAGAAGAATATGACAGAATCTAGTCTCTACAATGTATTATGTACAAGGTCCATCCACTGTGCTAAAAAAAATTATTAACATGCAGAGAAACAGGAAAATGTGATCCATAGTCAAGAGAAAAAGCAGTAAATAGAAAAAGATGTAAAATAATTATGATTTTGAAGTTAGTAGACAAGCACTTTAACGGTATTATAAATATGCTCAAAAATTTAAAAGGAAAATAGTCATAATTATTGAACAGATAGAAAATTAATAAAAAATAAAACTGTAAAGAATAGAATCAAAAGAAATTCTAGAACTGAAAATTAAAAAATGAAACATTTTCACTGGATATTTGCCCTTTCCTTCTCACATTTTTAAAATCTTCCTCATTGGGCCAGCCACAGATCCATTTGGATAAAAATGCAACTACATGTGTTCTTACTCTTTGTAGAAATACTATATTTGTTCTTTAACTTGCTGTCGGAATACCTAACTGCCTGTGTATAGGAAAAATATAAAGAAATACAAGGTTCAGAATATAGTTAACCTCTGGGAGGAGAGAGGGTAACATGGTAGGAAAGGAGTATACTGGGAGCTTTAACTGGTAATATTTTACTTTTTAAGATAAGTGCTGGAATATAGATATTTACTGTATTATTCTTTATTTCTTTCTGTAGATCTTAAGTATTTCATAATATCCTTATTTAAAGAAAGACCTCATGAAAATGCAAATGGAGCTGTCATTAATTCCCATTTTACTTATATCGGTTTTCTTTCCTTGTAGTAATAATAATAATAATAATAATAATAATAATAATAATAATAATGATGATGATGGACCATGAGCAGTTGGGAATTTTGGCAGGAGTGGGGTATAATAGTGGAAAGCGTGAAGTTGGAACTTGAGAAAAGTGTCTCAGATGGGACCCCCAGATATCAGATGTCTCAGGAACTCTGGAGGTTTGTTATGTAATGGAGAAAGAGAGTTTACAAGAAAATGGGGGGAGATTCTGGCATTAACTTCCTGATTGGTGAGTTTTGTCTTTTGCTGCTTTGGTTTGAGAAGATGCTTCCAGAAACAAAGGATTAACTTGCTACCTTGTGGGGCAGTGCTGCACAAGGATAGGCAGTCAAGAGAAATCCAGGAGAAATATGGAGCTTCTGCACAGGTGGGCTGGAAAGAAACTATCAATGTCCATTTCTAGGGAGGTTCCTTGTAAGCTCAAGTTCCAAGCCAATGTCTGGGGCTTGGACACAGCTGGCAGAGGTAATGAACTAAGTTTACCATTCTGAGGCAAGAAACTGTTCAAAGTGGGGGTCTGAGTGAGACCACACAAAGAAATATGGAGATAGGGACCAAGGCTCAGGAAGTCTGGAGATCAAGTCTATATTAATAATACTAACAGTGATTAACATTTATGTAGCATTTACTGCATAAAGGGTTCTAGGCACCCTTTGAATCCTTTGCTTGGATTATCTCACCAAATCCTCAGAACAACGCTATAAGAGAAATCTGAGGCTCAAGATCATACAGTAACAGGAGGAGGTGAAGCTGGGACTATAATTGAGCCTGTCCGACCCTAGAGCATGTACTTAACTGTGTACTGTTGCCTCAGTATAATGCTGAGGAGTAAGAATGTCTATGGCCAGGAGATGATTCCAATCCACGATCAGAGTGTCCAAAATTCAAGAGTCTAGAGAACAGATGGAGCTCTTCAATTAAATGCCAGTATCACTTCTGTTAGGGCTGAGCCCCTGCCTGCCTATCTGAAATAATTTTCGCGGGTGCAGATGATGTTTTTCTGGGCTTGAAACTTAAGCAAATTTTGAAACCCTCTTTAATAGAAGTAATGCAAAAATGTTTGTTTTAAAAATTTTGCAAAAAATATATGAGCATGTAAACACATAGTTGGCTTTCTCTCAGGGCCTTGGAAGGGGCCCATGCAGGTGGGGAACCCTGAAGATTAAGCTTTCTCAGTGGCAGTTGGCTGCAGGCTGTGTGTCTGGGCATCACATGAGACCTTTATTAATGTCTATCTCTTCACATAGAAAGAAACTATGTAAGTAGAGAGGATATGTGTTTTTTGTTCATTATTTTATGGTCACATAGTAGACACTCCTTTGTCTTTTAAGATTCTAGGGTGATCTTTATTTTTTGCCTTCTGTTAGAAACATCTTTTTTAGGTTGGGGATATAGAATTCAGAGTCCAGTAGGGAAATGGAAGGCATTCTAAGTCATTTAAAAAGAAGGAAGTTAATGCTGGGAATTGGTTAGCCAGGTGATGGGGAGCCAAGAAGCCAAAGAGAAGATATCGTAGCACCTCAGAGATTAGCAACTGCAGTGAGGTACTTCCACCCTTAGGGATGGGAAGATGAATCTAGGAGGTGGGGTTACTAGAGTCCAGAAGCCGGGGCCATCTCACAGGAGCTACAGACTTGGTGGGAACTACCCCACAGGAATGGGGACCAAGAAAGAGGAGCTTTCTACAAGGTGCCGGGACAATGGAGGAAGAGGCAGCCACTTTCAGGAAGGCTGCTCAAGGCAGAGGGAGAAACGTGCTGGTTTCTCCCCTCCTCCCAACATTCAGTCTTGCATCAATGCCTTCTACTTACCCAGAGCCCACTGGCCAGGGAGCCTGGGGAACATACTTTTCTACAGTACAGAATAGAACAGGGCAAAGATTGGAAAGAGATTTGAAAGTCACAGTTCTCAGCACAAGACACAAGACATTTAAGGAGTGTTACTAGCTGACTTGTGTCCCCCTTTCTCAAATTCCCGTGTTAAAGTCCTAACTCCCAGTATCTCAGAATGTGACTATATTTGAAGATAGGAATTTGTTTTTTTTTAAAGAATAAATTTAGAAAAATCAAATTTAACAAAGTTTAATTTGAGCAAGAAAAGAGAAAAAAATAAAAACAATTCACGAATCGAGTAGCCCCTAGAGTCAGAAAAGATTCAGAGGGACTACATCTGAGACCGCATGGTGCTGTAGACTGGATGTCCCCCAAACTCATTAAGGTGCAATCTCCACTGTAACTGTTGAAGGTGGGAAATCCTATTACGGTAATTGAAAGGTGGTGCCTTGAAGAGGTGATTAGATTGTGAATGGATTAATGCATTTGATGATTTAGTGGTGGTCATGAGTGTGGTTCTAAGGGCTTTAAAAGAAGGAATAAGGAGTTACTCTCTACTCCACCCTTCTTACCCAGTGACATGCTGCATTGCTGTAGAGTCACCTCACCAGATGCATTCCCCAGACTTTGGACTTCACAGCCTCTGAAACTGTAAGCAATAAATTCTGTTTTCTTATGAATTACCCAGTTCCAGGTATTTTGTTATAAGCAACAGAAAGGGGAGTAATACACATGGTCATTTAGATTTACAGACAAAAAGAGAAGTGACTGTACGGAAAAAGGAAGTGAGGTACAGAATAGTTGACCACCTGCAGTTGACTGAGATTCAGCCGTCCTCACAGAAGCACACTTCTAAGTTATGTTCTCAATTTGACCGTGTGCTTATGTACTCAGGTTGCAGTTCATAAGAGCTCAAGTATTAAAGTACAGAGGCTTTCTCAGCTCAAATTTTTTTGGTTTGATCTAATAAGATCATTAGGGGTATGGGCCTTAATTCAATATGACTGGTATGCTTATAAGAAGGAGAAATTTGGACACAGATACAGACTGAAGACCATGTGAAGACACAAGGAGAAGATGGCCATCTCCAAACTGAGTAGAGAGGCCTCAGAAGAAATCCTGCTGATATCTTGATCTTGAACTTTTAATCTCCAGAATCATGAGAAAATAAATTTTTCTTGTGAAAACACCCAGTCTGTATACTTTGTTATGGCAGTGCTAGCAAATTAATACAAGGAGGCTGAAGCATTCTGAGAGACAGTATGTTCCATTGTTGTCCCTGGAGATTGTCTTCAGCACTCAATGATTAAACTTGATTGTTCCCAGATTTCTTCAGCTTCCCATTTGCAGAACTCAGTTAGGTCTCTCCTGCAGATGGGAACCTCATCCATCATCATTTGATTCTTCTTTTATTTCTGAGGTTCCAGGAGATTCTTGCTGTCTCCTCCATGCATGGAGCACATCAATTAGTCGTCTAATTTCAGGAAGCAACCCCTTATCTGTGGGCCAGGAAACAAAGAGGTGGTGAAATTGGCTTCTGAAATTGTCCAACTCCTCAAAGCAAAACAAAAACTCTTTTTGGAGCTGCTGCAAATCCTATGTGGCAATGGTTAAATAATAAATAATTTCCTTCAGACCAGATGGCAATTTGATGCTTTAGAGGCAAATTGCTACCTTTTCATTTTCCCTTTGCTGCACCACAATTCACGTGGATCAGAACAACGGGAGCAGGAGGAAGAACATTCTGCATTTTCTCTCCATCTGTTCCTGGGAGGCCAGTGTGATAGCAATATGGCATTCACTGCAGGATGACAACACAAGGCTCCAGACTCAGACCAGCAGAATCCTATTATATGATAGGAATTTGTACTGCTAGGCCCTGGAGGGAAATGAAAATATGATCACTGTGTCCAGTGATGTAGTAAATAAAACATGGTATTCATCCATAAAACACCAGGGCTCAAGGCCTGGCAAAGGGACTTCCCATCTGTGTGACCTTGGGCAAGTCACCTTCTCTTCCTGGACATGAGCATTATCTCATCTGTTCAGTGGGGACAATCCCTGGCTTACTGACATATTGGGCCATTGAGGTGATTAAATGAGGTACTTTCTGACAACATGTCTAGCTCTAAATGTGCACATGGAAGTTGTGATTATTGTTTTGTTATAATTCCAGACTATAAAAACAAAGTTTTAGGGACACACAACTCTTTTCTGCTCTCTTCTGCTGAATTCACAGAGAGGCAAACATCACCCTGAGCCATCCAAGTCACTGGGTAATTTATGATTAAAAGTCTTAGCTTCATCTCATAGGGGAGATATTAAAAGTGCTAAGACAAACTAGAATGGTAATTTCCTTTAAGAAAATCCACATTCAAAGTATTCCTAAATAATTTGCTTGACTATAGTGTTATTCATATAGCAGGGTAATTACTTTTGTCAGCTTTATTGAGGTATCATTTACAGACAATAGAATTCACCAACTTTAAGAGATTTGATAAATGTATGCAGTCACAAAACCACCACAATTGGCAGGGTAATCTTTGCAGATAATGATTTATAATCTTCTCTCTTTTTATTTTCCCAAAGGGGTAGCAGGCTCTAGCTTCCTGGCTTAGGGGAAGTTTGTGACTATGCCAAGGGCAGACAAGGGCGGTAAGATTTGTCTCTTCCTAGCTTTGATTTTCAACATGCCCAGCCATCGGGGAGCTTATGCTGGTTATCTTGGAGGGGAAGAAAGGGAGTGTCTAGAGAGAAAAGAGTGAAGATGATGATGAACATGATAGTAATGAAGATGATTGAATGCCAGGCCCGAATCTGGGGGCTTTTCTATGTATGAGAAAAGTGAGGCATAGAGAGGTAGAGGCTCTTAGCCAAGGCGACCTGGCTCATAAATGGCAGAGCCAGGGTCTGAACCCATGGTCTGCTCCAGAGCCTAGTCTTTGAAGATAAATGAAAGGATTTCCCCAAAACTAGAATGAAATTTCCAGAGTCTGGAAAAGTGAGAGAGAAACTATGGTTTTTGCAAGCTGTGGGAAGCAATGTCCTGCTTTTTCAGGAAAGAACAATCTCATCAGAGAAATCCAGGCTGAGAAAGGACCTTACAGACTAGGATGATGGATTTGTCAGGGCTAAACGATGTGAAGGGACACCCCAGTGTCATGGTGCTGGGTAGGGAGTCTGTGTCTTTTGCTTTATACTTGTAGGAGGATCCTCAAGACTGATGGAGCTCATTGGGGAAGGGTATGCAGAGATTATTAAGTAGACTTAATTTTTTTATGTTCTTAAAATTAAGTTAATCATACTTAAAAATATAAACTCTTATTTTATATCACTTTGAAAATGGGAATTGATACCCACAGTTCAAATGCCATAGTTCAGTAATATCCCCCAAAGTGGGATCCTTCTGCTCTTGAAACCATTGTTTTCATTAAACTTTCCTTCCTGGAATGTTAAGGGGGCAAGAAAGACAAACAGCTAAGATAAACGCATGAGATATACCCTAGAAAACAAAATGATACAGAAACACCAATGCTGATTTCCCAATTTCTCATATCCCCAGCTGTTATCTTCTGGATATAACCTGGTGGTTAAAACAACATAAGAGAGTTTCAAGATGGCGGTGGCTGCAGCGGCTGGCGCGGAGTAGCTGAGGTGGAAAAGGCGGCCACTGGGCCTCAGGCAGCCGGGAAACTTGTGGACCCTCCTCTTGCCATCTCTTAAGGGAGGACTGCTGTTGCTGGCCGGTCGTGGGGGGTGACCGCCACTTTACCCCCGGCAGGAAAGGCTGCCTCATTTACAGGCAACAGCTTTGAAGTGTGGAGCAGGAAAAGAACTGTTTCTTAGCTGCAAAAGCGAGTCTCGAAACAGGGAACACGGCTCCAGGGCTGCTGTGGATGCAGCCAGGATCCCGGAGGCCGGGGCCGCACTGAAGGCGGCCAGCTGCCCTATTCAGGATTCGAGGTTTCAGGCCGGCATTAAAGAAGATTCCTGGGAGCGCCCGAGCCGCGCCGCGACTGAACAGCCTGAGGCGGCAGCGGAGAGAACGGGAAAGCGGCAAAACAGAGACAGAGAGAGAGCGCCCGACCTGGCACAGCACTGTGAGTGACCCCTGGCACAGCTCTGTTCGGGGGGCTGTCGCCCACCCGGCTCCCGCCTGCACCACCAGGCCACTGACCGCCCTGGTGCTGCCTCCATTTTCCCAGGTGCGGGCAGCCCCGCCCAGCTCGGCCATCACTGAGCCCTCCCACTTGCTTGGCCTGGCGCGGGGCTTTCTGGAGCCTGCGGACCGGCCTCCTCTCCCACTCCCTCCGCGGTTCTCTGGCGGGGCTGGTGACGGTGGGCGTCCCCGGCCAGTGTCGGGAGGGCAAGGAAGTACGGGCGGGCCGACTGTCACTCCACCACACACTGGACTCCGGCCCCAGGTAAACTCCCTGTTACTGGGAGGCAGATACCATCTCTGCGGCCACCAGTTTGGAAAAAAGCCTAACGAATTTCTGGTTGGGAATAGTGTGGTAGGAGAGTTCCCAGGCCTGCTTGAACCTGCCAGAGACCAGGCTGCAGGTGGGTGCTAGACTCGGTTATACTGGGGGGATACAAGGGTGAACAAGACCCGAGAAAGATCTACATAGTGCTACAAAGGCACCCAGAGAGACCGGTCGTCTGTGCCTAGCAGAAACCTGGTAGACTTCCTGGGCGAGGCGGTGCCGAGCAGGGTCTTGAAGGCCCAGCTGATAGACGAGGGGTGCAGAAGACACGCCACAGCCCAGCACAATGCGCACAGAGTGGGGAGACGTGCGGCCAGGGAGGTGGAGACTCGACAGAAACCACACACCCGGTGGGGTCGCCACTGCATGATCTAACAGCCTGGGCCAGAGCACACGGAACAGGGAGAAGTCCTGCACAGGAAGTGAAAGCTCAACAGAGATCACACACACTGGGTTATGTGATCCACCAGCCCAGCAGAGTCCAAGCTGACCAGAAAGGTGGCTCCCCGGAGAAGCCCGAGACCCGAGGCAACCACACACACAAGGCACTAGAGGCCAACTGAGCAGTCACGGAGGGAGCCATACGAAATTGGCAACCACAGCAACATCCTAGTTAGTCATTAGTCTCAAACCGGTGGACTATGAAACCCCCTGCCACAATGAATAAACACCAAAAAAAAAGATACCAGAAATACAAAAAATCAAGAAAGTACACCACCAAAAGTTAATAAATCTCAAACTCTAGATCCTATAGAACAAGTAGCCCTTGAAATAACTGATAAGGACTTTCGAGTGATAATTCTAAGGAAACTGAATGAGATACAAGAAAACTCAGCTAGACATCATGATGAAATGAGGAAAAGTGTACAGGATCTGAAAGAGGAAATGTACAAGGAAATCAATGTCCTGAAAAAAAATGTAGCAGAACTTGCTGAACTGAAGAAGTTATTCAACGAAATAAAAAACACAACGGAGAGTTTAATCAGCAGGCTTGTCGAAGTTGAAGAGAGAACCTCTGAACTTGAAGATGGGCTGTTTGAAATAACACAAGCAGACAAAAAGAAAGAAAAAAGAATCAAGGACATGGAAGAAAATCTGAGAGAGATATCAGACAACCTTAAGTGATCAAATATCCGAGTCATGGGTATTCCAGAAGGGGAGGAAAATGGAGATTCCATTGAAAACATATTCAACAAAATAGTGGCAGAAAACTTCCCAGGTATAGGAAAAATCACAGATCTTCAGATCCAGGAAACTCAATGGTCTCCGAATGTATTCAACCCAAAAAGACCTTCTCCAAGACATGTCATAGTCAAATTGGCAAAACTCAGAGACAAAGAGAGAATCTTAAAAGCTGCAAGAGAGAAGCATCAAATCACCTATAAGGGAGCCCCAATCAGGTTAACATCAGACTTTTCATCACAAACCCTAAAAGCTAGAAAGGAATGGGATGATATTATCAAAATACTAAAAGACAAAGATTGCCAGCCAAGAATACTCTACCCTGCAAGGCTATCATTCCGAAATGAAGGGCAAATAGTATATTTCTCAGACAAACAAAAACTGCGGGAGTTCACTACCACAAGACCACCCTTACAAGAAATCCTCAAGGGAGTACTGGGTTTGGTTCCTGAAAAATAACTACCACTGCCATAAAAACCCAAGAAAAATCTAAACCCGCTAGTACAATAAAAATGGCATTCATGAAGAGAAAACAAGCTAACAAAAACACTATCTACAACCTAAGGAACCAACAAACACAGAAACCAAACAGTAAATCAGAAATCAAGCAACAAAAGACACCTAAGACAACCAAACAACCAATAAAATGCTAGGAATAAATCAACACCTTTCAATAACAACTCTTAATGTAAAAGGCTTAAATTCCCCAATTAAAAGACACAGACTGGCTGACTGGATCAAAAAGCAGGACCCAACTATATGCTGCCTACAAGAGACCCACCTCACCCATAAAGATTCACACAGACTAAGAGTGAAAGGATGGAAAAAGATTTACCATGCAAACAGAAAAGAAAAACGAGCTGGAGTAGCTATTCTTATATCTGACAAAATAGACTTTAAACTAAAAACCATAAAAAGAGACAATGAGGGACACTACTTAATGATAAAAGGACTGATCCATTAAGAAGACATAACAATCATAAATATGTACGCACCCAATGTTGGAGCAGCCAGATATATAAAACAAACTCTATTAGACCTAAAGAAGGAAATAGACACTAATACCATAATAGCAGGGGACCTGAACACCCCACTGTCAATATTAGACAGATCATCTAGGCAAAGAATCAGTAGAGAAACACAAGATCTAAACAATACTGTAGACCAATTGGAATTGGCAGATATCTACAGAACATTCCACCCAACAACCTCAGAATATTCATTCTTCTCATCAGCACATGGATCATTCTCCAGGATAGATCACATATTAGGTCACAAATCAAGTCTCAATAAATTCAAAAAAATTGGAATTGTCCCATGTATCTTCTCAGACCACAGTGGATTAAAACTAGAAATTAATAACAAACGAAACTCTGGAAACTATACAAACACATGGAAATTAAACAGCATTCTACTTAATGACATATGGGTCCAAGAAGAAATCAAGCAGGAAATCAAAAAATTTATTGAAACTATTGAAAACAATGATACATCATACCAAAACCTGTGGGATACTGCAAAAGCAGTATTGAGGGGAAAATTTATTGCATTAAACGCTCACTTCAGAAGAATAGAAAGATGGCAAGTGAACAACCTAACACTTCACCTTAAAGAAATAGAAAAACAAGAACAATCCAAACCTAAAGTTACCAGACGGACAGAAATCATTAAGATCAGAGCAGAACTGAATGAAATTGAAAACCAAAAAACAATTCAAAAGATCAACGAATCAAAAAGTTGGTTTTTTGAAAAGATAAATAAAATTGACAAACCATTAGCATGGCTAACAAAAAAAAGAAGAGAGAAGAC
Source organism: Cynocephalus volans (assembly GCF_027409185.1). Taxonomy (NCBI): domain Eukaryota; kingdom Metazoa; phylum Chordata; class Mammalia; order Dermoptera; family Cynocephalidae; genus Cynocephalus; species Cynocephalus volans. The sequence continues at coordinate 142,159,283 of NC_084466.1, read as the reverse complement.
TCAAATAACAAAAATTAGAAATGAAAAAGGCGATATTACAACTGATTCATCTGAAATACAAGGAATCATCCGAGACTACTATAAACAACTATATGCCAAGAAATTTGAAAATCTGGAGGAAATGGATAAATTTCTGGACACACACAAGCTCCCAAAACTGAACCATGAAGAAGTAGAAAATTTGAACAGACCAATAACAATAAAGGAGATTGAAGCTGTTATCAGAAGGCTCCCAACAAAGAAAAGCCCACGACCAGATGGATATACAGCAGAATTTTACCAAACATTCAAAGAGGAATTGACACCGATTCTTTACAAACTATTCCAAAAAATTGAAACGGATGCAAATCTCCCAAAATCATTCAATGAAGCAAACATCATCCTGATACCAAAACCAGGTAAAGATATAACCAAAAAAGAAAACTACAGGCTGATATCCTTGATGAATATAGATGCAAAAATCCTCACTAAAATACTAGCAAACAGAATACAGCAACACATACGTAAAATTATTCATCACGATCAAGTGGGATTCATCCCAAGGATGCAAGGTTGGTTCAACATACGCAAATCAATAAATGTGATACACCATATTAATAAACTCAAACACAAGGACCATATGATCATATCTATAGATGCTGAAAAAGCATTTGATAAAGTTCAGCACTCATTCATGACAAAGACCCTCTATAAGTTAGGTATAGAGGGAAAGTATCTCAACATAATTAAAGCCATATATGCCAAACCCACTGCCAATATCATCCTGAATGGGGAAAAGCTGAAAGCTTTTCCTTTAAGAACAGGAACTCGACAAGGATGCCCACTCTCACCACTCCTATTCAACATAGTGTTGGAAGTACTAGCCAGAGCAATCAGAGAAGAGAAGGAAATAAAGGGCATCCAGATTGGAAAAGATGAAGTCAAACTGTCCCTGTTTGCAGATGACATGATCCTATATATCGAACAGCCTAAAACCTCTACAAAAAAACTGTTGGAATTGATAAATGATTTCAGCACAGTAGCAGGATACAAAATCAACACACAAAAATCAGTAGCATTTCTTTTCTCCAATAGTGAACATGCAGAAAGAGAAATCAAGAAAGCCTGCCCATTTACAATAGCCACCAAAAAAATAAAATACTTAGGAATTGAGTTAACCAAGGAGGTGAAAAATGTCTATAATGAGAACTGCAAACGACTGCTGAGAGAAATTAGAGAGGATACAAGAAGATGGAAAGATATCCCATGCTCTTGGATTGGAAGAATCAACATAGTGAAAATGTCCATACTACCCAAAGTGATATACAAATTCAATGCAATCCCCATCAAAATTCCAAAGACATTTTTCTCAGAAATGGAAAAAACTATTCAGACATTTATATGGAACAATAAAAGACCACGCATAGCCAAAGCAATGCTGAGCAAAAAAAATAAAGCTGGAGGCATAACACTACCTGACTTTAAGCTATACTACAAAGCTATAATAACCAAAACAGTATGGTACTGGTACAAAAACAGACACACTGACCAATGGAATAGAATAGAGAGTCCAGAAATCAACCCACACACTTACTGCCATCTGATCTTTGACAAAGGCACCAAGCCTATTCACTGGCGAAGGGACTGCCTCTTCAGCAAATGGTGCTGGGATAACTGGATATCCATATGCAGGAGAATGAAACTAGATCCATACCTCTCACCGTATACTAAAATCAACTCAAAATGGACTAAGGATTTAAATATACACCCTGAAACAATAAAACTTCTAAAAGAAAACATAGGAGAAACACTTCAGGAAATAGGACTGGGCACAGACTTCATGAATACGACCCCAAAAGCACGGGCAACCAAAGGAAAAATAAACAAATGGGATTATATCAAACTAAAAAGCTTCTGCACAGCAAAAGAAACAATTAACAGAGTTAAAAGACAACCAACAGAGTGGGAGAAAATATTTGCAAAATATATATCTGACAAAGGATTAATATCCAGAATATATTAGGAACTCAAACGACTTTACAAGAAGAAAACAAGCAACCCAATTAAAAAATGGGCAAAAGAGCTAAGTAGGGATTTCTCTAAGGAAGATATCCAAATGGCCAACAGACATATGAAAAAATGCTCAACATCACTCAGCATCCGGGAAATGCAAATCAAAACCACATTGAGATACCATCTAACCCCAGTTAGGATGGCTAAAATCCAAAAGACTATGAACAATAAATGCTGGCGAGGCTGCGGAGAAAAAGGAACTCTCATACATTGTTGGTGGGACTGCAAAATGGTGCAGCCTCTATGGAAAATGGTATGGAGGTTCCTCAAAGGATTGCACATAGATCTACCATACGACCCAGCTATCCCACTGTTGGGAATATACCCAGAGGAATGGAAATCATCAAGTCGAAGGTATACCTGTTTCCCAATGTTTATCGCAGCACTCTTTACAATAGCCAAGAGTTGGAACCAGCCCAAATGCCCATCATGAGATGAGTGGATACGGAAAATGTGGTACATCTACACAATGGAATACTACTCAGCTATAAAAACGAATGAAATACTGCCATTTGCAACAACATGGATGGACCTTGAGAGAATTATATTAAGTGAAACAAGTCAGGCACAGAAAGAGAAATACCACATGTTCTCACTGATTGGTGGGAGCTAAAAATTAATATATAAATTCACACACACACACACACACACACACACACACACACACACACAAAAAAAAATAAACTGTGGGGGGGAGAAGATATAACAACCACAATTATTTGAAGTTGATACGACAAGCAAACAGAAAGGACATTGTTGGGGGGGAGAGGGGGAGGGAGAAGGGAGGGAGGTTTTGGTGATGGGGAGCAATAATCAGCCACAATGTATATCGACAAAATAAAATAAAATTAAATTAAAAATAAAAATAAAAAAAAAACATAAGAACTATTAAAGATAATGTTATTCATGGTTTACATAGAAAGCAATATAGTAAAATATAGTGCTTACTTTATAATATTAAGTGAAAAAAGCAATTCTAAAATATAATACTGATTTTATCATTTGCCTAATTAAAATTATTCTGCCCCTCTCCCATACTCAGTGGTCCGGCCTGAAGAAGTCTCTTTCACTTTCTGCACTAGCACCAACAGGAACCAGTGGATCCCCAGCAGCACCAGATAAACCAAGCAAGCCAAAATAAAATCACAAAGGCTCTGAAAATTAAACTTCCGGGGCTGGCCCCGTGTCACACTCAGGAGAGCGCAGCGCTTGCGAGCGCAGTGGCGCTCCCGCCACAGGTTCAGATCCTATATAGGGATGGCCGGTGCACTGGCTGAGCGCAGTGCGGATGACACCACGCCAAGGGTTGCGATCCCCTTACTGGTCACATAAAGGACAAAAAAAAAAAAAAAAAAAAAAATTAAACTTCTGTTTGAATCATAGCCCACAAAAGTAAGTTAAAACACATGAGCTAAACCTACACCTAAACAGTGTGACATTCTGCTAAATAAGAGATTTAAATAGAACCAGAGCAGAGCCTCCTAATATATTAAACAAAATGTCTAGGATAAAATTTTAAAAATCACCCCTCCACTCAAGAAATTGTACTAGAATAACTGGATAGCCATAGGCAAAAAAAAAAACAAAAAAAACAAAAAAAACAAAAAAAAAAAACCAAGAAGAAAAACAAAAACTTTCAACCTAAACCTCACAAATTATACAAAAATTACAGGTCATGGACTTCAATGTAAAACATAAAACTACAAAATGATAAAACTTTTAGAAAGAAGCAGAAGAAAATTTCAAGATTTAGGACAAAGAGTTGGTTTGATAATAAAAGCACAATCCATACAAGGAAAAATTTGTAAATTAGACCTCATTAAAATTAAAAACTTCTGCTGTGAGAAAGCCCATGTGAAGAGAATAAAAAGACAAGCTATATACTGGGAGAAAATCTATGCAAAGCATGCTTCTGACAAAGGACTAGTATCTAGAATATACAAAGAACTCTCAAAGTTCAACAGTAAAAGAAGCAAAAAGTCCAATCATAAAATTAAATATTAAATTATATTAAACATATAAAATTTAAAATATTAATTTTTAATATTTAAATATTTTAAACATTAAATTATAGAATTTAATATTAAAGTCTGCCTACCACATTCAAACCTCTTGTTCCCAACAATTCACTTCTCTCTCACATGCAAAATACATTCACCCTTTCCCAAGGTCTCCCAATGCCTTATTCCATTGCAGCAACAGCTCAAAGTCCTGAATATCATGATGTATATCAGGGTCAGGTATAGGTAAGACTCCTTGACTATAGCTAAGTACAGCTTCTTGAGTACAGTTCTTCTCAATATGAGGATTTACAACATTAGAGGGATAGTTGTCTGCAGCCTCCCACCCCCAGCATACAGTGAGGAGCAGGCATAGGATACCGCTGTAGATATTTCCATTCAAACAGGGGGAAAACGTGAGCCTCAGGGCAATAACTGGTCTATAGAAATTCTGAAATCTCCTCCATGAGAAGTGTCCCAAACTTTATAATTTTGCCTTTTGTGATCACACTTCAGAATTCCCATTTACACTTTTATCTTTGCTCAGAGGAGACTGGGGTGTAGTTGAGTCAGAGAGATGAAGGTTTAAATTATGGCATCACTCAGAGCTGACTCAGTCTCTCTGAGCTCAGATCTCTTATGTGTAAAGTAGGAATCATACTTTACTCCCACAGGTTGCTAGGAGGACGGGAAGGAAAAGAGATATTATGTGTAGAACTCCTGGAAGATGACTGGACACAGTGTAAACACTCAGTAAATGTTAGTTCCCTTCTGCCTTCAGTTAATTAGTGAATGATATAACTATCTGATAAACTAATTTATAAGAAGGTTGTTGGAATATTAGCAATTGATTTTTATAGGCTTAATATAGCTGCAGTTAATGACTTATGGATTCCTGTGTGGTCAGGCTCCACGAGAGGTGTTTATTAAAGCAGGGGAAAAGCAGTGGGTACCAAGCAGCCTCAGGGCTAGATGCAGGGCCTTCCTGGGCCAAGCTGGGCAGGCATGCTGCAGCAAGATGTCGTAGTTCTTGTGAAGGTCTGAAACTGTGTGAGAGAGAGAGAGGCCCCTTCACAATGGGAGGCTTCAGAGTTGAGTAGCAGTGGACTCTGAGAATGAAAATGGGTTGTTTCTCCTGCTTCTGAGGCAGTCATCTTGAGAGGCAGAGTAGAACAGGGGTCATGGAGCACGTTTCTTATGCCAGACTTCCTAGGGTTGAATCTTGGCTCTACCACCTACTGGTTCTATGACCTCAAGCAAGTCACTTACCTTTTTTTTTTTTTACTTTGCTTTGTTTCCAGTAGTAATAGTGTCTACCTCATAGGGTTGCGGTGAAGATTAAATGAGTTAATTTAAGTAAAGCCGTTAGAACCATGCCTGGCACAGAGTAAACATTATATAAATATTGACTTGGATTCCTATTTCCAGCTGCTCTGCAGACTTGGCCACAGTCGGCCACCTTGCTGTGGAGAACTCACACTGAGGACCACGGCAGTAGGTGCCTGCAGAAGAGCAGTGGCTTTTTATAACATACTTAATTATAATAGTTCCAATTTATTGTGCATAAATATTACCCAGCCCTATACTTGGAACATTATAATGTAAGAATCTAATTAGGAGGAAAAAGAAAAAAAAAAAGAACCACTTAAGTATTTGAAAGGGAGGGAATGTAAACCAGGGAATCGGTGGTGGAAGAACCAGTGACGTAGTCTGGGATGGGAGGCAGCCCAGAGCCTGGCCATCCCGAGATTCTACCTCCATCTCTGGGCTGGGGGGACAACAGGAGAACGCAGGGGAATGGGAGGCCATGGGACGGGGGTTATCAGCAGAAGCTAGAATCATGGTGGGACTATCTGGTGGGAACAAGAGCAATGATAGAAGCCACTGCAGTGATGCCACCGAGCCAGAGAGAGAGGGACAATGCCATGGCTTCTTCATTCTTCCCACCTTCCAGTCTCTTATTGGCCAGCCAAGCCAGAAGCCAGCTGAGAATCACAGAGGTGTCAGCAAAGTAGGTGTCATACAAAGCAGACCCATGGAAGGATGGGGAATAGATTCAAGGACCAGAAAGCCCAGGACTAGCGCAATACATCACTGCTGTAGACATGTGAGGGAGGCATTTTAATTTCCCAGTTTACAGATGCAGATACTGAGGGAGATTGGGTTAATGATTTACATATTCATAGCTGGTGAAGAGGCAGAGGCAGGAATAGAATCTATACTGGCCTGACCTGGAAGTCCAGGTCTGTCCACTGAGCAGTGGGGCCTCCTGACTCAGTTGTACCCACATGTGCTCCATCCCCAGACTTACCTCCACTGCGCTGGGTTCCCTACAGAACCTCCTCATTGCATTTGATTGAAGTTGGGGGCTCCTGGGCCATGCTTGCTTGATTTGAAGGGGTCTGGCTTTCATGATAACTCTCCAGGCATTTGTTGAGTAGGTGGGAGAGGTCTTTGGAGCCTAAAGACCTTCTGAAGCTGTACTAGTCACATCGTGGCCCAAGACCTCTACCACAATGGAAATCAAACCAGGCATGTCAAAATCATGTTGTGGAAACTTTTTAAACTTAAAACTCTTTATCCCTGAAGATTCTAAATCAGACAGGCTAAGAGAAGACCGAAGAATTTAAGGTACATGTTTTTAAAGCTTTCTAGATGACTCTACCAGCCCTAACTGGTATCCTCTGGTCTTTCCATGTGCTCTGATGGCCACACAGGTGGTCAAGAGTTGCTTTGGTCAAATTAAGTTAGTCATTAAAGGTCATATTAGCATTCAGGCTGCCTCAGCAGCACCTGGACTCTATCTAGGCAGAGGCCACGGGAACTTTCTTGCCCCGGAACTCTGTAAATAGCCTCAGTGGCACAGACTAGAGTTACACACTGTTAAACTGTTTGATATGCAAAAACTCTAGTCAATGCTAGGTTGTCTTTGGAAGAAGAAACTCTCCATCCCATTTACGTTTCTCTGCTTCTACTTGATATGACAGCATTTTATATTCAATTGTAAGAGTCTGGGAAGACTCTCCACCAAGAAGCGCAGGTTGGCACCCGAAGCCATCTCACAGACTCCATTCCCAGATACAGAGACTTCTTAGGCTAGCCTGGACCCATCTGAGAATTTTCAGATACAGCTTGGAGGGTAATCCGATGCATGATTGTTTCTAAATAGGAGTCTTACCTAGAGATTCTTTTATAAGATAAAGAAATGCATTTCTGATTGAAATTCTACTGGCTTGCTAAAGGTCTCGATTCTGGCTGCACTTTAGAATAAAGCCAGTGAGCTTTAAAATATTGATGCAAATGTTCCACCCACAGGCATTCTGATTCAGTCAGTCTGTGGAATAGGTTTGGGCATTAATACATATTTTCTTAAGCTTTCCAAGTGATTCTAATGAATTCATGAATTGGGAAGAATCAAATGTGATATCTTCTTACTTCTTACTTTTATGCGCTTTGAAACCAAGTGAGCCTAGCTTCAGAGCTGAGGTCTAGCACTTAAAGAGCTGTGTGACCTTATTCACTTAATTTCTCTGAGCTGGTGCATGACAAGTGTGTGTTTGTGGGCTGGGGTGAGATAGAAGGAATAGGGTGAGGAGCCCATCCTAGGTGTTGGCAATAAGGGGTGCACGGTCTGTAGAAAATTTAAAGCAATAACAAAAGTGAATAAAAGTCAGTCCGCTTTTTCTTTTCACCATGCATTGGCAATTTTAAACAATGTTAGTTAATAAAAAATACTCCTCCCCATAGGGCCAACTATTCCTACTGTCACCGCCCTCCTGCAACCTTGGTATGCCGCTGAACTTAAGTTTCCTCATCTCTAAAGCTGAGTTAAATAGAGATAACAATACCAGCTTTGTAGGATTGTCTTTGCAATTTAGAAATAGCATGTTTGAACTGTCTCTTGACCACTATCCTAGAGTAGCTCTCTAGCCAGGCTGCCGGGCTTGAATCTAGACTTCATCATTGCAAACTTGAGCAAGCTACTTAGTCTCTCTGCCTCAATTTTCCTTACCTGTAAAATGGGGATGAATAATCATCTGCTTCATAGCACTGCCTCGCTAATAAGTTAACAAATAAGAAGTGTGTTGAATCCTTCTTGACACATAATAAGCCCTCAATAAGATACTAACTACTGTTATCTGGCATATACTTAAATGTTTATTTACTAGTAATTATTATTTTATAGCTAATAAATATTTGTTAAACACCTATACCTCTAATAAGTGCCATTTATTTAATTGTAAATCCAAAATAGAAAGTTACCTATGCTATAAAGATGTCGGAAGAGTGAACCCTTCAGCTTTTCTTGGTACCTGCTTTCTTGTCTGCTCTCAAAAACTCAGCTTCTATCCCTATCCTCACACCATATCTATGCTGGAAATAGTACCTCACTGTCAACATTTCAGACAAGTTATGGCTGGCCTCCAGTTACCTTCCTTAGATACAGTAAGACAGATCATTTCTCTAATGCAGAATCTTAGAAAAGAAAGTTGAAAGACAGTATGCCAATAGATGTGCGATTCTGGTTAAAAATAAAATTTTGATTTATGAATTGTTACATCACTTGACATATTCACTCTGAAAACATTAGTTATAATAATTAACATGATTTAGCACTCACGGTATATACTATGTGCTATGCTAGGAGCTTGATATACATCATCACCTCATTCTCATTACACCTCTGTTAGGTAGGTTCTACTACTGTCCCTGTTCTATAGGTGACAAAACTGAGGCCAGAGAGTAGGTACTTGTCTGAAAAGTATAGCTAATAAGTGGCAGCCTTGAACCCAGCTCTCTGTCTCCAAAGTCTGTGTTCTGAATTACCACCGCCATCAGCATGTGCACATATGTCACTTTGCTGTGACACATGTTGTCTGTAGGGCCATTACTTGGTGAATTTTATATTCTGAGCAGCCATGTCTGCAGATCTAGAGATATAAAGTCCATCTGAGTTAATTCTGTGGGTGGAACTTGTTCTATATTTGGAGTTTATCTTACACAGAATTCAGAGCCATCACATGCTCCTTGTAAGGGCAGAATGTTCAGGTGTAGCCTTGCCAACTTTGTTGGGCACTTTTGTGATCTTCATTCCACTTGGAGAAGCCCATCCCTGTCATCACCATACCTGAAACACCTGGGCATCAGCTGTGACGTGGGATATCTTATGTTTGCTCTTCTCAGCTGGGTCTGGTCCTGTGTAGTCTAGCCCAAGCCACTCTGTGGAAGAAATCCCTCTGGTTGATGCTTCTGTTGGAATCCATTCTTGGCTGGAATGATGCTCCTATAATTTTCCATCACCATCCACAGACTCTCCATTTTCCTCCATATATTCCCAGCCCCTTTCCTTATGGATCTATTTGCATGCACTCGTTTTTTAACTCATTATCACAATGGCCATTACAATTCCAATTGGCTTCTTAATTCATAGCTGCTCTAATCATCATGACAATTATGGTTAATTCACAGCAGCTCTTATTGTTATCATTATTATTCATTTATTCAGTTTCATTTTTAATATAATAATGGCTTAAGCCAGGGCATCCCAGTCCTCCACAGGGTGAGGGTACACCATGCAATGTGGTATAGTCAAAATAGCATAGGCCTCTTTGTTACAAAAATAATACTATCACTATAAAAGAAGTTGAAAAAAATCACTTCTAATTTCACCACTCTTGCAAAACTGTTTTAATTTTTGTGTGTTTCTTTCTAAATTAGCTGAATGCTTTCATGTCGTAGCAATGATTTTGTATTTTTTTCTTTCAATTAACATGACACCAAATGCACTTTTCCATGGTGTTTTACTGTTCCCATAAATTTTATGTTAGATTAGAATCTCAGTCTCTAGCTGCATAACCTTCAGCCTGTTAACATAGCCTTTCTGAGCTATCCTGAACACATAATTTATCCTGAAAACTTTGCCTGTATTGTGAGGTTTTTTTGAGGAGTCAGTGAGAGGGTAAATATGCAGAGACATAGCAGAGGACACAGAAAAGGGAGTTTCAATACATGTTAGTTCCTATTTCATCTCCCCTCAAATTTTGACTCCAGAGGTGTATCTTGGATCATTCTCTGGGGATGAAAAACTTGGTGGTTGAGAATTCTTTTTTTTTTTTTTTTTTTTTTATGGAGTTGTACAGTGATAATTTTTTAAAAATTTTATTTATTTATTTTTAATTTTATTTTGTCGATATACATTGTAGCTGATTATTGCTCCCCATCACCAAGACCTCCCTCCCTTCTCCCTCCTCCCCTCCCCCCCAACAATGTCCTTTCTGTTTGCTTGTCGTATCAACTTCAAATAATTGTGGTTGTTATATCTTCTCCCCCCCCCCCGGCTTTTGTGTGTGTGTGTGTGTGTGTGTGTGTGTGTGTGTGTGTGTGTGAATTTATATATTAATTTTTAGCTCCCACCAATAAGTGAGAACATGTGGTATTTCTCTTTCTGTGCCTGACTTGTTTCACTTAATATAATTCTCTCAAGGTCCATCCATGTTGTTGCAAATGGCAGTATTTCATTCGTTTTTATAGCTGAGTAGTATTCCATTGTGTAGATGTACCACATTTTCCGTATCCACTCATCTGATGATGGGCATTTGGGCTGGTTCCAACTCTTGGCTATTGTAAAGAGTGCTGCGATGAACATTGGGGAACAGGTATACCTTCGACTTGATGATTTCCATTCCTCTGGGTATATTCCGAACAGTGGGATAGCTGGGTCGTATGGTAGATCTATCTGCAATTGTTTGAGGAACCTCCATACCATTTTCCATAGAGGCTGCACCATTTTGCAGTCCCACCAACAATGTATGAGAGTTCCTTTTTCTCCGCAACCTCGCCAGCATTTATCGTTCAGAGTCTTTTGGAATTTAGCCATCCTAACTGGGGTGAGATGGTATCTCAGTGTGGTTTTGATTTGCATTTCCCGGATGCTGAGTGATGTTGAGCATTTTTTCATATGTCTGTTGGCCATTGTTTTAAAATTAAAAAAAATCATCACATCATTTTTCGAGCAAGTGAATAATCATTCAGTGGCTTCCCTTCCCCTCCCTTCTCTTCCCAGGGTCACCTGGCTGGTCAGCTACCTAGAGAAAATGTTGACTTCTATCTTTTGGTCTTCTGACCCCTAAATCAGTGTTCTTTAGATGCACATTTACTGTTGCCCTAAAGGAATTTACCTTCAGTTAAGAGCTGATTTCTGTGATAATGATAATAATAACAACAATAAGACCAGCTAACGTTTGTTCTGTTCGTTGTTTACAATACACCAGGAATGTGTATTATCTTGTTTAATCCTCATGGCAGGTAGTTCTACCAAGTAGGTATTATTATCTTTATGAATGAGGAAATGAGGTCACAGAGAGGTTAAGCAATTTGTACAAGATCACAGAGCTAAGAAGTGACAGAGCTAGGATTTGAAACCAGAAAGCTTGACAATGGCGCTCGGCTCTCAACACCAATGTGCAAGGAGAGTTGAGCCATGGACTTGCTGTGGGACCCTGGACACATTCTTAACTTTGCTGTCAGCTAAGTTCCTTCCTGGCCCTGAGAAGGGAACTTCTCCCACCTGGTCCTGCTGAAAAAGTGGCTTTAGGACTCTGCCTACAACATTAAGAGCCACATGGGGCGTGCAGAGGAGTGGACCAGCATCTCACTGGCGCTTCTAACCTTAAACTGTCTGCTGAGTGGCCTGTGGCAAAGATGTTCTAAATTCCCTTTGTTCTCCTCTTTTATGTTGCCCAAAGGAAAACCAAAGCAAAAAATGCCCTTTGAAGCTGTTTTCTATATGAAAAAGTAAACAGAACCCTTCGCAGTGAGAGACTTCAGTCTTGGAGCAGGATTTCAGTAAAGCCATCCTGATGGCCAGGGCCCCAGGGACAATGGCCTGGTGGGAAGACGAACACAGAGCTGGCAGCCAGAGCCAACTCATTACGTTTCTGTGTGCCATTCACCAAATTCTGTTCCTGACAATTGGAATTCCTTTAAGCCATACAAATGAGATGCTTTGAGCATCCTTTAAATAATAAAAAGTCAATTAATATTCCAAATATTAATAAGCTTGATTCTTGTCTTTGGTTTAGAATGGCAATGGCATGCTTTGAGGTGATCGAGAGGTGTGAAGGGTAGAAAGGGAACTGATCTGAGAGAGTGGCTATTGCAGCACCCTCTGGGGTTCTAGTAGAACTTTTCTTGCCCACCCATTCCCCACCCCACTTATATGCAGGCACAAACACACGCACACACTCCTTTGATGACAGATGTGGTTTTGGCTATTGCTGTGGTCACTGGTTACCCTAACATAATGACTATAACAACAAAATATTCCTGTGTCCAGGATTGATCTCACAATTCATAGTATCCTCTTTGGGAACATACACCCCATGTGCCTCATTACCCTTTCCCCAACTCCCAGGAAGCGGCAATGTTCCCAGTTCCCACAAGCTTTGACTTAGAGCTCTGTATTTCTGATTCTGCAGTGAAAGGCTTTCTTGCCTGACGAAGGAGTGAAACAAAGATCCTGGCCTGAGGAGCATTTCATTTGGCCTGTACAATGTCTGCGAAGTATTAAACCTCATGAGATTTTTTTATGAAATCTGATGTGTTGCTTTTCTTGAGAAGTTGGGGGATCTGACAACATGGCCATGTCCTTCCTACTTGACAGCGCTTGGTCAGCACTGAGCAGAGGCAGTCCCTCCCTTTACCACAGTCATCCTGATGCATATATGTCCCGTATTGGTTTTTCTGGGGTTTGGGTTGGCAATGCTTGATTTAATGGCTGTGAGGGTGAAGGTGGGACCTGGAGTCCCTCTATCTCAATGATCATAGCCGGACTGGCCTGTCAGAGTGTACCTGCACCATAGGTCACCTGCCTGTCATTCCTGCCCAATGGTGACCACTGCAAGACCAGGGCAAGGGCGGTGCTGCTGGTGAAGTGAAGGCTTCCTGTCAACCACTCTATAGGGCACGCACTGTATGCTGATAACTTTGTACACCATTACTGCCTAGCACTGAGCTTGGCCCAAGGGGAGTGCCTGCAGAAATCGTGGTCAACCTTCTAGGCACTTACCCCTTTCTTGACAGCTCAGGATTTGGTTGTTGCAAAGGTCTGCTTTGTTAACACCATTGCTATGTTAGCTGTTAAGGTAAACTGCTTTTAGCCAGTGTCAACTATTCATCTCACACTTTCCCCCTTGTTGGGTGAAGAATACAGCTTTACCCAAACCCACATGAAAGCAGACGTTCTGTCCACTTTGCACACACATATGCCCACACAAGTGCTTCGTCTCACTCTTGCTGTCCCTTGCCCCAGCCTTTCTGTCCCAAGATAGGGGTTCAAATTTAAGGACTGGACTGTGAGGGGAGCAGCTCTTGGGGCTCTCTGTTGCTGATCTCCAGGACCACTCACCCTCCTGCTCAGTGCCATGAGCTCTGTGTCATGAAAAATCAGCCCTCTGACACTCTGATGCAGGGCTTAGCAGTTTTGGTCATCTCATGAAAGATCTATACCCTTTATGCTCTAGCACTCTTGCCCAAGTAATGATCTCTACAGCCAAGTGTTTCTTTATTTGGAGTATTCAAACAGTCAGAGAGCAGTATGTATTTCTAATTTTTCCCAGAAAACAAAACAGGCTATTTTTTCCTTCTTCTCTTAGCTTCTGGTTCATGGAGAGGTTAACATGAGAAGACTCTGATACAGTTCAATTAGACTAATGGCTCTGAGGCTGTTTAAATGCAAATGATTTATCAGCAGATGATACTACTCTTGCTTGCATTCTCACCACTAATGACTCTTCGAACATTTTGTACCAGATATTATTCACCAGTGTCCAGAATGCTTTCAGTAGATACTCACTTTTTAAGTGAGTCAGGATGCAAACATAAAATATAGCAAATAACTGCCCTGAGAGGCCCACTGCTAAAATATGACTCGTTTATTACTAACTCGCTTTACAGGTCAACAAAGAAGAAGAAACTGGGACCAGAGGTGAATCTTCCAGACCCTTGGGAATGCATCATGTTTGATCTGGGCTCTTGCCCTTTTTTTTTTTTTTGCATGGTTTGAGGAGACAAGTGTAGTCAATTGTGTATGCAGAGACTGAGGAAACAGCATTACTATCAGGACTGGTACCTTCTTTTCAATTCACTACTATTGATTAGAACTTGGCAAACGGGTTCTCTGTTAATCTGCATGACATTCACATCACATGCTGTCAGACAACTGGCTGTGTCTTCTAATTTTTATCCTTTAAAACCCTGAGATGCCAAAGGGTGTGATAGATTTGTTCTAAATTGGCTTAATTTTCAGCCCAAGCTAGGGGAGATCTGAAAAGTTGGTTAAAAACATCACTAAGAAAATAATACCCCAAATAAATCTTAAAAATAGGAAATGTTTTCTAGTACGGCTCAATTTCAAGTCAAGCCTGTATTTCACAGACACACCTGGATTGAGACGGAGCCTCTATTGTTCATTCCATTTCCCTGTTCCAGGCTATAGATTGGTAGATACCTGCATAACTCATGGGAGCCTGGTGTGAGTAGTGGAGGTTGGACCACAGTGTGAGTTTGCTGCATGTTTTCCACCGTTTGGGGTAAAGAAATTAAAGGGCTTTGGATACCTCCATGTGACTTTCACACAGACTCCATAAGCATTGTCTGCTCAAAATAAAACTTGTTTTTCTCCTCTAAACCCTCTTCTTCCTAGTATTACCTACCTTGACGAGTGGCACCATATCCTATCCACACTTGAACTAGAAATCTGACCATCTTTATTAATTCCTCCCCACATTTTGCACATCGGTCTGGCACCATGTCCTAAAACTTCTTCCTGAAAGATCCGTGTACTTTGACTCATCTTTTGTAACCCTTTTGTGGGGCCCTTGGTTGGTTCTCATCTCCTGGAATACTAGCTTCTCAGTAATGAGCCTCTGCTTTTATCACCAGTACTGCCAACTGCACCCCAGCCCTGCCACCAGGATAATATTCTGAAACCTAGGTCTCCTTACATCACCACGTGGCTCGAACACTAAAAACAGGTCTAGGGACTCCTGTTATCTATGGGATGTAAGTCCAAGTGCCTAAGAAGGTCTCAGCCTCTTATGATCTTGCTCCAATCTGCATTTACAGCATCTTTTCCCACCCCCACCCCCCCCTTTCATTGTAAGACTGAGCCACAGCAAACTCCTTGCTCTTCCAAGTTTTGGGGGCTTGTAAAGATCTTTGATAGAGTAAACTTAAAAAAGGGGTACACTCACCTGAAAACATGAATAGGTATTATAGTGGATTGAATATCCCTCCCAAACTCTTTGTAGCTTGAATTGTGTCCCCCAAGTTTATGTATTAGAAGCTTGGACCCCTCTGTGACTGGTAAGAGGGTGGGAAATCCTATTATGGTAATCAAAAGATGGGACCTTGAAGAGGTGATCAGACTGTAGGACCATGCCAGAGTGAATAGGTTAGAAATGGTGGTCAGGGGTGTTGTTCTGAGGGCTTTAAAAGGAGAGTGAATGAGGAGGTTAGTCTCTCTCTGCTCCACCATTTTCTGCCATGTGAGACCCTTGGGTCATTTTTACCACCACCAAGATCCTCATCATATGTGTTCTCTGGACTTTGGACTTTCCAGCCTCAGAAACCATAAGCAATAATTTTTTTTCTTATGAATTACCCAGTTCTGTGTATTTTGTTATAAGCAACAGAAATGGACTAATGTAGTCCCCTGGGACTTCATGTATTTCCCTGGGCTGGGAAATGCAGTTAATTTCTTTTCTATCTTACTTGCCACTATTCTACCGTCTTCTAACACCCTGTCTTGCTCAATTTATAGATTGATGCCTGTATTCCCTTTTGTCTTTGAAGTAAGAGTAGGGCTAGAATTATTTTCTTTCTTCCAATTTTTATTAGATAAGACCCTTTAGGATCCTGAACAGTTTTCTGTGGCATCAAGAATCATTTAGTGGGAGCCAGCCAGTTAGTTCAGTTGATTAGTGTGTGGTGTTGATAACACCAAGGTCTAGGATTCAATCCCTGTACTGGCTAGCCACCAAAAAAAAAAAAAAAAAAAAAAAGAACTGTTTAACCTAGTGGTCCTCAAACTTCAGTGTACCTTGGAATCCCCTGGAGAGTTTGTTAATACACAGATAGCTGGGCCCCATCCACAATAGCTAGTCAACTGGCCAAGACCCCACCAAGGGTATCGATACCTTTGGCATGCCATAAGGTTAGCAATGAGATCCAACTCCAAGTGTAGCTATCAGAGAAAAGAGTTTGTTCTCTGCAAGTGAAACTGGTAAAACCTACACGCGCTATTGGTTTGATTGCCCAGGTGTGAGATTAAACTAAGATTCCACCTCTAACTGTGAAGACATTGAGAACACACAAAGGGTGATATGAGTCTATTCTCAGAGAGACAAGATGGGCATGTAATTGTAATTCATTAAGTAGAAACCTAATTGAATTGTACCACATTGGGAAAGAGACTGTGTGAGCAGAAGGGAGCTACTTAACCTAGAGAAAGACGCCCCCAAAATGTGTAAGTGCACTCAGTGATGACTGTAGGCCTTGCGTTTATGAACAAATTCTCTGAAGGGATGATATAAATCGTGGCTTGGCAGAAATTGAATATTCAAGGTAATAAGTCTAATTGATCGTAAGACAGTGTCCCTTTGATAAGATGCAGTAAGAGCTAAGGGCAGGTTGGCTGCTAGAAATGTGCTCTAGAGGGAAGATTAAAGTTTGGAGTAATAAGAATGGTTGCTGGAGTATTTAAATATGTGAATGTGATTGATGTCTCTGCAGCTCCAGGTGCAGCCTTCATCCTTAAGGGGGAAAATAAGGTAATGCCCTCAGCCCTCCTAAAATTAGTTGATTTTGCTTGAGTGAGATGAGGTAGTCACTTTAGTAGAGGCTTGTTCCAGTCAAAGCCAGACATGTGTGAAAAGCCTGATGGGACAGCACCCAGGAATCCAAGACTGCCAGAATCGACACTTTCCCAGTTTTCCCTCCCTACTACTGGTACTGACCCTGGGGATGGGAGTTGGGTGGATGAAAGTTTCTTGAGTTGCTTATGTGCTTAAGCCTTTCTCACTAGAAGGCTGGGATTCAGGGGTACTGGACATTAGAAACAGAAAGTGAAAATGCTTGATTGTTTATTTTCCTGCATCGTTTAACACAAGGATTGTTCCTGTCTTCCCCCTTTGGAGTCTCCTTTGGTATTTAATGTCGATTTGTCTACAGGCAGAGAATGCTTTAGCTATATCTGTTTGAAAGCTCTGCTTCACGTGGTATTTCTGTTTTTCATCATGTTAACAAATGGCTTGGCCTTTGGTTTTTACATCAGTCTCTCTTAGCCTGGGTTAAGATGGGTCAGCCCCAGACCATTACATCCATTCTTGCTGTGCTGACAAAATCCAGATTCTGAGACTTAAAAGGCAGGTGGCAGAGGTGAACCATGGTGAATTCGCCAGGGTAAATGACTTCTTTGGAATCTCTGAGCAGACAGCCAGTGGGGTCTCCTTGACCTTGTTAGACAATGTTCTGCTCAAGCTATAACAGATTTTAAGGTCCGATCTAAGGTGACTTTTTCTACGAAATAAAATAATGACCCTTTTACAAGATTTAGTTCCGGGCCATAAAACTTAAGTCTTTATGGCTTTATTGTTACTTTTTTTTTTTTTTGTCATAAACAAAAAACAAGTGGTTTTCTATTAAAAAAGAAAAAGCACAAAACACTGGCTCTCTTTAAAAAATGAACTCACACAGATCATCTACACATGAAACAGATAAAAGAATCACCGCTCTACTGAAGCAAGGCAGAAGCCTGCCACCTGGCCTACTAGGACTCAGTGGGCTTCTACTTGAAAATCACATCTAATCTACTGAAAGTTTCGGGTGGGAAGGAGGTAAGGTTTTTACTCAAAGCTTCTACCATTTCCAAGCCTTAGATCTCTGCTGAATGCAGAGATGGAACTAGCTGTTGCCTTAATTCTGAATGAATGCCACACACACTGAAAAGTTCACAGAATGTTCTATAGCTGACGTTTTTAAAAGAGTGATATTTAATCAGCACTGTGGCTCCAAGAATAATCATAATTTGCCTTCCTGTGTTTCTCCATACCTCACTGACTCTCCATCTTGTGGGATCTGGTCTCAGAGCCTATCTTGTCATCTCTGCCCCAGTCTTTTAATTTCTCTTTCTCTCTGCTAATTGCCTTATGACTGAAGCCCGTGATTTTTCTCCAGGCAGCACAGTGTCATGTCGGCACTGTATTCTGTAATTTATATCATATACTATTTTTTGCACTGAATTATTTAACTCTTAAGAGTGGCAGATGACATGAATTAGCTAAAAAGGACCGTGCAAAATAAACTGAGAACAAAGCACAGCTTATTTCATTTTGTGACAGTTGGGACCAAAGCAGAATGCCAGGGCCAGGGAACATAGTGTTGCCAGCTGCAGTCTGCTTTATTACATACTTCTCCCTTTAAGCTTATCCCCAGTCCTAGGAAAAGAGTCAAGTAGAATAACTAACTTGGTGGTTTCGCTTTTTAAAAATTAGCTTTTGGAAAGAAAAAGAGCAAGATTGGATTTTATGACAAAGAATTGCTAACCTGAAAAGAGGTTCTAGTTTCCAAAACTCACTTGTAACGTAATTACTAAAATGTTTGTCTCTTCAAATGAACACATGTGCTGATCTTAACAGCAGAGAAACACCATGACTCATTTTTGCCTTGTGTGCTAGGGAGCTCAGAGGGACTGTTAGTGTCATGCAGATCTCAGCTTACATATCACTTTTTAAGAAAGATGACACAAGGTCAAGGGTTCAGATCCCCATACTGGCCAGCTTCCAAAAACTAAAAATAAAATAAATAAATAAATGACAACTGGCCAGTTAGCTCAGTTAGAGTGTGCTGCTGACAACAACAAGGTCAAGGTCCAGGGTTCAATACCTGTACCAGGCAGTCACCAAAAAAAAAAAAAAAAAAAAAAAGGTAACTAGGTAACTTACTGCCCAGTCTAATTACATTAGCTAGCTTCTTTTCTAGTTACTCTTATGTAAATATTAATTTGCTAGGGCTTCTGTAACAAACTACAGTAAACCGAGTGGCTTAGAACAAAAGAAATTTACTATTTCAAAGTTTTGGAGGATAGAAGTTTTAAATCAAGGTGTCAGCAGGGCCATGCACCTTGGAAGGCTCTGGGGAAGAATCCTTCCCTGCCTCTTCCAAGCTTCTGGTGGTTGCTGGCAATCCTTGGCATTCCTTGGCTTATAGTTTCTGTCTCCATCTTCGCATGGCCATTTTCCCTCTGTGTGTGTCTTCTCGGTGTCTCTGTGTGTTCACATGGAATCCTCATTAAGGACATCAGTCACTGTATTCAGGGCCCACCCTATCCAGGATGACCTCATTTTTACTTGACTAATTACATCTGTAAAGATCCTAGTTCCAAATAAGGTCACATTCTGAGGTTCCAGATAGACATACTTTTTTGAGGGACACTATTATATGCATTCCTTGTTTACTCTTCGAATCCTTCCACTATTCTTTCTGCTATGATGTACTAGAATATAAGTTTCATGGGAGCTGGGACTTTTCTCATCTTTTTCTGTGCTGTAAGCCTGACATTTAGTAGCACCTTGAAAATATCTTTGTTCAATTAATTATTTAACTGATTTATTATTTAAATAGCTTATCCCTGCTACAGTGTGCCCTTCACTTTGTTAAAACGGTTTTTAAATTCTCCTATTTATCTTCAGCTAACCACCTAAAATTCTTTTTAGAAGAAGGAGTGGAGAAAAAATTATAAACAAATTAAAAGGCTGTTGTTTGGAATTCATGCTCTATTTTCCCTGAGAAATAATGTGATACGATTAGATTCCCAGGTCTTCTTTGAAAGTTAAACATTTTATTTATTTATTTATTTATTTATTTTTTATCTAGAAATTTTTTTAAAAATTTTATTTTGTCGATATACATTGTGGCTGATTATTGCTCCCCATCACCAAAACCTCCCTTCCTCCTCTCTCTCCTCCCTCCCCCCCAACAATGTTCTGTTTGCTTGTCGTATCAACTTCAAGTAATTGTGGTTGTTATATCTTCTTCCCCCCCCCCCGCGGTTTTGTGTGTGTGTGTGTGTGTGTGTGTGTGTGTGTGTGAATTATATATTAATTTTTAGCTCCCACCAATAAGTGAGAACATGTGGTATTTCTCTTTCTGTGCCTGACTTGTTTCACTTAATATAGTTCTCTCAAGGTCCATCCATGTTGTTGCAAATGGCAGTATTTCATTCATTTTTATAGCTGAGTAGTATTCCATTGTGTAGATGTACCACATTTTCCATATCCACTCATCCGATGATTGACATTTGGGCTGGTTCCAACTCTTGGCTATTGTAAAGAGTGCTGCGATGAACATTGGGGAACAGGTATACCTTCGACTTGATGATTTCCATTCCTCTGGGTATATTTCCAACAGTGGGATAGCTGGGTCGTATGGTAGATCTATCTGCAATTGTTTGAGGAACCTCCATACCATTTTCCATAGAGGCGGCACCATTTTGCAGTCCCACCAACAATGTATGAGAGTTCCTTTTTCTCCGCAACCTCGCCAGCATTTATCGTTCAGAGTCTTTTGGATTTTAGCCATCCTAACTGGGGTGAGATGGTATCTCAGTGTGGTTTTGATTTGCATTTCCTGGATGCTGAGTGATGTTGAGCATTTTTTCATATATCTGTTGGCCATTTGTATATCTTCCTTAGAGAGAAAACTACAGGCCGATATCCTTGATGAATATAGATGCAAAAATCCTCACTAAAATACTAGCAAAGAGAATACAGCAACACATACATAAAATTATTCACCACAATCAAGTGGGATTCATCTCAGGGATGCAAGCTTGGTTCAACATATGCAAATCAATAAATGTGATACACCATATTAATAAAGTCAAACACAAAGACCAAATGATCATCTCTATAGATGCTGAAAAAGCATTTGATAAAATTCAACATTCATTCATGACAAAGACCATCTATAAGGTAGGTATAGATGGAAAGTATCTCAACATAATTCAAGCCATATATGATAAACCCACTGCCAATATCATCCTGAATGGGGAAAAGCTGAAAGCTTTTCTTTAAAGAACAGGAACTAGACAAGGATGCCCACTCTCACCACTCCTATTCAACAGAGTACTGGAAGTACTAGCCAGAGCAATCAGAGAAGAGAAGGAAATAAAGGGCATCCAGATTGGAAAAGATGAAGTCAAACTGTCCCTGTTTGCAGATGACATGATCCTATATATCGAACAGCCTAAAACCTCTACAAAAAAACTGTTGGAATTGATAAATGATTTCAGCACAGTAGCAGGGTACAAAATCAACACCCAAAAATCAGTAGCATTTCTTTTCTCCAATAGTGAACATGCAGAAAGTTAAACATTTTAAAAGTTAAAGGCTTTTAACTTTAGATAAACCAGAAATATCATATATTGACAATGAAAAAACTGAAAAGTAATAATATTTTTAGTGCAGTTTCCTTCAGTTAGCTCAGGAGTAGTACTGTATAGGTCCCCGCATAGGGTAGGAGGGTAGTTCATGTCTGCTAAATGAATTCATTCACAAAAACAGGAGAGGCCACCAATGTACCTGACCTACCACTCTTTTCTCCCTAAACGGAATGTGATGAAGAGTTAGGGTAGGGGTTGGATCTGAATTCTCATCTCTTTGCTACTTTTGGCCTTCTGCTGTTTTCAGATCACCTGGGGGAACCCTTAGCATGTCTTCAGAGAGATCTTTAAGTTTGATCATCCCAAACAGTGTCCACCTTGGTCTAAGTTTTCTGAATCATACCATTCTCTGAGCTCCTTAGTATCATGCTTAGTATGTCACATAGCTAAGAATTTGGGAGCAATTCTTAATGAAAATGGTCTTGAACAGTGATACAAAATGTAGCCGATGTCACAGTTAATAGGCTTATTGAAAAATGAGTCAAAAGAAAAGAAACAATAAAAGAAGTGAGACAAAGCAACAAGCAGAACATCTGTTGTCTTTGCTGTCATACTTAGTGAAAGAGACCAACCGTTAGTGTCAAACCATAGAGAATATTCTAAAATGACTTTCAGTGTGGCAGAAGCCTCTTTGCTTAATACCATTCCTCTTACATCTCTTTCTCCCTCCCCACCCCCACCTTTGTGATAGATTAAGAGCACTTAGCCGTGGGATAGGTGAACCATCAGTGTTAAATAACAACCCAAGTCCCCTTGCAAGAGGGCATGTGATTGATTGACAATGGCCACCACTGAATCTGTGTTAGGAGTTCACAGAATCATTTTAGGGGCTTCTGAAAGTCATGCCAGCAGACGACATCACCTACTGCAAGGAACAATCATGTTGGGCAGTAGACTAGTAACCTTTCTCTTTGTGACTATCACCTGAATGCATCGACTTATTCTCTAGAATGTGTTTCCTCTTCAGGGCAAAGAGAAGCATGTTTTGTGGATTCGTAGAGAGTTGATTAAAAGCTGGAGTGACTATGACTGCTGAAATTTGGCTTCATCAAGGGATCATGGTGATCTTCACCTGTGTTGTTATGTGTCATGTGGAACCAACCAAGCAAATCCAGTAATTCACCTCATTACCCTGACTACTTGCCAAAACCAAGATTAAGGGAAGCAGCATTAAGTTTCTTTCTGAACTCATGGTATCTTGTTAAGGGGCATCACTTTTCTTTTTGTCGAGTTTATTAATTAAGGGAACTGAGCTGTTTTAACAGATGAGCTCCAAATTCTCAGTGAGTTAGTACAAAACAAGTTCACTTCTGTTTTATGTCATTATTGATTGAGGTTGTTTCTGGACAATTGGCCTTCCATTGGTCATTCAAGGACCCTGGCTCCTTCCATCTTGTGGTCCCACCCTCTCTGGACCCTCAGAAGCTTCTCCATTCAGAGGGTGGATGGAGAGAGAGGATGGAGTATCAGCACAGGAGGCCTTTATGGGCCAGGCCTGGAAGTGGCTCTCCTCATTTCTACCCACTTTCCGTAAGCTAAAACTCAATCACATGCCCACCTAACTGTATGGGAGGCTGAAATATGTAATTCATCTGGGTGCCCAGGAAGGAGAGGTAGGGGGTGAGGTGAGCACTTAGCTAAGGGCAATGCTTAGAGATCATGCTCTTTCCCATGAGCAAGGTGACACAGGAGGAATGGCAGGCTTGGCCCGAAGTTAGTTTCCCTGGTGGGCTCAGTGTGGAGATTTAGAACTAGCGTGCAGCCTTTGGGCCTCCCACATGCAACACACACCCCCACAAGCAAACCCAGGGCCCAGGGTTATTCTCAAGTCCCTGTGCATTATTCGTTATAATTTTAGCCATTTTTCAAGAAACTGAGACCCAGAGAAGGAAAACGTCTATTGCAGATCACATAGCTAACTGCAGCAAAGTTGGTAAGCATAGCATTGATATAAAGGTAATGTGAATTTTGCCTCTCTTTCTCTCTCTGCGTATGTATACACACACATACATACATACATGCATACAGATGCTCTTCGGCTTACAGGGGCGTTACATCTGACAAACCCATTGTAAGATGATAATATTGTAAGTTGAAAATGCATTTAATATGCCTAACCTACCAAACATTGTAGCTTAGACCAGCCTAGCTTAAACATGTTCAGAACACTTATATTAGCATACAGTTGGGTCAAATCATCGCACACAAATCTTATTTTATAATAACATGTTGAATATCTCATGTAATTTATTGAATATTGTACTGAAAGTGAAAAACAATGATTTTGCACCATTATAAATTTGAAAAATCATAAGTCAAACCATCATAAACTGGGGACCATCTGCATATGTTTATATAGACACATATATACATACATGCCCATATTATATATGCATACATATATGAAATTGAATAACTTAAAAACTTAAATATTTTAATTATTACTAAAATTTACTTTTTTACTGCTTTTTGATATTCCAATTAAGAAAACTTGACTTAGAGGAAAGAAAAGTAGTCTGTTTAATTTAGCTTTGGAACCAAAAAACAAAAGCCAACCAAAACTGTTTAAAATAATAAATAAATAATATATTTATTTGTAAGTTATTTATTTAAAACTTTTATATAGCCTGCCATATGCCAGACACCAAGAGCCTTAGAATTATTTACTCACTTAATCCTCATAACAACCCTACAGGAGAAATACTGTTGTTATTCCCATATTACAGATGATAATTTGAGGTCCAGAGGGGTTAAATAACTTGCCCACAGTCACGTAAGTAGTTAGTGGTAGAGCCAGGATTTGAACTCAGAAAATAGCTCCTTAACCAAGTTCTCCCAGCTGTTACATTATGGAACCCTGTATCAAATCATATGGAAGAAGAGCAGGTCTCAGGATTGGTTGATTTAGTAACCCATTGGTACCCAGGTGCACAGATTCTTTCCAAATTCCAGATATCTAGGTTCTTTCTATATTTCATCTACTGTCTCTGCTTTACCTTATGGCATGAAACATGATATCATGCCAGCAGAACTAGGGTAATATACTTTCTTACATATGTCCAATGGGAGAGAGAGTGTATTTCTTTTTTCCATTCCTGAGTCTGCCTCTCTTTATGTTTATTTAGCCCAAACTTGCCCAACATGCCTCTCATCCCTAAACCAATCACTGACAAGGGGATGGGATAACATGACAGGCTTAGCTTCAGAACAATCATTTGGTGTAAAGTAGGTGATAAGAACAATCACAAGGTCCACCGTAGATGCCGACATTTCTAGACACAAACCTGATTCTGATGCATTGTCTTATTGGCTTATACAAATGATGTTTGGCAGTCCACAGTATTTACTTACAATGAAATGACATTTTAAGATGTTGGAGCACTTTTACATATGTTGTCTCATTTTCCAATTAATAAGTAGGACAAGTTTTATGATTCCTATTTTTTAAATTAGAAGTTCAGGGAGAAAGTGTGTTTTCCAAAGTCACACAGCTGATTAGTGTCACAGCAAAGACTTGATCCTATGTTTCTTAACTTATGGTGTGGCCATCTCTCCACTAACTACCCCATCCTAATTAGGTATAAAGTCGCACACTGTTGGGAATATACCCAGAGGAATGGAAATCATCAAGTCGAAGGTATACCTGTTCCCCAATGTTCATTGCAGCACTCTTTACAATAGCCAAGAGTTGGAACCAGCCCAATGTCCATCATCAGATGAGTGGATACGGAAAATGTGGTACATCTACACAATGGAATACTACTCAGCTATAAAAACGAATGAAATACTGCCATTTGCAACAACATGGATGGACCTTGAGAGAATTATATTAAGTGAAACAAGTCAGGCACAGAAAGAGAAATACCACATGTTCTCACTTATTGGTGGGAGCTAAAAATTAATATATAAATTCACACACACACACACACACACACACACACACACACCCCAAAAAAACCGGGGGTGGGGAAGAAGATGTAACAACCACAATTACTTGAAGTTGATACGACAAGCAAACAGAAAGGACATTGTTGGGGGGGAGGGGGGAGGGAGAAGGGAGGGAGGTTTTGGTGATGGGGAGCAATAATCAGCCACAATGTATATCGACAAAATAAAATTAAAAATAAATAAATAAATAAATAAAATAAAGTCACACACTAAAAGCAATCCCTGGGCAGAGCAGGTTTCTGGGTCATTTTAGGCTGATTTTATTTATTTTTAAACTTTGATAGCAGGACTTAAGCATTTTGTGTTTGTTTCAATTCTCATGGGCAATTTCTAACTATATGTTTGCCTATTCAGACTCAGCCTGAATGTTCTACTTTTCATTAACCCTAAGGACTTGGATGCTAAAAATTCCTAATGCTGGAAGTCTTTTATGCATGAAGAAAAAGTTTAGGAAGAACACTACAGCGACTGAATCTCCAGGACATGAGGTACTTCCTCTGCAGGGAATTAAAACTTTGAGAACTTCTTTATTTCATTAAAAGTATAAGAACAAGCATTAATTAACAGGAAAATTATTAAAGTAACGCATAAAACATGTCCTGCTGGTCTCTGGAATCTGACAGTGTCAATTTTCTTTTCTTTTGCTTTGTATATTCTATAAATAGTATCCAAAACTTAATCAGAATGCCACAAATTAATTCATCTGGGGGAATTTACTATAAGTGTGGTGGGGTGTGACTTTTAGAATTGTTGGGAGATGTTAGAAAATGTTGATGTTTATGACTTAGTGAAGCAAAACATTGGCCCACTATGGCAGTGAGGGATTAGTATATTAGCTCTGTCATGACCCTTATTAAGATCTCAATTTTATAAAAATAATAGACACCTAGAGCTGAAAATATCTCACAATGCCTGACACAAAGTAGATACCATATATATTTATTACATAAATGCTAAGTAAATAAAATCTCGTCCTTTCAAATGAGAAAATTAAAACCCAGAGAGGAGAAAAGACTATTTCAAGTTCACATGGTCGATTACAGCAGAGCCAAGACTAAGACTTAGTGCTCTTGACTTCTAGTCCAGGGCTCATTCTACCAAGTCATAAGTTAAGGAGAGTTCTTCATATCAGTGACTCAAAGCAAATTATTTAAATAAAACCTATAAAATAGATATGCAGAGTTATAAGAAAGACATTCTTTACCTGGTTGGGTCTTTCAATGTGGGGTTTGAAACATAACTAAGTTTAGGATTGATGGAAGTAGCCAGGTGAGGGTTTCACGGAATCTTAATGTGCAAACTATTTGTTGATGCTTTCTATTGGGAAGTTTTTAACATGAACCAGTAAATTATTTGCCTGGCTGCGCAACAGTCTCTTGGAATGGTAAAGTTGTGTGGATAAAGACAGTGTAATAGTAAAGTCATTTTAATGCACATGGAGTAAGCTGAGTAGATGATTTCAGTTCTCAGAAGGCAAAGACAGAAGAGCTGCAGGTGTCCAGAGAGCATGCGATGCAGAGAGCAGCCCAAGGTAGAGACAAGAAGAGCAACTGATGGAGGGGCAGGTAAGACTCAGAAAACCTCTAAAGGGAGAAAGGGCATGTGGTTTTATTACTCTCCACTTAACGTTTGTTCCTAGGTGTGAAATCTATGAAAACCCTAAGAATTATTTTTACTGGGGAGTTTGGTGTGTAAAGAGTTAAAAAATTAGCCTTTTGTGCCAAGGAAATAAGCAACAATTTTGGAAACAACAACAAAAAAGGTATTGAAAAGGCAAGGCTGTGTGCTGAAAATCATCCAGTAGGAAACAAAACCAAACCAGCAAAAACAACCCAACAACAAAAAACCCACCTACAGCAATGATGACAGCAAAACATTCTTTTAATTTCAAAAGTGTATTTTATTTGCGATCCTTAGAAACAATGGTTGGTTAACTGATCACTCTAATATTGTTTTCTAATGATTGGTGTGTAGGCCACAGTTATCCTTATAAATCTACTGTTTAGTGGATGCAATATTTATTCATGGCTTTAAATTTTGCAAATAGTTTTACATCAGAATGGCAAAAGAATAGAAACAGGTGTATCTGTAGCGCATTTGAGATGCAATGGGTTGGTTGGCCTCCCTTCACTGGATTCTCCAGAACACTCTTGCCCCTTGGGAATCAGCAGGCTGAGAATCATAGTGGGATCTACTTGCAGAGGTCTAGAAAGAGTTGTAATGGATAATATTGTGAAGCTTTCACATTTATCAAGTACTTTTGACAGCTGCCTAGATTTTGGGTCCTTTACTTTTCAAACACAAAATCAGTTGTTTGAGGCCCTGCCAGTCAAGCTTTCTCTGTTTTTTGGTCATCCCTGTTTATTGTCATTTGTCTTCCTTCTCCATGATTCTGCTATAAAAAACAATCTGTGAAATGGTGGCTTTGTTTCTCTAATACCCAAGAATACCTGGGTCTCTAGGCCTGGAAGCACTGTACCTATACATGAGAAATTGGTTACATCTTCCCCTTTCTACTTTTTTTCCTCCTTCCATCAAAGTTTTCTGCCCTAAGAGGGGCCTTCTAATGTCATGAAATGAGTAATACTCCAAATCGTAGTAAAGAATCTGTGTGTAAAATCAGACCAGAAAGTCCAGACCTGAAATATCTTCATCAAGCTACTTGGCACAAGAGCCAAATATAGTGTTGAAATGTTTAAGTAGGAAGCGCTCCTCCCAGTGATCTCTTTTAACATCCCCATGGCTCTTACGAAGAAACTGAGGCCCTTTACAAAGAAAAAAAAAAAGGAATTGGCTCAAGAAAACATGTTGGTCTTTAACTTCTGCTAATGCAAATATTAACATTGGCAAAGCAAATTAAATTGTGAGGATTTTTTACTACATTCTTTGATACTCAAAAAAATTTTGTCATTAGTATGTGTAGTTATATTTGTAATTATTCACAGCATTAGAAACAACAGCTTGAGTACAGACTGTGTCTTTCTTCTGAAAATATCAAACCACTTTCAAGTCTTTTATCTCAGCTGGCAGAATCTGACACAAGTATGCTTATTTTAGCAGATCCTTTGGAGTCATTAATCAAATATTAATATATGTTATGTATTTATTCATATTTCATTGTAAACATATTTACCAATTTTGTTCCTCTCAGATACAACACTTAATGCTTTCAAAGAAAAAATTCTTAAGAGGATAACATTATCTTTCCAAGACCAAATGTGCAAATATCAGAAGATAAAGCTGATCCTGTTAGAAGTCTGTCCCTGTGACTGACTCAGCATCATAAACCATTTTTGGTACAATATTATGCAATTTAGAACCTTTGAAATAAATAGGGAATGCATGTTTAATGCATTACATTATAGAAATCCAAAGATTAATTTCATAAAACTTAAATTTATAACCCTGTCTTCAGGGGTCCAGAGAAGTGGCCAATATTTTGACTGAGTGAGCCAACCAAAGATAGCCTATTATGTTCCGAAACAAGAAGAGGGTCTGAAAAACAAAAAGAAGCTTTATATTACTACAAGAACATACTTCAAGCATATAGGAAGAATATCAAGGGCTATATTAACAAGAAATGCCCCTTCACCACCAATGCTCTTCCTAGGTGCAAATTCAGTCTGGGGTGGTGACCAAAATGAAGATGCAGAGAATCATTGTCATCCTTCAAGAAAATCCCTCCACATCTGCAAGTACAACCATTTCAAGATGCACCACAAGAACATGACCGTATGCCCCTTGTCCCTGACTCTCCAGTCTCCAACCCGCTTGGTCCAGGTCAGCAACATGGTTGCCATACTGCAAAGTGCTGACTCCTGATTAGACAATGTATTTCAACATGGAGAAGGTCACCAAGGGCCAGCACCAAGAAACAGCTCCAGAAATTCTAAAATGAGGTTCCCTCTACCATAAGTAATTTTTCCACTTGATAAGAAGAATTAATATGTGCTCAAAAATACACCGAATTTTTATAAATAATTACATTTACCTGCCATTCGCTATAATATTTGAATAATAATGGGCATGCCTTTCATGTCAACATTAAAAATTTGAATATTCATTGGTTGGAGGGATTATGTAAAATAACCAGGCTGGACCCTTGGGAAACTTAATGTTGGGCTGGGGCTCTTGTCACAATCCTGCTGACATCACCAATTGTAGTGCTCTTTTACTTGCCTGTAACCCTGCACTGACTGGGCCAATTGTTGAGCTAGGGCTGGGTCTGGAGCTCACAGACCCCTCAAGCCCATTCACAGACTGGGTCACAAACCCTTCACATGCCAGGCTGGGTCCCCAGACCCCTCACATGCCAGGCTGGGTCACCAAAGCTTCAGGCAGCCTCATTCCCACAGCTCTGCCAGGTGCAGCCCATTGGGCTGCGCTGGTGCCTGTGGCTTTTCCAGGCCTGCATTGCACGTTACCACTGGCCCTGCAGTTCTGCGGTCCTGGCAGCAGTCCTGCTGCCTTGGCTCTTCTAGATATTTCCCTGGTGAGGGTTCTCTGTGGGGGCTCCAACCCCACTTTTCTGCTCGGCATTGCTCTAGTAGCTGGCTTCTGTGGCAGCTCCGCCCCTGTGGCACTTCTCTGCCTGGGCCCCCAGGCTTTTCCATACATCCTCTGAAATCTGGGTGGAGGCTCCCAAGCCTCCGCCGCTATCACATCCTGCCAATTATGCCAATTGTCGGGCTCAGGCTCTTGTCAGAATCTTGCTGACTACACCAATTGCAGTGCTAGGGCTGGGTCTGGAGCTCACAGACCCCTCAAGCTTATTCACAGACTGGGTCACACACCCTTCATATACCAGGCTGGGTCACCAGACCCCACACTCTGGGTCACCAGACCCCTTACACGTGGGTCTATGAGCTAGGTAACTGGTGAACAGGTCCTTGGAAGCCGTAGGTTGGAAAGCATGGCTGTGTGGAGCAGAGTCCACCCAAGGCAGTCACCAGCCAAGGTGGTGGCACCACGCATTTGCACCAACTCCACCCACACGCACACACAATTTGTTTACTGAACCACCCCCAACCAGCCCTGAGGAGAGGGGAGCCTGATTAAATTATCCTATTTTCCCAACACCTAAGCAAGCATTTTATGTGTATAAATGTTCTGTTGCTGGCTTGTTTTTTAAAGGTGGAGGAAAAAGGCCCATGACATTAATAAGAATCCTTTTGTAAAAGGACTAAAATAAATACAATAGAGGGTCTCCAGTTTCCCTTGTCTTCAACCTTTGCCTCTTTTGTCTAATTTTTCTGTTTCCACCTTTTTTTGCTTTTGTTGTTATCTTCCCTGCCCCAGAACCTTAATTAATTGAAAAATTGTGAAGGCTTGCTAAAACAGTTCTTGAAAGTAATGTTCTGGCAGTTACTAAGAACAGCTTTGCACCAACAATCTGAGCAAGAAGCACAAAGACTAGAAAAATCTCTCACTGTTCCAACTCCAAGTTTTGCAGAGGTTAAAGACAAGAACTGCTACCTGAGCCCAATTACACAGACACATATCCCTCTTTTCTGCTCACCCTTTAAAACTTCAATTCTGTTCTGACTTGGAGAGTATCTGGTCTCAGGTACTCCCTGATGTGTATTAGCTGAACAAAGCCTTTATTCGAGACAATTCAACAATTTCCTTTTGATACTTTGAAACAGAGGCTAGCCAAATCCTACTTCTCCTAATGTCTGTCCTATGTTTCCTCCTAGCCAACCCAGAAATTCTTTAACTATGGCATGCACTGTATGGAACGGCATAGACACTTTGTTACTTTCAAGAGAATATAAACTTATTGAGGGCAGGGACTTTGTCATGTATTGACATATAGGAAACACTCATATATTTCCTAAATGAGTGACTGAATGAACTGAGTTATGTAGGAAGAAACTGGTGATATCTCCTTATTAAGCTTGCCTGGTTGAAATCTAATATGCTTCTCAATCTGGCCAGAGCTCAGCATTGAACTGTGTCAAAAGAATTTGTCTATGGGGGAAATAGTTAGGGTATCTAAAGAACTGCTCATTATCACCAATATTGAAAAAAAACTCTCCAGGTATTATTTCCATAATTCAATTGTCACCATACCATTTAGATGATATTAAACAAGTTAGTCACAATTGATGTGTCTTAGCAAATTACTGCTGGACATTAAACATGGCAGTAACATTCTAATGTTAGGATTATCTCTGTCCCCACCTGCTCCATCATCTTCCATTTGGGTTGTTTTTCAGGCTTAAATATTGTGGGTGTTTTAAAGTTTCTTCACAGACCCAGTGGTATCGACTTGATAAATGATGGTTTCTCTGGATGGATGAATGCTGTCATTTTCTAGACTAGCTGTTTCTTTGAAGATCCAAATTTCTGAAATGTGAATCAACATCCTTGGGGATGAGGTTTTGATGGATCCATTTTCTTAGCCCTGGGGAAGAAAAATGTTTCTTTCTCTTTTGCTTTCTCTGTTATATGGTAGGACCTCGGCTTATTGAACTTTACATTACCAGCCCAGAACATGGCACATAGTAGATGCACCTTTTAAATGTTTTCTGAGTAAAGAAAACAGACAATTAAAAGTCATAGTCATTGCAATAAGTCATGATGGAAATGAGAACAGGTGCTACTGGAGTTCAGAAGAGAAGCAGGGTTAGCACAATCGTTTTGAGTGCCCTCCATTTTTTCTTTTCAACATTTTTCTTCTCTTTAACACTCAACCTAACAGTAAAAAGAACCTCCAAGACTGTCATCATCAGAATTTACCATTCTCAAAATCAGTGTTCTCCAAAGTGTGGTCCATGAGATTTTAGTTCCACAAGTTCACCTTGTTACACAATGTAGCAGATGCTGGTAGTGACCTCCTATCTCTTCTTGGGCACTCACTGTTCCAGGAACTGATGGCTTCCCCCTGCAAGGTCCTGGAACTCTCTACCCAAGGTCTTTTTCTAGCAAGCTCAGCCCACATGCAGGTCATAATGGAGATGCAAAGGAGTTCATAGTCCCAGAATTAGCCTTTAGCTAAGAATGAGAGGGAGTTTATAGATGAAAATCCCAGGTTCTTTCCCCCTTAAGTGGAACAACTCTGAGGTATGTTTAACACTGTCACCAAGAGGTGTCCAGAGGAACCCACAGTGGTAACCTGTGCATCAACACACCCTATATTGGCTTTCCTCCCTGTCTTTAATAAACTATTTGAATTCAGATCCTTATCTTAGGTTTGCTTCTCAAGGAAGCAATACTAACACATACATCAAATAGCTTCCTCAGTTAAAGAAATTTGGGAAGTATTGGGTTAAAATTACACAGGTGTTTGTTTCACAGACTCTTTTATATGCTAATATTTATTGTGAATCTCAAAGGGAAGGGGTTAGTGTGTATTATTCCCAATCTTAATTAGGATTGTCTCCCACTCCACTCCAAGCATTTTATGAGATTAATTCATAAGAAACAAACTTGTGATTCTTACTTTTGACACACTCTATCACCAACAAAACCTCCTCATAAGAAATGATTCAAAACAAGATGCTTAGTCTTAAGATTACAACTTTTTGTATTGGGATTGTTTCTTATGAGTAGTTTGCATAACCCAACATGATTTTCAAAGGGTGAGAAACTCTGAACCATTGTAAGGTCATAATTTTAGTTCTACCTTGGATGATTAGCCTAGGTGACCAGACAGTGAGGGCAAATGAAGGGTAACCTCAGTCTCTAAGAACCTGGCAAGGATGTAATGATTATGATAAATGGAGTAACATTTTCAACCTTGTGGCTGTATTAGAAATACAATTCTGTGATTTGGAAAGGTAGGATACAATTTCTATCTTTTAAATGAGGAAACTAAAGCTCTCAGAAAGGTTAGGGAAAGTATTCAGAGTCGCATCACTAAAAAGTGACAAGTCCAGGGCTAGAAGTCATATGTCCTGCCTCCTATCCCAGCGCTCTTTTCTCCATTCCACATTGCTTCTGTGTGATGCAGAATCAAGAGGACTGGAGCAGAGGCAGATTGAAGATAACAAGGGTGAGAATCCGGGAGAAGAACAGAGCTGGGACTTCGTGTTTTGGGCTTTTACCATGGTGTAAAAGGCAATGAGGTTTACCTTCTGCTGTGGTTTAAATGTCCCCCCAAGCTCATGTTGGAACTTAACCCCCAATATGGAATAGAAGGTGGGGTGTTTAGAGGTGGTTAGATCTCAAGGCCCTGATGAAGGGATTGACCGTTCATGGAATAATGGATTGATGGTTTAATGGGTTGTCATAGGCATGGTTCTGATGGCTTTATAAGGGGAGCAAGTGACAAGGTTAGCTCTTTTACTCATGCTGTGCTTGCCAGGTGATTCCCTGGTTGCCATGGGACCCTTGTACAGAGTTCCCACCCAGAAGAGGGACCTTGCTTGATGTGTTCCCTGGACCTTGGACTTTCTAGCTTCCAAAACTGTAAGAAATAAATTTCATTTCTTTATAAATTACTAGTTTCTGGCATTCTGTTACAAGCAACAGAAAATGGACTAATAGACTTTTGCACATTTCTTCTTGGACAGAAGTAAAAGTCACTGTTGACTTTCTTCATCTGTCATGTTCTTTCAGTTCTTCCTGGAACACATTCTGGTAGCCATGGTAGTGACCAAGATTTCCATGCCAGCAGTGTCTTGTGTCACAACATCTTCTCCCTATTCATTGATACCTTTCTGAGAAATTCAATTTGGGAACTGAATGTTTGATTTCAGGAGAGGGTCTTAGGTTAAAGCTGCTTCCTTGTTCTTCAATTAAAAATCAAAAGTGATAAGGATTTTTACTTACTCCCGAAGCATTGAAACAGAGAGAGTTTAATGATCTAAATAGGCAAACTACGAAAAAGGCCTGAAGCCCCAGATCTGGAAAATACATTGGAGAACTTTTTTAAAAGAAGTAAAATGGATGATGAAAAGCAAATCGTGAGTTTTTCTACTTGCTTTGGAACATCTGTGTAATAAATATTTGTCCTATGTCACTACTGTGGTTCAACTATATGTCACTTGGTCTTTCACTACTTTTTACACTTTTCAATATGTCCAAAATTCTGAATATAATTCTAAGAGATTGAGACAATGATAAATGGCTTCATGAATCCTTGAAGGCAAAATAAAAAGGACACAGAGTCACATAGAAATTCTGGTCCTTGGCAGAGGGGATAGGACTGTAATGCAAAGGGGTTCAGTCCACTTTCTGTCATGAGACACAGATGGATGATGCTTTGTGATGCCTCCCTGTGGGTATACTGAACACTGGTTATAGTGTCACTCTTTTCTCTTTCATTCAAGAGAATCTTTCCTAACGAAAAACAATTTATTGCAAATTTAGTCATTTGTCACTGTGGAGGCTATTTATGTATATCTTCTGTTGGTTCTATTTCTCTGGATAACCCTGACTAATACACAGAGAGAAAAGCAAATGCTTCCCTTTACCCTACTCTACCCTCCCAATCCTTTTCCCTTCCCAAAGTCATCTCTATTAATGGTTTGACAATGTATCCTTCTTCAACAGGACAATGTTTAGGACTTTTGTTGGTGTTATTTTTACTACTTCTGCTATTTTTTACTATTACTAGCAATACTGCATTTTGTATACATGGCCAGTATTTTCTAATCTTAAAAATTGTTGAAACAGAATTATTAAGTTGAAGGGTATGCCAATTTTGAATTTTGGTAGATCCTGCAAACATCTCCAAAGGGCTAGAACAACATATACATGCATCAGCCGTCTAAGAGAGGACCCATTTGCCCTCTGCTTTGTCAATACTGCATGTTATCATTCTTTATCTTTCTAAGTTGATATGAGAAAAATGGCATTGTTTCCATTTTCATTTGCTAGACAACTAGTGAGATTAACAACTTCTTAACAATTTTTTTTGTTATTTGATTTCTTCTTTTAGAAATTATCTATTGATAACTCTGCTGATTGTTAATCTCTTGTGTCTCAACTCCAAATCCATCCTTGTATATTCTGATTTGCGGTGCTCAGGCTGGAACTCTGCAAACGATATTGCTCCACCATCTTTGCTTCCTTGGGTCTATCAAAAGGAGGGAGTCCCTATTTGAAGCAGATTGGAAGGTGGGAGAAGGGACTTACTTGGTGTTTTTTCCTGTTGCTCTTGGCGTGGCTCTAGCAAGAGCAATTAGCTCCTGCTGCCGGCTTCTTTCAGCCCCCTGAGAACCAGTCATGTCATTCCTCTATGCATAATGTTTCTTTTTTCTCTGGCTGCTAGGATGTTTTTTTCTCTATCACTGATTTTAAACAATTTTATTATGATGTGCCTTGGTGTAGTTTTCTTCATGTTTCTTGTGCTTGGGCTATGGGAGATTCTTGGATCTGTGGGTTTATAATTTTTATCAAATTTGGAAAAGTTTTGGCTATTAGTTCTTTAAATATTTTTTCCCTTCCTTCTTTTCTCTCTTTCGGGAAGGCCAATTACACGTATGTTAGGCTGCTTGAACATGTCACGCAGCTCGCTGATGCCCTCTTCATTTCTTTTGTCTCTTTTTTGTCTCTGTGTTTTTCTTTTTTTATTTATTAGCATATTCATTCTTACAAATTGTGATATTTCTTTATGCCCTTGGACTGACCTATCACTTCCCAAATGTGTTTGTTTTGGAATGGTTTCTGTTGTGTTGCTTCCAAGTTCAATATTCTTCTTTAATATCGAATCTGCCTTTAGTTCCATCCAGCATATATATATTTCAAACCTCAGATGTTGTAGTTTATATCTCCAGAAGTTTAACTTAAGTCTTTTTGTTCTTGTGCATCTTTTTAATTAACATGCCCAATCTTTTCTTTGGTTTATTGAACATATAGAATACAGTTATAATAACCTTTATAGTTTTTGTCTGTAAGTTCTATTACCTGAATCTTTTTTTTTTTTTTTTTTTTTG